>NW_027507784.1:212363805-213563805 GCF_037356315.1 Lithobates pipiens
CCCTCTCTCTGTGCCCCCCCTCTCTCTGTGCCCCCCCCCTCT
Organism: Lithobates pipiens; assembly: GCF_037356315.1. Lineage (NCBI taxonomy): Eukaryota > Metazoa > Chordata > Amphibia > Anura > Ranidae > Lithobates > Lithobates pipiens. The sequence continues at coordinate 212,363,848 of NW_027507784.1, forward strand.
CTCTCTCTCTCTCTCTCTCCCTCTCTCTCCCTCCCTCCCCTCTCTCTCTCCCCCTCCCCCTCCCCCTCTCTCTCTCTCCCCTCATTGTAAAAAAAAAGCCTTTTTATAAATATTGTTAAATTTATTAAATATGCAAATGTACAGAATAAAATTATACAAATAAAATTCTATATTCTCATACTTTTGTGTGCTGTACTGACATACTGAGCACAGCAGGGGTACATCCCAGGAGGAAGTCAGCATAGCACAGGGATGGTGGGAGCCCCTCATAATGAGCATAGCACAGGGATGGCGGGAGCCCCTCATAATGAAGAAAAAATAATAATGTAGAAGAATACGTATAAGCCTAAACTGAGCGAAAAAAACATTTTTTTATATATATTTTGAGGGATATTTATTATAACAAAAAAATGCATTTTTAAAAAAAATTGTCGCTCTATTTTTGTTTGACGCAAAAAAACGCATGGGTGATCAAATGCCACCAAAAAGCTCTATTTGTGGGGAAAAAAAGATGTAAATTTTGTTTGGGAGCCACGTCGCACGACCGCGCAATTGTCAGTTAAAGCGTCACAGTGCCGAATCACAAAAAGTCGTCTGGTCTTTGACCAGCAAAATGGTCTGGGGCTGAAGTGAGATATATATAGATATAATTTTTTTTATTTTTTTTTACACATACGCTCAATGACCTAATCGAGGGGTGCCCAACTGCTGGCCCTCTGATGTGGCCCGCCATGTCTTGCTCTGAGATGGCGGGTCAGCATGCCCAGATTGCGGGTTCCCGACCCGCCATCTCCGAGCATCAGCGTAAAGAACGGAGCTGTTGCTAGAGGAAGCAGAGCCGATGCTTCCTGTATAGCGCCAGCTCCTTCACAGGCGGAGTGATACCAAATGTGACAGGAAGCATCCGCTCTGCTCTCTACAGCAGCCGCATGCTTCTGTTTTCTGCCACACTAATGCATGGAAACCCGCGATTTGGACGCCAGTACCAGAGCCAACCAGCAGTAACTGCCACCAGTAAGACCCCTTTCACACCACACCGCCCTTTGCGTCGGCGGTAAAACACCGCTATTTTTAGCGCCATTTTACCGCCAGATTTCGGCCGCTAGCGGGGCGCTTTTTTCCCCGCTAGCGGCCGCAAAAGGGTTAAAACGGTCAGCAATACGCCGCAATAGACAAACACACCACTCCAAAGAAGCTGCTGGAAGGACTTTTTTCTGACGTCCTGCCAGCGCAACGCTGTAGTTTGAAAGCCCTCGGGGCTTTCACACTACACACAATGATGCAGCTTCTTTAGGGCGGATTGCAGGCGCTATTTCTAACGCTATAGCGCCTGCAAAACGCCCTGGTGTGAAAGGGGTGTTACAGCCAGCAGTACAAGTACCAGTCAGTATTATCCGTCAGCAGTACAAGTAAATGAATTTTGTTGCTGAGATTATTATTATTATTATTATTTTTTTAAATTGAAAAGCTGTACATAAAAAAGTAGCCGCTGGACACACACACGATGCATATATAACAAGAGATATAGATATATCTATATAGATATATACATACACGCATAACAAGATACATATATAACAAGCTATACATCTCTTGTTCTCTAGATATCTGCACAGAAGCAAATGATTTCATTTACAATTAGTATATTTATAAGCCTCCTTCCTTTGGTTCCTTGTTTTTTGTTGTTGTTATAAATGCAGTATATTTCCTGGTTTCTGGTGGGAGGAGGGGAGGAGAGGTTTGCATAGCCAAGGGGCGGCAACTTCCTCTGGCACTGCCGTTGCTATGGAAACCTGACCTGAAACCTATTTCACTGCTTGTGTAGCACTGAGCATGTGCGAGATTTGCAAGGCTGAGATCCAGGAAGAAATACAGTCTGGCTTCAGATGCCCAAACCTAAGATGGCCACGGTCTGCTGCAAGTTTATAAAGTTACAAAATGCTGTAATAACCTAACAAAACGGACCTTTGTTTACAGACTAACTTTACTAGAATGCATTAAGCTTGTGTATGATAGGTTATTTTTATTTAAAAAGTCAAATTTTGGCCGGAACACCACTTTAACTGTATTCAAATTAACTTCACTTGCAATCATCGCTTGTGGAATAACAGTAGGTAACGGCTTCCCAGCCCAATAGTGTAATGATTTCCGCTATGCTTATATGGAGGTCTGGTCAATCTCCTTCTGCTGCATTTCTTCCCGCTTGTCTGATAATGTGTTCATTGGCATCCAGCCAAGCGGACGCCTTGGCAGCCGCCTCAAAAAAGTGTGACTGGCCCCCTGCCATAATCCGCAGTTTCGCCGGGAATAACATAGCGTACGTGGCCCTGAGCCTTTGCAATCGTTTTTTTAACATCAGGGAATCTGGCTCTGCGCTTCTGTATCTCCGCTGAGTAGTCAGGATAGAATGAGATGCATGCCCCGTTATATTGGACATTGCCTTGCTCTCTTGCCTGGCGCAGTGCGCGGCGGGTGCCCTGGTAGAAGGGGCCTGGGCGGTACCCTGTGCGCACGTTCTACCGAGTACAATGGGGTGAACACATCTTTCCCAAATACCTCCAATAGCCATTTTTCAACAAAGTCCGTGGGGTCCCTACACTCCGTCTTCTCAGGGAGCCCCACAATACGGATATTGTTCCATCTCAGGCGGTTTTCAATTTCGGCAGATTTAAGTTAATTTGCCCTGACAATCCTGGCTGTGATTTGCGTATCTCTCAGCAGGGGTGTCAGCTTGTCCTCTATCTCACTGATGTGGCCTTCAGCCGCGGTAGTGCGCTCCCTCATTTTCTGTAGATCATGCCTAATGAACCCCAGTGCTTCCTTCAGACCACCAAACTGATCCTGCAGAGTGTCAACTGAAGCTGTGCATTTCTGTACTGCTCTTAGTATGTCTGCTAGGGAGGGCTGAACTGCTTCCTCTCCCTCATCCTCCTCCTCCATGTCAGGAAGGCTCTGACTGGGGGACGCTGCAGGGCCTGTGCGTGACTCCCCTCCTCTTGCTGAGTGTGAAACACAGCAGGGGTGGCAGACATGTCCTCCCCACTCCCCTGGGCCATCTGGGGCACTATTTTCTGGGCATAGTATAGCATGTCCCTCTGGGGGTCTTTCGTTGTACTTTTAGGGGTCTTAGGAGCCTTACCGGCATCTTTATTCTTCTCCGTGCCTCGCTGCGCCGTGTTGGAAATCCGGCATCCCGGCCTCCGCATGTTTTCGGGTCATCGTGAACTCCACAAATCTTGGCAGTGACTCCAGGCACATCAGTGGGGATTCCTGCACAGGGTTCAAACCGATTTAGGGTGTTGTAGCTGGCTGGGAAGAGGATCATTGAAGGATCAGCGCGGGAGCTCCGTGATGCACGTCCTCTCACATGCCATTCTCGGCCACGCCCCCCGGCACTGTAATAATTGGATGCACTCCTTACCACACCTCTGCACAGCTGGTCTATTTGCCTCACCTGCCATTATCAGGATTGTGTATAAGAGGATAAAGGTAAATCAGGTGCCTTGAAAATGTTTACAATGATAAACAACCTTTCCACCAATATTTACTCAGTAGAACTTACACTTTATGCTTAGACATAGTCAGCTATGGGTGTTTTAAAAATGACTGACATTTTCATTACACTTATGGAGGGTATAGGAGAAGTAATGTCAGGTAAGCCACCTCAGACAAAACTATTACGGTACAAGGTGTTCAGAGGCCAGGAAGACGTTTAAATTTCAACTTCAATAGCTCTGTATTCCAGGGTATTTTCCTCATTAAAGCTTTATCTAGGCAGCTTCCTGTAAAACAACATGTACTATAATATACCTTTCATGTATCAAATTGGCTGAAGGTACAAGTAGGAAAAAAATTAATAATAAATATATATATATATGGACACACCTTCTCATTCAAAGAGTTTTCTTTATTTTCATGACTATGGAAATTGTAGATTCACACTGAAGGCATCAAAACTATGAATTAACACACGTCCAATTATATACTGAACAAAAAAGTGTGAAACAGCTGAAAATATGTCTTATATTCTAGGTTCTTCAAAGTAGCCACCTTTTGCTTTGATTACTGCTCCGCACACTCTTGGCATTCTGTTGATGAGCTTCAAGAGGTAGTCACCTGAAATGGTTTTCACTTCACAGGTGTGCCCTGTCAGGTTTAATAAGTGGGATTCCAAGCCTTATAAATGGGGTTGGGACCATCAGTTGTGTTGTGCAGGAGGTGGATACAGTACACAGCTGATGAATAGACTGTTAGAATTTGTATTATGGCAAGAAAAAAGCAGCTGAGTAAAGAAAAAAGAGTGGCCATCATTACTTTAAGAAATGAAGGTCAGTCAGTCCGAACAATTGGGAAAACTTTGAAAGTGTCCCCAAGTGCAGTGGCAAAAACCATCAAGCGCTACAAAGAAACTGTCTCACATGAGGACCGCCCCAGGAAAGGAAGACCAAGAGTCACCTCTGCTGCGGACGATAAGTTCATCCGAGTCACCAGCCTCAGAAATCGCAGGTTAACAGCAGCTCAGATTAGAGAACAGGCACAGAGAGTTCTAGCAGCAGACACATCTCTAAAACAACTGTTAAGAGGAGACTGTGTGATTCAGGCATTCATGGTAAAATAGCTGCTAGGAAAGAACGGTTGAGGACAGGCAACAAGCAGAAGAGACTTGTTTGGGCTAAAGAACACAAGGAATGGACATTAGACCAGTGGAAATCTGTGCTTTGGTCTGATGAGTTCAAGTTTGAGATCTTTGGTTCCAACCACCGTGTCTTTTTGCGACGCAGAAGAGGTGAACGGATGGACTCTACATGCCTGGTTCCCACCGTGAAGCATGGAGGAGGAGGTGTGATGGTGTGGGGGTGCTTTGCTGGTGACACTGTTGGGGATTTATTCAAAATTGAAGGCATACTGAACCAGCATGGCTATCACAGCATCTTGCAGTGGCATGCTATTCCATCCGGTTTGCGTTTAGTTGGACCATCATTTATTTTTCAACAGGACAATGACTCCAAACACACCTCCAGGCTGTGCAAGGGCTATTTGACCAAGAAGGAGAGTGATGGGGTGCTGCGCCAGATGACCTGGCCTCCACAGTCACTGGACCTGAACCCAATCGAGATGGTTTGGGGTGAGCTAAACCGCAGAGTGAAGGCAAAAGGGCCAACAAGTGCTAAGAATCTCTGGGAACTCCTTCAAGACTGTTGGAAAGCCATTTCAGGTGACTACCTCTTGAAGCTCATCAACAGAATGCCAAGAGTGTGCAGAGCAGTAATCAAAGCAAAAGGTGGCTACTTTGAAGAACCTAGAATATAAGACATATTTTCAGTTGTTTCACACTTTTTTGTTCAGTATATAATTCCACATGTGTTAATTCATAGTTTTGATGCCTTCAGTGTGAATCTACAATTTCCATAGTCATGAAAATAAAGAAAACTCTTTGAATGAGAAGGTGTGTCCAAACTTTTGGTCTGTACTGTATATATATATATATATATATATATTTTACATTCAATGAATGTAAAAGTAAAAGGCGTTTTTAGGAGTTCCAACAAATTCCCTTCATCGGGGCTATTATACATATGTTATATACATATAAGTTTTTTTTTTTATATATATCATTTTCAATACAGATCTGACCACAAACAAATTAATCTGACATATGTCTCCTTTAATTTCCAATAAATTTAAAACTAATGGAGATTTCCATCATACCATGCGCTTTCCTAAAAAACAAAACAAAAAAAAAAAAAACTGGGGAAACACTTTGAGGGTAATGGTTAATACAGTATACAATCTAATTAATGTACACAAACGTCTGCTTATATATACACCTATTGCATACAATAATGATTACCTGCATATCCCCATATTTATCACACCAAAGGATACTTTCTGTAGCTCATTGTACTGATCCTCATATAAAATGTATGATGTTCTATAAATGAATATGAAAAAAGATATGTCAGCTTGTTGAAAGCCTTTAAAAATGATCTGAGTAACTTCAAAGAGAATACAAGGTTAATACTTATGTGATCATAATATTAATATCAAAGGGCTGAGTCAAGAAGAGTGGTTTAGGGCAAAAATTTGTAATTTACTAATCTTAATTATCACAGGGAATATGATATAAAAGTATGATTACACTGCAGTCTAAACCCACTTAGGGTAATACGATTACTGGAAATAGTAGTTTCACAGTCCACTGTATAATTATACATGAATAAAGAATTGATTTAGGAAGGTGAATTCAAATTATGAATGAGAAACTGGATTGCTGAAATTGTTCACAGCCTACCACAAAATTGTAATACAATTGCTGTGCTGTACTTACTTTGGAACTGTGTATTAGATCAATTTAAAACAGTTTTTTCAAACAGTTTAAGCTAGTGATTTGAATATTACAGTGTTCTTTGAGTATAATTTTAATAAGGTTTAGATTAAACTATTTAACGTGAAATAATAAGCATTGAGCACACTCTTCCCATATTAAATTACTCATCCTAAATTCCAGAATGTAGAAATCAATTAGAATAGTGCAATATTTAGAAGCATTGTACCTGTTTTCACAGATAATAGCATGCAAACAGGACTAAAATAGGTAGTTGATGTGTACTTTTCAACCAACTAGTTCTGACACACTACAAACATTTTACCCTTTTTACATTTTGACAAGAAATTATTATTATTTCATTGTACTTTAGTTTAAGATTGGAATCTGCAAAAGCTATATTTCTTTGGTAAAATTAGCTATATTGTTGATTCTAAAGACCCATTTTATGGAAAGCTTAATAATACATTTACAAAATTGTGCCACACTACACGCAAAAAAAAAGGCATAATCATAAATGACTGAATAATCAGCAGAAATAAATACAAACGAATGATATTCAAATTATGTAATTAACATATTACAAAGTGCCACAAGTGCACAATACATGTTTCAAAATGAATGTGTAAATAGAAACTGAGAAAATTGATAGTTTAATACATGAAAACATTTTGAAGGTCCATCTTCGCAAAAATAATGTAAATCCCAATTTATGTATGAACATCCACCACCACAGATACCTATGGACAAGTTCTCACATTTGTATATGGACCTTAGGTGTCACAGCATTTACTTCCTTTTGTATATAAGCCCGGATTAGCTATAATGCAGGTTGTGGGCTCAGGGTAATGTATCCAGTCATAAAAAGATAAGAGGACCACAAATAGTGCTCTCTGTATAATACTATTTAAACTTTATCTATTAATGTTCCCTGAAAATAAGACCGGGTCCTATATTGTGGCAACAAAAGACACATTATTGTTTATTTTCAGGGTAGGTCTTATCATGTAATGTGTATTTGCCAGTTCCTTTGCCCTGGGTCTTCTCGTCCCCTCTCGCTCCCTGTCTGTCAGCTCAGGAGTAGGGATGGCCAAACTGTTCGCCCGGCGGTCGGTTCGCGGCGAATTCTGCGTGTTCGCGATTCGCTCGATCGGCGGACTATTGCCGCTGTTCGCCCGGCGGACATATGTGTTTACAGTGTGAAAGAACTTTGACCCATGATGACACATCCATCATGGGGTACAGGACAGCCAATTGAGACATTTCAGCACATGGACAATTGGACATTCCCCCTACCTTATAAATAGACCTGATCTGGCGGCCATTTTACATTCTGTCTTATGTTAGTGTAGGGACAGGACGCTGTGTGCAGCAGGGAGACTGTAGTGACACAAATCACTAGCTATTAGGTCCACAAAAGTCCTTTTAAGGACTGGTATAGGTGTACAGTATATAGGGTTCTGGTGAACTGCTGTGCTGGTGATTGCGGAGTGCACTGCTGACTGATTCTGCAGCTGTCTTTTGTCGGTGTAGGGACAGGACGTTGTGTGGAGCAGAGATAGTCAGTTTAATCACTAGCTATTACTATTAGGTCCACAAAGGTCCTTTTAAGGACTGGTATAGGTGTACAGTATATAGGGTTGTACACGTATAATATACTTTCTTCCAAATTATAGAAAGAATATTATACTTGACTACTGCCCGATTCTGCAGCTGTCTTTTATCAGTGTAGGGACCGAGGGAAAGTCTGCAAATCACTAGCTACTAGGTCCACAAAGGTCCTTGTAAGGACTGGTGTAGGTGTACAATATATAGGGTTGTGGTGCACTGCTGCTGACTGCTGCCCTGTTCTACAGCAGTCTTTTATCAGTGTAGGGACTGAGGGACAGTCTGCAAATCACTAGCTACTAGGTCCACAAAAGTCCTTTTAAGGACTGGTATAGGTGTACTATTTGGTGTGCAGTATACAGGTGTGTAATACACGTATAACATACTTGCACATATAGAAAGCATAGTATAGTGCATTTCCACTGTGCAGCATTGTGACTGCTGAGCGGTTCTGCAGTGATACTACAAAGAGTGACAAACGCAATAAAAAAAACAAGTATTATAACTGGTGTGATAGACCAGTGGCCCCCAAAAATGACAGATTGAAGCAGGGTGTTATATACCTTCTTCCACATACATACTGCACTTCTCTAGAGACTTTTGTCACAGGGTCATTTAAAAAATGACAGGCAGAAGAAGAGGCAGGCCCAAAGTGGCAAATTGCAGAAGGTGCGTGCGATTACGTCAAAGGATGCCCCAGACTTGGTTGAGTGGCTCACTCAGCCTTACTCTTCTGCACCCTCCTCATCCTCTCGATCTGCACCCTCTTCTTCACTCTCTGCTATGTGCACCCCAAAGACACTACCACCAACACCACCACCACCATATACCTTCCGCTTGAGTCACAGGAATTATTTTTCGATCCATATCAAGACATTTCTGATGCGCAGCCACTCTTGCCATTGGATAAGGGAGAGGAGGTAGCAACAACCGCCACTCAGGAGTCTGACGACATTACCCAGATTAGCCCAAGGAGGAGGTTGGTCCCCGCTGTTGCTTCCTACACCGAGATCTCTAATTATAGCGGTGGGGAAGGTGACATCGATGATGTCACGTGGGTGCCCACAAGAGAGGAAGAGGAGGGGAGTTCAGAGGGAGATATGGACCAGCAGATAGGGAGGAGAAGCAGGAAGAACTTAGATTGCACAGGAGGGACAAAGCAGACTGCGAATGTATCAGGAGCGAGGCACCAACCATGTACAGTCACATCTGGTGCTCCCAGTATGCCAGCACATGGCTCCGCAGTGTGGGCTTTTTTTAACGTATCCGCTGCTGACAATAGTGTTGCCATCAACAATCTTTGCAGTCAACGCATAAGTCACGGTAAGCCTAACACTCACCTAGGGACGACCGCCTTAAGAAGGCACATGAGCTGCCATCACCGAGCCCAGTGGGAGCAACGGAACACACAAAGCCACACTCCAGGCTCTCACCGTCCAGCCTCATCTTCTACTTCTCCTTCTCCTCTCTCCTCACAATTGTCCTCCACGCCATCCTCACGTTTTTCTGCAAAAAGGCAGGCTTCCGTGGGCCAAATGTTCGAGCTTAAAAAAAATAACTCCGGATAACCCTCTTGCCCAATGGTTGACGGCTGGCTTGTCAGAACAGATAGCCCGCCATCTACTGCCATATAAACTTGTTGACTCGGAGGCCTTTCGAAAAATTTGTGGCCATTGGAACACCACAATGGAAGGTCCCAGGAAGGAAGTATTTCTCACAGAAGGGCATCCCAGAGCTATATGGCCATGTTCAGCGGCAAGTGAATGTATCTCTGGCACACAGTGTTGGTGCCAAGATACATCTGACCACAGACACGTGGTCTAGCAAACACAGGCAGGGAAGGGCGGCACAGTGGTGTAGTGGTTAGCACTCTCACCTAGCAGTAAGAAGGGTCGCTGGTTCAAATCCCAACCAAGACACTACCTGCCTGGAGTTTGCATGCTCTCCCTGTGCCTGCGTGGGTTTCCTCCAGGTACTCTGGCTTCCTCCCACACTCCAAAGACATGCAGGTAGGTTAATTGGCTTCTGTCCAAAATTGACCCTAGTAGATGAATTTATTATTATTTATTTAACCTTACTAACTATGAAACTATGAAGTTATATCACTTTTACTGCCCACTGGGTGAACCTAATGACGGCCGTCAAGCATGTAACCCGTGGCACCCGTGTAGATTTGGTTTTACCACCACGGATTGCATGCAGGCCTGCATCTTCTTCTTCTCCTCCTACTCCATCCTCTTCCCTCTCCTCCTCAGCTGACTCCTCCTTTTCCACTGCTAGCGTATCTTCCGCTGCGCTGCCCAAGCTCCCCAGAACCTATTTGACATGCCAGGTGAGACGTTGCCATGCTGTGCTGCATCTGTTGTGCCTGGAAGCCAAGAGCCACACTGGCCCTGCACTCCTTTCAGCTTTGCGTTCACAGGCAGATCAGTGGCTAACACCGCTCAATTTGACAGTTGGCAAAGTGGTGTATGACAACGGTGCCAATCCGCTTAGAGCATTGAAACAGGGCAAAATGACGCACGTGCCATGCATGGCACACGTCTTAAACTTGGTCGTGCAGCGATTCGTTGTCAAATACCCTGGGGTCCAGAACATCTTGCGGAAGGCAAGGAAAATCCTGGCCCATTTTAGAAGATCTTACACGGCCATGGATCGCCTTGTTGACATTCAGCGGCAACACAATCTGCCGATCAGACGTCTCATTTGCAATTGCCCGACGTGATGGAACTCAACCTTCTATATGCTTGATAGACTGCTCCAGCAGAAACGTGCAGTTAACGTCTACCTGTACGAACTCTGCGGCAGAACAGGTTCTGGGGAGCTGTTTTTTTTTTCACCGCGCCAGTGGCTGCTCATGCGCGACGCATGCAGACTTCTGTGGCCATTTGATGAGATCACCAAACTGGTCAGTTGCAGCCATGGTGCCATCAGTGACATGGTACCTTATGCCTTTTTTATGGAGCGTGCATTGCGTCGTGTCATTGATCAAGCCATGGAGGAGCAGGAGCGGGAAGATGAGGAAGTCGCAATGCTGGATGAATTCCTAGGGGGGCTACTCTGAGACAAGTCAACAACAGGAGTCTGAAGAGGAGTCAGAGGAGGATGGTGCCGGGGCGGATGAGGAGGAGCAAGAAGATCATGCTTTAAACCTGTCTGGGATCCCTGTTGTGCGTGGATGGGGAGAGGTAAACGAGGAGGACAACATTATCCTGGATGATGAGCAGGAGCCAGGCCACCACACTGCTTCCAGTTTAGTGCAAATGGGGGCCTTCATGCTCCAGTGTTTTAACAGGGACCCCATATAAAAAGCATAAGGGTCAAGGACCAGTACTGGGTGGCAACTTAGTGGTGTACTTAGACCCCCGGTACAAACACAAAATGGCGGAAATGTTATCACCCTCACAGAGGGCTGTCAGAATAGAGCACTTCCAGGCCTTGCTTCGAGAAATGCTGCATTCTGCTTTTGCGTGCGCTGGCAGAGGAGGAATTCCCACTCCCAGAGAAAGAGTTGCGGGTACCAATCCAATAGCGCCTGCAAGAAGAGGGCGGTTTGAAGATGTGTTGGTGACTTCTGATATGAGGTCATTCTTTCAGCCGACCCATCGACAGGTCTCATCCGGATGCAGCATCAGGGAATGCCTAGACCGTCAGGTGTCCGACTACATCGTGTTAACGGCCGATGTGGGCGCTCTGAGGAGCGATGAACCCCTGGACTACTGGGTGGGCAGGCTTGACCTCTGGCCAGAGCTTGCCCAATTTACAATGGAACTGTTGGCTTGCCCCTCATCCAGTGTCCTGTCCGAAAGGACATTCAGCGCAGCAGGGGGGATCGTGACCAATAAGCGCACTCGCCTAGCATACGACAATGTTGACTACCTCACATTTATAAAAATGAATGAGGCATGGATCTCGGAGGAATTCAACACATGTGACCAGTAGACCATGTATTTCTCTATAAACAATTTATTTAATCGAGCACACAGGCCTTTTTTCTACCTTTGGCTCACTTCCTTGTACAAAAAAAGCACACCGTTTTGGGAATCTTCTCTTGTGATCAGTCAAAACTCCAGATGTATTGAGAAGCAGACAATTTATTTCTGATGTGGCCCACAACAGAGAGACATGCTTACAGGACAAAAGCTGAAGAAAAATGTCTACCAAAAAGAAAGTGTCCCGCCTCCTCATACCCTACAAGAATACTACCTCTATGCTTCTATTGGCTGAGGAAACATAAATAACGTTGTCATGGTACGAACTGGTACCTTTATTTTGGCTATTCATGTTCCTGTACATTCTTAGGCTATCATATTTAGTTAAATCTAATCATTCTACAATTTACTATGGAGTTAATTTAAGACAAAACAATACAACAAGTTAATACAATAATGTGCTCAGAAGTAAGCTTTTTAAAAAAAATCTGTCTCAGGACTATTGTTTTTCTAATAGTCACACAATAAACATTTAAAACTTTTCTAACAACTGTACTACATGCCCATACCCTCCTGTTTGAAGAGGTTGAGCGGTGTCATATTTTTGGGGCCCAGCAGCGAGTTGCTGGTATCAGTTCTGCCGTCAATGCTCTCTATCACGGTGCTGCTGTCAGTACACTCTATCACGTTGCTGCTGTCAGTGCTCTATATCACAGTGCTGGTGATCATCTCCTGCATCCTCTTCATAGCCTACCCTGACCTTTCCTCTCCTCCATTGCCTTCATGCGCTCCTGAGTCCTGAATTGTCAAAATTTCACAGATAAAAAAAGAATGCTTGTAGTTGTCGATCCCAGATTCACGTTATACATGTGTTATGTCAGTGGCCATGTTGTGGGACTATGTGTGCACAGCTAGTAAGTATTTTGTAGCTGAAAATATGACCTGTAGGTTTTGAAAGTTTGCCTGCCTTTGAAGTCAATGGGGCCCGCCGTGAACTTTGAGGTTCGCAAACTTTTGGCCGCGTTCGCAAAACGTCCCGTCGGAAGTTCGTCCATCTCTACTCAGGAGTCATTAGTATTTATCATTATGAATTTAGGAATCCCCAGTGTGAACTAAGTTAAAGTGGTTGTAAAATCCTGTATATCCTCTATTACAGTATTATATCATGTACAATGTGCGTTTCTGTAATATTGTTGTGCTAAATACCTTTGATACAGCACCGCTGGATGCTTACGTGACCCGCCGGAGCTCTCTTCCCCGCTCTGAGTACTGCAGAGGGAGGAGCTGAGATCCCCCACTAAAAATAATAAAACAACAAAATCCTGCGAGCCTTAAAGAACCCCCTATCTATCTGCGACTAGCAGGCTGCAAACGTTAAACACGTCTCATACGTATAATATATATATTATTATATATATATATATAATATATAATAATGTGCATAAAATAGTAAACATACAACTGGTGTAAAGTGCAAAATATAGCAAAACAAATAATGTGCACAAAATCTGTAAATGCACAACTAAAACGCACAACTAAATATAAAGTGCACAAGTGTCAATAAAACTCTGTGAGGTTATATGGACCCCTTAGCACTTGTACACACGATCGGAGATTCCGATGGAATGTGTCCGATCGGACCGTTTTGTCGGATATTCTGACTGTGTGTGGTCTGCATCGGACTGTTTCCGTCGGAATATACGTCGGACCAAATTTTCCAACTTGCCAGAAATATTTTCCAACAAAATGCTCCGATCGGACATAGTGCCACGCATGCTCAGATCAAATTCCTACATCAAAGCTATTGGCTACTAGCCTGAACGTAGTCCCATCGTAACAAAATGACGTCATCACGTTCCGAACGATTGGATGTTCCGACAACTTTGTCCGACCGTGTTTATGCAACAGTTTCGGACAAGATCCATCGGACAAAATCCGACGGATTTGGTTGTCAGAATGTGTACAAGGGCTTAGAGTTACAAGGTGCCATGCACAATAACACACAAGGAAAAAAAAAAATATCAATAATAATATAATATTAAATGAAAAAAGTGCTAAATGTATACATATGTGATAGCAAACATATTTATAAACAAAAAAAAAAAAAAACTTATAAAAAGGTGCAAGTGCATATACCATACAAGTGTCTCTATATTATTAAAAAAACAGTTCTTTGTGGCAGCTGGTCTTAGGCTGTGATAAGAAACAAAATGTTGATTGATGTGAGGCTAGATGCAGGTGACGTGATCTCCAGTGATCATACTATTGTTGTGCTTTTTAAGGACAATTTCCCGCACAATATTTACTAAGTAATTTTTAACGAAGATATTTTTAAGATTCAGAATCAGTCTATATGACGCAGTCTATATATGTGAAACTTATTCACGGAGACGAGTGATCATACAAAATAGCTACATTTATTGGTTGACAGAAAACAAATATTTACATGAAATATTAAAATACAGATTGCATTACTGGAAACACCCTCAAACTGGGCGTAGTAGTACATTGGACACGATTATCACCATTATCACTTCTCGGTAGAATCAATAACCTTTTGATAATTGACAATTAAACAGAATGTCTGTATTTCACACGTCCAACCGTTACTATACTGCAGGTAAGTAAGTGGTTAACAATGTGAAATAAATTAGACATTTGTTTGTCAATAAAATTGGCATCTATGCAAAAAGAAATTATAATGAAAAATGTAATTTAGAGAAAAATCTAAAAGGCGGTTATTGATTCGGGAGAAGTATTTCAATAATAGAATTCAAAAACATCAATATTTAAGAGAACATAGAATAGATGATAAACATATATTTACCCATTTCCAATATGGCTATTAATGTGGATTGTTGGTTACCAGGAATTTTAAGATGGCTGCCGTGGCTTTCAACATGGATTCTCTTACAGAGGAATTACCTTGTGTGACCTCCGAGTTCCAAGGAGCAGGGATCTTCATGAATGTAAAAATGTGTATTCATGCATGTCTTCCAGTGTCCCTTCTCAGGGGGGGGTCCCTAAGCTTCCCCCTGACTCTCTCCCCCCAGCTCTCCTCCGAACTTCTTTCCCTTCTTTTTTTCTCTCTCCCCTGGCCATCTTTCTAGTTTCTTAAATATCCTCTTAAACAAAAAGATCATAAAATTATACTAAGTTCTGCCCAGAGGGTATGTGTTCCCTCCTCATTGGCCGGCAACATGTAATGGTTAGCTTTCCCGGGAGTCTCGTGATTTTAAGGTAATAGCACCTTCAACCACCAAGTGTCTCACATGTGTTTGGTGTTTTATTTTTAAGTTAATATTTTTTTTATTTCTGTAATATACGTTCGTTGTTTATATATGTTCAAACGAATAGATCTCGAGTGTTCAAGAATTATGGCATAATATAAAATACGCTTTAACATAATTTTCAATAATCACTTGCATAAAATGGTGATATATATGTATATCAATGTATATCTGTTAATCTTTAGTCCATTTAGAAAGGACCCAGGTTAGATATATATCAAACAATATCACATACAATTATTATCTATATGGATACATGTATAATTTGGGTATCCAATCAATATTTGTTTATCTAAACATAGGTTAAATTCTTATACAGTTATAATCATGATTATATGTCTTTCATAATACTAATGTGTTGGTAAAACACTTCTACTTATAATCACACTTCCATATATCATTTCTTTATGACAAAGTTCTTTAGATCATTAGATACCAAACCACAATATCTCCTTGTTGACCCACAAATATCACATACAGTTTTAATCACTTGAAGTATTTTTGAAATATGTCTGATTTGTATCTTCCTCTCACACCATGTTTTGAGACATTTGTACTATAGTAAGATATCATATCCCTGCTTCGAATATACGTATATTCATGATGTAAAAATATACACAATTTTCAATGTTTCCTGGTAGTGTCTTCAAATGAACATTGAACATTCAGGATACAGTCCCATTGTTTACTTTTCTAATGGAGGTGTCTTATTTGCAATGTTGGGGTAGATCTCCACTTCGTATCTTAGTCATTGTGTCATGAGAAGCTAGGACAACACTGACTACTTGGCTTATTGATCTCTCACTTTCTGAGACAATGGGATATTTGTTCTGGTCATTCAGGTTTAATGGCTGTTGGTCACAGGTACTCCAAAGTATAGCCCAAACCTTGTCATATATATTTGCATGGTTGTGTACTATCCAAACAGTCTTTTTACTTACGCACAATGGGGTTTTCTAGTTAGGGGTTATTTCCATGCGATAAATACTTATGCAAGTTTGGTCTTCTCACTATAACCAACAAAATAAGTAAACAGCTTTTTGTTTGGTGACAGAAAATACCATTGTTTCAGCGAGTTTCTGTCCCAATGCATGCTTGTAAAGTTTTCAACAGTTGATGTAGTGAACATGAGATCATGTATTTTGTGTTCTTCAAGAGGGTAATAGTTCAATGATAGCAAAATCGTGGTTCATCTGTTCTTGAGGCCTAAACAAATCTCACCTCTCTGACAGTAAATATAAAATGTATTATTATTATTTTTTTTCTTAATGAATTCACAACACTATTGACATGCTTGTTACATCCAACCGTGGCTCTGAATCATGCATAGGTAAAATCCGGGAACCCCTTATGGTAATAAGCTCACCTCAGAGCATGTTGCCAGCTTTTACACCGAGTCAAAACATGCATATGAACCACTATAATAATGTTTAATGAAAAAGGTGCTAAATGCATACATATGTGATAGCAAACATGTATAAATAAAAAACTTATATGCAAGTGCATAAACCATACAAGTGTCTCTATATTATTAAAAAACAGTTCTTTGTGGCAGCCGGTCTTATACCGCATACACGCGGTCAGAGAATCCGTCGGAATGCGTCTTATCGGACCGTGTCGTCAGATAATCCGACTGTGTGTGGTATGCATCGGACTGATTCCGTCCGAATCTCCGTCTGACCCAATTTTCCAACATGTTGGAAATATTTCCCGACCAACTGGGCTGGTCGGACATAATCCGATCATGTGTAGAGAATTTTGATCGGACCAAGTGCCACGCATGCTCAGATCAAATTCCTACATCAAAGCTATTGGCTACTAGCCTGAATCTAGTCCCATCGTAACGAAATTACATCATCGCGTTCTGAAAGATCGGATTTTTCGACAACTTAGTCCGACCGTGTGTATGCAACAGTTTCGGACACAATTCGTCAGACTAAATCTGACGGACAAAATCCGATGGATTTGGTTGTGGAAATCTCCGACCGTGTGTACAGGGGCTAAGGCTGTGATAAGAAACACAAAATGTTGATTGATGTGAGACTAGATGCAGGTGACGATTGACATGCTTGTTACATTCAACCGTGGCTCTGAATAATGCATAGGTGAAATCTGGGAACCCCTTATGGTAATAAGCTCATCTCAGAGCATGTTGCCAGCTTTTACACCGAGTCAAAACATGCATATGAACCACTATAATAATGTTTAATGAAAAAGGTGCTAAATGCATACATATGTGATAGTAAACATGTATAAATAAAAAACTTATATGCAAGTGCATAAACCATACAAGTGTCTCTATATTATTAAAAAACAGTTCTTTGTGGCAGCCGGTCTTATACCGCGTACACACGGTCAGAGAATCCGTCGGAATGCGTCTTATCGGACCGTGTCGTCAGATAATCCGACTGTGTGTGGTATGCATCGGACTGATTCCGTCCGAATCTCCGTCTGACCCAATTTTCCAACATGTTGGAAATATTTCCCGACCAACTGGGCTGGTCGGACATAATCCGATCATGTGTAGAGAATTTTGATCGGACCAAGTGCCACGCATGCTCAGATCAAATTCCTACATCAAAGCTATTGGCTACTAGCCTGAATCTAGTCCCATCGTAACGAAATTACATCATCGCGTTCTGAAAGATCGGATTTTTCGACAACTTAGTCCGACCGTGTGTATGCAACAGTTTCGGACACAATCCGTCAGACTAAATCTGACGGACAAAATCCGATGGATTTGGTTGTGGAAATCTCCGACCGTGTGTACAGGGGCTAAGGCTGTGATAAGAAACACAAAATGTTGATTGATGTGAGACTAGATGCAGGTGACGATTGACATGCTTGTTACATCCAACCGTGGCTCTGAATAATGCATAGGTGAAATCTGGGAACCCCTTATGGTAATAAGCTCACCCCAGAGCGACCAGCTTTTACACTGAGTTAAAACACGCATATGAACCACTATAGGGTTCTCAGCTGTTACACTGGATCAGTAGTATCCTCAATGCAATGATCTCAGAAGCGCATGAAAAAAGGAAAAAGTCTAATAGTGCAATACTGTTTTTCAAAATTTAATAGACAAGTTAAAAAACATTCCCCCACTGGGGTACTCACATGTGTAAGGTGCGTCAGTGCACCGTACTTCATAAGGCTCAATAAAATACTGTAAACAGTATAGGTATGGTTTGTATCTCCTCTGGGCAGGTGTACTGTCTCTCGCTCCATCCTGGCCCCTCCCCTACGCATGTCAATACTCAGGGTGTGGTGTATCTTCCTCAGAGGAGGGGTTGTGATTGGACGGCGATCTGTCAATTATATACAGTGTCTGCGGCCATTTTGTAGACCGCGGACACTCTAGTGTCAGACTATGTATTTTCTATGGAGCGCTCAATGATAAATGCATTGTCAGGAGACACATGCTGCAGACTAATCCTCAAATATTATCAGTTATCAGTCATCCCGGTCTGCCATGCAGTGTTAAGCAATCTATGTGATTGCAGCCCACTATCAGCACACCTTTAAATTACTGGATGAAACGGCATTTCATTTACTGTTATTAACAAAACATATGCTACCCAGGATGGGCTTAGAGGATCCACAAGCCATACCAAAACTTTAATAACAACATCTTATATTTATTCACAAAAGCGGACCACCTCTCTGCAGTGCATTCATATATGTGCACATAGTGCTACTCATCAACAACCTGACGATCACAACCCCTATTGGGTCCAATATCGTCAAAACGGTACCGATACTGCAATCGGATCTTATCCTGTATGGCGACAATTTTAACGATCAATAACAATCCCCCTCATTTTTTTTTTTATTCTAGTATAATACCCTCTTATAACAATAAGTCAATATGCAACATAAAGCAGAAGCATCCTCAATATATAATAAAAAACATATTAATAACAACATCGTCTATTTATTCACAGAAGCCTAACAAACCACCTCTCTGCAGTGCATTCATATATGTACACATAGTGCCACTCATCAACAACCTGACGATCACAACCCCTATAGGGTCCAATATCGTCAAAACGGTACCGATAATGCAATCGGATCTTATCATGTATGGTAACAATTTTAACGATCAATAGTAGTCCCCCTCATTTTTTTTTAATTCTAGTATAATACCTTCTTATAACAATAAGTCAATATTCATCATAGAGCAGAAACCCCTATTGGGTCCAATATCGTCAAAATGGTACCGATAATGCAATCTAATCTTATCATGTATGGTGACCATTTTAACGATCAATAACAATCCCCTTAATTTTTTTTTATCTAGTATAATACCCTTTTAGAACAATAAGTCAATATGCAACATAGAGCAGAAGCATGAAAAATGAAATATAAAAGAATCACTGTATTAAATATATCTTAATTAAGTTCTGATTCATAGTATAAAAGGATGTTTAAACTAGTATGTATCAAAATAAAAAAAAAATATGATAAAATATATAAAAAAAAAAAAAAAAAAAATATATATATATATATATATATATATATATATATATATATATATATATATATATAATTTTTTTTTAATATATTTTATCATATTTTATTTTTATTTTGATACATACTAGTTTAAATGTGTGTATGTATATATATATATATATATATATATATATATATATATATATATATATATATATAAATATGTTTAAAATGTATTTATTTAATGGTCTACCAGCAGAATATTTAAAAATTGCTTAAAAAACATCTCAAATAGAACTCTTTGTTCAAACCCCCAGGAGCCAAAGAGCCCAGCTGACGTATCCACCATGATTCGCGTTTACTGATTTCTCTTATGTAGTTGGAATCCCTCCAGTGGCGTTTGGGGGCCTCAATACCCCAGAACTGCATTCCTATTGCACTCTGATTGTGGACATCCCTGAAATGTATGGATAGATAGTGTTTATCATATTCCTTATTAATATTCCTGACATGTTCTTCTATGCGATCTTTAAGCACCCTAATAGTGCGGCCTACATAAAAAAGATTGCAAGGACACTTGACCACATACTCCGCTCCTATCGTATCACATGAGACAAAATTCTTAATTATGTATTTCCGATTATTCTGAGGATTAATAAACTCTTTTACTTTCTTTACATTTGTCGGGAACCTTACACAACTGTAACATCTGCCACATCCATGGAAACCTTTTATATCCCAAAACATCTTCAGTTTGGGAGGGGGTTCCACCACATTGTGGACTAACTTGTCTCATAAATTCTGTGCTTTTTTATAAACAATTTTTGGCTTTTCCATTATACATTCTATGAGGAGGACATCTTATTTTAAAATGTTCCAATATTTCTGCATGATTTTTTCAACCTCTTTGTTCTGTACATTGTAGTCCAGTACTATACACGTGCCCATATTATTACTAGTTTCTTGATTTTCGATCTTATCTTTCAACAGATCATCTCCTAACCTTGGCCAATTCTTTTGTCAGAAAACCATCCTGATATCCTTTGTTCAAGAACATTTTAGTCAACTCTTTAGATTGTAACTCAAAGTCAGAATCTTGTGTGCAATTTTTCCTCATTCTCATGAATTGACCACGAGGGATGTTATCCAACCATGGTCTGAAGTGACAGCTAGTGGTGTGAATATATGAATTACGATCGGTCGCCTTGAAGTAAGTTTTTGTTACGATCCCTTGTTCCGTGTTACATATCTCCAGGTCCAGGAAGTGTATTTTTTTCTTTGCTAATGCCCCATGTAAGACTAATATTACAATCATTGTTATTCATAGTATCAAGTAGATTGACCAAAGATTCCATCCTTCCGTTCCAAATAATTAATAAATCATCTATAAATCTTCTATATAACATAATACCTGCTCCTTTATCCCGAAGGACACCTTCTGATTCCCACTTGGCCATATATAGGTTCGCCATGCTTGGGGCAAATTTAGCGCCCATAGCGACACCTTTAATTTGCAAGTAGAAGTTGTTTTCATACCAGAAAAAATTATGCTGTAGACAAAATTCCAAACATTTAAGGATGAGTTTGCTAATGCTCCCTCATGATCTATGTTAGTATAGAGCGATGCTGCTGTGGCCATAATGATATCATCATTGATAGTACATTCATTTAATAGTTGTAGCGTGTGTTTGGTGTCCTTCAGATAGGCCTGCGTATTCTTCACCAGGGGTTGTAGATGGACATCAATGTAAACCAATCAGATAGGGAGCCAGGCACCCCAAACTGGCAACCACCCAAAAAACAATAAACAAATTCTGCTGGTAGACCATTAAATAAATAAATTGTAATCATTTTAAACATATATAAAAAAAAATTATATGTTTAAAATTATTAAAATGTATTTATTTAATGGTCTACAAGCAGAATTTTTTTATAGTTTTTTTGGGTGGTATATATATATATATATATATATATATATATATATATATATATATATGAGTGGCACTATGTGTACATATATTAATGCACTGCAGAGAGGTGGTTTGTTAGGCTTCTGTGAATAAATAGAGGATGTTGTTATTAATATGTTTTTTATTATATATTGAGGATGCTTCGGCTCTGTGTTGCATATTGACTTATTGTTATAAGAGGGAATTATACTAGAATAAAAAAAAAAAAATGAGGGCGATTGTTATTGATCGTTAAAATTGTCGCTATACATGATAAGATCTGATTGCAGTATCAGTACTGTTTTGACGATATTGGACCTAATAGGGGTTGTGATCCTCAGGTTGTTGATGAGTGGCACTATGTGTACATATATGAATGCACTGCAGAGAGGTGGTCCGTTAGGCTTTTGTGAATAAATATAGGATGTTGTTATTAATATTTTGGTATGGCTTGTGGATCCTCTAAGCCTGTCCCGGGTAGCATATGTTTTGTTAATAACAGTAAATGAAATGCAGTTTTATCCAGTCATTTTAAGGTGTGCTGATAGTGGGCCGCAATCATATAGATTGCTTAACACTGCAGGGCAGACCGGGATGACTGATAATATTTGAGGATTAGTCTACAGCATGTGTCTCCTGACAATGCATTTATCATTGAGCGCTCCATATAAAATACATGGTCTGACACTAGAGTGTCCGCGGTCTACACCAAAATGGCTGCAGACGCTGGATATAATTGACAGATCGGCCGTCCAACCACAAACCCCCCTGAGGAAGATACACCACACCCTGAGTATTGACAGGCGTAGAGGAGGGGCCAAGACGGTGCGAGAGACAGTACACCTGTCAAGAGGAGATACAAACCATACCTATGCTGTTTATAGTATTTTATTGAGCCTTATGAAGTATGGTGCACTGAAGCCCCTTACACATGTGAGTACCCCAGCGGGGGAATGTTTTTTAACTTGTCTATTAAATTTTGAAAAATGGTATTGCACTATTAGTCTTTTTCCTTTTTTTATGCGCTTCTGAGATCATTGCATTGAGGATACTACTGATCCAGTTTAACAGCTAAGAACCCTATAGTGGTTCATTATAGTGGTGTTTTGACTCAGTGTAAAAGCTGGTCGCTCTGGGGTGAGCTTATTACCATAAGGGGTTCCCGGATTTCACCTATGCATGATTCAGAGCCACGGTTGGATGTAACAAGCATGTCAATCGTCACCTGCATCTAGTCTCACATCAATCAACATTTTGTGTTTCTTATCACAGCCTAAGACCGGCTGCCACAAATAACTGTTTTTTAATAATATAGAGACACTTGTATGGTTTATGCACTTGCAAATAAGTTTTTTATTTATACATGTTTGCTATCACATATGTATGCATTTAGCACCTTTTTCATTAAACATTATTATTATTGTCATTATTATTATTATTGATATTTGTTTTTCCTGGTGTGTTATTGTGCATGGCACCTTGTAACTCTAAGGGGTCCATATAACCTCACAGAGTTTTATTGGCACTTGTGAACTTTATATTTAGTTGTGCGTTTACAGATTTTGTGTACATTATTTGTTTTGCTATATTTTGCACTTGCACTTTACACCAGTTTTATGTTTACTATTTTATGCACAATATTATATTCTTGTGGATCTATAACTATAGATTAAGATACAGATTATTCAGTGCATAGCCATTCCAGCGCAGCGTATATTCAATTTTGAGATCCCCCACTGACAGGTAGGAGAAGAGGAGGAGAGTAGCAGGAGGTCAGGTGAGTGCATAGCAGTGCTGTAAATAAAGTATTTAGCACAATAATATTACAGAAATACACACATTCTACATTATATAATACTGTTATAGAGTGGATTATAGGATTTTACAACTACTTTAACTAGTTCCCGACCGCCGGCCATTAAATGATGGCCAGGCGGCGCACCTATTGTGGCGGGAGGGTGTCATATGACGTCCTCCCGTATAAACTGTGCTCAATCGTGCACATGCATCCCAGTTTCTTCGGTGGCGGTGTGTCACGGAGACACCCCTCGATCATGGCCCATCAGATGGTCACACCCCCACTGTGCACGGCACGTGCGCGCGATTGCGAACGTGCTGCACGTGCACGTCGGTGGCGGCATGTTCCCAGGAACACTGCTCGTCACCGACGCTGGTAAACAGTCATTGGCCGGCTGTTTACCCACGTGATCGGCTGTGATTGTTTCACAGCCGATCACTAAAATGTAAACAAACCGCGGTAACGAGATGTTACCGGGTTCTCCTCCTCACACACCGATCGTGTGTGAGGAGGAGATTGCGGTAACATCTCGTTACCTCTTACAGTGTACACCAATCACACTGATTGCCCCCCCTAATAAGGAGGACCTGTCACCACCCATCATAATATCTGTCACTCAGAGTACCCGAGTACCTGTCCCGGTCCATCGGAGTGCCCGAGTACCTGTCCCGGTCCATCGGAGTGCCCGAGTACCTGCCCCGGTCCATCTGAGTGCCCGAGTACCTGTCCCGTTCCATCGGAGTACCCGAGTACCTGTCACGGCCCATTGGAGTACCCGAGTACCTGTCCCGGTCCATCGGAGTACCCGAGTACCTGTCCCGGTCCATCGGAGTGCCCGAGTACCTGTCCCGGTCCATCGGAGTGCCCGAGTACCTGTCCCGGTCCATCGGAGTGCCCGAGTACCTGTCCCGGTCCATCGGAGTGCCCGAGTACCTGTCCCGGTCCATCGGAGTGCCCGAGTACCTGTCCCGGTCCATCGGAGTGCCCGAGTACCTGTCCCGGTTCATCGGAGTACCCGAGTACCTGTCCCGGTCCATCCGAGTACCTGTCCCGGTCCATCTGAGTATCTGAGTACCTGTCCCGGTCCATCCGAGTACCTGTCCCGGTCCATCAGAGTACCCGAGTATCTGTCACCAGGCCATCAGAGTACCAGAGTGCCAATCTGCAGCCCATCAGAGCACCCGAGTACCTATTTGCAGCTCATGCCTCATAGAATATATACGTTGGGGTGTTTTCTTTCCAAAATGGGGTTACTTTGTGGGTAATTGCACAGTCCTGGTGCTCCAGGGCCTTCAAAAGTGTGATAGGTAGGAATGAAATGAGATGTGTCATTTATGCTCCTAGAATGCCTGAAGGTACTACTTAAATGTTCAGCCTCTCTATGTGACCAGGTTGTGTAAAAGTCCTACACATGTGGTATTGCCATACTTGGGAGGAGTAGCAGAATGTGTTTTGGGGTGTAATTTTTGCTATATACATGCTATGTGTTAGAAATATCTTATAAATTGACAACTTTGTGTAAAAAAATTAAAATAAAAAAAATGCGTTTTCATTTTTTTCCAAATTTTTTTCCAAAAACTTCTGGAAATAAAAGACTCATTATGCCTCACAGATTATACGTTGGGGTGCTTGCTTTCCAAAATGGGGTAATTTTATGGAAAATTCCATTGTCTGGTACTTCAGGGCCTTCAAAAGTGTAATAGGTGGTTGAAAAATGAGATGCGTAATTTTTGCCCGTAGAACGTCTGGAGGTACTACTTCAATGTTGGTGCTCTGTATGTGGCCAGGCTGTGTAAAAGTCTCACACATGTGGTATCGCCATACTCGGGAAGAGTAGCAGAATGTATTTGGGGTGTAATTTGTTGTATGAGCCGAACACCCGCCGGTTCGGTTTGCACCAGAACTTTCAAACGGACCCCAAATTCGTACGAACTTTAGAACCCCCATTGAAGTCTATGGGACTTGAACGTTCAAAATTAAAAGTGCTAATTTTAACGGCTAATATGCAAGATGCTGTCCTAAAAAGGGTTTGGGGACCTGGCTCCTGCCCCAGGGGACATGGGTCAATGCCTAAAATGTTTTTAAAAATGGCCGTTTTGGCGGGAGCACTGATTTTAATGATGATTAAAGTGAAAAAATAAAAGTGAAATATTCCTTTAAATATCGTGCCAGGGGGGTGTCTGTAGTATGCCTGTGAAGTGCCACGTGTTTCCCGTGTTTAGAACAGTCCCTGCACAAAATGACATTTAACGGAAATAACATCATTTAAAACTGCTTGCGGTTTTAATGTTGTATCTGGTTCCTGCAATATGGTTGAAAATCATTGAGAAAAATGGCATGGGTAGCCCTCCCTGCACATTACCAGCCCCTTTGGGTCTTGTACGCATATTAAGGGGAACCCCGTACCCATATTAAAAAAAGGAAATACGTGTGGCCCCCAGGCCCTATATACTCAGAACAGCAGTATACAGGCGGTGCAAACAAGACAGGGACTGTGTAGGTTTGTTGTGTTAAGTGGAATCTGTTTGTAATTTTCAACTGGTACATTTTTAAAGTGTAGCTCCAGTCAAAAAAAATATTTTTAAGCTTTTTGGATTATCACCCCTGTATAATTTGTTTTGTCGTCCATCTTTTTTCATCTCACTTGCTGTTGGTTTTGCCACAACATTGTAAGCCCTGAAAGTGACTCTTGGTGGGCGCTGGAGCGCCCTGCTGTGAACGATTATATCAAGAATTGTAATTACATGCCATTGTTGAACAGTGGTAGAAAAATTGACCTTTGGTGGTTGTGGTGCTGGTGCCACAACACTATAAGTCCTCACAGTTACTCTGGGTGGGCACAGGAACGGGCCCTCCTGTGAAATATTATATCAAGAATTGTAATTACATGTCCCTGTTAAACAGGGGCAGAAAAATTGGGCCTTAGGTACTGGTGCTAGTGCCACCACACTGCAACCTCTCCCATATACTCTAGTTTTATTGCAGGAATTAGCCCTGCTGCAAAGCATTGCATCAAAAATGTTACTTAAACGCCCCTGTTAAACAGGGGCAGAAAAATTGGGCTAATGGCATCACCCAGAACCAGAAATGTTCTTCCAACATATCAGCAGAGGAGGAAGAGGATAGAGAATCAACATAACAGGACAGTCACTCAGCATCAGCATAGGCAGTCTTGAAGGGATGTGATATTTCCAAAAAAATTATTCGGTTACATCAGCTTCAGGTCCTTGGTAGCTGTGGGTGATCCAAGACTGATTCATCTTGATGAAGGTCAGTCGATCAACTGATTCGGTGGACAGGCACACCCTGTGATCGGTAACAAAGCCACCAGCAGCACTGAAGGTGCGTTCCGAAAGAACGCTGGATGCAGGACAGGCCAGTAGCTCAATTGCATACTGTGCAAGCTTTGGCCAGTGATCCATCCTCAAGACCCAGTAAGCCAGAGGATTTTCGGTGGGAAAGGTGTCCAAGTCTGACCTTGCCCCTAGGTATTCCTGCACCATGTAAATCAGACGCTGGCGATGGTTGCTGGAACCGATCATACCTTGGGGCTGCGGATTAAAAAATTATCTGAAAGCATCAGTCAGACGGCCACCTTCTCCACCGCTCCTTCTGACCAATGCCTCAGCCACACGTTGTCCAGGACCAGGAGTTTGTAAGACCACAGACCTTTCTGCAAGGCCTCCCGGAGATGTCTCATCCTCTGCTCCCTCTGCGATGGCAAGATAAGGTCGGCAACCTTACCCTTGTACCGTGAATCAAGGAGAGTGGCCAGCCAGTAATGGTCCCTCTCCTTAATCCGAAGAATATGAGGATCCTTCCGCAGGCTTTGCAGGATCAGGGAGGCCATGCAGCATAGGTTAGCTGAGGCATTCGTTCGGAGTCCTCTGGGTCACTAAGGGCAACATGATCCGCAGCTACCTCCTCCTAGCCACGTACAAGTCCACGTGTTTCTTGGAACTGTAAATAATCCCTACAAGACTGCTGCTGCTGCTGCTGCTGCTGCTGCTGAGTGCCAGTCTCCACCTCCATGCTGACACAATCATCCTCCTCCTCCTCATCCTCTTCCTGTGTGATGGGTGGCACAGCAGGAACACTGTCTGGATAAAGGGGGCCTTGAGAGGCAAGGAAGTCCTCCTCTTCCTGCCTCTGTTCTGCCTCAAGTGCCCTGTCCAGTATTCCACGCAGCGTATGCTCCAAAAGGTGGACAAGAGGTACAGTGTCACTGATGCATGCACTGTCACTGCTCACCATCCTTGTGGCCTCCTCAAATGGTGACAGGACAGTGCATGCATCCCTGATCATGCCCCACTGGCGTGGTGAGAAAAAACCGAGCTCCCCTGACCCTGTCCTGGTGCCGTAGTTGCACAGGTACTCATTGATGGCCCTCTGCTGCGTGTGCAGCCGCTGCAGCATGGCCAACGTTGAGTTCCACCTGGTGGGCATGTCACATATAAGGCGGTTCTTGGGCAGGTTCAACTCCTTTTGGAGCTCAGCCAGCCGAGCACAGGCATTAAATGATCGGCGGAAATGCACACAGACTTTCCTGGCCTGCTTCAGTACATCCTGTAAGCCGGGGTACCTGCCCAAGAACCGCTGCACCACCAGGTTAAGGACGTGAGCTACACAGAGCACATGGGTCAGTTGTCCCTGTCGGAGGGCGGAGAGGCGGTTGGTGCCATTGTCACAAACCACCATTCCTGGCTTAAGCTGGCGTGGCGTCAACCACCTCTCGGCCTGCCCCTGCAGAGCTGACAAAACATCCGCCCCAGTGTGGCTCCTGTCCCCCAAACAAACCAGCGCAAGCACGGCATGGCATCGTTTTGCCTGCGTACTTGCGTAGCCCCTGGAACGCCTACGAAGCACCGCTGGTTCTGAGGACAGAGCACTGGAAGAGGCCATGGAGGAAGAAGAAGAGGAGGGGGTGGAGGAGAGAGGTGTGTCACAACCAATAGTAGCATTTTGGAGGCGGGGTGGCGGAACAACCTCCAACACTACTGCACCTTGTCCTGCATCCTTCCCAGCTGCCAGAAGAGTGACCCAATGGGCCGTGAAAGACAGGTAACGTCCCTGTCCATGCCTGCTGGACCATGAGTCAGCGGTAATATGCACCTTACCGCTGACCGCCCTGTCCAGCGAGGCAAGGACATTGCCTTCCACATGCCGGTAGAGAACCGGAATCGCCTTCCGTGAGAAAAAGTGGCGTTTGGGGACCTGCCACTGAGGAACCGCACATTGTACAAACTCACGGAAGGGGGCCGAGTCTACCAACTGAAAAGGCAGCAGTTGAAGTGCTAGCAATTTAGCCAAGCTAGCATTCAACCGCTGGGCATGTGGATGGCTGGGAGTGAACTTCTTTCGCCGGTCCAGCAGCTGGGGCAGGGACATTTGCCTGCTATAATCGGACGTGGGTGTACCGCTAGCAGAGTTCCCGGAAGCACTTGGCTGTGACACACCTAGTTCTACACCTTCATTCCTCTCAGAGCAGGTTTCAGAGAGGACTGAAGGTCTAGTGGGGTTGGAGATGCCAGCTGATGAGGAGCAAGGAGAGGTCAGCTTTGTTCTTTGGTGTGGGTCTTTGAGGTACGCTTGCCAACGAGCTGCATGGCAGGTCAACATATGTCTGGTCAAGCATGTGGTGCCCAAGTGGCTGATGTTTTGGCCACGCGAGATACGCTTGAGACATATGTTGCAAATAGCAGCGGTGCGATTTGATGCACTCGTCTCAAAAAAGGCCCACACCAAAGAACTTTTAGAATAACGCGCAGAGGCAGCACCCTGCACAGGCGGAGCTCTGCGGTGTGATTCAGTCGGTGTGCTGCCCCTAAGCTGGCCCCCGGAGGGCATCCTGCCTCGTTGGACATGTGCCTCCTCCTCCTCCTCCTCCTCCTCTCTCCTTCCAGGCACCCACGTGGAGTCAGTGCCCTCATCATCCCCTCCCTCTTCATCGCTGTAGCAAACCTGGCAGTATGCTGCAGCTTGTGGAACATGACTGCCAGATTGCTGTCCTTCTTGAGCATCCCCTCTCTCTGTGCTCACGTTACTGCCTTCCTCTAGCAGTGTCATCATCAGAGCCCACAAAACACTGGGCATCCTCCCGGAGCATGTACCCAACACTGTGCTCAAAGAGTTCAGGAGACTCCTCAGGAGGACGTGGTGGGTCTAGGGAAGGAGTCACTGATGATGACATTGAGAGGAGGGAAGACGATGCGTTGGCAGCTGCTTTGCTAGTACCCTGAGACTGGGTGAGAGAGGATGAGGAGGATGAAGAGGGCTTGGTCATCCACTCTACCAAGTCGTTGGCATGTTGCGGCTCAACATGTCCAGCTGCCGAAAAGAAGGACAAGCGTGTCCCATGGCCACGTGCTGATGACAATGCACCGCGTCCACGACCAGCACTGTTGTCTCTAGACACAGAGCCTGCTTGCCCTCTTTTATCGGCTTGCGCCTGTCTGCCTCTCCTTGCTGGCCTTCCAGACATGGTAATGGCCTGAAGGGAGTTGGGTAAAAAAGCAGTTGGGTAGTGTATATTGTGCTAGAGGCACACAACACCCACTAACTCCTGTAGATGCCTTTATTATAGAACACCAGAGATAAAGGGGTATATACAGATGTATACTGTGCTGTGCTGGAGGCACACACAACTTCCAATAACTCCTGCAGATGGAAAGTGGGCTCAAATAGAGAAGAGCTATGTAAGTGGATATAGCGGTATGTACTGGGTACAGAGCACGCAGACAGCACGCACTAGCTCCTAACACTACTGACTGCAAGCTCTATTATAAAAGATAGATCACTAGCTATATAGGTGAGGTGAATATAGCAGTGTATACTGCGGTCAGGGCACGCAGACAACAACCACTACACAACAGCGAGATCGAAAATCGACTGACCCATGTGCCCCGTGTGGCTCACGTCCTTAACCTGGTGGCGCAGCGGTTCTTGGGCAGGTACCCCAGCTTACAGGATGTCCTGAAGCAGGCCAGGAAAATCTGTGTGCATTTCCGCCGATCATTTAATGCCTGTGCTCGGCTGGCTGAGCTCCAAAAGGAGTTGAACCTGCCCAAGAACCGCCTTATATGTGACATGCCCACCAGATGGAACTCAACGTTGGCCATGCTGCAGCGGCTGCACACGCAGCAGAGGGCCATCAATGAGTACCTGTGCGACTACGGCACCAGGACAAGGTCAGGGGAGCTCGGTTTTTTCTCACCACGCCAGTGGGGCATGATCAGGGATGCATGCACTGTCCTGTCACCGTTTGAGGAGGCCACAAGGATGGTGATCAGTGACAGTGCATGCATCAGTGACACTGTACCTCTTGTCCACCTCTTGGAGCATACGCTGCATGGAATAATGGACAGGGCACTTGAGGCAGAACAGAGGCAGGAAGAGGAGGACCGAATGCCTCAGCTAACCTACGCTGCATGGCCTCCTTGATCCTGCAAAACCTGCGGAAGGATCCTCGTATTCTTCGGATCAAGGAGAGGGACCATTACTGGCTGGCCACTCTCCTTGATCCACGGTACAAGGGTAAGGTTGCAGACCTTATCTTGCCATCGCAGAGGGAGCAGAGGATGAGACATCTCCGGGAGGCCTTGCAGAAAGGTCTGTGCAACGCGTTCCCAGAGACTGGGAGGTTACAAACTCCTGATCCTGGACAACGTGTTGCTGAGGCATCGGTCAGAAGGAGCGGTGGAGAAGGTGGCCGTCTGACTGATGCTTTCAGACTATTTTTTAGTCCGCAGCCCCAAGGTATGATCGGTTCCAGCACCCATCGCCAGCGTCTGATTTACATGGTGCAGGAATACCTAGGGGCAAGGTCAGACTTGGACACCTTTCCCACCGAAAATCCTCTGGCTTACTGGGTATTGAGGATGGATCACTGGCCAGAGCTTGCACAGTATGCAATTGAGCTACTGGCCTGTCCTGCATCCAGCGTTCTTTCGGAACGCACCTTCAGTGCTGCTGGTGGCTTTGTTACCGATCACAGGGTGCGCCTGTCCACCGAATCAGTTGATCGACTGACCTCCATCAAGATGAATCAGTCTTGGATCACCCACAGCTACCAAGCACCTGAAGCTGATGTAACAGAATAATTTTGTTTTGAAATATCACATCCCTTCAAGACTGCCTATACTGATGCTGAGTGACTGTCCTGTTATGTTGATTGTCTATCCTCTTCCTCCTCCGCTGATATGTTGGAAGAACATTTCTGGTTCTGGTTGATGCCATCAGCCCAATTTTTCTGCCCCTGTTTAACAGGGGCCTTTAAGTACAATTTTTGATGCAATGCTTTGCAGCAGGGCTAATTCCTGCAATCAAACTAGAGTATATGGAAGAGGTTGCAGTGTGGTGGCACCAGCACCAGTGCCTAAGGCCTAATTTTTCTGCCCCTGTTTAACAGGGGCGTTTAATTACAATTTTTGATGCAATGCTTTGCAGCAGGGCTAATTCCTGCAATAAAACTAGAGTATATGGAAGAGGTTGCAGTGTGGTGACACCAGCACCAGTGCCTAAGGCCCAATTTTTCTGCCCCTGTTTAACAGGGGCGTTTAATTACAATTTTTGATGCAATGCTTTGCAGCAGGGCTAATTCCTGCAATAAAACTAGAGTATATGGAAGAGGTTGCAGTGTGGTGGCACCAGCAGCAGTGCCTAAGGCCAATTTTTTCTGCCCCTGTTTAACAGGGACATGTAATTACAATTCTTGATATAATATTTCACAGGAGGGCCCGTTCCTGTGCCCACCCAGAGTAACGGTGAGGACTTATAGTGTTGTGGCACCAGCACCACAACCACCAAAGGTCAATTTTTCTACCACTGTTCAACAATGGCATGTACAGTGGT
This sequence comes from Lithobates pipiens, assembly GCF_037356315.1. Lineage (NCBI taxonomy): Eukaryota > Metazoa > Chordata > Amphibia > Anura > Ranidae > Lithobates > Lithobates pipiens. Next base: position 212,396,052 of record NW_027507784.1, read on the forward strand.
GTGAAAAAGTGTTTGCCCCCTTCCTCATTTCCTGTTCCTTTGCATGTTTGTCACACTTATGTGTTTCGGAACATCAAACCAATTTAAACAATAGTCAAGGACAACACAAGTAAACACAAAATGCAATTTGTAAATGAAGGTGTTTATTATTAAAAGGTGAAAAAAAATCCAAACCATCATGGCCCTGTGTGAAAAAGTGATTGCCCCCTTGTTAAAACATACTATAACTGTGGTTGTCCACACCTGAGTTCAATTTCTATAGCCACACCCAGGCCTGATTATTGCCACACCTGTTCACAATCAAGGCATCACTTAAATAGGAGCTGCTTGACACAGTAAGGTCCACCAGAAGATCCTTAAAAGCTACACATCATGCCGAGACCCAAAGAAATTCAGGAACAATTGAGAAAGAAAGTAATTGAGATCTATCAGTCTGGAAAGGGTTATAAAGCCATTTCCAAAGCTTTGGGAATCCAGCGAACCACAGTGAGAGCCATTATCCACAAATGGCGAAGACATGGAACAGTGGTGAACCTTCCCAGGAGTGGCCGGCCGCCCAAAATTACCCCAAGAGCGCAGCGACGACTCATCCAAGAGGTCACAAAAGACCCCACAACAACGTCCAAGGAACTGCAGGCCTCACTTGCCTCAGTTAAGGTCAGCGTTCATGCCTCCACCATCAGGAAAAGACTGGGCAAAAATGGCCTGCATGGCAGAGTTCCAAGGAGAAAACCACTGCTGAGCAAAAAGAACATCAAAGCTCGTCTCAATTTCTCCACAACACATCTTGATGATCCCCAAGACTTTTGGGACAACATTCTGTGGACCGATGAGACAAAAGTGGAACTCTTTGGAAGGTGTGTGTCCAAGTATATCTGGCGTAGAAGGAACACTGCATTTCATAAAAAGAACATTATACCAACAGTAAAATATGGTGGTGGTAGTGTGATGGTCTGGGGCTGTTTTGCTGCTTCAGGACCTGGAAGACTTGCCGTGATAAAAGGAACTATGAATTCTGCTGTCTACCAAGAGATCCTGAAGGAGAATGTCCGACCATCTGTTCGTGTACTCAAGCTAAAACAAACTTGGGTTCTGCAGCAGGACAATGATCTTAAACACACCAGCAAGTCCACCACCGAATGGCTGAAGAAAAACAAAATGAAGACTTTGGAGTGGCCTAGCCAAAGTCCTGACCTGAATCCTATTGAGATGTTGTGGTATGACCTTAAAAAGGCCGTTCATGCTCGAAAACCCTCTAATGTAACTGAATTAGGACAATTCTGCAAAGATGAGTGGGCCAAAATTCCTCCAGGAAGCTGTAAAAGCCTCATTGCACGTTATCGCAAACGCTTGGTTGCAGTTGTTGCTGCTAAGGGTGGCCCAACCAGTTATTAGGTTTAGGGGGCAATCACTTTTTCACACAGGGCCATGATGGTTTGGATTTTTTTCCACCTTTAATAATAAACACCTTCATTTACAAATTGCATTTTGTGTTTACTTGTGTTGTCCTTGACTATTGTTTAAATTGGTTTGATGTTCCGAAACACTTAAGTGTGACAAACATGCAAAGGAACAGGAAATGAGGAAGGGGGCAAACACTTTTTCACACCACTGTAATTACAATTCTTGATATAATCGTTCACAGCAGGGCGCTCCAGCGCCCACCAAGAGTCACTTTGAGGGCTTACAATGTTGTGGCAAAACCAACACCTTGTTCCGCCATTTCTGCAGAGCATATAGGGCAGACCCCTACTTTCAAACATCCAATTTACAAACATCTCCGACTTGCAAACGGAAGGAGACAACAGCAAGTGAGATGAAAAAAGATGGACGACAAAACAAATTATACAGGGGTGATAACCCTTCCCTATGTTTTCCAAAAAGCTTAAAAATTGTTTTTTTTGACTGGAGCTACACTTTAAAAATGTACCAGTTGAAAATTACAAACAGATTCAACTTAACACAACAAACCTACACAGTCCCTGTCTTGTTTGCACCGCCTGTATACTACTGTTCTGAGTATATAGGGCCTGGGGGCCACACGCATTTCCTTTTTTTAATATGGGTACAGGGTTCCCCTTAATATGCGTACAAGACCCAAATAGGCTGGTAATGGGCAGGGAGGGCTACCCATGCCATTTTTCTCAATGATTTTCAACCATATTGCAGGAACCAGATATAACATTAAAACCGCAAGCAGTTTTAAATGGTGTTATTTCCGTTTAATGTCATTTTGTGCAGGGACTGTTCTAAACACGGGAAACACGCGGCACTTCACAGGCATACTACAGACACCCCCCAGGCACCATATTTAAATGGTCCCCAAACCCTTTTTAGGACAGTATCTTGCATATTAGCCGTTAAAATTAGCACTTTTAATTTCGAACGTTCGAGTCCCATAGACTTCAATGGGGTTCTAAAGTTCGTTCGAATTTGGGGTCCGTTCGAAAGTTCTGGTGCGAACCGAACCGGGGGGTGTTCGGCTCATCCCTACCGACTGGTACAAAAGAATAAATAAGATAGCAGAAATGGAAGAACTCATAGCAATCTCACGAAACGCCCCACACAAATTCTTCACACCTGCTGGAACCATTTCAAATCCACTATAGAATACACTCAAAAGATGCACAGCTAAAGCAGAGACCCAGACAGACTATTGTCCACAAAATACACGACTACACTCAAATCGCAAGATACCCCCGGACAAAGCACATAATGACACCATAATAGACACGTTATCTCACAACTAAGGAAATCCTTTCATACACGCCCCAAAATTACATGTGCACGAAAGTTAACTATACAAATAGAACCCCACCGCCCACATCATGTCTCTAATAGCCTTGTAGCCTTGTCTACGAACCAAATCCGCTATCCCACAGCCACACGTACCCAACCCCACTTTCATACCCTTTGTAAGATAACTGTAGTAACACACCAAAGTATGGTGTGCAGGTCACACACATACCAATTACAGCAAACAAGTAATATAAGTACTACACTACGCATAACCTTCAGAATGCTCCCCCCCCCCCCAACAACCCCCCCTCCCCAACCTTATTCCCTTCCTTCTTCCACTTTTGTTGTTAAGTACTACATCCCCCCCTTCTTTCGATATGCAAATGTTCAACTTAATGCCATATGTATATATACATCTCTCAATGTATAAATATTGCTTAAATTTAGATCATATATAATGTAACAGTCTTTGTATAACTATATAATTGTACTAAGTTATGACTCTATAATTGTATCACTGAAAAAAACAAATAAAAACTATTTTTGAAAAAAAAAAAAAAAAAGTCAGAACTATAAACAAGATCAAATTAATCATCATGAAGACCTGCAAAAGTTTTGATATGAATCATCATACAAGAAGTCATAAAAGGATATATACTAAATACCATCACAGATATAAAACATTTACATGTATAAAATTTAATTAAAATTGACTATTGAAACATGATTAGTATTCCAATTTTTCCAGTTCCAAATTTGCATGCACGGGCATGTACTTAAAACAAAAAAAACATACAGAGACTTGACAGGCAAAAAACAATAAGAAGGACCCAAACTGCATTAGAAAGGAGAAACGTAGCAATATAAATATAATTTAGAATTTTAAATTTAAAGCAAACCAACCAAACGTGATAACTAACAATGTAAAAGCATGATGCAGTTACAAAACTTGGAAATACAAAGCGGGGGCAGAAGGTGGAGCCGAGCCGAGAGGTGATGCTGGCTTAGAGCTCCATTCTCAGCAGGACAACGGAGCCATATAACGGCAGGGGTAACTTGACCCTCCGCACATATATCATGCCAAATGGTAAATAAATATCCCTACCTTACATAGGTGACATTCGGGGGGGGTCAGAGGAGACTCATGAGGCAGAAAATTAACACACATACAGCAGTACGGCACTGAAACCCTCCCCCTCTGAGGGAGGCACAGTGAGGAGAACAGACAGACAGCCCCTTCTGCTGCTTTACATAAAGATGTTCTTTCATTAAAGGCACATAATCTCTCTAACCAAATACCTGAGAAAAATATGTCAGTTCTGTCAATTTAGAACTTTCCACACACAAAGACTTATCCCCTCCTGTAACACTGAAACAAATAGAAAATCTGCTTCAAAAATCACTAAAATCCACTGCAGATACCATCACCACAAAACTTACTAAAGAAATTAGAGAACTTGGTCAGCGTACATCAGCACTGGAAATTAGAGCAGACCATCTGGAAAATTATACATCTAACATTGCCTCAGAAATAGATTTTCTTAAAAAGGAAAATGACATATTACAATCCAAATTGGAGGATTTCGAAAATCGTGCAAGACGCTCCAATATACGTAGAGGAATACCCGAATCTGTGACTGATTTAAACGGTGCTATTACTGCACTTTTTCAAGAATTACAACCAGCTATCCCACTAGAGCGTCTTGAAATGGATCGGGTTCATAGAGCCCTAGCACCAAAGAAAACAGATTGTCCTCCCCGTGACATTATCGCAAATTTTCATTTTTACCGCACTAAGGAACTACTGCTAAATACAGCTAGAAATAAAGATCCCCTAATTTTCCAGGGTCATAAATATCAATTATTCACAGACCTCTCACAAATTACAATCAACAAAAGAACCATGAAACCACTACTGGAAATATTACAGCGAAATGACATAATCTACCAATGGGGCTTTCCTTTCTCAGTGTGTTTTACTTTCCAAAGTCGCAAATATATGTGCCGAACAGCTAAGGACCTGCAAACTACTTTACAGAAACTAGGGATGATAAACACATCAAGAGATGCTGCGGACACTCGCCAAAAATCATCCTCATATGCTGATAATCCCTCCTCTGCTTCCAGAAGAGAAGAAGACTACAATCCACAGAAAAGAAGTCGCATACAATCTCCACCTCCGGATCCAGATCTGGCTGACACTATGGACTGATAAACACCTGTACTGAGGCTACTATCTTACTTTTTCAACAGAATGGCTACTGCCGAGTTTTTTTCTCTGACTTCCAATCAATATTTTTATCATAATCTTATTTAAGAAATGTTCCTAATAATTTAGGCACCTTATTATAACAGTTTTTTTTCTCTCTCTGTTCTTCTTTGTCTCTGAGGTTGCCTTAATCTTACATTTTTATTTTTAGCTTGAAAAATGAAATTATATAATTGGCTCTTGGTGTTCTGCAGGGAAGTTCCTTGCACCCTCTCTTGCTACCCTCAGCAGCTCGGTGTGCACCGGGCAGTTGACAGTGGCTCATGTACCCTTGGAGGGAGAGTTTTTCTCCTCCCAACGGACACATTAAGAACATAGCTATGTTAAGATATATTTCAATATTGTATATTAATTGTATTTTCTTTTTCAGTCATTATCTCCTTTCCCCTCCCTCCCTCCACCCCTATACTCTGGAGACAAATCATTTCTTATATGACACACGTTCTAACATAAACACCAACATATATTTACTTTTCCCAACTCCATGGCCCCATTAAACATCATATAATTAAATACTCATGGACTAAACGTTCTACACAAATGCACTAAAGCCTTCCGCACATTTTCATTCAAAAAAGCACATATAGTTTGCCTCCAAGAGACTCATTTTGCGTCACAATCCACTCCCAAATTTTTCACTAAAGACTACCCCCAAGTATACACAGCTTCGACCTCCTCTAAAAAACGAGGCGTGCTTATAGCTTTCCATTGCAATACACCATTTTCACTAATGAAAGAAATCAAGGATCTAGAAGGTCGTTACTTGATTCTTAAAGGACACCTACTTGATACCGCTATCACCATTACATCATACTACGCTCCTAACAAAAATCCTATTTCTTTTCTTTCTCATTTATTTCAAACTATAGAACACCACAAAATAGGTACTAAAATTCTATGTGGAGATTCTAATCAGACCATATTTCCATTTTTGGATAAATCACCAATCCCACAGACACATACAGCAGACAAACAACTCTTATCAAAACTAATTACAAAACATAACCTAGTAGATACTTGGAGAGAATTGAATCCAACCAAGAGACAATACACACATTACTCATTCCCTCATCGCTCATTCTCTAGGATAGATCATATATTTATGTCCATAGGGCTAATTCCAGAAATAATATCTACAAAAATTATTCCCATCCCATGGTCCGACCATAGTGCACTTTACATTACTGTTGCCTCTATAATTCCAAAAAATAAAGATCCAACATGGATATTAAGAGATTTCCTACTCAAAAATCCAGCTCATAAAAATAATATTGAAATTGCGCTCAAAGATTATATAAAATATAACTCCACACCTGACGTCTCTCCGACTACATTATGGGAAGCACACAAACCTGTTCTCCGTGGCATATGTCTACAGCAAGCAAACATATTCAACAGAGAGCGTAAAATCCTTTGTCAGAAACAAATTTAAATAAATGTCAAACAGCATTCCAAAATAACCCTTCTTCTTTATCTAAAATAAATCTTGACAAAGCTAAATTGGAATTTGATCTATTCCTTACTGAAGCAGCGGATAAAGCCATCAAGAGATCACAACACAATTTCTATATCAATGCAAATAAACCTCGCACACTATTAGCCAGGGCATTAAAATCCTGCCAGAACCCAATGAAACCGATACGTCTGAAAATCTCTAGGGGGTATACACAAATAATCCTTTAAAAATATTACAAAAATTCAAAACACAATTAAAAAATGTATACTCTTCTAATAATGAGTTGGACCCTTCTAGAGCGAATGATTTTTTCTCTCATATATCTCTACTGACACTATCTAAAACAATGGAAATGATGGAGGCACCAGTGTCAATTGTAGAGGTATCTGAAGTTATCAAAAATCTGAAACTAAATAAAAGCCCAGGTCCTGATGGTTTTTCTGTGCTGTATTACAAAACGTTTGTAGACACCCTATCTCCAGTCTTGACAAACACTTTTAATTCCCTTTTGGAAGGTCATTCTTTTAGAAGAGAATCCATGACTGCAATTATCTGTATGCTCCCTAAACCTCACACAGACGATTCAATATGGTCTAATTATCGCCCTATTTCGTTACTAAATTTGGACATAAAAATTTTAGCCAACATTCTAGCTAACAGATTAAATACTATTATAGGCAATCTTATGCATCGTGATCAAGTGGGCTTCATTCCATTATGTCAAGCAGGAGATAATATTAGACGTGCAACACTCCTGTCACATGCCACTAAAAAAAGACATATTCCCACTTGTTTTCTTTCTTTAGATATTATGAAAGCTTTTGATACAGTATCATGGTCATATATGAACTATACCCTTTCCAAATGGGGATTCGGCCCTCATTTTTTACGATGGATCTCTAATTTGTATCAAGATCCCAAAGCTTATATCAGATATGCAGGGTACAAATCAGACGAGTTTAATATACTGAGGGGGACTCGTCAAGGATGTCCACTTTCGCCATTATTATTTGCTTTACTCATTGAACCTTTAGCACAACGAATTAGGATGGAACCCACTATAACGGGTATTGAAATGGGTGGCTTTCATCATAAGCACTGTTTATTCACAGACGATATTCTCCTTTTTCTATCTTCTCCACATGTTTCGGCCCCAAATCTTATGGTTGTACTACAAGAATTCTCATTTATTTCAGGCCTTAAGGTCAGTATTCAAAAATCTTTAGCATTAAATATTTCACTTGTCGAGAAAGATAAACAATCTTTACAAAATTCACTACCCTTTAACCACTTGCCGACCAGCGCACGACGATGTAAGTCGACAGAATGGCACGGGCAGGCAAATGGGCGTACATGTACGTCCCTTTAAATTTGCCTCGCTGGTCGGGACCCCCGCGAGTCCGGTCGCGGGACCTGCGGACTCGATCGCCGCGGGCATCCCCGCGATCGTCTCATGGAGCGGCCAAATGAAGAAATGCCGTTGTAAACAGCATTTCTTCATTCTGCCTAGCGACTAGTGACGCTGATCTCTGCTCCATGTGATTGGAGCAGAGATCAGTGTTCATTAAATGAAAGCCCAACCCCCCACAATTAGTAACACACCCCTAGGAACACTTAACCCCTTCACTGCCAGTGTCATTTACACAGGAATCACTGCATTTGTATAGCAGTGTTTACTGTATAAATGACAATGGTCCCAAAAATGTGTCAAAAACGTCCGATGGGTCCCCCACAATGTCGCAGTCACAATAAAAATGGCTGATCGCCGCCATTACTAGTAAAAAAAAATAATAAAAAATTATTAATAAAAATGCTATAAAACTATCCCTATTTTGTAAACGCTATAACTTTTGCGCAAACCAATCAATAATCGCTTATTGCGATTTTTTTTTACCAAAAATATGTAGAAGAATACGTATTGGCCTAAACTGAGGGAAAAAAATGTTTTTTTTATATATTTTTGGGGGATATTTATTATAACAAAAAGTAAAAAATAATGCGTTTTTTTCAAAATTGTCGCTCTATTTTTGTTTATAGCGCAAAAAATAAAAACCGCAGGGGTGATCAAATACCACCAAAAGAAAGCTCTATTTGTGGGAAAAAAAGGACATCAATTTTGTTTGGGAGCCACGTCGCACGACCGCGCAATTGTAAGTTAAAGCGACGCAGTGCCGAATCGCAAAAAGTGGTCTGGTCTTTGACCAGCAAATTGGTCCGGTCTGAAAGTGGTTAAGTGGGTAGATCATAGCCTCCCATATCTAGGTATGCAGTTTACTCCTAACCCCTCCGATTTATTTGCAGCTAATTACCCAGCTCTATTAAAAAATATTACAAGGTCGTTATTTAATTGGTCATCAATGCCGATATCATGGTTTGGGAAAATCAATATCATAAAAATGTCTGTTCTTCCGAAATTTTTATATATATTCAGAACTCTCCCAATTCATATTCCTGCATATTTTCTTAGGCTGATTCAACAAAAAGTAACGAAATTTACTTGGGGGGAAATAAAACCCAGACTTCACAAAAAAACACTTGTTCTCCCCAAAGCTTTGGGTGGTTTGGGATTTTTAGACTTTAACATATATTATAAGGCAGCTCAATTATCTCAATTAACAAAATATCACTCTTATACAGAGATTCCTTTATGGGTCCTCATTGAAGCTGTAGACTGTGATCCTCTTCCTATAAACAATATATTATGGTTACAACCTGTGGATCGTAAGTCTATAAATAACCCAATTTCTAAGCACTCTATCTATATGGGATAGGTATAGAAATTCACATGGTCTGCAATCTCCACAAAATCCGATATTATCTTTTCACAAGAATCCGACTTTTTACCCAGCCTGGAAATATCCCAAAACCTTTAAAGCTTGGTCTAAGGCTGGTATCACTTGTCTATATAATTTAACTTCAACTACATCAATGAAATCTTTTACAGATCTATGTGAATTATAAAAGCTTCCACAATCAGAAATATTCAGATATCTCCAAATCAAATTTTTTTTATACTCCTTTTCTCAATTTAAATGTAAACTTACATAATATTTCTCAATTTGAAATATTTTGTCTCAAGGAACCACATGCTAAAGGTCGTATTACATCATTGTATACACAATTGATATCGAATTCTAATACTGTTATACCTAAATATGTGGCCAAGTGGGAAAAAGATTTGGATTGTACGATCGATTCTAGGTCTTGGTCCAACATATGGTCTTTCACAAAATCTTCCTCTATAAATATATTGGTGTCTGAATCATCATATTAAGTTCTCACACGCTGGTATTTGGTTCCTGCGAGAATCGCCAAATTCTCAACAGACAACACTGGCCTCTGTTTTTGTGGCTGTCCAGAAAAAGGTACTGTGAGGGGTTAGCTCGGCAGCGGGTGTGTGTGACCCCCTGGATGGGTTCACAACACAAAGTCAGGCACAGCAGACAGCGGTGTAGGTTCAAAAAACAAAAGATCTGGTTTATTTAGGCTACATGCAGTGATACATATGACAGCCAAACAAAATAAAACAAGAAAATAAATCCTGGTCAGCTTGACCTCTAACTACACACGTAGACTCCCTGTCTAACAACTGGGTGCAGCCTTGTGCTGCCCCAGTCCCTGCCTTTGTTGTAAAGGTTTTGCCACACAGGCGTTAACTCACCGCACAGTACAGGTGACACACTCCCCAGTCTATACAACACAAAACTGGTTCCAGGATGGAGCATCTCCCTATGCATGCTGGGGTTTTTTGTAGAGGTCTTAATGAGCCCACTTACTACAGCTGGGCTCATTAATTCTTCCCCTCTAATTGTAAAAGTCTGCATAAAGCCTGAATCTAGGACACACATATTTCCCATCCTGGATACAACCAGGTGATTTTACCTGCGTGCTGCCACATACCCCCCCCTCTTGTTTCAACCTTGGGGTTGTAACACAAGCAGCCAGACACGCATGTATCCGAGACAAAGCATCCACATTCCCCATTTTAACACCAGGGCGATGCTTAACTGTAAAGTTAAATTCCTGTAGGGCCAGGAACCACCTATTTACCCTTCTATTGGTCTCCTTGTTTTGAGCCATCCACTTTAAAGGAGCGTGATCAGTCACCAGGTCAAAGTGCCTACCTAGCAGATAGTACCGAAGGGAATCTAGAGCCCACTTCACTGCTAAACATTCCTTCTCAATCGTGGAGTAATTTACCTCATGGGACTTCAACTTCCTGCTGAGGTAAATGACTGGGTGCTCTTCCCCGTTCCAGACCTGGGATAACACTGCTCCTAACCCAACGTCTGATGCATCAGTTTGTACCACAAAGTCCTTAGAGAAGTCTGGTGAGTACAACACTGGCTGGCTACATAAGGCTGTTTTTAAGGACTGAAATGCTTCTTCAGCCTCTGGGGACCATTTAACCATGACCGACTCTTTCCCTTTCGTCAGGTTGGTGAGGGGCACAGCCTGAGAAGCAAAATGGGGAATGAATCGTCGATAATAGCCAGCGATTCCCAGAAAGGCTCGTACCTGTTTCTTGCTGTTGGGACGTGGCCAACTCTGTATGGCCTCGACTTTATTGACTTGGGGTTTTATCACCCCCCTCCCAATAGTGTACCCAAGATATTTGGCCTCCTCCTGTCCAATGGTACACTTCTTTGGATTGGCCGTAAACCCAGCTTCCCGGATAGAGTCTAGGACTGCTTGTACTTTTGGTAAATGTGAGACCCAGTCTGTGCTATGGATAATCACATCATCCAGGTAAGCTGCTGCATATTTCTGATGGGGCCTCAGAATCTTATCCATTTTCCGCTGGAATGTTGCCGGTGCATTCTGTAACCCAAACGGCATTCTCTTATATTGGAATGCCCCATCTGGGGTTACAAACGCAGTTTTCTCCTTGGCCGACTCGGCCAGGGGAATTTGCCAATACCCTTTGGTGAGATCAAGAGTTGTCATATATCGGGCTGTTCCCAGCCGGTCAATCAACTCATCTATACGCGGCATGGGGTAGGTGTCAAATTTTGTAACTTTATTTAATTGTCGAAAATCGTTACAAAACCGCCAGCTCCCATCAGGTTTGGGCACTAGTACGATAGGACTGGACCAGTCACTCTGGGACTCCTCTATCACACCCAATTCCAGCATCCTTTGAACCTCCCCACGTATTGCCTCCCGTCGGGCCTCTGGTATTCTATAAGGTTTTAGTTTTACCCTTTCTCCTGGTGGGGTGATAATGTCATGCTCTACGCCAGATGTTTGTCCCGGCAGCTCAGAGAAAATCTCTTTGTTACGAAGTACAAACTCTTTAACCTCCTGTTGTTGGGGTTTCGATAAGGTGTCTGCTATTCCAACCTCAGGAACTAAGCAATCAGGCTGTACTTGTGACAAAGTCTCTGCGACTAGGGATTCCCTATCCCTCCAGGCTTTCAGCAGATTGACGTGATAGATCTGCTCCGGCTTTCGCCTTCCTGGCTGTCTAACCCTGTAGTTCACCTCACTAATTTTCTCAATTACTTCATATGGACCTTGCCATTTGGCCAGAAATTTGCTTTCAACCGTAGGGACTAGCACCAAGACCCTATCCCCCGGGGAAAAAGTACGTGTCTTGGCCCCACGGTTGTACACTCTCTGCTGTGCTAACTGCGCTTGGGTTAAATGTTCCTTTACAATTGGCATTACCTGTGCAATTCTATCTTGCATCAGGGCGACATGCTCAATCACACTCCTGTGAGGAGAACTCTCATTTTCCCAAGTTTCCTTGGCGATATCCAGCAGCCCTCTTGGGTGTCTCCCATAGAGCAACTCGAAGGGTGAGAAACCCATAGAGGATTGGGGTACCTCCCTAATGGCAAACATCAGGTATTAGACAATCCCAATTCTTTCCATCTCTATCCACCACCTTCTTTAACATTTGTTTTAGGGTTTTGTTGAATCTTTCAACCAACCCATCTGTTTGGGGGTGATACACAGATGTACGCAATTGCTTCACTTTGTACAAACTTGCATAATTCTTTCATAACCCGGGACATAAAGGGTGTACCTTGGTCCATAAGCAGTTCCTTACAAATACCCACGCGGCTAAAAACAAGAGATAGCTCTTTGGCTATGGTTTTGGCCGAGGTATTTCGAAGAGGAATTGCTTCCGGATATCGGGTGGCATAGTCCAATATAACCAAAATGTACTGATGCCCCCTAGCGGACTTCATTATCGGACCTACCAAATCCATTGCGATCCTTTCAAAGGGGACCTCAATGATAGGAAGAGGTACCAGCGGGTTACGGAAATGTGGCATAGGTGCCGACTTCTGACACACAGGGCAGGAGGAACAAAAATTTTCTGTTTCCTTCATGACCCCAGGCCAATAGAATCTCTGCAATACCCTCTCTCTGTTTTTTTTCGGTCCCCAGATGACCTCCCAGAATGTGCCTATGGGCCAATTCTAACACCAACTTCCTGTAAGGTTTGGGCACCACAAGTTGCTCAATGGTTTCTTCTGCCCTTTGAGCCACTCGATACAGCAGGTCCCTTTCCACAGTGAAGTACGGGTAAGTGCAAGTCTTATCTGGGTTCACTAACTCGCCATCTATTTTCACCACATTTTCCCGTGCCTTTATTAGGGTGGGGTCTTTTAACTGTTCTGTGGCAAAATTTTCCCTGTGAACCTCAAGATCCGAAAACTCCACAGACGGCATGTTTTCAACTGAGGATGTTGGCTCCTCCCCAGTTTCTCGAGTTTCCCCCGCCAATACCGACAAGGGAAATTCAGGAGAGTCCTCACCACCCCCAGAGGAATTCTGGTCACCTTCCTGGTCTATAGGGGCACCAGTGGGGGGCTCAGGACAATCCCAGAGTTCCCAGAATTTTGGAAAATCCCTTCCCACAATAGCATCATGTGGTAAGTGAGACACTAACCCCACCTGATGAGAGAGGTTACCTTTGGGGGTCTCAAAAAACACTGAAGTTACAGGATACTCTCGGGTGTCCCCATGCACACAAATAACAGCCACCCTGTTCTTCCCAGAGACCTCTGTAGTAACTAATTCAGCTTTTATCAATGTTACCAGGCTACCTGAATCTAGCAACACATCAACATTTCTACCATTAATACACATTTTACATAAATGTCTCTCAGGTCCCCGAATGGCAGTGCATGCAACTGTCGCAAACAGCGACTGACGTCTCTCCCTTATAAAGTCACATTGCATAGGCTCATCCACAACTGGGCAATTGGCTGCAATATGTCCCTCTTGGCGGCAGCGGTAGCAAATAATCTTTTTCGCTGCCTCTTGCAGCATGGGCTTCCTGGGCTTCTCCCGCCAGACCTTAGGTAGAACTCCCACCCTCTCACTCTCTCCACCCTCACCCCTTGGAGTCATCTTACCCGCCACTGGGGATGATCTGGTCTTAGGGGGGAAAGTCCGTGAGTCCCTGGAAGATGTGGTCAGGTTCTCTGTAGCCAAGTACCTCTCAACCAGATCCACAAGTTTATCTGCATTTTCTGGGTCTCCATGGCTTACCCATTTTTGGATGGCAGTAGGAAGAGCTCTCAGGAAACGATCCATAACAACACGTTCCACAATGCTTGGTGCAGTCAAAGTCTCTGGCTGCAGCCACTTCCTGCTCAGGTGAATGAGATCATACATTTGAGACCTGGGAGGTTTTCCAACCTGAAAAGTCCAGTTATGCACACGCTGAGCCCGGACGGCCAGGGTGACACCCAGCCGTGCCAATATTTCTGCTTTTAGCACCACATAGTCTTTTGCTTGGTCAGGCTCTAGGTCATAATAAGCTTTCTGCGATTCCCCAGTTAACAGAGGGGCCACCAGTCCAGCCCATTGCTCCTTAGGCCACTTTTCCCTTTCAGCAGTCCTTTCAAATGTGGTCAAAAACACCTCCGGATCATCCTCTCCAGTCATTTTTGTCAGCAAACGGCTCACACCAAAGGATGCGGTATTATTGTAACCACTTGCTTCATTGGTCTGCGGACGTTGCTGTATTAATGTCTCTATTTTCTGTTGAAAATTCTGCTCTTGCTTCTGCAACAGGTCTATGAAGCGGGCTTCAGATCGCTGCTGGGCTTGTTGCTGAGCTTCCAAACTCTGCTGGTGAGCCTTCTGCTGATTTTCCAAACTCTGCTGCAAAGTTGCATTTATCTGCTGCTGGGCTGCAAGGCTCTTTTGTAAACCTGCATTTGTTTGCTGCTGATTTGCATTTGCTTGTTGCTGGTTTGCATTTGCTAGAGCCAGCTGTCTCAGTATCTCCTCCATGCTGGCCTTAACAAAAAAAAAAGTGCCAAAATTCTCCACCAACTGTGAGGGGTTAGCTCGGCAGCGGGTGTGTGTGACCCCCTGGATGGGTTCACAACACAAAGTCAGGCACAGCAGACAGCGGTGTAGGTTCAAAAAACAAAAGATCTGGTTTATTTAGGCTACATGCAGTGATACATATAACAGCCAAACAAAATAAAACAAGAAAATAAATCCTGGTCAGCTTGACCTCTAACTACACACGTAGACTCCCTGTCTAACAACTGGGTGCAGCCTTGTGCTGCCCCAGTCCCTGCCTTTGTTGTAAAGGTTTTGCCACACAGGCGTTAACTCACCGCACAGTACAGGTGACACACTCCCCAGTCTATACAACACAAAACTGGTTCCAGGATGGAGCATCTCCCTATGCATGCTGGGGTTTTTTGTAGAGGTCTTAATGAGCCCACTTACTACAGCTGGGCTCATTAATTCTTCCCCTCTAATTGTAAAAGTCTGCATAAAGCCTGAATCTAGGACACACATATTTCCCATCCTGGATACAACCAGGTGATTTTACCTGCGTGCTGCCACAGTACCTATATACATACCTGGTGGCATTGACCAATTGTACAATCATTTTGGAAAAAGATCTTTCTGATAATTACAACATTTTTTGATCGTCCAATTTTTCCAGACATAGCTGCCAAGCAGACTATAGCCAATGCGTGGAAAACAGATGTGGTGAATATTGCAGAAACCAAACGTAGAATGAATCAATCTTTCATCCATGCTAAAATGGACGCTATAGATAAAAAACAGATGACAAAGTTTGATATCATATGGAAACCCTGGATTAAATATTATACGTCAGATAATATTGATAACCAAGTTTTATTGTTATGGTGATTAAGGTTTTTTATAGAATTACAACAACATTAGCTGATATATAAAACCTACTCCGTAGAATTATTCCCTCCCCTTCCCCTCCTATATACCTTTTATGTTCTTCCCTTACTATATAATACTTACTATTAACATACTTTAGAAGTTATGGTCAAAACTTTAAAATCATATATTTTCTTTTAGACATATTTATATTTTCTTGGGATTAAAATGTTTAAAACTCAGCTATAAGAATATTTTCAAATTCTAAAATATATAAGGCCATTTGTTGTCATTCCCACGACAATATCTTGAAATTCTTCTTTGCTTTGTATCATCCGTACTTCAATATGTCTTTTTATTTCTGGTATAAAATAATTTGTCTTATATTCTGTACATGTAATTTATTTTAACATAAAATAAAAACTTTTGAATGGGAAATACAAAGCAACAGCCTTACTAAATGGACTGTAATCAACATGTGGAGTCTCACTCCTCATGCTGCAAAATGAAACAGAGTCTCTAATAAAACAACTGCAAACAGAACGTGGAGTGAAGTTGAGCACTCCCTCCACATGCTGCAATACAGGGCAAAAACTGCACTAGGTTCATAGTAGGCAAAGCAAAACAAAAGTGTCACTCCACACACTGCACAGAGGCCACAACCAATTGAAAAAGCAAAGTCAGTAGCCTTACTAATTTAGATACAAGCAATATGTGGAGTCTCACTCCACATGCTGCAGAATGAGACAAAGGGGGTTATTTACAAAAGGTAAATACACTTTGCACTTCAAGTGCAAAGTGCACTTGAAATTGCACTGAAAGTGCATTTGGAAGTGGAGTCGTGGTAAATCTAAGGAGTAGATCTGAAATGAGGGGGAGCTCTGCTGATTTTATCATCCAATCATGTGCAAGCTAAAATGCTGTTTTTTTATTGTCCTTGCATGTCTTCCTCGGATCTACAGCAACTGCACTTCCAAGAGCACTTTAGTGCAATTTCAAGTGCACTTTGCACTTGTAGTGCAAAGTGGATTTACCTTTAGTAAATAACCCCCAAAAGCTTCACTAGTTAAATTGTAGGCAACATGTGGAGTCTCACTCCACATGCTGCAAAATAAGACAAAATCTTCACTAAACTACTGCAAACAAAGTGCGGAGTGAAGTAAAAGTTTCACTGTATATGTTTGCAATGCAGGACAATAACTACGCTAGATTAAAGGTGGACAAAGCATGAAGTAGGACAAAAGTATGACTTAACCCACTGCACAAAGGCTGTGATGTTACCTAATCAATAGTTGAAAACTAAACAAAAAGGAAGAAACAAGAGTGTGGAGTCTTACTCCTCATGCTGCAAAACAAAGTCTCCAATGAAACAACTGCAGACAGAACGTGGAGTGAAGTTGAACACTCCCTCCATATGCTGCAATACAGGACAAAAACTGGGCTAGGTTTAAAGTAGGCAAAGTGCGGAGCGAAACGAGTGTCAATCCACATGCTGCACAGAGGCAATAACCAATGGAAGATGCAAGTGCACTTGGAAGTGCAGTTGCTCTAAATCTAAGGGGTAGACCTGAAATTAGGGGACCCTCTGCTGATTTTATCCATCCAATCATGTGCAAGCTAAAATGTTTTTTTGTTTTTTTTGTCCTTGCATGTCCCCCTTGTATCTACAGTGACTTTACTTCCAAGTGCACTTGCAGTGCAAAGTGGATTTTCCTTTAGTAATAATCCCCATAGTCTTCACTAGATTGCAAAGCGTGGGGAGTGGCCGGATGTGGGAGTGAGAGGTAGCGTGTGAGTGTCCTCCCCAGCTCCTACTACGGGGGAACCGAGGCATCATTGATAGTACATTGGCCGAGTCTGGTGTCTCTGACCTGGAGTCTGGATGCAGCCTGTGTCCCTTTGAATCGGAGGTGCTTGATCGAGAGAGAGCCCCGAGCGACCGAGGGGGGAGGAGAGAGTTGCCGAGCTATTGCTGGGGACCGCTGTGTTCCAAAGCTTCGGATTAGTGGCATCTGGTCTCCCAGGTAACCCGCCGAGATATCGGGAGATCTTGTGAGAAGTGAAGGACGCCGGTGTTCTGCCGTATAGTGTCCGGCCATCATATAGCGTCCGCCCCGTACTGCGCATGCGCAGTACGGAGCAGACGAAGCTTCGGAAAATTTCCGAAGCTGAACGGCGCCTGCGCCGTGAGTGGAGGTGGTAGCCCCACCATCCAAGCAGACATAGGGTTGTGAGTATTAAAGGGCCCCTCGCGGGCGAGCTTTGCTCGCCACGCTTCGGGCTCGGCCTCGCTGCGCTCGGCTCTTTTTTATTCCTACTCTATTTGGATAGTGGACTTTGATAGTGGGGATAGAACCTGGCCTCACGGCGCAGGCGCCATTCATCCTCGGCAGTTTTCTGAATCTGTGTTGCTGTGTACTGCGCATGCGCAGTACACAGCGGACACTATCCAATGGAGGACGTTATTAGACAAGACACCGGCAAAGGGTGCCAGGACTCGTGTGGACGCCAGGGAACGGTGGTTAACAGCGAAAAAACAGCAGCCTGATACCTCCAAAACCAGCACTGAAAAGAGGAGGTGAGCTAAACTGAGAGGCCAGGGCAAAATAGAGGGGGAATATAGTGTGGACTCTAAGGAGGCTGGGGAATTGAGCAGCTAGTTAATATTAAGGACATTTTTCTTGAATACCCCCAGTGTATTCCCTGAGGATCCTGTATGCCCTGAGGACCTTTGGTAGCATCTCTGTGCTTGCCCTTAATCTCTGTGTATTTTCTTCTGGCTGTGATCATGACAAGAGGAAAGAGAGGCGAGGAGCAGCTGCACCAAGAAAATATAGGTAGCCAGAATGCAAGATTAGCTAAGGAGACGGGGAATCTGGCATCTGCAGCAGCAGCTAAACTGGAAAAGTTTGCACATGGTACAGCGCAATCGCCTGTTAAGAACCCTCAGCAAGCTCAGGGGAAAGCATTGACGGGAGGATCTGGTGACAGAAGGAGCCAGGGTCAATTAGCGGTCGAATATTCTGCAGCAAAAACTTTGTGTAAAAAGCATTTAGAGGGGGCTACCTCTGGAAATGTGAGCGAGGATGACTCTGGCTCAATAGCGCTAGAGGACCCTGAGCCAACATTGAAAGACGTATTATATGCAGTTAATGGGTGTAAAAGCTTGTTAAATAATTTGACCAGTCAATTAAATGATATTAAAGGAGAATTATTGTCAATGAACTGAGAAATACTATAGCAGTGGAGAGGATTACTACGGTGGAGGAGAGAGTAAGCCATGTGGAGGACTGCTTATTTCCAATTAAACAAGAACTAAAACTGATGCAAGAACAATTGGGTTTCTACAAAGTCAAAATTGATGAAACTGAAAATAGATTAAGGAGGAACAATGTGAGGATGGTGGGCTTACCGGAAAGAAGTGAGGGTACCTCTCCTATAGAGTTTATGGAGAACTGGCTCAAATAAACTTTCGGGACAGAGACTTTTTCTCATTTATTTTTAATTGAGAGAGCCCATAGAGTGCCCACTAGAATACCGTTATCTGAGGGCCACCCTAGATCAGTGATAATGAAGCTGATGAACTATAGGGATAAGGTGGCCCTGCTACAGAAGGCCAGAGAAATGGGGGATGTCCAGTATAATGGAGCTAGGATTTATTTGTACTCAGATTACTCACCAGAGCTACAGAAATTAAGGGCAGATTTTTTAGAAATTAAGCGTAGCTTGAGGAGCTATAAAATCACATATGCTTTATTGTATCCAGCACGCTTACGTATATCGGCGCTAAGTACCACCTATTTTTTTGATACAGTTAAGGGGGCTACAAAATGGTTGGAGGATAATGAAAAGGATCTGTAGGTAAAGGGCAGTAATTGTTAATTCTATACGGTAATGGATAGCATTATATAGAGGTGTTTTTTTTGGGGGGGGGGGTTTGAGCTGGGGGGACAGGGATGGGAGGTTAAATGTGTGGAAGTAGGTTCATGGGTATGGTGGATGTGATACATTGGGGATGTTGTGTCGCACATGAAAATGGTGAGGGGAAGGAGTAAAAGAAGAGGTCACAAAATATGCCCCTAGGGCAGTGTTTCTCAATTCCAGTCCTCATGGCCCACTAACAGGTCATGTTTTCAGGTTCCCTCAGATGAAACAGCTGGGGTAATTACTAAGGCAGTGAAACTGATCAAATCACCTGTGTAAAATAATGGAAAGCCTGAAAACATGACCTGTTAGTGGGCCATGAGGACTGGAATTGAGAAACACTGCCCTAGGGTGAGCCTAAATAGGCCAGGGGGGAAGGGGGAGGTACAGGGTGGGGGAAAGGGGTGGATGAAATATGCGGGAGGGGTAGGGAGGAGGGGGGGATTACACCGTTATTAAGATTGGAAAGTTATTTAATAGAGTCACAGCTCAGGGAAAAAAAAGATTAGAAAAGGAAATAGAGTCTGCACAGTCAGGTCAGATAAAAAATTGGATATAGAAAGTGCACCTGGGTATTCAAAAGAAAAAGTAGGGAGGCGGATTGGGGGACTGAGGGGGTAAAGATACATAGGAAAACAAAAACAGAAAGAGTCCTCCAACTCCATCACTTTTTTATGTGGAGATATATACTTCTCATGTTGTGTTAACGCATGTTTTGCTCATACTCACTGGGGAAAATATGAGGGGTTTCATATTTTTAGTTGTTTATAATTTATAACAGGATGGTTAGAACTCTAAGAATAGGGTCTTGGAACATCCGTGGGATGAGTGACCCTATAAAAAAGGCCACTGTGCTTTCCGTGATGGAAGCTCAGAGGGTGGAACTGATATTCCTGCAGGAGACGCACCTCACAAATGAGACTAAAAGGCAATTTAATAGTATAAAGTATGTAAATCAGTATCACTCAGTGCACTCTTCCTACTCTAGAGGGATGAGTGTACTGATTAAGAAGGGAGTGGCGTTTACTTGCAGGAATACCAGTATAGACCAACAGGGTCGCTATATTTTTTTAGAATGCTTATTAGAGTTAGCTTAGTTTTAAACTTGAGGTTTTATACTTATTATTAAAATTTGTAGAGGATACGAGGGATATCCCTGTCATAGCTATGGGGGTTTTCAATACAGTACTCGATAGGGGCATTGATAGATTTCCACCAGGGATCCGGACAGATAGACCAGTAGAAGGTCGTTTGGGCCATATTTTGGAAGAAGTGGGGTGGTGGGATTTGTGGAGAACTAGGAACCCACACAGTCGTCAATATTCTTGTTCCTCTCCCACACACCACACTCTTTCCCATATAGATATGGTAGTGGGCAATGATGGTGCGTTCTGGGTAGTTAAAAAGATGGGCATTGAACCCTGTATGATTGGAAATATTGGAGAAGCCAGAGGAAATAACAGTGAGACTGAAAGAGTTTGTGGAATTTAATAAAGGGACAGCACCAATGGGGGTAATTTGGGACTCCCTTAAAGCGGGAGTCCGCCGGGAGTCCGCGTTTATTTTATTTTTTTAAAAGCCAGCAGCTACAAATACTGCAGCTGCTGACTTTTAAAATAGTGACACTTACCTGTCCAGCGCGCCCGCGATGTTGGCACCCGAAGCCGATCTCTCGATGACCGCCGCCATCTTGGGTATGGGAATCAGGAAGTGGAGCCTTTCGGCTTCATTTCCCGGTTCCCTACTGCGCATGCGCGAGTCGCGCTGCGCAATAAGGATGGACCCGCTGCCTCTGGGATCTGTGTGTTTCCCAGCAGGCAGCGGGGGACTTTCGGAAAGGGGCGTAATCTACGCCCCTTTCCGCAGAGAGCTATCCCGGAAGTGGGTGCAGATACCTGTACTGTACAGGTACCTGCACCCCCCTTCCCCCTGAAAGGTGCCAATTGTGGAGCCGGAGGGGGGGAGGATTCAAATGAGCGGAAGGTCCACTTTAGGGTGGACCTCCGCTTTAAAGCTTTCTTGAGGGGATTGTTAATAGGGCAAATTGTAAAAATTAAGAAGAAGTCCAAAGAAAGAGAGGAAAGAATAAGAAATTAGGTATTGGAGCTAGAAAGACAGTATGTGATAGACCCAACCTTAGAAAAACGGCAGATATGGCTTTGGAAGCAGCAGGAATATAAAGAGGTTATAACTAGGAATTCTGAAAATAAGACTTTTCCAGAGACAGAAATTCTTTGGAGAGGGGGAAAAAATGGGACGATTATTGGCCCGACTAGTGAGAGTTAATTCTACCTCCTCGGTTATACGTTTGATCAGGAACTCTGCTGGAGAAATCTTGACTGACCCGGTAGCAATTATGAGAGTATTTCTTGAGTTCTATAGGGACTTGTATAAGACAAGGCTTGGTATAGACCGAGGAGGGATGTATGGGTTCTTGGAAAAAGCAGACCTGCCCACTTTATTGGAGGGTGATAAAAATAGCCTTGAGGCCCCTATAACCCTGGAGGAACTGACCCAGGCAGTAGCTGGCATGTCAAAAGGTAAATCTCCTGGCCCAGATGGGCTTCCATTGGAGATCTAAAAAATATATAGGGAAGTTATGCTTCCAGAGCTCCTTAAGATGCTAAATTGGGCAGTTGAAAAGGGGACTTTGCCCTCCTCAATGATGAAAGCTACTATAGTAGTGATACAGAAGGAAGGGAAGGATCCACTTGAGGCTTCCGCATATAGGCCAAGATCTCTGCTATGTGCTCATAGCAAAGGTGATGGCTAATAGGCTGGAAAAATGTATAACGAAACTCATTCATGTTGACCAATCAGAGTTTATCCCTGGCAGGTCAACAAGTATCAACATAAGAAGGTTATATATGAATCTCCAGGTGCCAGTGGAGAACACGGGCTCAAGAGCCGTCCTGTCCCTTGATATTGCCAAGGCTTTCGATAGCCTTGAGTGGGGTTTTCTCTGGCAGACACTGGAGAAGCTTGGATTTGGCCCATCTTTTCTAAGATGGTTAAAGATTATACAACCAACCAAATGCAAAATTGAAAATCAATAATGGCTATTCAGAAAAGATCTCCTTGGAGAGAGGGACAAGACAGGGTTGTCCTTTGTCGCCATTATTGTTCGCCCTGGCAATGGAATCCTTGGCAGGAGTAAATAGGACATCAACTAAGCTGCAAGGTTTTCGAAGGCAGATGTCACGATCTGGAGTCAGGCTCAGAGACCAATAGCTATAGCAGCAGAGCAGATATTCACACAGGTCACCCTGGCTGATGGCACGGGTT
This sequence comes from Lithobates pipiens, assembly GCF_037356315.1. NCBI lineage: Eukaryota > Metazoa > Chordata > Amphibia > Anura > Ranidae > Lithobates > Lithobates pipiens. Next base: position 212,418,848 of record NW_027507784.1, read on the forward strand.
CACGGGGTCTAAGCACTAACCGGTATTCACCAGAGCTCCCAAAGGTGGAGATGGGCTTGGCTGCGTGTTAGTGCCAGGTCGCGGTCCTCAGGATAGCCCCACCAGGAGGTGAGCAAGCCGGGGGTCTGGTAGCAGATATAGCAGGTAGAGATCAAGCAGAAGCGTAGTTGAGAAACAAGCCAAAAGTCGGTAACCAATAGTTGCAGGTTGGGATTCAGCAGAAGCGTAGTCCAGAAGCAAGCCAAATGTCGGTAACGAAAGGTAGCAAGGATACGGTCGGCAGCAGGAGAGATAGAAGCAAGATATTGGCTGTTAAAGGCACAATATTCTGGCAAGGAGGAAGTGCAGAGACATGGCTTATATAGGAAGTTCATGGGAGGAGCAAAGGGTTCAAGGTTCAAGGCAAACAAGATTCAAGACATGATCACTAAAGGAATTGTCCAAGGAGCTGTCCAAGGAGCTGTCCAGCATTCCAGGTGGCTCAGCAAGCAGAGTCACTGCCAGACACACCAGAGGTCCCAGGTTCAAGCCCAGGTCCTAACAGTACTCCCATCCTCCCAGGACGTCCCCTGGACGTCTTAGGGCCAGGTTTCTGAGGAAACCTCTGGTGGAATTCCCTTGTTAATCTAGGGGCATGAACATTCTCCTCAGGCTCCCAAGAATTTTCTTCTGGCCCATATCCTTCCCATTGAACCAAATATTGCAATTTGTTCCTAGAGATCCTGGAGTCAAGAATTTTTCCCACCACAAATTCTTCTTCACTCTGTACCTCGACAGGTGGGGGAGGAGGATGAATTCTTCCAGAAAAAGTATTTTCATGAAATGGTTTGAGTAGTGATATATGAAACACAGGGTGAATCTTCATATTGTCAGGAAGTTTTAGGCGAAAAGTGACCGGGTTGATTTGAGCAGAAATCTCAAAAGGTCCCATAAACTTTTGACCCAACTTAGCACATGGAACTTGAACTTTTAAATTTTTGGTAGATAACCAAACTTTCTCACCTACTTGAAAAGTGGGAATTGACCTACGATGTCTGTCAGCAGCCCTCTTGTAATATTCCTGCGCCTCCTTCAATGTATCAGTCAATTTCTCCTGGATCTCATGTAATGAAGTTAGTCTGTTGGTAACAGCAGGAATTGAAGTTGAGATGGGGAGATCAGGAATAAAAACTGGATGATACCCCGTGTTTAAGAAAAATGGGCTTTGGGATGTGGAACTATGTTTAGAGTTATTATAAGCAAACTCTGCCGTAGGAAGGTAGTCCACCCAGTCATCCTGAAGATAACTCACGAAGCATCGAAGGTATTGCTCCAGAGTTTGATTGGTCCTCTCGGTCTGACCATTGGACTGCGGATGAAAAGCCGAGGACAGATTAACTGTTACACCCAAAGCTGAGCAAAAACTTCTCCAAAATTTTGAGGTAAACTGTACCCCTCTGTCAGACACCACATCATCAGGAATTCCATGAAGTTTAAAAACTTCTCTAACCATTACCTCAGCAGTATGTTCGGCGGAGGGTACCCCTTTAACTGGAATAAAATGAGCCATCTTAGTGAGACGGTCAACGACTACCAGAATGGTAGTCATCCCTTTTGAAAGAGGAAGGTCAACCACAAAGTCCATAGAAATGGACCCCCATGGTCTTGATGGAACAGGTAGTGGTAGAAGTAACCCCAGAGGAGAAGATCGAGGTGTCTTATTGCGAGCACAGGTTAGACATGAAGCCACATAACTCTTAACATCTTTCTTGTACCCAGGCCACCAAAAGGAACGTGATAAGAGTTCTTCTGTTTTAGAAACCCCAAAATGACCAGCAAGCTTAGAGTCATGTACCAACCTGAGGGCTTCTACCCGAACTGATTCAGGTACATAGAGGCAATGCGCTTGAGTCCAAAAACCATTGTTGTACTTGAGGTTAATGTCCTTAGGAGGATTATTAAGAAGTGGGTCATTCTCATACCCCTCCTTGAGAAGATTAAGAAATGTCTTTGAACTCATGGCCCCTAGAAAGTTCTTTTGAGGCAGGATTGTACATTCAGAGGTGCTTTCCTGGAGAGGCCCAGACAACATCCGTGATAGGGCATCAGCCTTACCATTCCTTGACCCAGGGAGGTATGAAATAACAAAATTAAACCTGGAAAAGAAAAGGGTCCAACGTGCTTGTCTAGATGACAACCTTTTAGCAGACCTAATAAATTCTAAATTTTTATGATCGGTGAGAACGGTTACAGGGTGCTTAGCTCCTTCCAACAGATGCCTCCACTCAGAAAATGCTTCCTTAATTGCCAGCAGCTCCTTGTTTCCAATGTCATAATTCATCTCGGCTGAAGACATCAGTCGAGAGAAATAAGCACAAGGATGAAGCTGCATTTTTTCTCCCATTCGCTGAGAAAGGATAGCTCCCACAGCAGAATTAGAAGCATCAACTTCTACGATGAAAGGTAGTTCTGGATCTGGATGTACCAGTATTGGTGCAGTAGCGAAGAGAGTTTTCAGTTTACTAAAGGCAGCCTGTGCCTCAGGTGACCACAAAAAGGGAACCCCTTTCTTTGTCAACTGTGTGATTGGAGCAATTACCCTAGAGAAATTCCTTATAAATCTTCTGTAAAAGTTGGCAAATCCAACAAATCGCTGTATCTCTTTAACATTCTTAGGAGCGGGCCAATCCACCACAGCTTTGATCTTATCGGGATCCATGCTTACCCCTTCAGAAGAGATTATGTATCCCAAGAACTGGATCTGAGTTTGTTCAAACTCGCATTTCTCTAATTTTATGTAAAGTTGATTTCGCCTTAATCTCTCGAAAACAATACAGACATGCTTGCGGTGTTCTTCCAAAGTATCAGAGAAAATGAGAATGTCATCCAAATATGCTATTACAAACTGATCAAGCAAATCTCGAAAAGCATCATTAATAAAATGTTGAAAGGTTGCAGGAGCATTGCAAAGCCCAAAGGGCATGACCAAAGACTCAAAATGTCCATATCTGGTTCTGAAAGCAGTTTTCCATTCATCACCGGAACGAATGCGGACAAGGTTGTATGCCCCCCGTAAATCTAATTTGGTAAAGAGCTTGGCAGAGCGGAGTCTCTCAAGCATTTCTGGAATCAGTGGGAGTGGATAGCGATTCTTAATTGTGATCTTATTTAAATCTCTGTAGTCAATACACGGACGCAGGGTGGAGTCCTTTTTCGTCACGAAAAATAAGGCTGCGCCAGCAGGAGAGGTTGAGTGTCTGATAAAACCCTTCTCAAGATTCTCATTAATCCACTCCCTGAGCACTTTCAGTTCAGGTTCTGATAAAGAATAAAGGCGACCAAATGGTATTTCTGCCCCTGGAAGCAATTCAATGGGACAATCATAAGAGCGATGAGGAGGCAGCTGATCTGCGTTCTTTTTATCACAAACGTCCCGAAACTCAAGATATTGTGGAGGTAGCTTGTCATATGACTGGATAGTTGCCAAAACTGCTTGTAAATCTTGGGTTGGTGGAGGGCTTATTTGATAAGATTCTTTGCAATGTTTCTTGCAATGGTCAGATGTAAAGCTTAAAGAACATGTCTCCCAGTTGATGGAGGGATTATGGATAGAGAACCAAGGAATGCCCAGGATAATAGGGAACTTGGGTGATGTAATCAGCTCAAAGCTGATAGTCTCCTGATGGTCAGTTTCAATTAGGAGTTTAAGTGGGATTGTCTCGTGGGTAACAGGGCCTGAAGTCAAAGGTGAGCCATCCACAGTTTCCATATCAATTGGGGCAAGTTTATTTCTTATTTGAATGTTATTACTTTGGGCAAATTCGATGTCGATGAAGTTTCCCCCAGCCCCTGAGTCCAGCATAGCAGAGCAAGGTATTTCATTGCTTTCAACAATAAGCTTTATAGGGATGACAAAATGAGTTGATAAAGAATTAACTTTATTTGCTTCCTGAATCAAAGGAGAGATGGACTGAGAAATTGAGTTTATTTGTTCAGATACTGTAACATCCATTGCTGCAATTGTTCTTTTAAATTTATTGGGACAATTAACTGCGTAATGTCCAGAGTCTCCACAATAAAGACATAAGTTTTCTGAACGTCGTCTTTCTTTCTCCTGAGTAGTAATAGATCTTTTAATAGCATCCACCTGCATAGGTTCAGGAGTGTCAGAATCAGGAAAAACTCTTGGAACCTTAGGAGGATACTGAGTAGTAGAAAAACGCATGCCACCATTACTGCCTAGGATTCCCAGTCTCTCCTTTCTCCTTTCAGTAAGTCTCTGATCAATTCGAATACATAATTTAATAAAAGCTTCAAGGTCATCAGGACTTTCTACTCTGGCAAGCTCATCTTTTACTTGTTCCGAGAGTCCTTGACGGAACTGACTCTTCTGTGCTGCTGGATTCCAATTGGTATCTGAGATCCAACGTCGGAATTCAGTTGTGTACTCTACAACAGAGCGTCTTCCCTGACGTAAATTGTGCAATTTTGCCTCAGCAGTAGCACAGCGGTTAGGGTCATCGAAAACTTGGTTCATCGCAGTCACAAAAGAATCAAAATTATCCAGGATGACATCATCTTTCTCCACATAAGGGGAGGCCCAGGCTAAGGCTTCCTCAGTCAGGAGGTTGATAATAAACAGCACCTTTTTCCTGTCAAAAGTGAATGCAGCAGGTTGCATCTGAAAATATATACGACATTGATTAAGGAATCCTCTATAATGGCGGCGGTCTCCGCTAAACTTGAGTGGTAGGGGCATTCGTGCATTAGTTTCTATGGCAGCAGTATCTCGGGCATGAAAATCCCGCAATTGTTTGTGTAGATCAAGGATTTCCTCTTGTAGACCTTTCATTTCAATTTGTAACTCTGAAAATTTTTCCTGGTAGTCAACACCAAATGCCTGTAACTCAGCGATTTGAACCCTGAGAGGAGCCACGGCAGCTGCTACAACGGCCTCCATGTTTTTGGCCAGAATATTCTGTCACGATCTGGAGTCAGGCTCAGAGACCAATAGCTATAGCAGCAGAGCAGATATTCACACAGGTCACCCTGGCTGATGGCACGGGTTCACCTGAGGTGCGGGGTCTAAGCACTAACCGGTATTCACCAGAGCTCCCAAAGGTGGAGATGGGCTTGGCTGCATGTTAGTGCCAGGTCGCGGTCCTCAGGATAGCCCCACCAGGAGGTGAGCAAGCCGGGGGTCTGGTAGCAGATATAGCAGGTAGAGATCAAGCAGAAGCGTAGTTGAGAAACAAGCCAAAAGTCGGTAACCAATAGTTGCAGGTTGGGATTCAGCAGAAGCGTAGTCCAGAAGCAAGCCAAATGTCGGTAACGAAAGGTAGCAAGGATACGGTCGGCAGCAGGAGAGATAGAAGCAAGATATTGGCTGGTAAAGGCACACTATTCTGGCAAGGAGGAAGTGCAGAGACATGGCTTATATAGGAAGTTCATGGGAGGAGCAAAGGGTTCAAGGTTCAAGGCAAACAAGATTCAAGACATGATCACTAAAGGAATTGTCCAAGGAGCTGTCCAAGGAGCTGTCCAAGGAGCTGTCCAGCATTCCAGGTGGCTCAGCAAGCAGAGTCACTGCCAGACACACCAGAGGTCCCAGGTTCAAGCTCAGGTCCTAACAGCAGAGTGGGGAGGAAATAATGTCCCTCTATGCAGACAATGTTTCCTTTTTTCTGGGAGACACTGAAGGGTCATTATTTTAATTAATGCATGTAGTGGAGGAGTTTGGAAGATACTCGGGTTTAGTTATTAATTGGGAAAAGTCATCTCTCCTGCCGATTGACCCTCTTTTCAAACCCATACCAATAGGAATATCACAGTTAAAAATAGTGGAAAAAATGAAGTACTTGGGGATAGTGGTGACAAAGGATTTGAATCAGTTTATACCTAATAACCTGGCTCCATTGCTTTTAAAATTTAAGCAGAAATGTGATATTTGGAGCAGATTACCTTTGGCAGTAGCTGGCCAGGTTAACTTAAATTATTTGGTTGCCACAGGTGTTCCTCCACAACTCCCCAACGTAATAGGAGAAAAATGGTTCAGTAAGTTCCAGACACTTTTTAGAGCATTTAATTTGGAAGAAAGGTCTGGCAAAGATCAGTCTTCAAACACTGCAACGCCCAATAAGGGAGGGGGGCTTGGCTGTTCCACAACCGTACATTTACTACCTGGCTGCCCAGCTACAGCATCTGGGAGGATGTGGTATAATAGAAGAGAGGAAGTCTAGTAGCAAATTGATGCTGCAGGGCTCCCCGCATAAACTGATAAAGGAAGCTTTAGAGGCAGGCTCTTTAGATACTGGGTGCCCAACATTAAAATTGATGAGTAAAATATGGCAGACCATCAAGAGATTGATGGGGTACAAAGGAATTAATGCGTACTCACCTATATGGAATAATAAATATCTGCAAGGACTTTCTAGGTTAGAGGAAAATAAAGACTGGGAGAGCCATGGACTAAACAGGGTGGATCAGCTATATGTGGGTAACACTCTAAAAACATATATAGAACTAAGACAGGAATATGGGGTATCAAATAAGTCATTTTTACCTACCTACAGATTAGACATGCTCTGGATAAGCAGTTTAAAAATGATACCCTTGAAAGGAGCGATATCCCCCTTCTTCAAAAAGTAGTTAAGGCCGAAGGCAGTAAAGGATTAATATCAATAGTATATGCACAATTAATGAATAAATGTAACATTCAGGAAAGATCTAATAAGAATAAAACTAGATGGGTAGAGGACATGGGTGAACTCACAGTAGAGCAATGGATAAGGGTTTTAGAACTTGGACCAGTGGTATCGGTCTCTCCCTCACAAAAGGTGTCTCATCTGTTTTTAATACATAGAGCCTACTACACACCTAGAAAGCTGTTAAGGTTTGGGTGTCATCCAGATGACAGGTGTCCTAGATGCACGGGGACAGGAGCTCTTATACATATGATCTGGAGATGCCCGAAACTGCACAGATATTGGACAGAAATAGTGGAAATTATCAATGTTACCTTCAGAGTTACGCTGGAATTAGATCCCAGAGTATGTGTATTGGGTTATATTGAGAAAGACATTGGCCCAACAAATGTATCAATAATGTTAACAAGAGGCCTATATCAAGCAAGAAAATTAATTGCGCAGAATTGGCAATCACAGAATCCCCCTATATCGCAAAACTGGGTAAATACGATGAATAAACTAGTATCGATAGAAAAAGTAACTCTAACTAGACAGGGTAACTGCGCCAAGTTTTTTAAACTGTGGAGACCGTGGCTCCAGAGAATGATTGCCCAGGAGGAGTAGTAAATATAGAATAAGAAATGAATCAAATAAGACCTAGTAGGACGTATGTCGATGATTCCCGAATGAAGGACTCAAATAATAACGATAGACGTAGTGGGAGGGTGAAGGGAAGGGGGATATCTGGGTATTAAAGGATTATATAGCTGAAAGGAATGAAAATGGTGGGAGGGGCAAGAATTGTCCCCACCCACCATGTATGGGATGCTGGCAGACCAATTGTCGTTAAACAGTTAAAATGCTTACCTATGATTGGTGGTATCAAACAGCAACGGTCCTGGCACGAGTTGCTACCTATAAAAATAAAAAAAATTGTTTCACAAGTAGCAGTTACCAGGACAAGAAGAGAAGAAGACGTTGCTCTCAGGTGCTAGCGTTATGGAGTCGTTGCTGCGGCAAGTGCTTGAGCGGGCTGGCACCGAGGATGGCGAGCAATGGTTGCGGTCTTGTTTGGCTGTACCTAGAAATGATTCCCCGGTTTCCTGCCATCTTCCTAACATGACCATCGTTTCTGACGGTCCTCCGGTGTTCACTGCAGCTCCTTCCGTTGTGCCTCCGGATGTTCCGCCGCCTGTGATTTCCTTTTCCTCCCGATGGGCTCCTCCTATTGACCCCGTGATGCAAGGTTCGTCATTCGGAGATTTCCGCGCTGAATCGGCGTGTTCTCCGATCTCGGAAGACGGCGCATGCGCAGTGGATCCGGCTATTTAAAAAATAAGGACGAGAAGACTGCCGCGAAGATTTGAATCTTCTGACATACAGATTCGTTCGGAAACCGGTACAGATGCTGTTTCTTTGAAAAAGAAGAAAAAAATGAAACATTTAAATAGCAATGTGCCGGACAAAGGTGTTTCAGGGACTAGCAACTGTGATGGCACATAATCCTATTATGGCTACTGCAGTTGATGTTGTTAAGGATGTTGCTGTGGTTACTATTCCACATCACTCTGCTACAGCTGCTGAACAGGCTGTCCCTTTGGATATTGTCCGTGCTGCTGACACTGCTATAGATCATACCCCTGCTACTGTATCGAGAGGTGAGTCTTTGGATGCCTCTGTTCTACGTGAATTTGTTTTTAATATGTCAGCTTTATTTAAAAAAAAATTAAATGACCCTGCTTCTTCTGCATCTGACGATCAGTCTCAATTGGCGTCAGTGTGGAAGGATAATGTGCATGCGGTTAAAGATGCTACTGTATTACATAATGTCAATTTGTCGTCTGTTGATTTGTCTGTGTCTCCTTCCATTGTTCCTGTATGTTCGGTTCCTGAACCGTATTTAAAAGAGGTGCTTTCTTGTGAGCTGTCACCGTTGGGTTTTCATTTACCTATGGCTCTTAAAGAGAAAATATAGAGATGTGAATATATTGATTTAATGACGCTTTTGCCATCCTTTAAAGAGCATCGTTCTGATAAAAAAGAATTTGACAAATTGGATATTGAGAGACATCGGTCGAGCCCTCGCAATTTTCATAATTGGTTGCAAGCTTTTTGTATATATGCAAGTGTGATGGGTGAAAGACGTTCAGATTTGTGCTGCGGTATGTTCCAGCACGTTGACATTATTTTGGAGGCCTATAAAAAATTTCCGGGTTTGTCTTGGTTTTTTTATGACAAAGCATTTAGACAAAAACTTTCTATTCATACCTCTTTGAAATGGGGTATGAAGGATGTGGGTCTTTGGCTTAATCTTTTGTTACCACAAAAACCTGCGGCTAAACCTTTGTTACCTGTAATTGGACCATTTCGTAAAGGTTTATGTTTTAATTTTAATGAAGGTCATTGTAAATGGCTCCAAAATTGTAAATACAAGCATGAATGTGCTCATTGTGCTGGTTTACACCCTGCGGTCCGTTGTTTCAAGAAACAAGTTCAGAATGCACCTTCCAATGTGAAGGATTCCTTTCTTAAAAGCGGTAACGCCGGTGATTTTGGAAAGAATGCTCCCTTGGCTGCTTCGGTATCCAGATCGCAGGAAGGCGGACATTTTGCTTGATGATTTTAGTTTGGGCTTCCTTTTGCCTGTTTTTTCTGGGGAAGGTTGTACTATTCATAGGAATTTAGCTTCTGTTTCTACTTATGCAGAGATTGTTCGGAACAAGATTTATAAAGAAATTGCGGCCGGGAGGGTTTCTGGTCCATTTTCAACGCCTCCGTTTATTAATTTTAGAATTTCTCCCTTGGGAATTATTCCTAAAAAAGAGAAAGGTACTTTCCGACTTATTCATCATTTATCTTACCCTGAGGGTTTGTCATTAAATGATGATATTGACCCTGAATTATGTGCGGTATCTTATTCTTCTTTTGATGATGCTTTGATCTTGATCAGGGGTGTTGGTCAATCCGTTTTTGTTGGCGAAAGCTGATATAAAGTCAGCTTTTAGGCTTCTGCCTATTCGTCCTGCTGCCTTTAATTCTCTTGGTTTTGTGTTTGATGATTTGTTCTTTTTTGATAAATGTTTGCCTATGTGCTGTTCAATTTCTTGTTTTTATTTTGAACTTTTTTCTTCTTTTTTAGAATGGGTACTTCGTTTCAGCTCTCATTCTAGTAATTGCTTGCATTACCTTGATGATTTTTTGTTTGTTGGGAGTGCGAATAGTTGTGATTGTCTGAATCTTTTTAATCAATTCCGATTTATTTGTGACCTTTTTGGAATACCGTTGGCTAATGAAAAATCGGTGCTGCCATGTACGTGTTTGGAATTTTTGGGTGTTCAAATAGATACGGTACGTATGGAGTTCCGACTTCCTCTGGACAAAATTCTTAAAACTAGATTTTTGTTAGATTTTATTTTGTCTAAGCGGAAAGTACAGTTAAAGACTATTCAATCTTTATTAGGTTTGTTGGCCTTTTCTGCTAGGGTTATTCCTATAGGGAGGGCTTTCTCTAGACGACTTTATCGGGCTATTTCTGGTGTTTCCTCGCCAAAACACTATATTCGAATAACTCATGATATTCGGGAGGATTTGTTAGTTTGGCATGAGTTCCTGGTTTCTTTTAATGGATGTTCCCTTTGGCAATCGTCATTTTGTGAGGCTTCTGCATTCGATCTTTATACTGATGCTTCGGGTGGTATTGGATATGGTGCCTTTTGGTGTGGTAAGTGGTCGGCTGAAATGTGGCACCCTTCTTGGTCTGAGCAAGGTTTTCTTCAGAATATCGTTCTTCTTGAGCTTTTTCCTGTTGTCGTTGCTTTGGAATTGTGGGGCTCTCATTTTCGGGACAAACGCATACTTTTGCATTCTGATAATAAAGGGGTTGTTTTTGCCATTAATTGTTTAGTATCTAAATCTTTACCTGTTATTTCTCTTTTACGTTATTTATTTTTGCAATGTCTACGATTAAATATTTGGTTAAAAGCAAAATATGTGCGTGGTGTTCACAATGTTGTGGCTGATGCTTTATCTCGCCTACAGATCGGCAAATTTCGAGAGTTGGTTCCGGATGCGGAGGCGATTGGGGGACCTTGTCCTCCTCAATTGTGGACGTTGGTCTGATGCAAGTACAATCTGCTATTAAACAATCTTTGGCCCCTTCCACGTGGGCATGTTACGAAGCCGCGTGGAGGTTTTGGTGTTCTTTTTTGTCCCTTTATGGTCTTGATTGTGCTTATATTTCAGAGGGTATAGTTTTAGCTTTTGTTAATTCTTTAATGTTAAAAAATTACTCATATTCTTATATTGTTAAGACTCTAGCTGGTGTCTCCTTTTTTTGCAAATTACATGGCGGTTCTTCATGCACTTCGTATTTTTCTGTTCAATTGGCTCTTAAAGGGTATCGTAAACGATTTAATGTGCCTGATAGAAGATTGCCTATATCTGTTGATGTTTTGGGTAAGCTTTGCGCTGCCACTGACATAGTGTGTTCTTCTTCTTTCGAAGCTTTATTGTTTAAAGTGTCTTTTTGTTTGTGTTTTTATGGGGCTTTGAGAATATCTGAGCTTCTTCCTCCGAATAAGTCTTCTAGTTTAGGCATGGCAATGTCTTCGGTTCACCTTGATGCTGGGGTTCTTCGTTTATTTTTGACCAAGAGTAAATCTGATCAATTGGGTCGTGGTCATTGGATCACTATTCGCTGTCATGAGAATGTAGAGATTTGTGCAGTTTCTCTAGCATTTTCTTATTTGACCTTGAGGCACTCTTTTAACAAGCAGGTCTTGATCCATTCCGATGGTTCCCCATTGACTGTTTTTCAATTTAATGCTGTTTTCAAACGATGTTTGGTTTATCTGAAATTGGATCATCTGGCCTTTTCTTCCCATTCCTTTCGTATTGGCGCAGCTACTGCTGCGGCTAAATTGGGTCTGTCTGCCGGTGATATTAAATGTATTGGTAGATGGCGATCTCAATGTTTTCGTACTTATGTTTGTCTTAATAATTCTGTTTAAATTTCAGATTCTCAATACATCGTGTGGATCATCGGCCATTCCTTTGTCTATTGGGCCCATGAAAGAGCGGCTTCCAGATGCTATGGTGTTAATTTGGATTTCTCTTCGTCAAAATTTTTGTTACATTGGTATGGACAAAGGGGTATGAGATGGCATCATTTGAAAGGGGTATTTTCTTTCTTGCGTTCCAGATGGCCTATTCCGCATATTGTGGTGTTCCATTTGGCTGGGAATGACCTCGGTTGTATTAGAACTTTGGATTTACTAGCTAATATGAAGGCTGATTTACTTTGCTTTCATAATATTATGCCTGGTTGCGTTTTTGTTTTTTCCGAGGTCATTCCTCGCTTACAATGGTTTTCGCCTCCTTGTAGACATTTTGAGAAAATGAGAAAGAAAATTAATCGATCTCTTGCTAAGTTCATGCCTGTTATTAATGGTTTTGCTTACCGACACGTGGAGCTGGAGGGTGGTGTGCTGGGCTTTTACCGCTCTGACGGCATTCACCTGTCGGATATTGCTCTGGATATTCTTAATATGAATGTCCAATCTAGTGTGGAGTTGGCCGTGAGCCGGGTGGGGTGCCTTGCTTATGTTTCATAAGCTCGGCTTATGGGGCGGTTTATTCTGTGTGCTTAAATGGCTTGAGCTTTAATAGCTAAGCTATGTTAATGTTGTTGAAATATTAATTTGTGTTTTTTGACAATTTTATGCTGAATAAAATAGATATATATTGATTTATATTTAAACCTATAATAAAAAGGCCACGGCCATTTAACTCCACACATATTGGTTTATTGTTTATTTATTATTAATGTTTGATATATTAAAATTGGCTAAATATAACTTCTGCCTATCATACCATCAAGCTGTTATTCAGTAAAAGTGTATATTTTTGTACTTAAACCTAATTAAATTGTATTGTAATTTATTTTGGAAAATAATAAAAATTATTGAAAAAAAAAAAAGATTAAATTGCAAGCAACATGTGGAGTCTCACTCCACATGCTGCAAAATAAGACAAAAAATTAGCCAAAAAAGGAAAAATGTATATACATTCATTTGTGTGTATAAACACATATGATCATGTCACTGCAACGTATAGAAAAAGTATAAACATATACCGGTATAAATAAAAAATCTTATGTTGTTGGACTGACATATGAAGCAGACAGGAGCAGCAAAAGGAATACCAAAGAACTCTCAGACAGACAAATTTCATTAATAGAAGTGAGACACATACCATTCAAAATTCAAGTCAGCAGGCTGTCTAGTAATTAAAATAAAAATCCAGCGAACTTCCTGTCTACAAATTTGTCACCAACTCTAGAAGGTCTCACTATTTTGTCCATACCCTGAATGGTTAAGCTAGATGTATCTTTATTGTGAAAATCATTCCAATGATGTGCCACATTAGTGGAATGTTCCTTGTCTATATTGTAGAGATGATCATAAAGACGATCCTTAAGTCTAGGTTGTCTTACTGACATATTGGATAGAGCATATCGAGCATATAATAACATACACTACAAACTGTGTGTTGCAATTAATGAAAGACTACATTTTATGACTTCTGCCTGTGAATATCGAGGTCACATCCTCGCCACCCTTAATAAAGGGACAGTATGAGCAGCCTCAACAACCACATTTGAAAGTGCCTTTAAAAGACAACCAATTGTTTTTTTGTTTTGTTTTTTACTGATAAAAAGACTAAGTGAGAGTAATCCACTAAGAGAAGGCGCTCTCTTAGAAACCGTGCGTATACCTTTATCCAATATTCGGGAATAAATAAAGTCATTAGATAACACTGGTAGATATTTGGTGACTATTTTTTGTATCTTATGGATGTCAGTGCTGTACCGAGTAGAAAAAGTGTGAATGTGACCGGATTATCGTGATTGGCCATGTATGGAATGTTTAGCTGGTTTATCCGATAGAAGATTTTCACAAGGTACCTTATCAGTCATTTGCAATGTCCTATCAATAGCTGATTTAGGGTAACCTCTATCTTTAAATCTTGTGGACATGTGTATGGCTTCTTGTTCAAAATCTGATTGCCTGCTGTATAATCTCTTTGATCTAAGGAATTGGCCTACTGGGATGCTTTTAATAGTATGGCTTAGATGAGTCAGCATGCAAAAGAGTATTCCCCACAGTGGGCTTCCTATACAGATTAGAGATGATACTATTGCTCTCTCCTGTCAATCTAACATCCAAAAATTAGATGGAACTTTTCTGATGTCGTCCCGTGAATCTCAAATTTAGCATATTGTTATTCATGTACATTTTTCCAGGCTAATATGTTGCCCGGAAACTATAAACAAGAGGTCATCAATGTATCTACAGTAAAATACAGTATCTTTTCGACGGGGACTATCCAGTCCAAAAATGCGGGACCTCTCCCACCATCCCATGTACAAATTTGCCAGGGATGGTGAGAATTTGGTGCCCATAAAGGCACTGCACTTCTGGAGGTAATAGTCCCCGTCAAACATTAAATTGGAATTGGAATTGAAGAATATAAATTTGAAACGTCACATGTAATCCAGTTGAAGTCACTATTCCATGTGTGATTATTCAATTTGGACAGTAATTGTTTGGTATCACGGAGGAAACCTGGAAAATCCATCACTAAGAAATGGCCCGGAGCTAGCATGCTAAGGGGAGGGCCAGCATGACTAGAGTGGAGCAGTGAGGCAGCGAGATGTTTAGGGTTGTAGGTAGGGAGTGGGGCTGAGAGGCCAGCCGGTGGGTGGAGTGTAGGTGTTAGTAAAGGGGGCGGAGTGAGCGCGCAGCGGGTCAGTCGACGGCGGTGCGCTCAGCAAGGAGGAACTGTTGTTACAGTTCACTCTGTAGTTTGCAGTAGTCATTGGTACCCAGGCATTTGGCGGTAGTGACGAGGCGCTTGATACAGGGCCCAAGCCAGGCCTCCTCCAGTGTGCCCGCCGGCCCCCCTCCTCATGATCGCACATGTGCTAGGAGGTCCAGCGCTAGGGACGGTGCTGGGAGATCCGATCAGGACTTGCCTACTCCACCGGCCAAGTGCAGGCCTGTGAAGGCCTGTGTTGAGGGCGGGAGGAACCCCCGCTCGCGGTGGACGAGCGGTGTTGATTCTTTGGCTGGGCCTGTCCCCACCTTCCTGCAGATGAGACTGGACACATGGTGGCCGCTTGAGTGGGCACTCCGCCTGCATTGAGGGCGCTCGGCGAGGGAGAGATGCCTCAGCAGGTGCTGGCCATGTAAAGCTATATAACCACAATACTGCGCAATAGTCGATTGAAAAAGAAAAAAATAGAATAAAAAATAAGCTGTAGACTGCTGACACGCTAAAATTAGGGACTTTTTAGCTGGGAAAAAAATGTCAAAAGTAAAGTGTAAGCGCTCAACTTATATGTATGTGACTCTTAGAGTAATACAAAAATATATGTGCTCCTATGTGTCAAAATATATTTGAAGTGACCCCAAAAAGAAAAAGGGGATAATACTATATTAAAACTATAAATAAGAAAAAGTGATGACCTGTGAATATGTGCATAAACCAAAAATGGGGACTGTATGGATGTTTATCCCAGTGAAAAGGAAAACAAAAGAAAAACAGTCACTATAAACACATACAGATATGGCTAATAACAGTGATAAAGTCCATAATAAAACGTATAGTCCATATGAAAACGTGCAGGATGTCAATCTCAACGTGTTATGATAACAACCAGGATTCTGTGGTGTTGTAACAAAAAAGATGATATTTCACCCTGTGACGATCCCACCACCTTATAGGGTACAGGCTTACCGGATCTGTATGACCCTAGCAGACATATGCCTCAGGGGTCAATCAAAGCTTATAATCTCGGCCAGAGTAGTCCCAAAATTGGATGTTCCAATCGTGCCATATACGATTCACACAAACGACTAGATGTAATCACTGTTCTTCATATGCATGTACAAATTCGACAACGACTCAGGCATGGAAGATGAAGAAACAAAGCCAACATGGCATAATAACGTTTTTTTAAAAAAACCTTTAATAGAAAAATTGCTCAAACTCACATTTCCAGGATGAACAGTAAAGCATGTCAGAGGAAAAATGGCAGTAGCGGAGTCCTCCCGACGCGTTTCGACCTACAGGTCATCATCTGGGGTGGGCTCCCACTACTGACATACTGCCTTATATAGGTGCTTACACATTAAAGTGATGCCATTCCCCCATGTGTCACAATCATGCCCACTTCCGGTATGTCCAAGATGGCGGACATCTATCTATCTATCTATCTGTATGTATATCTATCTATCTATCTGTATATCTATCTATCTGTATGTATATCTATCTATCTATCTATCTATCTATCTATCTATCTATCTATCTATCTATCTATCTATCTATCTATCTATCTGTCTGTCAGTCTGTCTATCTGTCTGTCTGTCTGTCTGTCTGTCTATCTGTCTATCTGTCTGTCTATCTATCTATCTATCTATCTATCTATCTATCTATCTATCTATCTGTCTATCTGTCTATCTGTCTATCTGTCTATCTGTCTATCTGTCTATCTGTCTGTCTGTCTGTCTGTCTGTCTGTCTGTCTGTCTGTCTGTCTGTCTGTCTGTCTGTCTGTCTGTCTATCTATCTATCTATCTATCTATCTATCTATCTATCTATCTATCTATATATCTGTCTGTCTATCTATATGTATATCTGTCTATCTGTATATCTGTATGTCTATCTATCTATCTGTATGTATTTATATCTATCTGTCTATCTCTCTATCTATCTACCTCTCTATCTACCTCTCTATCTATCTCTCTATCTACCTATCTATCTGTATATCTATCTCTATGTATATCTATCTATCTATCTATCTGTCCATCCGTCCGTCTGTCTGTATATCTATCTATGCATATCTATTTATCTGTTTAACTGCATATCTACCTGTCTGTATGTCTATCTGTCTGTTCTATCCAATCTATTCCTCTGTCTTTCTGTCTATAGGCCCCATCACGGCAAGTGACGTTGGGGGGGGGGGGGGGGTTGGTTGGGGTTTTTTTGCGCCCCCCTAAAAAAATGGAGCACCAGCCGCCACTGTCTGTGTCCCGTGATGTACTCTCAAGAAAAGGATTTTTACAGGTAAGCTGTATATAAAAATCCTATTTTCATACATAGTGGGATGTCCCAAAGCAATGCTCAGTTTGAGGGGAGGGAGACACAGATCAGAAATATAGACCGCCATGGACCAGAGGATCTAAACTGCAGCCTGCAGTACACTGCGCCCAAAGGTGATATCCTCTTGCCCTCTGACATCCACCTGATAAAATCTGGTCAATGTGTGGACTGATGACCAAGTTGCAGCCCTACATATCTGAGCCAGGGAGGCCTGGTGATGCACTGCCCAAGAAGCACTTACAGCCCTAGTTGAGTGCGCCCTCACTTGAAAAGGAGGACTCTTCCCCTTTACACTATAGGCCTGAAGAATAACTTGTCTAATCCATCTTGAGAGAGTGGATTTTGATGCCGCTTGGCCCTTCTTAGGGCCTTCCGGCAAAATAAATAAGCATTCAGTCTTTCTTATCTGAGCAGTTGTCTGGAGATAGATACGAATTGCCCTTACAACATCTAGAGTGTGCAAAGACTCTTCTGCAGACTGCGGATCTGGAAAAAACAATGATAGGATTACATCTTGATTCAAATGGAATCCTGAAACCACCTTAGGTAGAAAGGACCTATTAGGACGCATCACTACCCGGTCCTTATGAATAATTAGATAAGGTTCCTTGCTTGAGAGAGCTGCCAGCTCTGACACTCTTCTAGCCAAGGATATGGCTATCAAGAAAACCAATTTTTTTGTCAAAAGAACGAATGAAGCCCGATGCAATGGTTCAAATGGTTGTCCCCGCAATGCCGAGAGAACCAAATTCAGATCCCATGGGCATACCGGAGGTTTGACTGGCGGCCTTAACCGCATGGCCCCCTGGATGAAAGCCCGCACAAGAGAATGTGATGCAAGTGGCTTCTGTATAAACACTGACAAGGCTGAAATCTGCACCTTGATAGTGCTTACAGACAAATTTATTTCTAGGCCTGACTGAAGGAAAGCCAAGATCCTACTAACGACATACTTTCTAGGATGCCCTCCCCTGGGTTCACACCAGGAAACATATGCCTTCCAGATTTTGTAGTAAATAAGCCTGGAGGCTGGCTTTCTGGCATTGACCAGAGTAGAAAGGACTGGCTCTGAGAGTCCACGATCTCTCAGAATGTGGGTCTCAGCAGCCAAACTGTTAAATTCAGACTGTGTAAAGCAGGATAGTAAATTGGACCCTGTGAGAGCAGATCTGTCCGGAGAGGAAGGATCCAAGGCCTACCTACTGCCAACTTCATGATTTCTGCGTACCAATGTCGCCTGGGCCAAGCCGGGGCTACCAATAGAACCGACTTTGTTTCCCTCTTGACTCTTCTCAGGAACCGTGACAGAAGCGGGTATGGTGGGAAGGCATAAATTAGATTGTACCTATCCCAGGGAATTGTCAGAGCATCTGACCCCTGAGCAAATACATCTCTTGTCCTTGACACAAATTTTTATCCAGCTTCCTGTTGAATCTAGACGCAAACAGATGTACGTCTGGAGTGCCCCATTTGTGACATATGCTCTGAAATAGGTCGGGGTGTAGAGCCCATTCTCCTGGGCATAACTGTTGGCGGCTTAGAAAGTCCACTTGCCAATTTTCCACTCCTGGAATGAAGACGGCAGAAGGGCATGGAACATGCCTCTCTGCCCAAGCAAGTATGCGATTCACCTCTCTTTGTGCAACCAGACTCCTGGTGCCACCCTGGTGATTGATATAGGCCACAGCTGTGGCATTGTCAGACTGAATTCGAACAGGGAGACCCTGTAGTCCGTAGGACCAGTTCATTAGGGCCATATAAACTACCCGAATTTCCAGAATATTTATGGGCAGTAGCTTTTCGGTGGCAGACCATTTCCCCTGCGTGCATACTTCCTCCAACCTGCTCACAGCCTGTCAGGCTGGCATCTGTAGTTAAAATCTTCCATGGAAGGGGAAGAAAAGTTTTGCCTTTCAGCAGATTCTTGGTCTGTAACCACCAAACGAGACTCTTGCGTGTCCCTGGGGATAGACACATAGGAAGGTCCAAGGCCTAGGGCTTCTTGTTCCAAGCCGCAAGGATGCATCTTTGCAAAGGCCTTGAGTGAAACTGGGCGAATGGAACGGCCTCAAAGGAGGCAATCATTTTCCCTAACAGTCTCATACACAGCCGAATGGGGGGAAGTCCTTCTGCCCAGAATTAGGCGCACCAGAGCCCTTATAGCCATGGCCTTTGGCCTTGGTAGAAACACCCTGCCCTGAGCGGTGTCGATGACCATGCCCAGATACTCCAACTTGGTAGCAGGCTGCAGGGATGACTTTTCTAGGTTTATAATCCAACCTAGGTGTCTCAGGTGTTCTAATGTTTTGATAACACTGTGGTTCAAGAGCACTACTGTTTGCTCTATGAGTAGCAAATCGTCTAGATAAGCTATCACGGTTATACCTTGAGCTCTTAGGTTTGCCAAGAGCGGGTCTAGAATCTTTGTGAAGACTTGAGGAGCTGTAGCGAGACCGAACAGCAGGGCCACAAATTGAAAATGGCGCTGATCTACCACGAACCTTAGATACTTTTGGTGTGCGGGAAAAATTGGCACATGAAGATATGCATCCTTGATATCTATTGATGCCATAAATTCTCCCCCTTGCAGGGAAGAGACCACAGAGCGTATTGACTGCATTCGGAAAGACCGAATGTGCAAAAACTGGTTCAGATCCTTTAGATCCAGGATAGGTCTGACATTTCCATTTGGCTTTGGAACGGTGAAGAGATTTGAGTAAAATCCTGAACCCTGTTCTTTTGGGTCCACTTTCACTATCACCCCTTGGGATAGCAAGTGATCTAAGGCCAGAAGTAGCTGTTTTTGCTTTACTGGATCCTTGGGGATCCTTGACCTTAGGAAGTGAGAAGGTGGAATC
Source organism: Lithobates pipiens (assembly GCF_037356315.1). Taxonomy (NCBI): domain Eukaryota; kingdom Metazoa; phylum Chordata; class Amphibia; order Anura; family Ranidae; genus Lithobates; species Lithobates pipiens. The sequence continues at coordinate 212,438,534 of NW_027507784.1, forward strand.
TCCTGGAACTCTAGCTTGTAGCCCAGAGATATTGAGGAGGTTACCCACTTGTCCTGAATCTCTTCCCGCCAGGCTTCTGCAAAACTGCAGGAGCCTTCCCCCCACTCGGCCGAGTGGGGGCGCCCCTTTACAAGGAAGCTTTTGGGTTCTGCTTGGCAGGCTTTCATCCCCAAGTCTTTTTCTGCCCCTGGGCGTGACCTTGGGCCTTTCCTCTAGAGGGAGGTTGGGAAGGCCATCGCCACTGCTTAGAGCTAGATGCTCTGGGAGAAAGAGAACGCCTAAATGATGGACGTTTGTTCTTTTTGATTGGTAGGAGAGTAGATTTACCCCCTGTAATCTTTTGGACGAATTTATCCAATTCCTCCCCAAATAAGCGTTCCCCTTTAAACGGGAACCCAGTGGGTTCCTCACTGGGAAGTAGGTCAAGCATCTGCTTAACCTGTTCCTTGAGGAACTGACACAACCCCACAGTTGCGACTGTAGGCTGCACTACAGCGCCAGCCATGGAAAAGGAGGCTTTCAATAATGTTTCCAGCTTCTTATCAGTTGGATCCTTAAATACCTGAGCATTATCCAAAGGACAGGTCAGGTTTCTATTCACACAAGAAACAGCTGCATCGACAGATGGGACCCCCCATTTCTTGGTGAAACTTTCCTCCAGAGGATGAAGCATAGAAAACCTTTTAGGAGGAGCAAACAGTTTATCGGGATGTCCCCAATCCTCATACAACAATTTATCCATTAAGGGATGAATTGGAAAGGAAAAGGCAGTTTGTGGGATTCTCCTGACCCCTAGCGGCCTCAGCAGCGGGCATTCTGAAAGTGGTACGCACCAACTCAGTGTAATATTGAACCTGCTTTCTAAGTGCCTGGGAGGAGGGGACTCTCTCCTCTTCCTCTGATTCATCCAACTGCTCTTGATCCCTATCCCATAATAGGGATCTCTCCTCATTGTCAGAGGTGTCATCTGAAAGAGGAATTTCAGCAGAGAGAGGGGATATACTCCTTTTTCTGCTATTTTTCAGGGAAGCTGAAATAAAATTCATAATTCTCCCTTCAAAACCCTCCAATGTAGCCTTAAAGGAGTCTTCAGTGACATACGCTGGGGCTGAAACATTAGGAGAGGCTGCAAAACCTGACAGGGGCACTGACTCATCCTGTGAGGCTGGCTCCAGTCTTGCAGGGGGGGGGTGGTAATCTACAGGCATCTTTAGGACCCCTAGACCTAGGCGGTGATTTACCAGTGCCCTTGTTACCTCCCCCTGAGACCTTCTTACGAGGAGATCTAGTCCTAAGCTACAAAGCAGAGGTACTAGTACAAAAGTGCAATCACTGTTGTGCTACAAGTCTCACAATAAACATATATGCTTAAACTGCACAACCTGATGCTGAGTAGGTGTCTTAGGTTTGCCTGGATCCAACCCCTTAGGATGCTTACTGCCCACAGCTCTGTGTCCTCCACTTACAGCCCCCTGGCGTTCTGGGCTTTTTCAAATTGCCGCTTTGGCGCCTGCGCAGTAAAGCGGGGGCACGGCCCGCAACCACACACCCCCTCTTCCATTAGTATGGAAGCGCGCGTGCACACGAGCGTGCGCACGAGGACTGCCGGCGTCCGAAGGGTGGGGGAAGAGGACCACCTACAGAGCTGCGCGGGACCCCCAGACTACATGGGACCTCTTTTTACCTGTATTGTGGCAGAGTCTGCAGCAGAGAATGTGAGCCATCTGAAGACTGGCTTCACTGAGCGTGTATACTTGGAAAGGCATGTAAGTATGCATCAGGCTGCTCTTACTCCCTCTAGTGGTGGAAACCAGGTAAGACATACAACTACTCACATGAAGAAATCCATAATATATTGATTTATATAGGATTAACTTCCCTTACCTGTCCACGCCGCGGGAACTGCTGAAACAGACAGATTCCAGCCTTCACCCATCACGGCGGGCAGAGTTGTGCCAACCTTCAGGATTTTTTGGGTTCCTTCTCAGAGGAACCTCTTACCTGGACCTTGTAAAAGACTCTGCCAGAAACTTTCGTGCCACTGTTTAAACAGTACACCAAGTCTGGTTTTCCCAGAGCCCAGTCTTCCACAGGAGAGGCCCGGGTACCATATCATCTTGGGAGTCAAATATCAGCCTGAGACATGGATCCAGTTATCATAGCCCTTAGACCCCTGCAGGGACCTGCATAGAGCTTTCTTCATAGCACATGTTTTACGTGACCAACCACCTTAGACACTGGCGAAAAAACTGAGGTGCCTCCCATATGGGAGGGGTTATATAGGGGTTATATAGGGGAGGAATTCTCCTTAATTGGGGTTAGCCAGTGTCCAATCACCAGAGGTGCCTATATAACCCACTATGTAATGAAGCTCCTGTGTCCCATGATGTATGTATTTTTTTTTTTTTACTTTCAGGTACAAGCATTGTGCATTAAGTCATGCCATCCTTCTTTGCTTTGCTGATGTGTAGAGAGAAGTGGACTGCAAACTGCAAAAGGAGACCGAGTCTAAAGCCCCATACACACTATCAGATTATCTGCTGAGTTTTTCCTTCAGATTTACCAAAACCATATAATATGAGGACAAACCTTAGGAGTTTCAATGTGTATGCAATCAGGCAGGCCCTTCTACTACATGGTTTTGGTAAATCTGAAGGAAAAACTCAGCAGATAATCTGATAGTGTGTATGGGGCTTAAGGTGTAGTGTGCAGGAGTGTGTGTTTTCTAAAATATACCTACCAGAATCTAGTTAGAAAAGGAACATTTAAATTACATGCATAGAACTGTTTGCATTCTAAATAAAATTCATACTGGAGCAACAGAACTGGGTATAGGGCCTTCTAATTTTGAGCTAGAAATGTATTATTTTTAAATCAGTTTTGAATGCAGCACTATATTATGTCAACAGCTCCGGTCTCATTTGTTATATTGGGAAACTATAGGCATGTCAAATTTATCTTCAACCACAACTCTATGCAGGCAATTATATGGGAAAACAATTACCTTGAACGATCAAGTAAAAGGTTACAACTGAGTGCACTTTAATCAATAATGCATGAGATGAGTGTACAGTACATTTTCTTGTGAAGAATCAATAACGCATTTTCATGCATGCCATTCTAATCTTTCAACTTCAGCAAAAGTTCATGCCACACAAGTACTGACAATTAACGAAAAAGTTATCTTCCAAATTCTAGTTAAAATTCAAGGCTAGGAAGTTAAATCTCCTTAAGGCAGTGGTTCTCAACCTTCTAGTGCCGTGAGCCCTTGATAAAATTTGTAGCGGGGACACCTAACAGTAAAGTTATTTTCGTAGCATGGGTTGTCAGTACCCAAGGCAAGACAAGTCATTTTCACCTCTAACCCATGGACATTTAGCGCTTCCTGAGTCCCTTCCACTCGTACAGTATTAAAACCCCTTGTGGTACATTTTGGGATGTACCACCCTTTCTCTTTGTTCTCCTCTATTTCCCTTTTATCTCTCTCTATCCTAATTTCTTTTTTTTTTTTTTATTCCCCATCCCTCTCTCTAGCCATCTTCCTTGTCCTTTCTCTTCTTCTTTATCTCCCTTTTTCTTTGTTCCTCCCCCTCTTTTCCTCTCCCTTCAACGTATTCTTTATTTTTATTCCTTCTCTTACTCCTTGGTGGGGGTGGGGGAATGGGATGAGTGGCAGTGCTGGCGGGGAGTTCGGATAAGTGGCAGTGCTAGTGGGGGGTGGGAGGAGCGGCAGTGCTGGGGGAAGTTCTGATCAATCAACTTAGGGGCTCTTGATTAAGGTCATCTGCTGATCTGCAAACTGTAGTGGGGACTTTTAATGGCAACTCTAATCACAGATAGTCTGACTGTGTGACCGGCTTCACTGTGTCTCCAGCTATGTGGTGTCTCGCAGCAGTGACCCCTATGCCTAAATCAGGAGATAGTCTCCTCCAGCCTCTTTCACTTCACATTCCTCACCAGTCAGCTGACCTCTAGTCTCTACCCCCAACCATGTCATGAACTGAATGGGCAGCTGTGAAGAGGCTGAGTGGGCAGCCACGGGCTCCAGGAACAGCCCAGCTGGGCAGCCACAAAAAGGTTGGGAGAGCGGTGCGGGCTTCAGGAACAGCCCAGGTTTTGGTGACCCCTGGAAAATCGTCATTCGACCCCTGAGGGTGTCCAAACCCCCAGGTTGAGAATCCCTGCCTTAAGGTAATAGGGAAAACACAAAATACAAAAAAAAGCTAAAATAGAAAATAATTTAGTTGGGTGTGAACTACCAACTGTGGGGTGGATTTACTAAAGGCAAATAAACAGTGCACTTTGCACAGTATAACCACATTATATGTCACAATCCCAAATATGAATTAGCAGGTCAGTCCCTAATAAGTCCATCTGTCATGAAGGGGCTACATATGTTCTTAATAGTCTATAATGATAAATCCAGTCCACAATAAATTTCATAGCACAGAGTGAGCAAATTTTGGACAAAATGTCATACGCATGTAAATTTAGTTTTTGCCTCAGAACAGTAGAGGTTCTGAGGGTTAATTGTGTAGGTAGGCCTTAACACCAGTCTGGCCAGGCTGTGTTTGGAAGTTCTGCCTGGTCATGTGAACGGTGAGGTGCACATGACAGGCCAGAACCAGGTCTGGTTGGATGTTTAGGTATCAGCCTTCTCGGATCCAATCAGTGGGAGTGTCGGGGCCCGCTGAGGAGTCTGGGAAGGGGTACTTAAGAGGTGTGGGTCACGTGGTTGAAGGAGAGGAGTTTGTGAGACCCGTGTGGTCTCTTCTGGTTCCAGGACCGGGGTAGCCCCGTGAGGGGTCCCGGTCATGGGGTATTCGACATCCCGCAACATGTTCCTGTTAGAGGCCCCTGATAAACCTGCCTGGTCTGGGGTAGGGATCCGTCTGTTCCCGAGTTTCGGAACCTGCTGGTCCGAGGTGCAGTAACTGAGAGAGGATTCAAGGTGTCCGGGTGTAGGGATGGCCGAACTGTTCGCCCGGCGGTCGGTTCACAGCGAATTTTGCGTGTTCGCAATTCGCCCGATCGGTGGACTATTGCCGCTGTTCGCCCGGCGGACATATGTGTTTACAGTGTGAAAGAACTTTGACCCATGATGACACATCCATCATGGGGTGCAGGACAGCCAATTGAGACATTTCAGCACATGGACAATTGGACATTCCCCCTACCTTATAAATAGACCTGATCTGGCGGCCATTTTACATTGTCTTATGTCAGTGTAGGGACAGGACGCTGTGTGGAGCAGGGAGAGACTGTAGTGACACAAAATCGCTAGCTATTAGGTCCACAAAAGTCCTTTTAAGGACTGGTATAGGTGTAGTACAGTATATAGGGTTCAGTGCACTGCTGTGATGGTGATTGCAGCAGCCTGTCTTTTGTCAGTGTATGGACAGGAAGCTGTGTGCAGCAGGGACAGTCAGTTTAATCACTAGCTAGCTATTACTATTAGGTCCACAAAGGTCCCTTTAAGGACTGGTATGGGTGTACAGTATATAGGGTTCTGGTGCACTGCTGTGCTGGTGATTGCTGAGTGCACTGCTGACTGATTCTGCAGCTGTCTTTTGTCAGTGTAGGGACAGGACGCTGTGTGGAGCAGGGACAGTCAGTTTAATCACTAGCTATTACTATTAGGTCCACAAAGGTCCTTTTAAGGGTTGTACACGTATAATATACTTTCTTCCAAATATAAAAAGAATATTATACTTGACTGCTGCCCGATTCCAGTGTAGGGACTGAGGGACAGTCTGCAAATCACTGGCTACTAGGTCCACAAAGGTCCTTGTAAGGACTGGTATAGGTGTACAATATATAGGGTGCTGGTGCAGGGCTGTGCTGCAGATTACTGCCCTATTCTGCAGCAGTCCTTTATCAGTGTAGGGACTGAGGGACAGTCTGCAAATCACTAGCTACTAGATCCACAAAGGTCCTTGTAAGGACTGGTATAGGTGTACAATATATAGGGTTGTGGTGCACTGCTGCTGACTGCTGCCCTATTCTGCAGCACTCTTTTATCAGTGTAGGGACTGAGGGACAGTCTGCAAATCACTAGCTACTAGGTCCACAAAGGTCCTTTTAAGGACTGGTATAGGTGTACTATTTGGTGTGCAGTGTATAGGTACACGTATAAAATACTTGCACATATAGAAAGCATAGTATAGTGCATTTCCACTGTGCAGCTTTGTGACTGCTGAGCGGTTCTTCAGCGATACTACAAAGAGTGACAAACGCAATAAAAAAAAAGTATTATAACTGGTGTGATAGACCAGTGGCCCCCAAAAATGACAGATTTAGAGACTTTTGTCAGAGGGTCATTTAAAAAATAACAGGAAGAGGAGGAGGCAGGCCCTTCCGCAGGGGTGGTAGGGGTAGGGCAGGAGCAACAGGCTTGAGCCAAAGTGGCAAATTGCAGAAGGTGCGTGCGATTACGTCAAAGGACGCACCAGACTTGGTTGAGTGGCTCACTCAGCCTTACTCTTCTGCACCCTCCTCATCCTCTCGATCTGCACCCTCTTCTTCACTCTATGCTATGTGCACCCCCAAAGACACTACCACCAACACCACCATCACCACCACATACCTTCCGCTTGAGTCACAGGAATTATTTTCCGATCCATATCAAGACATTTCTGATGTGCAGCCACTCTTGGCATTGGATCAGGAAGAGGAGGTAGCAACAACCGCCACTCAGCAGTCTGACGACAGTACACAGATCAGACCAAGGAGGAGGTTGGTCCCTGCTGTTGCTACCTACTCCGAGATCTCTAATTATAGCAGTGGGGAAGGTGACGTCGATGATGACGTGTCTAGTGATGTCACGTGGGTGCCCACAAGAGAGGAAGAGGAGGGAAGGTCAGAGGGAGATATGGACCAGCAGATAGGGAGAAGCAGGAAGAACTTACATTGCACAGGAGGGACAAAGCAGACTGCAAATGTATCAGGAGCGAGGCATCAGCCATGTGCGGTCACATCTGGCGCTCCCAGGACGCCGGCACATGGCTCCGTAGTATGGGCTTTTTTTAACGTGTCCGCTGCTGACAATAGTGTTGCCATCTGCAATCTTTGCAGTCAACTCATAATTTGCGGTAAGCCCAACACTCACCTAGGGACAACCACCTTAAGAAGGCACATGAGCTGCCATCACTGAGCCCAGTGGGAGCAACGGAACACACAAAGCCACACTCCAGGCTCTCACCATCCAGCCTCGTCTCCTACTTTTCCTTCTCCTCCTACGCACGTGCCATGCATGGCACATGTCTTCAACTTGGTCGTGCAGCGATTCGTTGTCAAATACCCTGGGGTCCAGGACATCTTGTGGCAGGCAAGGAAAATATCGGCCCATTTCAGAAGATCTTACACGGCCAAGGCTCGCCTTGCTGACATTCAGCGGCGACACAATCTGCCGGTCTTATTTGTGATTGCCCGACGCGATGGAACTCTTCTATATGCTTGATAGGCTGCTCCAGCAGAAACGTGCTGTTAACGTCTACCTGTACGAAGTCTGCGGCAGAACAGGTTCTGAGAAGCTGGGTTTTTTTCACCGCGCCAGTGGCTGCTCATGCGCGACGCATGCAGACTTCTGCGGCCATTTGATGAGATCACCAAACTGGTCAGTCGCAGACATGGTGCCATCAGTGACATGGTACCTTGTGCCTTCTTTATGGATCGTGCATTGCGTCATGTCATTGATCAAGCTGTGGAGGAGCAGGAGCGGGAAGATGAGGAAGTCGCGATGCTGGATGAATTCCCAGGGGGGGCTACTCTATCTGAGACAAGTCAACAATAGGACCCTGAAGAGGAGTCAGAGGAGGATGGTGCTGGGGCGGATGAGGAGGAGAAAGAAGAGCATGCTTTAAACCTGTCTGGGATCCCTGTTGTTGTCCATGGATGGGGAGAGGAGAACGAGGAGGACGACATTATCCTGGATGATGAGCAGGAGCCAGGCCACCACACCGCTTCCAGTTTAGTGCAAATGGGGGCTTCATGCTCCAGTGTTTTAACAGGGACCCCCGTATAAAAAGCATAAGGGTAAAGGACCAGTATTGGGTGGCAACGTACTTAGACCCCCGGTAAAAACACAAAATGGCGGAAATGTTACCACCGTCACAGAGGGCTGTCAGAATGGAGCACTTCCAGGCCTTGCTTCGAGAAATACTGCATTCTACTTTTGCATGCGCTGGCAGAGGAGGAATTCCCACTCCCAGAGAAAGAGTTGTGGGTACCAATCCAACAGCGCCTGCAAGAAGAGGGTAGTTTGAAGATGTGTTGGTGACTTTTGATATGAGGTCATTCTTTCAGCCGACCCATCGACAGGTCTCATCCGGATCCAGCATCAGGGAACGCCTAGACCGACAGGTGTCCGACTACATCGGGTTAATGGCTGATGTGGACGCTCTGAGGAGTGATGAACCCCTGGACTACTGGGTGGGCAGGCTTGACCTCTGGCCAGAGCTTGCCCAATTTGCAATGGAACTGTTGGCTTGCCCCTCGTCCAGTGTCCTGTCTGAAAGGACGTTCAGCGCAGCAGGGGACAGAATGGCACGGGCAGGCATATTGGCGTACAGGTACGTCCAATATTCAATGCCGCCCTGCCATCGGGAGCGCGCCGCTGGCGGCGCGCTCCCGCGCTGGTCGGGACCCCCGTGAGTCCGGTCGCGGGACCCGCGGACTCAATCGCCGCGGGCATCCCCGCGATCGTCTCACGGAGCGGCCGAATGGAGGAAATGCTGTGTAAACAACATTTCTCCATTCTGCCTAGCAACTAGTGACGCTGATCTCTGCTCCATGTGATTGGAGCAGAGATCAGTGTTCACTAAATGAAAGCCCAACCTCCCCACAGTTAGTAACACACCCCTAGGAACACTTAACCCCTACACTGCCACCCACTGGTTAACCCTTTCACTGCCAGTGTCATTTACACAGGAATCACTGCATTTATATAGCAGTGATTACTGTATAAATGACAATGGTCCCAAAAATGTGTCAAAAATGTCCGATGGGTCCCCCACAATGTCGCAGTCACAATAAAAATCGCTGATCGCCGCCATTACTAGTAAAAAAAAAAATAATAAAAAATTATTAATAAAAATGCTATAAAACTATCCATATTTTGTAAACGCTATATCTTTTGCGCAAACCAATCAATAATCGCTTATTGCAATTTTTTTTTACCAAAAATGTAGAAGAATACGTATCGGCCTAAACTGAGGGAAAAAAATGTTTTTTTATATATTTTTGGGGGATATTTATTATAACAAAAAGTAAAAAATAATGCGTTTTTTTCAAAATTGGCGCTCTATTTTTGGTTATAGCGCAAAAAATTAAAACCCCAGGGGTGATCAAATACCACCAAAAGAAAGCTCTATTTGTGGGAAAAAAAGGACGTCAATTTTGTTTGGGAGCCACGTCGCACGATCGCGCAATTGTCAGTTAAAGCGACGCAGTGCCGAATCGCAAAAAGGGGTCTGGTCTTTGACCAGCAAAATGGTCCGGTCTGCAAGTGGTTAATTGAGCACACAGCCCTTTTTTCTACATTTGGCTCACTTCCTTGTACAAAAAAAGCACACCGTATTATATGCCCGTACCCTCCTGTTTGAAGAGGTTGAACGGTGTCATATTTTTGGGGCCCAGCAGCGGCTTGCTGGTATCAGTGCTGGTGTCAGTGCTCTATATCACAGTGCTGGTGTCAGTGCACTCTACCACGGTGCTGGTGTCAGTGCACTCTACCACGGTGCTGGTGTCAGTGTACTCTACCACGGTGATGGTGTCAGTGCACTCTACCACGGTGCTGGTGTCAGTGCACTCTACTACGGTGCTGGTGTCAGTGCGCTATATAACGGTGCTGGTGTCAGTGCTCTATATCACGGTGCTGGTGTCAGTGCACTCTATCACGGTGCTGGTGTCAGTGCTCTATATCACGGTGCTGGTGATCATCTCCTGTAGGGATGAGCTTCGAGTTCGAGTCGAATAGTCGGCGCACAGTGAACAATTTGGGCTGTTCGCTGCAAATTCGAAAAGCCGGAACACCCTATACAAGTCTATGGGAGAAATCTAAAGTGCTAATTTTAAAGGGTAATATGCAGGTTACTGTCCTAAAAAAATTTTGGGGACCTGGGTCCTGCCCCAGGGGACATGGATCAATGCAAAAAAAAGTTTTAAAAAGGGCTGTTTTTTCAGGAGCAGTGATTTTAATAATGATTAAAGTGAAACAATAAAAGTGTAATATTCCTTTAAATGTGGTACCTGGGGGGTGTCTATAGTATGCCTGTGAACGGGCGCATGTTTCCCGTGCTTAGAACTGTCCCTACACAAAGTGTAATTTGTGCAGGAAAAAAAGTCTTTTAAAATCACTTGCGGCTATATTGTCGGCTCCCGTAATACAGAGAACACTCAATGAGTGTTCTCTGTATTAGCCGACAATTCATTCATTCATTGATAAAAAAAAAAAAAAAGTGTGGGGGTTCCCCTAAATTCAATTACCAGGCCCTTCAGGTCTGATATGGATATTAAGGGGAACCCTGTGTCAATTTAAAAAAAAATTGACGTGGGGGTCCCCCTAAAAATCCATACCAGACCCTTTATCCGAGCACGCAACCTGGCAGGCTGCAGGAAAAGAGGGGGGGATGAGAGAGCGGCCCCCCTCCCTCCTGAACCGTACCAGGCCACATGCCCTCAACATTGGGAGGATGCTTTGGGGGTCTGTGACCCCTCAAAGCACCATGTCCCCATGTTGATGGGAACAAGGGCCTCATCCCCACAACCCTGAGCGGTGGTTGTGGGGGTGTGCGGGTGGGGGGCTTATCAGAATCTGGAAGCCCCATTTAACAAGGGGACCCCCAGATCCCGCCCCCCCTGTTTGAAATGGTAAGGGGGTACAAAAATTACCCCTACCATTTCACAAAGAAAGTGTAAATATGGTTAAATAAGACAAACACACTTTTGAAAAATTCCTTTATTAAAAATAAAAAAAATAAAAAAAAGATTCCAGTGGTGCTAATCCACTCTTGCTATCCAGCGACGGATCTCCAGGGTCCAGCGATGGATGATCGTATCCAGCGACGGGGGATCTCTCAGTCCAGCGCTGTCCATACATCCGTCTTCTGTCTCCACTGCGGAGACACTGTGGGGATCCCAGCGCTGACGTTTCTTATATTAGGAGGGCGGGGCCACCCGTCATCTGACCCCACCCCTCTGACGCTGGTGAGGGGAGCCAGGGATTCCCTAATGATGTATGGGTGACCCCGCCCCCTCTGATGTAACGGAAACCTGCGTTACATCAGAGGGGGCGGGGTCACCCAAACGTCACTGGGGAACCCCTGGCTTCCCTCACCAGCGTCAGAGGGGGCAGAGTCAGGTGACAGGTGGCCCCGCCCTCCTAATATAAGAAACGTCAGCGCTGGGATCCCCGCAGTGTGTCCGCAGTGGAGACAGAAGACTGATGTATGGACAGCGCTGGACTGAGCGATCCCCCGTCGCTGGATATGATCATCCATCGCTGGACCCCGGAGATCCGTCGCTGGATAGCAAGAGTGGAATCTTTTTTTATTTTTTTTATTTTTAATAAAGGAATTTTTCAAAAGTGTGTTTGTCTTATTTAACCATTTTTACACTTTCTTTGTGAAATGGTATGGGTACTTTTGTACCCCCCTACCATTTCAAACAGGGGGGAGCTGGGATCTGGGGGTCCCCTTGTTAAAGGGGGCTTCCAGATTCTGATAAGCCCCCCACCCGCACCCCCCCACAACCACCGCTCAGGGTTGTGGGGATGAGGCCCTTGTCCCCATCAACATGGGGACATGGTGCTTTGAGGGGTCACAGACCCCCAAAGCATCCTCCCAATGTTGAGGGCATGTGGCCTGGTACGGTTCAGGAGGGAGGGGGGCCGCTCTCTCATCCTCCCCCTCTTTTCCTGCGGCCTGCCAGGTTGCGTGCTCGGATAAAGGGTCTGGTATGGATTTTTAGGGGGACCCCCACGTCAATTTTTTTTTTTTTATTTGACACGGGGTTCCCCTTAATATCCATAGCAGACCTGAAGGGCCTGGTAATTGAATTTAGGGGAACCTCCTCGCTTTTTTTTTTTTTTATCAATGAATGAATGAATTGTCGGCTAATAGAGAGAACACTCATTGAGTGTTCTCTGTATTACGGGGAGCCGACAATATAGCCGCAAGTGATTTTAAAAGACTTTTTTTCCTGCACAAATGACACTTTGTGCAGGGACAGTTCTAAGCACGGGAAGCATGCGCCCCTTCACAGGCATACTTTGGACACCCCCCAGGTACCACATTTAAAGGAATATTACACTTTTATTGTTTCACTTTAATCATTATTAAAATCACTGCTCCTGAAAAAACTGCAGTTTTTAAAACTTTTTTTTGCATTGATCCATGTCCCCTGGGGCAGGACCCAGGTCCCCAAACACTTTTTAGGACAGTAACTTGCATATTAGATTGTGAACGTTCGAGTCCCATAGACTTTAATAGAGTTCTAAAGTTCACACGAAGTTTAGGTCTGTTCGCAGGTTCTGGTGCGAACCGAACAGGAGGGTGTTCGGCTCATCCCTAATCTCCTGAACTGTCTTCATGGCCTACCCTGACTTTTCCTCTCATCCATTGCCTTCATGTGCTCCTGAGTCCTGAATTGTCAAAATTTCACAGATAAAAAAAGAATGCTTGTAGTTGTCGATCCCAGATTCACTTCATTCATGTGTTATGTCAGTGGCCATGTGGTGGGACTATGTCTGCACAGCTAGTAAGTATTTTGTGGCTGAAAATATGACCTGTAGGTTTTTAAAGTTCGCCTGCCATCGAAGTCAATGGGGCCGCTGCAAACTTTGCGGTTCACGAACTTTTGACCACGTTCACAGTTCGTGTTCACGAAAAACGTCCCGTTGGAAGTTCGTCCATCTCTATCCTTGTGTGCTCTTGGCTTGGAGAGGCACCACAGCTCGTAGACGTAACCAGTGGAGGACTCTTCGGAGGAGGGCTGGCAAGTGGCATCCTGGGAAGTGCCTGGTTACTGAGTTGGGAAGGACATTGACAAATTCACATTTTTCTAGTACCATTGAGGAGACGGGAAACGTTCCAGGTACTGAAGAAAAAGGTTCCTGTTCACCCTTAGTTACAACTTGTACAGTTTGTAGGATTGTTCAAGTTTTGAGTCAACGTGCTGACTGCCATGATCTCTGGCTAGAGATCTGTTCAGCATTCACATGCCCAGCTGCGAGTAGCTACTCTCTGGGTGGAAGTAGAGACTTTGCTAGACCTGCAGTTCAAGGTGCCTGAGTTCTTCACCCGTGCCCTCTGTTCCCTAAGAGACCGTGTTGTTTGGAAGTTATTACTGCAAAATAAAACCTTTTAAAGAGGACTTCATCTGTGTCAGCGTTCAAGTTGTTGGGTATTAACCCTGGGAACCCCTAGACGTGGAAGAGCAGGACAAGAGAAGGTAACTGGTAAGCCCAATAAGTCAAGTCTGCCCTGCAAGGGATGTGTACATACATATGCATAACCATATACTGTATGTACATGATGTGAACTCACCACACTTGGTGTTGAGGAAAATCTTAAAGGTCACCCCCTACTGGTAGGACAGTAGGGAGGGGGCCTCTCCTGAAGGGAGGGAGAGGAAGACCACAGGACTGGCGCCAACCCCAACAAAACAGCAGACCCAGAATGCAAACTGAGATATGGGGGTGCATCAGATAGCTAGAATTATAGAATATGCATGTTGGACTGAACTAGCTTGTATGCTACTTAACATACGCGACAACTGCAATAATGAACAATTTTGTACTTGCATAACTGCTGCAACATAGTATCCACAGATGCCTATGTGCACTATACGGGCCTTCTATAGGGACTGTGCTGTCTAAAAAAAACATAGGGTATGTTTATGATTGATAAATCATGTCCCCAAATGTTAGGAACGTTCATATTGGGAGTTAATTAAGGCACATTATATTCAGTTGAACTCATAGTATTTAAACTGTGAGTATATCCATAGGTTTATTTATTGAGTATATCATGCCTACCAATACTTTTAAAGCTATTAAGGTTGAATATGAACAATTTTATTGTGCATTTAAATGATTGAATTGAATATGTACAGTACATATAAACATGACCAGATAAACAGAAAACATACTACATGTTCTTGGGCCACTCATAAGCTCAAAAATGAATATTGATGGTATTTGTCCTGTAAAAATAGAAATACCTCCATTGAGTGCAGAAACAAAAGGCATCTAAACTGCTAAGTGGTCCTATTGGGTAATCAGACAGCATGCCGCAACACAACATACCTGAAACAAGAAGTATCTTATATTAGTCCAGCCTTGGGATAGTAGTAAGCATGTATGCAAGGAAATCCTGGGCGCCTCTGTCCCTCGGAGCACCTGGGGATCGGAGGTCCCACCTCGCTCTTTTATGCACCCTGTCCGAGTGATGCCAGATGGCGTCTGGTGTCAGCTCGGACTGGCCACCATACAGCGCATATGCGCTAATGGGTATGCATGCACTAGTCAGCCGAAGCGGTCCAGTGCCTGCCACATGGAGCAATGTGCGGACATAGTTGGACACATCAGTGTGCCTCTCCATAGTTGCAGCGGGTAAACAGTCCACCACTTCTCCCCTCGCATGGCCAAGGCTGGGGTGAACAGGACATGATACCCGTGGCTTGGGCAGCTGCATATCACACCGCATCTGGCACTGTCCAGTTGGAGCCACTCCCCAGTGGTCATGTAGGTGACTGCAGCAGTGTCCCTGTATTCAGTAAGAGAGAGAAAAAGGTGAAACATTAAACAGGATAACATGCATGTTCTGTATGCTATAAAAATATATATGCTGCTGAGGATACCTCAGCTGCAGTAAGAGTTGTTATTTGGACATGCAGGTATACCATCTCCCTGCTCTGTAACTTGGTTTTACAGTATCTCACGAAAGTGAGTACACCCCTCGCATTTTTGTAAATATTTTATTATATATTTTCGTGTGACAACACTGAAGAAATTACACTTCGCTACAATGTAAAGTAGTGTACAGCTTGTATAACAGTGTAAATTTGCTGTCCCCTCAAAATAACTCAACACACATCCATTAATGTCTAAACCGCTGGCAACAAAAGTGAATAAACCCCTAATGCCTCGTACACACGACCGGACTTTCCAGCAGAAAAGGTCCGGTGGTCTTCCCGACGGTCTTCCAGATGGAGTTCTGACCAGACGGATTTGCCCACACACGAGCAGACCGAAGTCTATTCATTTTGAACGTGATGATGTACGACGGGACTAGAAAAGGAAGTTCAATAGCCAGCAGCCAATAGCTGCCTTTGCGTAATATTTAGTCCATCGGACCAGCATACAGACGAACGGTTTTCCCTATAGAAATTGGATCCGTAGGACAGACATTTGTTCTATTTCTAGGTCCGTCTGAATTTTTGAAGAAAAAAAGTCAGCTAACACCCGCACACAATCATAATATCTGCCAGAAAGTCCAGTTGTGTGTACGCAGCATAAGTGAAAATGTCTAAATTGGGCCTAAAGTGTCAATATTTTGTGTAGCCACTATTATTCTCCAGCACTGCCTTAACCCTCTTGGGCATGGAGTTCACCAAAGCTTCACAGGTTGCCACTAGAGTCCTCTTCCAGCGCTCCATGACAACATCACGGAGTTGGGGGATGTTAGAGACCTTGCGCTCCTCCACCTTCCGTTTGAGGATGCCCCACAGATGCTCAATAGGGTTTAGGTCTAGAGACATACTTGACCAGGCCATCACCTTTACCCTCAACTACGTTAGGAAGGCAGTAGTCATCTTGGAGGTGTGTGGGGTTGTTATCATGTTAGAATAATGCCCTGCGGCTGAGTCTCCGAAGGAAGGAGGATCCTGCTCTGCTTCAGTATTTCACAGTACATGTTGGCATTCATGGTTCCCTCAATGAACTTTAGCTCCCCAGTCCCGGCAGCACTCATGCAGCCCCAGACCATGACACTCCTACCACCATGCTTGGCTGTAGGCAAGACACACTTGTCTTTGTACTCCTCACCTGGTTGCCACCACACACACTTGACACCATCTGAGCCATATAAGTTTATCTTGGTCTCATCAGACCACAGGACATGGTTCCAGTAATCCATGTCTTTAGTCTGCTTGTCATTATCAACTGTTTGCAGGCTTTCTTTGCATCATCTTTAGAAGAGGCTTCCTTCTGGGATGAAAGCCATGCAGACCAATTTGATACAGTGTGCAGCGTATGGTCTGAGCATTGACAGGCTGACCTCTTCAACCTCTGCAGCAATGCTGGCAGCACTCATATGTCTATTTCCCAAAAACAGTCTCTGGATATGACGCTGAGCTAGTGCCCCCAACTTCTTTGGCCGACCATGGCATGGCCTGTTCTGAGTGGAATCTGTTCTGTTAAACTGCTGTATGATCTTGTCCACTGTGCTGCAGCTCAGTTTTAGGGTCTTGGCTAGTGATGGACGAACTTCCGATGGGACGTTTCGCTAATGCGAACCACTAACGTGACCAAAAGTTCACGAACCGCAAGGTTCGCGGGGGACCCTGTTGACTTTAATGCCAGGCGAACCTTAAAAACCTCCAGGTCATATTTTCAGCCACAAAATACTCACTAGCTGTGCACACATACTCCTCAACATGGACACTGACATAACAAAAGTATTAAGTGAATCTGGGATCGACAACGACAAGCATTCTTTTTTTATCTGTGAAATTTTGACATTTCAGGAGCACATGAAGGCCATGGAGGAGAGGCAAGGTCAGGGCAGGCTATGAAGGAGGTGCAGGAGATGATCAGTGCCACAGTCAGGGCAGCACAATCCTGTGCCAGTGTCCCAGTGTGC
Source organism: Lithobates pipiens (assembly GCF_037356315.1). NCBI lineage: Eukaryota > Metazoa > Chordata > Amphibia > Anura > Ranidae > Lithobates > Lithobates pipiens. The sequence goes on from NW_027507784.1 coordinate 212,455,396, forward strand.
CAACCTGTGCTTGAGCACCTACCTCTGCCCGGCCCTTACTCCCACCTATGCAGGGCTCCACTGCGGTGGTCCGGAGGTGCCAGTCCAGTGCTGATCCTCAGCCATGGTGTTGGCACTGCCTGCTGATTGGCTTCTCCGCTGCTATCTCCCTCCCTGTCTGAAACCAGCACCGGGATAGAGACTGAGCACTGACACCAGCACCATGATAGAGAGCACTGACACCAGCACCATGATAGAGAGCACTGACACCAGCACCGAGAGAGAGAGAGCACTTACACCAGTACCGAGATAGAGAGAGAGCACTGACACCAGCACCGTGATAGAGAGCACTGACACCACACTAGCACCATGATAGAGAGCACTGACACCACACCAGCACCATGATAGAGAGCACTGACACCACACCAGCACCGAGATAGAGAGCACTGGCACCAGCACTGATACCAGCAACTCAATGTGGGACCAAAAAATATGGCACCACACAACCTCTTCAAAGAGAAGGGTACGGGCATATAGTATGGTGTGCTTTTTTTGTACAAGGAAGTGAGCCAAAGGTAGAAAAAAGGTCCGTGTGCTAGATTAAATAAATCATTTATAGAGTTATGCATATACATGGTCTACTGGTCACATGTGTTGAATTCCTCTGAGATCCATGCCTCATTCATTTTTATAAATGTGAGGTAGTCAACACTGTCGTGAGCTAGGTGAGTGCGCCTATCGGTCACGATCCCCCCTGCTGCGTTGAACGTCCTTCCGGACAGGACACTGGATGAGGGGCAAGCCAACAGTTCCATTGCAAATTGGGCAAGCTCTGGACAGAGGTCAAGCCTGCCCACCCAGTAGTCCAGGGGTTTATCACTTCTCAGAGCGTCCACATCGGCCGTTAACCCGATATAATCGGACACCTGTCAGTCCAGGCATTCCCTCATGCTGGATCCGGATGACACCTGTCGATGGGTCGGCTGAAAGAATGATCTCATATCAGAAGTCACCAACACATCTTCAAACCACCCTCTTCTTGCAGGCGCTGTTGGATTGGTACCCGCAATTCTTTCTCTGGGAGTGGGAATTCCTCCTCTGCCAGCGCACGCAAAAGCAGAATGCAGCATTTCTCGAAGCAAGTCCTATAAGTGCTCCATTCTGACAGCCCTCTGTGATGGTGGTAACATTTCCACCTTTTTGTGTTTGTACCAGGGGTCTAAGTACGTTGCCACCCAGTACTGGTCCTTGACCTTTATGCTTTTTATACAGGGGCCCCTGTTAAAACGCTGGAGCATGAAGGGACCCATTTGCACTAAACTGGAAGCGGTGTGGTGGCCTGGCTCCTGCTCATCATCCAGGATAATGTCGTCCTCCTCGTTCTCCTCTCCCCATCCATGAACAACAACAGGGATCCCAGAAAGGTTTAAAGCATGCTCTTCTTGCTCCTCCTCATCCGTCCCGACACCATCCTCCTCTGACTCCTCTTCAGACTCCTGTTGTTGACTTGTCTCAGACAGAGTAGCCCCCCTGGGAATTCATCCAGCATTGCAACTTCCTCATCTTCCTGCTCTTGCTCCTCCATGGCTTGATCAATGACACAACGCAATGCATTCTCCATAAAGAAGGCATAAGGTACGATGTCACTGATGGCGCCATGGCTGCGACTGACCAGTTTGGTGATCTCATCAAATGGCCGCAGAAGTCTGCATGCATCGCGCATGAGCAGCCACTGGTGTGGTGAAAAAAAAAACACGCTCCCCAGAACATGTTCTGCTGCAGAGTTCGTACAGGTGGTTGTTAACTGCACGTTTCTGCTGGAGCAGCCTATCAAGCATATAGAAGGTTGAGCTCCATCGCGTCGGGCAATCGCAAATAAGACACCTGACCGGCAGAGTGTCGCCGCTGAATATCAGCAAGGCGAGCCATGGTCGTGTAAGATCTTCTGAAATGGGCTGATATTTTCCTTGCCTGCCGCAAGATGTCCTGGACCCTAGGGTATTTGTCAAATTGAGCGGTGTTAGCCACTGATCTGCCTGTGAACGCAAAGCTGAAAGGAGTGCAGGGCCAGTGTGGCTCTTGGCTTCCAGGCACAACAGACACAGCACAGCATTGCAACATCTCACCTGGCATGTTGAATAGGTTATGGGGATCTTGAGCGGCGCAGCGGAAGAGACACTAGCAGTGGAAAAGGAGAAGTCAGCTGAAGAGGAGAGGGAGGAGGATGGAGTAGGAGGAGGAGAAGTAAAACCAAATCTACACGGGCGCCACAGGTTACATGCTTGACGGCCGTCAGAAGGTTCACCCAGTGGGCAGTAAAAGTTATATACCTTCCCTGCCCGTGTTTGGTAGACCACGTGTCTGTGGTCAGATGTATCTTGGCACCGACACTGTGTGCCAGAGATACATTCACTTGCCGCTGAACATGGACATATAGCTCTGGGATGCCCTTCTGTGAGAAATACTTCCTTCCTGGGACCTTCCATTGTGGTGATCCAATGGCACAAATTTTCGAAAGGCCTCTGAGTTCACCAGTTTACATGGCAGTAGTTGGCGGGCTATCAGTTCTGACAAGCCAGCAGTAAACCGTTGGGCAAGAGTGTTATCCGACGTCATCATTTTTTTATGCTCGAACATTTGGCCCACGGAAGCCTGCCTTTTTGCAGAAAAACGTGAGGACGGCATGATGGAAGGTGGAGTGGAGGACAATTCTGAGGAGGGGAGAAGGAGAAGTAGAAGACGAGGCTGGACGGTGAGAGCCTGGAGTGTAGCTTTGTGGTTCTGTTGCTCCCACTGGGCTCGTTGATGGCAGCTCATGTGCCTTCTTAAGGCGGTCGTCCTTAGGCGAGTGTTGGGCTTACCGCGACTTATGTGTTGACTGCAAAGTCTGCAGATGGCAACACTATTGTCAGCAGCGGACACGTTAAAAAACACTGCGGAGCCATGTGCCGGTGCCCTGGGAGCGCCAGATGTGACCGTACATGGTTGATGCCTCGCTCCTGATACATTAGCAGTCTGCTTTGTCCCACCTGTGCAATCTAAGTTCCGCCTGCTTCTCCTCCCTATCTGCTGGTCCATATCTCCCTCTGAACTCCCCTCCTCTTCCTCTCTTGTGGGCACCCACGTGACATCACTAGACACATCATCATCGACATCACCTTCCCCACTGCTATAATTTGAAATCTCGGAGTAGGCAGCAACAGCGGGGACCAACCTCCTCCTTGGGCTGATCTGGATACTGTCGTCAGACTGCTGAGTGGCGGTTGTTGCTACCTCCTCTTCTTGATCCAATGCCAAGAGTGGCTCTGCATCGGCAATGTCTTGTGATGGATTGGAAAATAATTCATGTGACTCAAGCGGAGGGTATATGGTGGTGGTGATGTTGGTGGTAGTGTCTTTGGGGGTGCATACAGAAGAGAGTTAAGAAGAGGGTGAAGATCGAGAGAATGAGGAGGGTGCAGAAGAGTAAGGCTGAGTGAGCCACTGAACCAAGTCTGGTGCATCCTTTGACGTAATCGAACCCACCTTCTGCAATTTGCCACTTTGGCTCAAGCCTGTTGCTCCTGCCCTACCTCTACCACCCCTGCGGAAGGGCTTGCCTCTTCCTCTGCTTGTCATTTTTTAAATGACCCTGTGACAAAAGTCTCTAGAGAAGTGCAGTATATGTGGAAGAAGGTATATAACACCCCACTTCAATCTGTCGTTCTGGGGGGCCACTGGTCTATCACACCAGTTATAATACTTTTTTCTAATTGCGTTTCTCACGCTTTGTAGTATCGCTGCAGAACCGCTCAGCAGTCACAATGCTGCACAGTGGAAATGCACTATACTATGCTTTCTATATTTGAAAGTATTTTATACGTGTATTACACCCCTGAATACTGCACACCAAATAGTATACCTATACCAGTCCTTAAAAGGACCTAATAGTAGCTAGCTAGTAGCTAGTGAATTGCAGACTGTCCCTGCTGCAAACACCAAACTGTCCCTCCCTACACTGAGAAACGACAGCTGCAGAATTGGTCAGTAGCACTGCATGCAGTGCACTATAATATGCTTTCTATATTTGAAAGAAAGTATATTATATGTGTATTACAACCCTATATACTGTACACCTACAGGTCCTTCTCAAAAAATTAGCATATTGTGATAAAGTTCATTATTTTCTGTAATGTACTGATAAACATTAGACTTTCATATATTTTAGATTCATTACACACAACTGAAGTAGTTCAAGCCTTTTCTTGTTTTAATATTGATGATTTTGGCATACAGCTCCTGAAAACCCAAAAATCCTATCTCAAAAAATTAGCATATTTCATCCGACCAATAAAAGAAAAGTGTTTTTAATACAAAAAAAGTCAACCTTCAAATAATTATGTTCAGTTATGCACTCAATATTTGGTCGGGAATCCTTTTGCAGAAATGACTGCTTCAATGCGTCGTGGCATGGAGGCAACCAGCCTGTGGCACTGCTGAGGTGTTATGGAAGCCCAGGATGCTTCGATAGCGGCCTTAAGCTCATCCAGAGTGTTGGGTCTTGCGTCTCTCAACTTTCTCTTCCCAATATCCCACAGATTCTCTATGGGGTTCAGGTCAGGAGAGTTGACAGGCCAATTGAGCACAGTAATACCATGGTCAGTAAACCATTTACCAGTGGTTTTGGCACTGTGAGCAGGTGCCAGGTCGTGCTGAAAAATGAAATCTTCATCTCCATAAAGCTTTTCAGCAGATGGAAGCATGAAGTGCTCCAAAATCTCCTGATAGCTAGCTGCATTGACCCTGCCCTTGATAAAACACAGAGGACCAACACCAGCAGCTGACATGGCACCCCAGACCATCACTGACTGTGGGTACTTGACACTGGACCTCAGGCATTTTGGCATTTCCCTCTCCCCAGTCTTCCTCCAGACTCTGGCACCTTGATTTCCGAATGACATACAAAATTAGCTTTCATCCGAAAAAAGTACTTTGGACCACTGAGCAACAGTCCAGTGCTGCTTCTCTGTAGCCCAGGTCAGGCGCTTCTGCCGCTGTTTCTGGTTCAAAAGTGGCTTGACCTGGGGAATGCGGCACCTGTAGCCCATTTCCTGCACACGCCTGTTCACGGTGGCTCTGGATGTTTCTACTCCAGACTCAGTCCACTGCTTCCGCAGGTCCTCCAAGGTCTGGAATCAGTCCTTCTCCACAATCTTCTTCAGGGTCCGGTCACCTCTTCTCGTTGTGCAGCGTTTTCTGCCACACTTTTTTCCTTCCCACAGACTTCCCACTGAGGTGCCTTGATACAGCACTCTGGGAACAGCCTATTCGTTCAGAAATTTCTTTCTGTGTCTTACCCTCTTGCTTGAGGGTGTCAATGATGGCCTTCTGGACAGCAGTCAGGTCGGCAGTCTTACCCATGATTGCGGTTTTGAGTAATGAACCAGGCTGGGAGTTTTTAAAAGCCTCAGGAATCTTTTGCAGGTGTTTAGAGTTAATTAGTTGATTCAGATGATTAGGTTAATAGCTTGTTTAGAGAACCTTTTCATGATATGCTAATTTTTTGAGATAGGATTTTTGGGTTTTCGGGAGCTCTATGCCAAAATCATCAATATTAAAACAAGAAAAGGCTTGAACTACTTCAGTTGTGTGTAATGAATCTAAAATATATGAAAGTCTAATGTTTATCAGTACATTACAGAAAATAATGAACTTTATCACAATATGCTGATTTTTTGAGAAGGACCTGTATACCAGTCCTTAAAAGGACCCTTGTGGACCTAGTAGTAGCTAGCTAGTAGCCAATGAATTGCAGACTGTCCCTGCTCCAAACACCAAACTGTCCCTCCCTACACTGAGAAACGACAGCTGCAGAATCGGTCAGCACTCAGCTCAGCAGCACAGCAGTGCACTATAATATGCTTTCTATATTTGAAAGAAAGTGTATTATACATGTACAACCCTATATACTGTACACCTATACCAGTCCTTAAAAGGACCTTTATGGACCTAGTAGCTAGTGAATTGCAGACTGTCTCCGCTCCAAACACCAAATTGTCCCTCAGTCTCTACACTGATAAAAGACAGCAGCAGAAGCGGTCAACACTCAGCAGCACAGCAGTGAAGTATAATATGCTTTCAATATTTGAAAGAAAGTATATTATACATGTATTACAACCCTATATACTGTACACCTATACCAGTCCTTAAAAGGACCTTTGTGGACTTAGTAGTAGCTAGCTAGTAGCTAGTGAATTGCAGATTGTCCCTGCTCCAAATATACTCCGATCATGTGTAGCCTACTCCAACGGACAAAGTGCCACGCATGCTCAGATCAAATTCCTAGACCAAAGCTATTGGCTACTAGCCTGAACGTAGTCCCGTCGTAAGGAAATAACGTCATCACGTTATGTACAATCGGATTTTCCGACAACTTTGTCCGACCGTGTGTATGCAACAGTTTCGGACAAAATTCGTCGGACAAAATCCGTCGGACAAAAGCCAACAGATTTGATTGTCAGAATGTCCGACCGTGTGTACAAGGGCTTAGTGTTGTCACATGAAAAGATATAATAAAACATTTACAAAAATGTGAGGGGTGTACTGACTTTTGTGAGATACTGTACATATACATAAGAAATACAACTTGTTAATTTATTAGACTACTAGAATATCATTGTTGGAAAAGAGGTTGGTGAGATTGAAAATACCAGAGAAAGCGGTTGATATCATAGCCCGGTTCCATAGCCGGAGGACAATTCCCCATCAGTTGTATATGCTAGTCATATCATCAATTTTGTATATATAGATTGGCTTGATATATATATATTTGTATACCATACAGGCGACCATGGAGGCATCTGGGACTCAAGAGGGGCACCCCACCGGTCCCTCAAAGGAAGGGCCGGTAGGATAGCACCTCATTGATTCCCGGTGGTTTAGTCATCTCCAGTCTATCAATCCAATAGGTCTCTGAAGGATATGCTTATCCCAGCTGCTGCCTCGTGGGTCCTGGGGTATTACCTCCAACACAATAAAATGAACCATAGTGGTGTCAAATTTGTAATACAGACCCAATTAGTGGCTCCCTGGGGTGAGCATTTTGGCAAACTGGGAATAATAAATATGATCATAAATGTACTTTTTCAACTGACAAATTGTCTTTCCTCCAGTGGCTCCAACTGGACAGCAGCAGATGTGGTGCGATATGCGGCCGCCCAAGCCGCGGGTATCATGTCATGTTCACCCCAGCCTCGGTCATGCGAGGGGAGTAGCGGGGGACTTTTTCTAGCTGCGGCAACTATGGAGATGCCGCACACTGATGTCTCCAACTACGTCCACACATTGCTCCATGGGGAAGGCACAGGATCGCTTCGGCTGGCTAGTGCGCATGTACCCATTGGCACATGTGCAGTGTATGGAAGCTGGTCTGAGCTGATATCAGACGCCATCTGGCATCAGTCGGATGGGGTGCATAAAAGAGAGAGGTGGGACCTCTGATCCCCAGGTGCTCTGAGGGTCACAGGCGCCCAGGATTTCCTCGTATACATTCTTACTACTATCCCAAGGCTGGATTAATAGCAGATACTTCTTGTTTAAGGTATGTTGTGTTGTGCTATGCTGTCTGATTAACCAATAGGACCACTAAAGCCGCGTACACACGTAGCCGTCTGTCCGACGTACTTAGTCTGGCGGACTTCGCGCCAGACTGTCCGTCGGACTTTCCGAACGGGCTACTTGCCCACACACTGCACTTTTTCAGTGGACTAATACAGCGTACTAAGTCCGCCGTACTATCCGCCCTACTTTTGAAATGAACGGACTCGCCCACACACGCGGAGGAAAGTCCGCTCATTTCGAGCGCGTCTCCAGGTAGGCGGGGCCCGCGAAGGATACATCGCTGGCCCCGCCGCCTGGTATGGACTTAAAGGGGAACCCCAACGCCGAAAAAAATCGGCTTGGGGGTCCCCCCCAAGTCCACAACAGACCCTTGTCCGAGCACGCTACCTGGCCGGCCAGGAAAGGAGGGGCGAGCGAGCGCCCACCCCTCCTGAGCCGTACCAGGCCGCGTGCCCTTAACATAGGGGGTGCCTTGGGGAAGGGGGGGCCGCGCGGCCCCCCACCCCAAAGCACCTTGTCCCCGTGTTGATGAGGACAAGGGCCTCTTCCCGACAACCCTGGCCGTTGGTTGTCGGGGTCTGCGGGCGGGGGGCTTATCGGAATCCGGGAGCCCCCTTTAATAAGGGGGCCCCCGGATACCGGCCCCCCACCCTATGTGAATGAGTATGGGGTACAATGTACCCCTACCCATTCACCTGTAAAATAAAGTACAAAAAAACACAACACACAAGATAAAATAATTTATTGCACAGCCCTGGGGGTCTTCCATCTTCGGGGGTCTTCTCGCTGGACTCCTCCGCTATCTTCTTGTAGCTCTTTTACTAGCGGAGGAGCCCGGCATTCTTCTTCGTCGCCGCGGCCTCTTCTTCCGACTTCGGGGGTCTTGTCCCCCTCTTCGGTTCTTCTGCCGGGCCACCGCGCCTTCTTATAGCTCTTTTACAGGCGGTGGCCCGGTCTTCTGTCGCCGCCGTCCGGAGGAGTCTGTCGAGAAGACCCCCGGAGCTGTGCAATAAATTATTTTATCTTGTGTGTTGTGTTTTTTTTTGTACTTTATTTTACAGGTGAATTGGTAGGGGTACATTGTACCCCATACTCATTCACATAGGGTGGGGGGCCGGTATCCGGGGGCCCCCTTATTAAAGGGGGCTCCCGGATTCCGATAAGCCCCCCGCCCGCAGACCCCGACAACCAACGGCCAGGGTTGTCGGGAAGAGGCCCTTGTCCTCATCAACATGGGGACAAGGTGCTTTGGGGTGGGGGAGCCTGGTCTGGCACCCGGCCTGGTACGGCTCAGGAGGGGGGGGCGCTCGCTCACCCCTCCTTTCCTGGCCGGCCGGGTAGCGTGCTCGGACAAGGGTCTGATGTGGACTTGGGGGGGACCCCACGCCGATTTTTTCGGTGTTGGGGTTCCCCTTTAAGTCCATACCAGGTGGCGGGGCCAGCGGCGTCTCCTTCACGGGCCTCGCCTACCTGGAGACCCGCTCGAAATGAGCGGACTTTTCTCCGGGCGGGAAAAGTCCGCTCATTTCAAAAGTATGGCGGACTGGCATACACACGGCCGGATTGTCCGCCGAAATGTGAGTCCGGCGGGAAGATTGGAGTGTAAAACTACATTCTAAGTCCGCCGTACTTTCGGGTCAAAAAAGTATGCCGGAGGCTACACACGGGGGGATTGTCCGGCGGACTTGAGTTTGCCGGACTTTTCCACCCGCTTGTTTGATCGTGTGTACGCGGCATTAGCAGTATAGATGCCTTTTGTTTCTGCACTCAATGGAGGTATTTATTACTCCTATGTTTACAGGACACATACCATCAATATTCATTTTTGATCTTATGGTACTCAATTTGACCCATTTAGGCATACTTTTTATTGGCTCGACAATAATAGCTTTAAAAGGATTGGTGGGCATTATATAATCAATACATAAACCTATAGATATAGGTATTTAAATTATATAGTTTCAACCAAATATAATGAGCCTTAATTAACTCCCACTATGAATGTTCCTAACATTTGGGGACATGATTTATAAATCATAAACATACCCTATGTTTTTTTTTCAGACAGCACAGTCCCTATAGAAGGTCTGTATAGTGCCCATGGGCATTTGTGGATACTATGTTGCAGCAGTTATGTAAGTACGAATTTTTTCATTATCGCAGTTGTCGCATATGTTAAGTAGCATACAAGCTAGTTCAGTCCAACATGCCTATTCTATAATTCTAGCTATCTGATGCACCCCCATATCTCAGTTTGCATTCCGGGTCTGCTGTTTTGTTGTGGTTGGCGCCGGTCCTGTGGTCATCCTCTCCCTTCCATTTGGAGAGGCCCCCTTTGGTCAGTAGCAGTATCCTACCCAGTAGGGGTGATCTTTTAAGGTTTTCCTCAACACCAAGTGTGGTGAGTTCACATCATGTACATATAGAGTTATGCATATGTATATAACCTATGATAATTGTTTATCAAAATGTTTATATTTTATTCTAATTGTAATCTATTTCTCTAATTAGAGACACAGAAGCTCCTGAAGAAGCGTCAACCCTAGTCACAAAACATATTGAGCATTTTTTAACTCTTCAAGGACCCCTAATAGCGAATGCCATATCCTAGTGTGGGTTCATTCTGAGGTATGCCAATACAGCCCCACAGGAAGTATACAAGTGGTGTCTATTTCTTGGGTCGATCAATGGGTCCCTTTTTCTGTTTTCATTATCTATATGTGGTATATTATTAAATATGCACTGTATATGTAGCTAATGTATGTGAACTATTTAAATTGTTATATAATTTTAGATGTGCTGTTAAAGTCCATTTTTCTCTATCCTCCAATTCACCTGCATGTGCATCGCTGAAAAATGTTTTCATTTTCATTTAATTCGTTTTTTTTTTTTTTTTTTAGTTTTTCGGGTCATTCATTATGATCACAATTTGTAAATTTGAAAATTTGTAAATTCGTAAATTAGAAAATCCTTAAATAAGAACAAAAATTCTAAAGAATAACTAACTAACTAATAATGACTAACTATTAAATTATAGGTATTGAAATTTCCTTTCAAATTTGGCTGCTAGTGAACGTAACCATAACAAATTTATCTGAAATTATGAATTATCCGACATAATGAATGCCACATCTAAACAAATGAAGTGGAACAAATTAATAATAAATAAAAACATTTTACTATTATTATTATTCATTAATTACGTTCCATTTGTTTAGATACGGCATTTGTTTTGTCAGATAATTTGTAACTTGGGATACATTCGCATTCATTATGTTCACTAACAGCCAAATGTGAAAGAAAATTCCAATACCTATAATTTAATAGTTAGATATTATTTCAGATTTTCCAATTTTCATGTTTTCGGGTTTTCGGATTTCCAAAATTACAAATTTACAAATATTTGGAAAAATAATCTAAATTGGTTTTCGGTAATTCTGATGTTTACGAATCAATGAATTTGTCAAAACTTGTTAAAGATCGAATTCGGAACTAAATTAATTGCACATATCTAGATGCCAATACATCTCTTTGAGTGTGGATGATTCTATAGATGCTGTTGTATTTACAAGTGCTCCCTTTGTGGGTTTATGTGAGTGCACATTTGTCTGTCCTATTACAGTTGTTATTAAAGTTGTTTTTAATACTGCACTTAGTGGCACCCCCATGTGTTCTAATAAGACATGTTGCACAGTGCAATTGCTTCAGAGCTTAGTAAATGAGGTAAAGCTTCACTCTACAAAAAATACTCACATGCAAGTGTAGCGGCCATAACCCTTGGCAGGACGGCCATAACTTTTGGGCTTCCCGGTTACCTCCGCTTGGCTGGTTCTTCCACGTCAAGGGGTTCCCAGAGTAAGTACCCAACAACTTTGGACGCTGACACCATAAAAGTCCTTTAGAAAAGGTTTTTATTTGCAGGGGTAACATCCAACAACACAGTCTCGTATGGGAACAGAGGGCAAAGGTGAAGAAACTCGGGCACCTTGAAATGCTAATATCAGAAAGTCTCTAATATCACCCAGAGAGTAGCCACTCGCAGCTGGGCACTTCAAGGCTGAACAAATCTCTAGCCAGAGATTATGGCAGTCAGCATTTTGATCCAGAACTTGTGATATCTTTGACCTTGAGTAACTGGTAACAGAAGTGATCAGGAACCTTTTTCCTCAGTACCTGGAACGTTCTCTGTCTTCTTGGTAGTACTGGAAAAAACGTGGATTCGTCAATGTCCTTCACAACTCAGCAACCAGGCACTTCTCAGGATGGCAGCTTGTTGGCCCTCCTCCCAAGAGTCCTCCCCCAGTCGCCTACATGAGCTGCGGTGCCCCTCCAAGCCGAGAGCACACCCAGACACCTTGAATCCTCCCTCAGTTACTGCGCCTCGGCCCAGCTGGTTCCGAGACTCAGGAACAGACGGATCCTTACCCCAGAGCAGGCGGGTCTATTGGGGCTAGCCAACCGAAGCATGTTGCGAGCGAAAAAAACACTCCCATGATCGGGACCCCTCGCGGGGCTACCCGGTCCAGAATCAGGAACAGACCGCTAGGGCCTCACGAACGAACCCAGAACACGTGACTTCAACATCTTAAGTACCCCTCCCCAGACTCTTCAGCAGGGCCCGGCGCACCCACTGATTGGCTCCGGGGAAGCTGATACTCAAAACGTCCAACCAGGCCTGGTTCTGAGCCTGTCATGTGCGTCTAACTGTAGACATGACCAGGCAGAACTCTAACACAGCCCAGTCAAACTGATGTCAAAGTTAAACCTACACAATTAACCCTCAGAACCCCTTTACTGTTCTGAGGCAAAAACTAAATTTGTACATGACAGACACTTTGTCCAAAGTGTCATCACTACACAAGAAAAGTAAATCACATGCAAGGAAAATTAAAAAAAAAATCATTTTTTCTTGAACATGATTGGATGATGGAAGTCAACAGAGCTTTCCTTCATTTACTAAGTTCTGGAGCAATTGCACTTGCAAAGTGCACAGTCTATTTGCCTTTTTTGAATCCACCCATCTCTGTAGCAAAGCACTAGATGCCTAAGCATAGGTTTTATTGGGATTTTACAGCTGTTAGCAAACCTTAAACCTCTGGCAAAGCCATAAATACAGTTTGTTAAGTTTTCATTTCATAAACTACTAATAAATAATACAATTAGTTTAAAATGATACAGATAACACCTGCTCCTTTTTGATATTTAACCACCTCAAGACCAGACTGTTTCACCCGCATTCCAGTCCAGGCCATTTCTCAGTTTTCTGCTCTGTCACTTTAAATGATAGTTACTCATTGTACTCATTGTACATGTTGGTGGTATTTAATCACCACTGGGTTCTTTTACTTTTTGCTACAGTATATAAACTAAAAAATAGATAACATTTGGAAAACAAATCTTAGTTTCTTTTATAAAACTTAGTAAATAATCTTTCTTCATACAATTATGCAAAAGTACACTCTGCTACACTTCTTTTGTGGAAAAAAATTGTTTATACTGTACTGAATGCATATCTCATTTATTGAGGCCCTAAAATGAAAGGGCATTACAAATCCCCCCAAAATTAACCTTTTTTAAAAAAAAATGTAGACAGTCTAGGTATGTATTATGCCCTGTACACGAGGTTGGACATTCCGACAACAAAATCCATTGATTTTTTCCGACGGATTTTGGCCCAAACTTGTCTTGCATACACATGATTGCACAAAGTTGTTGGTAAAATCCGATCGTTCAGAACAAGGAGCCATAAAGCGCATACAATTGGACTATAAAGAGACAAGTAGCCAATAGCTTTTGTCTCGTAATTTATTCGGAGCATGCGCGGCACTTTGTCCGTCGGAACTGTCTACACACCATCAGAATTTAAATGATTGAACTTTATTGTCGGAAAATTTTAGATCCAGCTCTCAAACTTTGTGTGTCGGAAATTCCGACAAAAAAAGTCAGATGAAGCCTACACACGATTCGATTTTCCGACAACACGATCCGATCGCACATTTTCCATCGGAATGTCCGACCGTGTGTACAGGGCTTTAGGAGGCATGGTGAGTTTTTTGAAGTTGGCCTTTTTTTGTCACAAATTTTTGGGAAAATTAAGAAATGAAATATTTTGTTGCACAAAGTTGTCATTTTAATTTCATTGTCCCTGTATCGGAGCTATGAGCAGCTATATCCAAGGGACATAGCAATAACCCAATCCGCTGTTAAGGGCGTATAGGTACGTCCACCTGCATTAGCGCTACTCCCATCTGGTATGTACAGTACATGGGTTGAATGGTAAGCGGTTAATCTGCCCACTGAGAATGAGGGAGAATATACAAAATCCTTCCTTTAGCCTTAATTTGTGTATTGAAATGATCTATTCTTTGTATAAATAATTTCTATCCAAAAATTGCCTAAAATAAAACAAATCATCTTCCAAACTAATAACAATTGACATTTCCAGATATAACTTAACATAATATATAGGAAACTGTGGCCTGGTTAGTTAAAAGGCGTTTAAAGTGATTCTGTCACTTAAAAAATGGAAAACTGCTAGAAGGTATAAAGCTTATTGTCCTCTGCTATGGTTGAATGCCAGAAGTATTAGCCCTTGTACACACGGTTGGACATTCCGACAACCAAATCCGTCGGATAAATTACGACGGATTTAGTCCGGAAGTGGTGTTGCATACACACGGTCGGACTAAGTTGTTGGAATTTCCGGTTGCCAAGAACGCGGTGATGTAAGCCACGTACGACGGGACTAGAAAAGGGAAGTTCAGCACCACGTCCGGCACCCTTTGGGCTCCTTCTGCTGATCTCATGTTTATCGCGTGTTAGTAGAAATTTGGTTAGAGATGATTCGCGCTTTTCAGATTTGTGCTTCAGATCATTACTGCTCTTCAATTTGTGCTTGTCGGTGAGTATCTGCTTATCAGTGCGTGTAGTCAGTTAGCATTTGTTGGTCATTGTGGACTATATCTTGGTTAGGGATGAGCCAAACACCCCCCCCCGGTTCGGTTCGCTCCAGAACTTTCGAACGCACCTAAAATTTGTGCGAACTTTAGAACCCCATTGAAGTCTATGGGACTCGAATGTTCGAAATAAAAAGTGCTAATTTTAATGTCTAATATGCAAGATATTGTCCTAAAAAGGGACCTGGCTCCTGCCCCAGGGGACATGGGTCAATGCCTAAAATGTTTTGTTTTTGTTTTTTGTTTTTTTTTAACAATTATTTTTATAAAATTTTCAAATATAGATACATATACTGTATCTTAGACAGGTACATTTATGAAAATGTGATAAAAAGTAGCGATATCCATATTTATCATATTTAAACATACATATGAACATCATATTCAATCTGTTTTCACAAGAACCTATTTTGCATTGTAGAATTACAGAATGCATACATTAAATTATAAACATTTTAACTCTGCTGTATTTTACTGATGCTAATGAAATGTTTGCATATCCTCTTGTGCAGTGTTGCGACATTTTTATAATAAACACTTATAACTTATATAAATATATATAACAAGGCAACAATTTCAGTTTGTGGGTGAACAAACTAATTTTTCCTACTAAATTTTTCCCATAAGGACCACTGGGCGATTACTTTTTTTTGGTTTCCCTCCCTCCATGCCATTGTTTTCTCATATGCATATGAATCATCTACCAATTGTATAACTTCTTTAATCAGGGGGGGGACGCTGATTTCCAATGACGAGCTATAACCAGGTGGGCAGCATGGAGGACATGTAGCACTAGGGTGCGGCAATTGCTGGGATAAATGTCTAGATCAACACTCAGGATTGCTTGTTCAGCTTTCAATTTGTTTAGTATGCCTGTCACCCCGGCTATTAAGTTCGAGATTACTGTCCAGAAGCTCCTCAAAGAGATACAAGACCACACCATATGCACCAAGTTGCCTACCTGGCCGCAGCCTCTCCAACATAGATTATTCAGTGCTAACGTGTATGGTGTTTTATACCACCTGAGAAGTATTTTTTGAGCTACTTCTTTGTAATTGGAACATCTAGTGTGGGTATTGTTGATTCTAATTGCACGGCGCCACTGCTCCCGGGATATAGTTGTTTTTAGATCTGATTCCCATTTTTGGAATTGTTTAGGAATATCTAGGTGTTTTTTGCTGTTCAATAAGTTATAGAAACATGAAATACCTTTTTTCCTAGTAGAACCAACTTTCCACATTTTATGAACCTCTTCTGGGATGTCAATTACATGAGCAGATGCTGCTCTCAAGATATGTGAAATTCTGGCGTATGTTAGAAATTCTGAGTGTAGTAGTGAATACGTAGATTGTAGATTTTCAAATGATCTCAACTTCTGTTTATCATACAAGTCTGCTATGAATCAAATGCCTGCTCCCTCCCAATTTTGAATCTGCAGGTTAGGTGCAAGTAAGAGGAGAGTTTTGATAGGGATTGGTGTTGTTACGTGTTTAACGTGAGGGTTTTTAACTTGCAGAAAGTAATCCCAGGCCTTAAGTGTTGCAGTAATCGTGGGATGAGTTCCACATAATTTTTGATTAGTAAGTGCTGTAGTCAGTAGTAAGTTTTTCGCTTCCCCCCTCTGCATATATGCTTGCTCTGCTTTGCTCCAATGTATTGGGTTTGTTGTGTCATACCATGCTGCCACTTGCGCTAATATAGCTGCCATGTGGTAGTCTTTTATGAGCGGAACTCCCATGCCTCCCGCTTCTCTATGTTTCGTAAGGATAGTTTGATGGCACCTAGCTCTTTTTCCTTCCCATAGGAATTTGGACAAAGTGTTTTGCATCTTGGAATAGAAGGAGGCCGATAAGTGGACAGGAAGTGCTCTAAAATAATATAGTAATTTGGGGAGTAAGATCATTTTATATGCAGCCAATCTACCTGACCAGGACAGGTAATAACGTTTCAGTCTGAGCATTTCTTGTGTAAATTCAGTAATGAGTGGTTCAAAGTTAGCTTGGTATAGTTGGGAAAGTTGATTTGTGAGTGAAATGCCTAGATAATGAAGAGATTTGTCTGCCCACGTATATGGCAGTGTGTCTTTCAAAGATTTTTCCATGTCTAAAGGCAGCACTAGTCCCATAATACTCGATTTAGAAGCGTTGACATTATAGTAGGAGATCGCGTTAAATTGAGCAAGTAGTTCCTGTATGGCCATGAGTGAATGGATCGGGTTGGATAGTGATAATATAATATCGTCTGCAAATAATGTTACTGTATGTTCCTCCTTACCTACATGTATTCCTAGGTAGTAATATTAGGGGCATTAGTGGTGGGGTAACCGAAGCACATAAACCCAAGGTAAATATAGTAGCAAGTCCTAGTTGTAATATTGGAACACCCAAGAGGATAGTGTGTGACCAGTCAAAATATATTAATACATTAAAATGTTTGTTCGCCAATGCCAGAAGTCTGCCAAGCAAAATAGGCGAGTTGGAAGCTCTGGTGCATCAGGAGAGCTATGATGTAATCGGTATTGCTGAAACTTGGCTTCATTCCTCACATGACTGGGCTATTAATATTCCTGGCTATGCACTCTTTCAGAAAGACAGAGTAAAAAGGAAAGGTGGAGGGGTCTGTCTGTATGTGAGAAATAATCTCAAAGCGAGTGAGAAAGAGGACCTGGTGGGCGGAGAGTGTGATGAGTCTGAGGCATTATGGGTAGAACTGCATACAGATGTGCGTAGTTCAAAGTTAATCATTGGAGTTTGTTATAGACCACCCAATGTTAATGAGGAGGTGGAGACTCAGCTCCTTGCACAGATAGAAAGGGCTGCAAGGGCTGGGACAGTGATAATAATGGGGGATTTTAACTACCCAGAAATTGACTGGGGTAATGGCACTGCTGGGACAGTTAAAGGGCAAAAATTTGTAAACCTATTACAGGACAATTTTATGGTACAGTTTATTGAGGCCCCAACTAGGAATGATGCTCTGTTGGACCTGGTACTCTCAAACCATGCAGAACGTATTACTAATGTTCAGATAAAGGAACATCTGGGTAGCAGTGACCATAACATGATTTCATTTGATGTTAGCTGTAAGCAAAAATCACATACGGGAAAGATAAAAACACTTAATTTCAAGAGAGCAAATTTTCCAAGGATGAGGGCTGCTCTCCAGGACTTAGACTGGGAGAGAATATTGGCACCAATGGGCACAGAACAGAAATGGGAATTCTTCAAAAAGCTTGTTTGTGATCTCACGGCAAAGTATATTCCCATGGGCAATAAGTTTAAAAGGTTAAAAATAAAGCCGATGTGGCTCACGGCCAAAGTTAAAAAAGCTATAAACTATAAAAAAAGAGCTTTCAAAAAATATAAAAATGAGGGAACACTAGTGTCATTTAAATGTTACAAGGAATTTAACAGAATATGTAAAAAGGAAATCAAGGATGCAAAAATTCAAAATGAAAGACACATTGCAAAAGACAGTAGGACAAACCCCAAAAAATTCTTCAAATATATTAATAGTAAAAAGGTTAAGTCTGAGCATGTAGGCCCTTTGCAAAATAATCTGGAGTGGGTGACTGGGGACAAAGAGAAGGCTAACTTATTAAATACTTTCTTCAGCTCTGTGTATACAAAGGAGCATGGGGGAGCTCATGTCCACAATGGGGGTGGTACTGACGCAGCCCCTAATCCACAATGGCTCATAAGTGATATGGTCCAGAAATATTTGGACAGAATAAAGGTGGAGAAAGCACCTGGACCTGATGGCATCCACCCACGGATCCTAAAAGAATTGAGCTCTGTAATTTCAAAGCCATTGTATCTAATTTTTAGGGACTCATTAATGACAGGAATAGTACCACTGGATTGGCGCAGGGCCAATGTGGTGCCTATATTTAAAAAGGGAACAAAGTCTTTACCAAGTAATTATAGACCCGTTAGTTTAACTTCTATAGTTGGGAAGATACTGGAGGGATTAATAAAAGACCACATAGATGAGTTCTTGCAGGAAAAAAATATTTTGAGCAACAGACAGCATGAATTCATGAAAGACAGGAGTTGTCAGACAAACCTGATTTCTTTTTATGAGGTGGTAAGTAAAACCTTGGACAGAGGGGTGGCGGTGGACGTGATATATTTGGATTTTGCAAAAGCGTTCGATACTGTTCCGCACACACGGCTCATGTGTAAGGTAAAGTCTACAGGTTTGGAAACATCAGTTTGTAGATGGATAGAAAACTGGCTAAAAGACAGAATTCAGAGAGTAGTGGTTAATGATTCTTACTCTGAATGGTCTAAGGTTATGAGTGGTGTACCCCAAGGTTCAGTGCTGGGACCCTTACTTTTTAATATCTTTATAAATGATATTGGGTCTGGGATCAAGAGTAACATTTCCGTCTTTGCAGATGACACCAAGCTATGCGGTGCAATAACGTCCTTACAGGATGTCACCAATTTACAAGCAGACCTCAATGCTCTGTCTAATTGGGCGACTATGTGGCAGATGAGGTTTAATGTTGAGAAATGTAAGGTTATGCACTTGGGGGCTAAGAATATGCATGCCTCATACACGCTAGGGGGAGTACAACTGGGGGAATCCATAGTGGAGAAGGATCTGGGGGTTTTGGTAGATCATAAGCTCAATAATAGCATGCAATGCCAAGCTGCGGTTTCCAAAGCGAGCAAAGTCCTTTCCTGTATTAAGAGAGGTATGTACTCCAGAGAGAGAGATATCATTTTGCCCCTGTTCAAATCATTAGTAAGACCTCATCTGGAATATGCTGTTCAGTTTTGGGCACCAGTTCTCAAAAAGGATATCGGGGAACTGGAGAAAGTGCAGAGAAGGGCAACCAAACTGATAAGAGGCATGGAGCTACTCAGCTATGAGGAAAGATTAGAGGAACTGAATTTATTCCCTCTTGATAAGAGGAGATTAAGGGGGGATTTGATCAACATGTACAAATATATAAGGGGTCCATATAGGGAACTTGGTGTCGAGTTATTCACTTTAAAGTCAACAAAGAGGACAAGGGGGCACTCTTTACGTCTAGAGGAGAAGAGATTTCATCTCCAAATACGGAAAGGTTTCTTCACAGTGAGAGCTGTGAAAATGTGGAATAGACTCCCTGCAGAGGTGGTTATGGCCAGCTCAGTGGATTGCTTTAAGAAAGGCCTGGATTATTTCCTAAGTGTATGTAATATAACTGGGTACTAAAATTTATAGGTAAAGTTGATCCGGGGAAAATCTGATTGCCTCTCGGGGATCAGGAAGGAATTTTTTCCCCTGCTTTAGCAAATTGGATCATGCTCTGCTGGGGTTTTTTGCCTTCCTCTGGATCAACTGTGGGTATAGAATTGGGTATATGGGCTGGTATATTTATTATATGTATGTATGTGTATATATATATACAGTGGTGTGAAAAAGTGTTTCCCCCCTTCCTCATTTCCTGTTCCTTTGCATGTTTGTCACACTTAAGTGTTTCGGAACATCAAACCAATTTAAACAATAGTCAAGGACAACACAAGTAAACACAAAATGCAATTTGTAAATGAAGGTGTTTATTATTAAAGGTGAAAAAAAATCCAAACCATCATGGCCATGTGTGAAAAAGTGATTGCCCCCCTTGTTAAAACATACTATAACTGTGGTTGTCCACACCTGAGTTCAATTTCTCTAGCCACACCCAGGCCTGATTATTGCCACACCTGTTCACAATCAAGGCATCACTTAAATAGGAGCTGCTTGACACAGTAAGGTCCACCAGAAGATCCTTAAAAGCTACACATCATGCCGAGACCCAAAGAAATTCAGGAACAATTGAGAAAGAAAGTAATTGAGATCTATCAGTCTGGAAAGGGTTATAAAGCCATTTCCAAAGCTTTGGGAATCCAGCAAACCACAGTGAGAGCCATTATCCACAAATGGCGAAGACATGGAACAGTGGTGAACCTTCCCAGGAGTGGCCAGCCGCCCAAAATTACCCCAAGAGCGCAGCGACGACTCATCCAAGAGGTCACAAAAGACCCCACAACAACGTCCAAGGAACTGCAGGCCTCACTTGCCTCAGTTAAGGTCAGCGTTCATGCCTCCACCATCAGGAAAGGACTGGGCAAAAATGGCCTGCATGGCAGAGTTCCAAGGAGAAAACCACTGCTGAGCAAAAAGAACATCAAAGCTCGTCTCAATTTCTCCACAACACATCTTGATGATCCCCAAGACTTTTGGGACAACATTCTGTGGACCGATGAGACAAAAGTGGAACTCTTTGGAAGGTGTGTGTCCAAGTATATCTGGCGTAGAAGGAACACTGCATTTCATGAAAAGAACATTATACCGACAGTAAAATATGGTGGTGGTAGTGTGATGGTCTGGGGCTGTTTTGCTGCTTCAGGACCTGGAAGACTTGCCGTGATAAAAGGAACTATGAATTCTGCTGTCTACCAAGAGATCCTGAAGGAGAATGTCCGACCATCTGTTCGTGTACTCAAGCTGAAACGAACTTGGGTTCTGCAGCAGGACAATGATCCTAAACACACCAGCAAGTCCACCACCGAATGGCTGAAGAAAAACAAAATGAAGACTTTGGAGTGGCCTAGCCAAAGTCCTGACCTGAATCCTATTGAGATGTTGTGGTATGACCTTAAAAAGGCCGTTCATGCTCGAAAACCCTCTAATGTAACTGAATTAGGACAATTCTGCAAAGATGAGTGGGCCAAAATTCCTCCAGGACGCTGTAAAAGCCTCATTGCACGTTATCGCAAACGCTTGGTTGCAGTTGTTGCTGCTAAGGGTGGCCCAACCAGTTATTAGGTTTAGGGGGCAATCACTTTTTCACACAGGGCCATGATGGTTTGGATTTTTTTTCACCTTTAATAATAAACACCTTCATTTACAAATTGCATTTTGTGTTTACTTGTGTTGTCCTTGACTATTGTTTAAATTGGTTTGATGTTCCGAAACACTTAAGTGTGACAAACATGCAAAGGAACAGGAAATGAGGAAGGGGGCAAACACTTTTTCACACCACTGTATGTATATAATATTTTTATTTTATTTATTTTTTGGTTGAACTGGATGGACTTGTGTCTTTTTTCAACCTGACTAACTATGTAACTATGTAACTATATATTCCTGTTATTTGAGGGTGTTGTCTTATTTTTTCTGCTAACGGCTCCATCACGAGCGCAAATATCAGGGGCGATAAGGGACACCCCTGTCATGTGCCGTTAGATATGGGGAATGAATCAGAGAAAATACCTTCTGTGAATATCATGGCTGATGGTTTGGAATACAAAGCACTGATAGCTGATTGTATTTGCCCGTTGAACCCAAATTTGTCTAGTACCTTAGACATATAGCCCCAATGTATCCTGTCAAAGGCCCTTTCGGCGTCTAATGACAGGAGGACAGAGGGCTGGTTTGATTCAGTCGCACAGTGCATAATGTTAAGTATACGCCTGGTGGCATCCATGGTTTGCCTACCTTCCACGAATCCCACCTGATCATGATTTATTAGGCATGGCAAAATTTTTGCCAGTCTATTTGCAATGATTTTCGCATACAGCTTAACATCTGTGTTTAAAAGCGATATAGGCCTGAAGTTTTGAGCCCTGTTCGGTTCTTTCCCTGGTTTGGGTAATGTGATAATCGTAGCCTGTAACATTTCCTCAGGGAAGGAGGCCAAGGAAGCAGCGCTTTGGAAGACTTTCTGTAGGTATGGTACTAGTATCTCTTTGTAGTTTTTATAGTATTCCGAAGAATAGCCATCTGGTCCTGGTGTTTTGTTGTTGGGTAATGCGGCTATAGTTTCTTTAATTTCTGATTCAGTGAAGGGAGAATTTAACCTTTCTAATCCCGCAGGTTGAACCGAAGGGAGAGAGATGTCTTCTAGGAAAGAACTTATTAGGCTTGATGTGGGTTGGGGAGTATCAGGATCCTCCTTTATATTATATAAATTTTCGTAATAACATCTAAATGTGTCTGCAATGTCCTTGGGATTGATGTGTTTGGAGCCGTTCTTATGGTGGATCAGAAAGGGAATTTTTTGTCTAATACTTTTTTCCTTGATTTGGTTTGCTAGTAATTTACTTGCTTTATTTCCATGCATATAAAAGTTAGATTTAAGGCCGCGTACACACGCGCGGACTGTTCGCCCAACTTTGTCCGTCCAACAGTTTTGGCAAACAGTCCGCTCAAACTTAGCATGGACGGACATGGCCACACACGACGGACGAACAGTTTGCTGAAACCGTGCGCGATGACGTGAACGGCACGTACGACGGGACGAAAAATACGATGTCCTATACACTGCATTATAGCTTTCGGCGTGAAAATCCTTTCTGAGCATGCGCGCAACTTTGTTTGACGAACAAGCCTACACACGAGCGGACTGTTCGCTGAAACAAGGTTTCAGCGGACAGTTTTACGGAATTTCCGAAAAACCTTGTCCGTCCAACTGTCCGCTGAAACTGTCCGCTGAAAGCCCACACACGAGCAGACTGTCCGCCCAAACACTGTTCAGCGGACAAAGTTGGACGAACAGTCCGCCCGTGTGTACGCGGCCTAAGTCTGTGTGTATTTCTAACGTGTTGTGTTATTAATAGATTCCTAAG
This sequence comes from Lithobates pipiens, assembly GCF_037356315.1. Lineage (NCBI taxonomy): Eukaryota > Metazoa > Chordata > Amphibia > Anura > Ranidae > Lithobates > Lithobates pipiens. The sequence continues at coordinate 212,478,536 of NW_027507784.1, forward strand.
GTCTTCTCTTGCTTTGAATAATTTCGAGCTAATGTTCAAAGAGGGTGTTTATTTTGGGATTCTAATTGTTTAATGTCATTTAAGATGTCTTCCAATCGCTGCTTCCTTTTCCTCCGTATGGCTGCACTGTGTTTCATCAGGATCCCCCTTACATACGCTTTATGTGATAGCCAGAGGGTAAAAGGATCAACATTAGGTGTGTCATTGAACTCAAAAAATTCTCTTATTGATTTCTCTATGTCTGATGCAAGCAGCGGGTCTGCAAACAGCAGGGTGTCGTTACGCCATCTGTTGGCTCTAGTAGTGATACCTTGAGTGCCTACTGTCACAGATACCGGTGCGTGGTCAGACCAGGAGATATGTCCTATATCAGACTCAGAATTTTTTTGTAAAAGAAATTTGTCTACCAGAAATACATCAATTCTGGAATATGTTAAGTGTACTTTTGAAAAGAAAGAGAAGTCCCTTTCATTGGAGTGATGACTCCTCCAAACATCATATAAATCGTGTTTACGAGTGAAGCCTGATAGGGACAATCTGAACGTTTTCCTGTTACTGGAGCTGGATATATCCAAATGTTGGTCAGAGATAACGTTCAGATCACCGCATAATATAACATGGCCGAACAGGTTTTGTTTTACTTTTTTCCATAGCTTGTTCAAAAAGGCAATCTGGTTAATATTGGGAGCATATGCATTGACAATGGTGTACGCCACTTCACCTATCTCACACGCCAGAATAATATATCTGCCCTCTACATCATTATAATGGGCTTTATATTTGAACGCTATGGATTGTTTAATCTCCCTGGCGGTACGATTATTTCGGATTTTAGGTGCTAAAAGCGGTACAATTATTTTGCATGAAAATTTGGCGTTTTATATTGTAGTTCTGTAATTCTTAGCAATAACTCACTTAAATCTGTCCAAACCAGAGTCTAGCAGACATCCCGGGTATGATAAAGTTTGAAAAATGAAATCATAAATTATAATATAATAAATAATTATAAATAATTGTACCAAATAATAATATAACAATAATAAAAATTATTCAATAATGTAATCAAATCAAAGACACTGAAATTTGCTCAGTTGCAGAATTGTCACTGTCATTACTTTTCAGTATTTGATGACGGATCTCCCCACAAATCGCTATCCCTCAATTCTGCAAGTGATTACAATTTATTATCGCTGTTTTGTAGCTGGTCTAAAATCATTTTTGATGTAAAGGGACAGTTTTGGTTGCTATGGACAATCTCCAGTTTCCAGGCATAAAGAACATTTTTTATTATATAAAACTGCATGCAGGACACTGGGCAGACCACTAGGGACAAAGGGGATGCGAAATAATTACATACAGCAATGTAATCTGTAAGATTACATTATACTGTATGCACAGTGAGTGTTTCACTTTTTGAATTTGGCGCCGATCTCCGTCCCCGTGCGTCGCAACGCTCGCAGGGAACGGAGTTTGGCTCCGTGATAGATCGAGCGAGACACGGCTCGCTCGCACAGCGGGGAGACATCGCTGGATCCAGGGGAGAAGGTAAGTAAACGTCCTCCTGGATCCAGCGATGCGGTCCCGAGTCTGGCTTGGGGTTACCGCTTTTGGTATAAAAATTCCACCCCGAGCCAGACTCGGGAATACCGTCAGGGGGGTTAATTAAGATAGCGACTCCTCTTTTTTTTGTTTGTGCGCATGCGTAATAGCAGTGCGGGTATTGGTTGTGAGATAGGTGAGGGTGTCCCTGTGCCTTGAAGTGCGTTTCTTGTAAGCATAATATGTCACATTTTTGGGACTGGGCTTCTTTCCACAACATGTGTCTTTTTTGAGGGGTGTTCAAACCATTGACATTCATGGAAGTAATCTTGAACGCCATGTTCAATGATTGTATGATATTAGATGTGCAGAGGTAGAGATCTTATCACACGGAAGTATAACCTTATCGATTACAATTCTTAAAGAATTAAAAAGACAGATATATATAAAGACGTTGCAGTGGGGCAGTCCCAGCGGTCTGTGGATAATATAAGAGGTAAGTATCAATCACAGGGGATGATTATGAAGCCTTGTCATAATTGTACAGAATTATTACCGCGTAGGAGTCTAACCGATGTAACTGTCCAAGTGGACACAAAACTGTGTAACAAAAAAGTAGTAGCAAAAGGAAAAAGAAAAAGAAAAAACAAACAAACAAACGTGCTTTCCGCACTTGATATAAAAAGAGACGATTTCTCACGAAATCTGAGCAGGTAAGTACCCGTTGATTTTAGGGGAAAGTTCAACTAGTTCATTCCGCCGGTGTAACTCTCCGGAATGTATGAAGTTGAAATAAAGGCACCAACCTTTGAGATTTTCAGGTATAATGGTCGGGGTCATGCCTGCCATTTTTTGCCTCCAAATGGGGATTGCCGTCTTGCCGTGGGATGATGTTCCACTTTTCTAGCAGCTTGATGCCGTCCTCCAGGGTAGAGATTACATATTCTCGGTCGCCTCTCGCCACCACCAATTTGGCTGGATAATTCCACCGGTAAGGGATTTTGTGTTTCCGTAACGGTTTGGTGATGGTTACCAAATTGCGTCTTCGTTGCATCGTGTGGGCTGATAGGTCTGCAAAAAAGGACAGTCCTTGCATACTTTCTGGCAGTTGGGTCACATTCCTGGTCATGGACATAAACTTTTCTTTGACATGGTAATAATGGATTCGAGCAATAGTGTCTCTAGGGAGTTGTTCAGGGATGTGTCTGGGTTTTGGCAGTCTATGAATCCTGTCTATAATTAATTCCTCCAGCGGGAGGTCTGGGAGGGCATCCTTCATTACTGTAGCCAAATAAGCCATTAATTCTTGGGGTCTGACTGTTTCAGGGATCCCCCTTATCTTGATATTGTTCCTCCTGGAACGGTCCTCAAGGTCCGCGACTTTTGATCTGAGCCATTGGATGTCATCGTCATGATCATTGTGTGCGCGTCCACCATTGCATTGAATGTTGTAGTAAATTCACTCATCTTATCTTCAATGTGGGTCACCCTGTTGCCTACAGCCTTGACTTCAGTTTTGCATTGTTTAACCAGTTGCAGCATGTCTGTATGTATTGCGCTTCGTAGGGTCATCAGCATTTCTTTCATAGTGGAGTCTATCACCGGGGCATTGTTGGTGGGGAAGGCCGCAATGGCGTCCTGGAACTCCAGGGTATCATCTATCACTACCCCCCTGCTTTCTGACTCAGAGCCTGAGGGTGACGAGTCTGTCATCCTTTGTTTAACTTTTGCCGGGCTGTTGGAGGTAGACGAGGCACGGGAGTCAGGTATACGCTGTCTCCGCTCCTCCGCCGGGGTACTGTCCCCTCTCCATCCTCCTCCGGCATGCGGGGAGGATGGGCGTGTTGCACTGGGATTATGGCCGGCGCCATCTTGGCTATCCGAGCGGCCGGAGCGGGCGAAGAAATCCGTCAGCTTACCCGGTTCCTTACGTTCTTTCCTCTTCCTCGGCATGATCTATAGGGTTAGCCCACCTTTGTCGCTCTATTTCGAGGAGGATTGGGTGCCTCTTGTCACTGGAATCTGCTCCGGAGAGTATTTTCGGCAGGAGCTGTGTGTCTAAGCAGCCATTCACTCTGCCGGCCGGCTCCGCCCCCTGCCTAAAATGTTTTTAAAAGCGGACGTTTTTTCAGGAGCACTGATTTTAATGACGATTAAAGTGAAAAAAAAGTGAAATATTCTTTTAAATATCGTGCCTGGGGGGTGTCTATAGTATGCCTATGTAGTGGCACGTGTTTCCCGTGTTTAGAACAGTCCCTGCACAAAATGACATTTAACAGAAAAAAAGTCATTTAAAACTACTTGCGGTTTTAATGTAATATCTGGTTCCGGCAATATGGATGAAAATCATTGAGAAAAATTACATAGGTAGCCCCCCTGCCCATTGCCAGCCCCTTTGGGTCTTGTACAGATATTAAGGGGAATCCCGTACCCATATTAAAAAAAGAAAGGCGTAGGGCCCCCAGGCCCTATATACTCAGAGCAGCAGTATACAGGCGGTGCAAACAAGACAGGGACTGTGTAGGTTTGTTGTGTTAAGTAGAATATGTTTATAATTTTGAACTGGTACATTTTTAAAGTGTGGCTCCGGTAAAAAAATCTATTTTTAAGCTTTTTGGAAAACCTAGGGAAGGGTTATCACCCCTGTATAATTTTTTTGGCCGCCTGTCTTTTTTCATCTCACTTCCTGTTGTCTCCTTCCATTTGCAAGTAGGAGACATTTGTAACTTGGATGTTTGAAAGTAAGGGCCTGCCCTATATGCTCTGCCGAAATGACGGAACAAGGTATTGGTGTTGCCACAACATTGTAAGCCCTCAAAGTGACTCTTGGTAGGCGCTAGAGAGCCCTGCTGTGAACAATTATATCAAGAATTGTAATTACATGCCATAGTTGAACAGTGGTAGAAAAATAGGGCCTTTGGTGGTTGTGGTGCTGGTGCCACAACACTGTAAGCCCCTGTACACATGGTCGGACATTCTGCCAACCAAATCCGTTGGATTTTGTCCGACGGATTGTGTCCGAAACTGTTGCATACACACGGTCGGACCAAGTTGTCGGAATTTGCAGTTGCCAAGAACGCGGTGACGTAAGCCGTGTATGGCGGGACTAGAAAAAGGAAGTTCAGCACCACGTCCGGCACCCTTTGGGCTCCTTCTGCTGATCTCGTGTTAGTAGAAGTTTGGGGAGAGACGATTCGCGCTTTTCAGATTATTGATTCAGATCGCTACTGCTCTTCGGTTTCTGCTTGTCTTTGCGTATCTGATAATCAGTGCGTGCAGTTATTAAGTATTTGTTTCTCATTGTGGACTATATCTTGGTATAGTACGCTTTGAAAGGCATTTTTTTTATTGTCTGCTTGCTTCTGCTATTCAGGTTGTTCTTTCAGGCCTTGCTGTTTATCGGTGCTTTCTGGTGTCCGTTCTGACCAGCCGACCGTTTTGAAACCATGTTTCGTCTACGTACTCGTCGTAGAGTTTGTGCTGTGCAGGGGCTTCATGTTGGACCTGTTCTGCCATCATTCAGGTCCTGCAGAAGGACTAAATGAAGCTAAGTTTTATCCTTAAACATCACATTCTATGTATTTAATGATTGCTAATGTCTTGCATTTCTTTCCTCATTCCCTAATTACCATCATTGCAATATGCTCTAATTCATATACTCTGCCCCTTTGTCCTCAGACATATTTGCCTCACTAACTTCCCCACCATGCTCTTCTTGGCCCATAAAACTATAGTCTAGTCACTTACCAATGTCTTTTGTCAGCTCCATAGTATTGCTTTTCCCTAAACACCCCCTAAAATGTCTAAAAATGGGGATGGGGGGGGGGGTGATGACTCTCATAAGGGGACCTTATACTTTAGGCTTTAAATACTCAGTTCCCAAAATTTTATACTAATTTTGACGAAAAATGTGGGTGTCTAATCTGCTTGCAATGTTGATTTGTCAAATTAATAATTTTTGTTCTTGTTTCACTACACAGTGTCCTTCAACGCCACAGGAATGGCAGACTGTGGCCTCCCACTTTGCCAGTTTTTTTTCAAGTTGTGCCTTTTTCACCAACAGTGCAAACCCAAGTTCAGAGCAAGATGAGGGGACAGTCTCTTCTTCAGATAATCTTATTATGTTGTGGGTCTGCTACACACACACCTTGTTTTTGTAACTAATGTATGTAGTGCATTACTGACCAAAATCGTGCTCATTTTCAGCACCATGGCAGGAAAATGGCATGATTGTCCAAATTTACACCTCACTGTGGGTGCTTTTTACTAAAGGCACATCCACTATGCACTACAAGTGCACTGCGCACGAGCGCCTCGCGTCTGACGTCGGCAATGACGTCACGGGCTCCACTTTTAAAAATCTTTGGTAGCTGTCAGAACCCTGGGAATGTTTGCAGAGGACGCAGTGACTTCCCGGGGGGCTGACAGTTCGGCGGTTTAAGGTAAGAGCATGTCCTTTAGGCTAGGGAAAGGCTTACTCTTTTTAAAAAAAAATATATATATATATTTTTTTATTTTCTTTGGCTTGAAGTACTTCTTGGTCTGTTGGTTGGTTTTGGATATGGACGCCTTACTGCCTCCTAGTGGCCAGCCCGCTCATGTTAGGTAGGTTGCTAGTTTTTATGTGTTTATAATGGAGAGAGTTTTTGCATAGGTAGGATTGACTGTGTGTCTTTTCTCTTCCTGTCTGTTTGTTTTCACAGCCCTTCTGGGTCTGATCCACAACATAATACCCGTAGACGCAGTGGATCATCAAAATCACACCGCCATAAATCCTCCTCAAGGTCTAGCCAGCATAGGTCAAGGTCTGAACAGCGTGACAAGGATTATTCTCACCCCCCTGCTGCTCACTCTAGCAGGCGGCGGAAAAATCATGCTGGGGGTGCAGGATGCCTGTTCCATTAGACAAATCCCTATGCGATCACTGCTTCTCCAAAGCTGCAGATGAGAGGGATGGTGCAGACCAGCGATTGGAGTCGATAGTAAGAAGGGTTGTGAAGGAATCTCTGCAGGAGAGGGATGCGCTACAGTCATGTCAATCCCCATCAGATTTGTTGCTCCCTCCAACTGGAGAGAACCCATTGCAGGAGACATGGGAATCCTCTCAGACAGTGAATCTGACTTGGAGGATCCTGGGTTAGGATTTGATTATGGACTGGTTCCTTCATTGGTTAAAGCAGTGAGAGAAGCTCTGAAGTGGGAAGACCCTATTACTTCCCCACCAAAGCAGAGACAATTCTTTAAACAGCTCAATAAGGACCGACAATATTTTCCTTTCCTTTTGGTAACAAGCTGGATACTGCCATATCCCGGGCTACAGGTGGGAAATCTGGGTTTCTTCCCCAGGACAGACGTCTTCAGAATCAAAAACATCCATTTCCAAGGAGACAGGGCCCTGATCGTGCCAGGGAGGCGCGTAGCTATAGACCTGGTCGAGAATTCTCAAGGTCATGGAAATCCAGGCAGTCTTCTTTTAAAAATACCTCAAAAGGGGGTTCGTCCGGCAAGCAGGATTCCGCTAAATCCTTTTGAAATTGGGCCCGCTCAAGCTTTTCAGGTGGGGGCTCGTCTTCTCCATTTCAGGCATGTTTGGACAGCCTCAATTCGGGATTTTTGGACAGTAAAAACAGTTTCCTCAAGTCACAAGTGGGGTTTTGTCAACACCCCAAGGTTAAGATTCATTCCCACATCTCTTCCAGAATCAGAAGAGAAGAAACAAGTCCTATTGACCTACGTGAGCTCTTTACTGGATCAAGGCGCAGCAGTACCCGTTCCAGAAGAAGAACGTGGCGAGTGCAAGTATTCCCCTCTGTTTACGGTTCGAAAGAAAAAGGGCACATGGAGGCCGGTAATAGAATTGACCCATCTCAATTCCTTCATTCACAAAGAGAAGTTCAAGATGGAATCTCTGCTTACCATCCAGCAGTCAGTGCATCTGGGGGACTAGATGATATCAGTCGACTTGAAGGATGCATACTTCCATGTGCCCGTGGCAAAGGAGCTTCAACACTACCTCCGCTTTGCGGTAGGCAATCAACATCTACAATTGACATGTCTTCCCTTTGGGTTAACGACGTCCCCACGGGTCTTCTTCAAAGTTCTTTTGGCAGTTGTGGCCAAAGGTGTTCGTCGCCACCACTATCTCGATGACCTACTTCTGCTATCTCAGAACAGAGAGCAGCTCTTGGAGCACAAAGATCTAGTTATCTCCACCCTGCAAGAGTTCGGGTGGCTTCTGAACCTAGAAAAGAGTCACCTAGATCCAACTCAGTCTCTCGTCTTTCTAGGGGCGCAGTTCAACACAGTGGACGGTACCATCTCCCTTCCAGAAGAGAAGGTTGGAGTCATACGAGACAGGATTCATGGAGCCCTTGCGTCATCCCATCTTTCAGCTCTCCAATGTCTGAAGGTGATTGACACAATGTCAGCCACCATTCCCATGGTAAAGTGGGCCCAGTGGCACACTCGTCCTTTTCAGAAAGGGTTTCTACAACAGTGGGACTTATCCAGCCAGACAGCGCATATTCCTCACTCCAGCCATGGGGACGTCTCTTCTTTGGTGGCTGCAGGGGAAGAACCTGCGCAACCACCATTCGATCATCCCAATCTCATGGGTCACGGTAACATCAGATGCCAGCAACCGAGGATGGGGCGCTCACTGTCTTTCAGATGTCGCTCAGGGCAGGTGGACATTTCCGTCACAAAGAGTCGTCTCCAATGTTCTGGAGTTAAGGGTGGCCCTCCAGACCCTTCTGTCATTCCACCATCTGATAGCGAATTCCTCGGTAATGCTAACGTTGGACAACACAACCGCGGTGGCTTATGTAAGGAAGCAAGGGGGAACTCGCAGATGGTCTCTGTTACAGGAGGTAGAGCCGATAATGAACTGGGTTCAAAGGAATTTGTCCAACCTTTCTGCGGTCTACATCCCAGGGGTGCAGAATGTTCAGGTGGACTTCCTATCGCGTGTCGAGATGGACAACAACGAATGGTCCGTTCACAGGGAAGTATTCGAATGGCTTCTGACATTAGGACTGTCTCCGGAGGTCGACCTGTTTGCTTCCCCGTGCAATCGGAAGCTACCCAAATATTACTCAAGGTTCAGGGATCCTCAGGCATATGGGATAGATGCCCTCACAGAGCATTGGAAGTTTCAGATCGCTTATGCCTTCCCTCCAGTTCTGGTGATCCTGCAGTTTCTACGGAGTCTCAGGACAGAGAAGGTAGAGATCCTTGCAGTGATTCCATTCTGGCCCAACAGGCCTTGGTTCCCTCTACTGCTGCTCCTCAGTTATCAAGAGTCGGTTCCCCTGCCTCGCAGGCCGGATTTACTATCTCAAGGCACAATGTTACATCCATGCCCATCATCTCTACACCTCAGGGTATGGTTTTTGAGAGGGAAAGGCTAGAAGCTCTAGGTTGCCCGGAAGAAGCTATTCCAACCCTTCTCAATTCCAGACGAGGAAGTACTAACAGAGTATATGAGCGCATATGGTCCAAGTTTTCAGCCTATATGTCCTCCAGAGAAAATTCTTGTAGTTCTCCAACTGTACAAGATGTACTGAGCTTTCTCCAAACAGGCCTTGATTTACCTTTGGCAATCAGTTCATTGAGAGTCCAAGTGTTGGCTATTTCAGCTTTTACGGGTATTTCATGAGCGAATCATGCACTGGTACAGCAATTTTTCAAGGGAGCTATCAGGCTCAGACCCCAAAGAAAACCAAGGTTTCCTAAATGGGACCTCCCTTTAGTGCTGGACTTTTTTTCGAACCTTGGAAAGGATCCTAGAGAACCTCTGACCGTAAGGGATCTCACTCTCAAGACCATCTTCTTGGTAGCTATAACCTCAGCCAAGAGAGTTTCAGAGATTAGGAATCTAGGTGCCGAGGAACCTTTTCTGACCTTTTTTTCCCAGACAGGGCAGTATTGATTCCCATGTTGGGATCGAATCCCAAAGTAACCTCTGTCTTCCACGAGAATCAGGAAATTGTGCTTCCTACTTTCAAAACATCGGATAGTCAGGATGTTCATCCTCTGGACGTAGGGCACACACTAAAACAATATTTGGAAGTCACGGCTCCTTTTAGGCAAACAAAATTCCTTTTTGTTCTCCCTCATGGCAAGAATAAAGGATTGCGAGCTTCGGCCAGATCTATCTCTGCCTGGATCATTCAGATAATCCAGAGGGCATTGGCTCCTCCTGAGGCACTAACGGCTCATTCAACACAAAGTATCTCAACGTCGTGGGCAGCTTCTCGACATGTTGCACCTGAAGTTATTTGCAGAGTGGCCTCTTGGTCTTCCATTAATACTTTTGTTTCTCATTATTGTGTAGAGCCAGCTGCTCTGTCTTCTGTTAATTTCGGTTTGCAAGTTTTGTCGGTTGACAATGCTAAATAAACTTTTGTTCTTTGCTCGACATTTTGCCCACCCGGGTGTGTTTGGCGAGTTATTTCCCACACGTATGCTGACATGAAGCCTCTCAGGAAAACGGAAAATTTATATCAAATACTTAACGTAATTTTACTTTCCTGATAGGCTCCATGGCAGCAGGAGTTCCCTCCCAGATGTCTGGAGTAGGCTAGTTACGGAACACGGATAGTAGCCAGGAGCAAAGATTTATGGGAGTTGGGTCCTATTGGGTAATCATGGAGGCGGGGCTACCCAGACGTATGCTGCCATGGAGCCTATCAGGAAAGGAAAATTACGGTAAGTATTTGATATAAATTTTCAGTTTTTTTGCGCAATGAAAAAGGAAGCCACGCATTGTTGATAATTAAACTTTTTAATACAAGCACATTCACATGTGCGTTTCAAAAAGGTTTTTACAACAAACCAAGAAATTGTGTGTATCAAAAACAGAGTTTCATCAAAATTTTCAAACCGTAAAATACAGAACACAGGAACTTACAAAAGTTCAACTTTGAAAAGTGAAGACAATATCAGACATGAGTATGTACAAACTGGGCTGATATTGCCTTCATCACATGGGGTGTGACCCCTGAAAAATCCAAATTTGGAAGATGCACACAGTGTGTCAACATGTGCTATCTCCCATCATGAGGGATCAATGTACATGCTTTGGGGCTGCAACCCCTTCATCTCAGCCACTTTACACAAAACACGTACATTGATCCCCCATGAAGGGAGATAGCGCATGTTGACACACTCTGTGCATCTTCCAAATTTGTAATTTCGATAAATACAACATTTTTTGTTTCAAATAGCAAAAATAAAACCCTATCTAGTTTTTTTGTGTTTTACACTCTCCCCAAAACATCAATGATGTTCTTCATTTTATTTTTAACATCATTGATGTTTTGCTGTATATTTTCCAAATCCCGATTGCACCCCATTATCTCCCCAATCAGGATCTGGGCACTTTCACTGGTAAAACGGGAATCTTCTTCCACATCACCTACAAAACAAAGCAAAAAAACACACCATGTAATAAAAATATGGTGACATACATTGATGAGCTTACCGGAAGCTGTGTTCTCCAACACTCACCTGTTGTGGTGACAATTTGCCCAACCTCCACGATCTCTCCTTCCTCCTCCTCCTCCTGCTCCTCTGTTTCTGCTTTTGGAAGTTGGCCTTCTTTGGGAGGGGTGGGGTCCCTGGTGTCCTCATACTTGCTGAGTCTTCTCTCCCCTATGAGAATGTAAACAAAGAATAATTAGCACACAGAGGGCAGAAATAGGAATCTGAAACATTGCTTGGAAGTGTTGTACAACTGTGTTTTTTGGCTGAGTTCCAAGGTGAGAACATTATTGTGGACACTTTGTTAAGCTGAAATACGTCCCTGCAGAACAATGTTTCTTACGAACGAATGAAACCATGAACTTGAAAGTGGCCATTTTAAAATGCACAACATGAAATCAAAGCACATGGAGCAGTATGCAAGCAAGAATAATGATATGAACACACGACAACTACCTAATTTTTTTAAGAACACGCTTGATCCTGCTCGTGCTCCCTCAGTTTCAGGTCTGACCAGCGTTTTCTCAGTTGATCCTTGGATCGGCGTACCCCAAAATTCTTATGAAGACTCTTCACAACTTTAGTCATGATCTTGGCCTTTCTGATATTTGGGTTTGGGTAGGTCCATACTTCCCAGCATAGTCGGTCCTGTTCAATATGTCGACCATCTCCAACATCTCTCCAAAAGACATATTTGAGGCCTTAAATCTTCTCTTCCTGGATCGGGACGTTTCAGGCTCCGGGCTTTCCTTACCCTCCTCCTCGTTAGTGGAACTATTATTAGTGCGCACCTGCGTTCTCTCCGCCATGTGCTCTCCCCACTGCGCCAGAAGCAAAGGGGCAGGGAATAGTCTAGAAAGAACGTCAGGGGCGGGTGTAGTTTCACGCATGCGCACTGTATATAAAACGCAACACGCGTGTATCGTCCGTACGATCTGGGAAGAGATTGAGGTGCGGATGCGACAAACGTGCAAACGAAGGTAAAATTTTTAACATGGTGCTTCACTAGACTAGACTGCTTTTATATAGGCCGATGTTAGGACAAGATTAGGAGGGTTTTTAATGGCATTATTAGTAGTTGAGGGTTTGTCTTGTGTTGTGTCTTGCAGACAATATGGATCCATTCAAAAACCCAAATTTTATGGGGCTATTCCTCGAACTCTACAAGGAGATGCCCTGCCTGTGGCAGTTCCACAACGAGTTTTATGCCGACATAACAAAGAGAAACGCAGCGCTGGAAAAACTGCTTTCTTTGATGCGGATCATGGTCCCCACGGCAGACATGGCCTATCTGAATAGGAAAATTGGGGCCATGAGGATTACATATTTCAGGGAGAGAAAGAAGCACCTGGAGTCCTTGAGAGCAGGAGATACAGATGTCGTTTATTACCCCAGGATGGTTCACTTTGACAGGCTGCATTTTCTGGTAGACCAGGGGGTACCCAGGCCACCACTCAGGCCACCACTCTCCATTCTTCCTTCAAGGCATCCTTCACCCCCAGCTGAGGCTTCCAACGTCCAACCTGGGCCTTCCAGGCAGCAACATGTGGTGGGGCCCAGCTTGAGACAGGTATTGCATTGTCGACCCCCTTTTCATACACAGGAAGACCTCAGTCGGGGGGAGGCTGTGGCAAGTGGTAGCCAGGGGTTCGACCAACGCCCTCCTTCTCCTCCTCCTGCCCCAACTACAGGAGCACAGCCACAGCCTCGAAGGATGCCTGGAGGGAAGTGCCTAAGGAAGATGAGTGAGTGAGGGCCTGGGCTCAGTCTGGTCTGCCAGAAGATGCAGCCTCTTGAAGATCCACATCCTGGGGACATAGATGGCATCTGAATTTCCTGTTCTCTAGGACTTCGGGACCAGACTTCTCTCCCTGAGATATGTACTCCTCAGGCCACCAATTTTTTATATTCTAATTTGTTCATGTCTGCCCTGGGGGCCAAATTCTGCACCAAAGTAACGAGTTTCTCCAGCGCTGTGTTCCTCTTTTTATTTTATTGCGACCAAAATAAAGGTTTTTTTTGTTTGATTAAATACTTGTGTATGTGTTTTCCTTGAAAAAGTACAGTTTATTTGTGAGCAGGCAGGTACATTTCAAAAAAACTAAGTGAAATGAATAACAAGGGGTACCAACAATAAACAACCTCCTGTAGATTAAAAAAGAAAAAGAAAATATCAAAAATACAATAATGTTGTTGTAAGTTTACACACAAAAAACAACCCAAAAAAGGAGAAATGAGCAAACTGTCTTCAAAGGAGATTTTGAGGAATTTCAAAAAAAAAACATCCAAAAAAGAATAAACAAAATCTAAAATTGTGTAGATGTGACGCAAAATAAAATTGTATTGCTGAAATGGTGAAAAAAGAGTCATGAAATACGTTCGGGAGAAGTGTGTGTGTGACTATGAGCATCAAAAGAAGTTCGTTCTTGCAGCATTGTAAAGAACAAGAGAATGAGCTTCATGAATGAATTTTTAACATGACGTGACGAATGTGCTATATCGCTTACGAGCAGTAGTTTTACCTGAACGAGCGCTTCCGTGTCAGAATTTGAATGTGAGTATGCGTGGCACCTTGTCTGTTGGAGTAGGCTACACATGATCGGAGTATGTCCGATCGGACCAGTTTGGCGGAAAATATTTCCAGCAAGTTGGAAAATTGGGTCCGACAGATATTCTGACGGAATCAGTCCGATGCATACCACACACAGTCGGATTATCCGACAAAACGGTCCGATAGGACACATTCCGTCGGAATCTCCGACCGTGTGTTCAAGGGCTAAGTCATCACAGTTACTCTCGGTGGGCACAGGAACGGGCCCTGCTTTAAAATATTATATAAAAATTGTAATTACATGCCCCTGTTAAACAGGGGCTGAAAAATTGGGACTTAGGCACTGCTTGCTAGTGCCACAACACTGCAACCTCTCCCAGATACTCCAGTTGGAGTGCAGGAATGAGCCCTGCTGCAAAGCATTGCATCAAAAATTGTATTACATGCCTCTGTTAAACAGGGGCTGAAAAATTGAGCCTATACACTGCAACCTCTCCCATATATTCTAGTTGGAGTTCAGGAATGAGCCCTGCTGCAAAGCATTGCATCAAAAATTTTAATTACACGCCCCTGTTAAACAGGGGCTGAAAAATTGGGCTGGTAGCATTACCCAGAACCAAAAATGTTCTTCCAAGATATCAGCGGAGGAGGAAGAGGATAGACAGTCAACATAACAGGACCGTCACTCAGCATCAGCATAAGGGCAGTCTTGAAGGGATGTGATATTTAAAAAAAACTGATTCGGTTACATCAGCTTCAGGTGCTTGGTAGCTGGTGGTGATCCAAGACTGATTCATCTTTATGAAGGTCAGTTGAGTCGGTGGACAGGTGCACACTGTGATCGGTTACAAAGCCACCAGGATCACTGAAGGTGCGTTCCGAAAGAACGCTGGATGCAGGACAGGCCAGTAGCTCAAATGCATACTGTGCAAGCTCTGGCCAGTGATCCATCCTCAAGACCCAGTAAGCCAGAGGATTTTTGGTGCGAAAGGTGTCCAAGTCTGACCTTGCCCCTAGGTATTCCTGCACCATGTAAATCAGATGCTGGCGATGGTTGCTGGAACCGATCATACCTTGGGGCTGCGGACTAAAAAATTATCTGATAGCCATCTTCTCCACCGCTCCTTCTGACCGATGCCTCAGCAACACGTTGTCCAGGACTAGGAGTTTATAACCTCCCAGTCTCTGCGAACGCATTGCACAGACCTTTCTGCAAGGCCTCCCAGAGATGTCTCATCCTCTGATCCCTCTGCAAAGGCAAGATAAGGTCTGCAACCTTACCCTTGTACCGTGGATCAAGGAGAGTGGCCAGCCAGTAATGGTCCCTCTCCTTGATCCGAAGAATACGAGGGTCAGCTACCTCCTCCCAGCCACGTACAAGTCCACGGGTTTCTTGGGACTGTAAATCAGCCCTACAAGACTGCTGATGCTGAGTGCCAGGCTCCACCTCCATGCTGACACAATCATCCTCCTCCTTCTCCTCTTCCTGTGTGATGGGTGGGACAACAGGAACACTGTCTGAATAAAGCGGGCCTTGAGAGTGAAGGAAGTCCTCCTCTTCCTGCCTCTGTTCTGCCTCAAGTGCCCTGTCCATTATTCCATGCAGCATATGCTCCAACAAAAATTAAAGTGGGCTGGTCTGAGTGAAGTCCAGGGTCAAATTTTTGTCCCAGTCCAGCCCTGATGGCAGGTCAACATTTGTCTGCTCAAGCATGTGATGCCCAAGCGGCTGATGTTTTGGCCACGTGAGATACGCTTGAGACATATGTTGCAAATAGCAGCGGTGCAATCTGATGCACTCGTCTCAAAAAAGGCCCGCACTAAAGAACTTTTAGAATAACGCACAGAGGCAGCGCCCTGCACAGGCAGAGCTCTGCGGTGTGATTCAGTCGGTGTGCTGCCCCTAAGCTGGCCCCCAGAGGGCATCCTGCCTCGTTGGAGATGTGCCTCTTCCTCTTCCCTCCTACCAGGCACCCACGTGGAGTCAGTGCCCTCATCATCCCCTACCTCTTCATCACTGGAGCAAACCTGGCAGTATGCTGCAGCTTGTGGAACATGACTGCTAGATTAATTAAAAAAGAGTCCTGCGCAAATAATACCACAAAAAATGAATAATGTATAAAAATGTGAAAAAAACAAGAGTCAATGAAAATATTTCAAAATAAACACACCAATAGTGTAAGTGTGTAGTGAAAAAGCACTGGAGAAAGAACAGGACCAAATGTTCCAAAAGATCAGGCTCCCAGAACTCTCACCTCAGAGATGGAATAATAAGGCAAAAGAAAGTAATTCCAATGGACTTCTCCTTCACTTCTCTGTACACAATCATCAAATGGTATAAACTTCTACCACTAGAGGGCCGATTCAACCTCTTAAGAGTAATGCTGCAGCATATGTATCCTCGTGGTATGAAACTTAAAGAAAACACAGAGGGGAAGGGGGAAGGGAGAGAGAAAAGGGGACTCCAATAGTGTAGTGGTTTCCAAAACTGGATAAATTTATTTAAGAGAAAGCAAATGGACTCTCACATTTAAAAAGAAAATATCAAACAGAAAGAGATCTGGCGTGTACAGCCAGTCTTACGCTTGTTCCGGTATTCCTACGGCCACTCCCTACGCGTTACGTCACCACGTGACTTCTTCATGGGGATGACGTTAGACCGTTCGTAATATGCTTATATACGAGAAAACCGGAAACGATCGGACCGGAAACGTCCGAACGACCATTTTGAAAAAGGTAAAAAGCGTCCGAACGACCATTTTGAAAGAGGTAAAAACAATCATGTCGGCCGGATGTAGAAACTCCGCCATCTTGCTCCTCCAAAATGATGAAAGGGAAGTGTATGTACACCACCATTTTAGACCGGAAATGATTCTTCGGCCATTTTAATACAATGTGGTGTACAGAGAAATATGCATTCTCCCTTTAAAGAGCAAAAAAGATCAGAACAAAATATAGAATCAGAACGAAATATAAATACTAAAAAATATAAAGCCTAAAAATTGAAAAATAGTATATATCTAGCAATTTATATTAAGATCATCAAAAATTATATATAAAAAAACCGCAATAGACATGAATGTATAAATACCATAATATACAAAATAGGAATATATAAACAATGTGGATAAGGAATAAAATATCCTAGCGATTTAAAATATTCCATCACTGTATAGAAAATGTATATATAATATAAATAGCGGCAATAAATAAAATATTTAAAAATATAAAAATATTAAAATATATGTAAAAATAGTAGATATAGTGAAATATAACTCAGACTGTTCACCAAATAAAGTGCCGGAAATTTTTTTATTTTTTTTTTTGATAATGATGGCATACCGGAAATAGAGCAAGACTTTACATGAAATATCCTATCATAATAAAAATGTATACAGTATAATGCATAAAAACATTAAAAATTGTTTAAAAAACAGTTAAGATCAAAATCAACATTTAAACCATCAGGATAAAAAGATCTCATAGTAAAAATCCACCTAGATTCCTTCTGACTGATGGTTCTAATTTTGTGGCTACCCCTCCATGAAGAATTAAATCTTTCAATACCCCAAAATTCTAAATGGGAAGGGTCCCTATTGTGAACTTGATCGAAATGTCTGGAGACACTGTGTTGTGGAAAGCCCTTTATAATATTCTGTATATGTTCTTTTAGTCTTACTTTAAGTGCTCTTTTTGTTCTTCCAATGTATTGTAATTTACAACTACATTGTAAACAATATACCACGCCTTCTGTATGGCATCCAATAAAATCACGTATCGTATGTGTTTCTCCGGTAATAGTACTAGTAAAATCAGATCTTTTATTTTGAAATTTCTTGGCATGTCGACATGTGAAGCAATTCTTGCAAGGATAAAAGCCTTTTCCAGTAAAAAAAGTAAAATCTCTTTTAGGGGGTGGATCAACCACGGATTTGGCTATGATATCTCTCAACGTGGGAGCCCTTTTAAAAATAATATTAGGTTTTTGCGGCAAGAGATTGCCCAGATCTTTATCTTTCTTCAATATGTGCCAATGTCGACTTAACAAACGGGAGATTTCTTTGTGTTGTACATTATAATCCAATATAATCGAAGGGACTTCTGGATTACTTTTATTTTTGTCCTTACTGTTGTTTTCAAGCATTTTGAACCTATCCATACTTTTAACATGTTCAATTTCTTTTCTTATAAAGGCGTCATCATATCCTTTTTCTTTGAATCTGGTAGCAATTAAATCAGCTTGTTCTAGATAATCATCAATTTTGCTACAGTTTCTTCTAATTCGAACCAATTGTCCTTTGGGTATATTAAACAACCATGGCTTAAAGTGGCAGCTGTTGATGGAAATATAACTATTGGCATCAACGTTTTTAAAATGTGTTTTCGTGATAATCTTATTTTTATCCAGGGAAATATCTAAGTCTAGAAAATTAATTCTATTATTGTGTATTTTCCATTCTAAATGGATGTTTTTGTCATTCACATTTAGTTTTGTTAAATATTTCTCTAGAGCATCATGGTTACCATTCCATACTATGATGATGTCATCAATATACCTTTGATAAAAAGTTAGCTCTGCTGGTGTGTTTTTATATATGGCATCTTCTTCCCAATGGGCCATAAACGCATTTGCAACACTGGGCGCAAATTTAGCGCCCATAGCTATCCCTATAACCTGTCTATAATAAGTTTGATTATGCCAGAAAAAATTGTGTTTTAGGCAAAAATCCAAACATTTGATCAGGAACTTCCGTTGTTGGCAGCTTAATGTAGTGAAGGTTCTCAGAAGCCATTTGATAGCAGAACATGCTTCATGATGTGCAACAATAGTATATAAGGAAGAGACATCTGCGGTGGCAAGCAAGGTTCTTCCTTCTAAAACAGTTACAGTTTCTAGTAATTGAAGTGTATGTTTTGTATCTTTAAGGTATGCTTTGGTCTTCTGTATGGCTGGTTGAATAAAAAAATCTAGGTATTCTCCCAATCTGGAAGTGAGAGAATCGATGCTATTCACGATCGGTCTGCCGGGTGGGTTATCTCTATTTTTATGTATCTTTGGAATCATATATATAATAGGTACTCTGCATGATTCAGGAAGAAGATATTTCCTTTCTCTTTTACTTAAAATAGCTTTCTTACTTCCTAAATGAATTAGCTGTTCCAATTCCTTTTTATATTTCGTGGTAGGATTACCCAAAAGTTTGGTATATGTATTGCTGTCTTGCAATTGTCGATCCATCTCATCTAAGTAGGATTTTTTTGATTGTATAACGACAGCGCCTCCCTTGTCAGCCGGCCGAACAACAATATCTTTTCTTTGTGTCAATGTTTTAATACCTTTTTTGATATATCCTGGATCGGAAACTTTTTTGATCTTCATGGTATATATATCATCCAACACGAGTTTTTTGAAAACTTCGACATGTTGATTACCACTGACTTGTGGATTAAACACTGAATTATTGCGTAAAGTGCTAAATTGTGCAGGATTAGGTTCATTTGCTATAATAGTATTGGATTTAATAGGATTGTTCATAATGTACTTTTTGATATTGATTTTTCTAATGTATTTTTGGATGCCAATATACGTGTCAAATTTGTTCAAATTTTTTGTGGGGGCAAATTTGAGACCTTTATCAAGAACGGCTAGTTCTTCTGGGGAAATGGGAGTATCGCTCAAATTGATAACTCCTTCTCCAATCATTCTCTTTTTCGTTTGGATTCTCTTTCCCGCTCTGCAGCCTCTCTTCGTTCTGGGCTGTTTCGTATTCTTTCGTTTTCTGTTCTTCTTATGGGGGAGTGATACGGTTCCTGTGGTGGTCTTCTTCCAGGCGAATCCCTCCTCCAATGTGTCTCCTGAGGTCTCCTTGGGGAGTAGTCTCTCCTGTCCCGATCTAAAAAATGATCCTGTGTATCTCGAGGATACTGATGATAAGAGTGCTCATAGTGGTTTTGTTCCGGATAATTTCTAATGGGTTCATATCGGTTAGACGTTGGTATGGGGCTTCTATCCCTTCTTCCCTGATAGTCATTTTGATATGAAGGCCTTCCGTTATTTCTTTGGTGCCAGTTATTATAATATGGTTTCTTGAATTTTTTAAAAGGTTTTTTCCACCCTTTTTTAGGGGTCTGTTGTGTATAATTTCCCCCATATGCATGGTTGTCATATGGGACTGGGGTGGCATATTGGTTATTATACGATGAATCATGTCTTCTCGGCGTCTCAGGATAACCCCTGTTATAATGTGTAGCAGGAGGTTTCTCTGTTCCAAATCTACCATTATGTTTTTCCCATATAAGATCATTGGCAACATGAGAAGATGTGGGATCTTGTATTCTTACTTCTCTTTCTGGAGTAGATTGTGTAGACTCCGGAATAATTGGTTCTAGTTTGCTTTGCCATTTAAATATTTTATTGGCTTTATAATCTGTAGTATCACGGTGATATTTTTTCATTTTTCGTTGTTGGACCTCTAGATCTTTAGCAATCATGTCTTTGTTAAGTTGTGTAGCCATTTTATTAAATTCTGGCGATTCCTTATGTGATTCTAATTTGCTCCTAATTTCCTCAATCTGTTTTTCAATTAAGTGAGCCTTTCTTTGCTTTCTTTTCAGTAAAAATTTAACACATTCTACACTTTTACTATTGAAAAATTCAAACCACTCCTCCATAGATTCTTTGTCAATCAGACCGTCATTAGGTGGTAACTCCCACCTGATGCGTCTTGGAGCAATGTTTTCTCTAATATATTGGTCAAAAGTAATGGTATCCCACCAAAGACTGATCTTTTTCTCCATATGATGTCCTAACTTTCTCATAAGACTATCAAGATCAGAATTGCGTGCTTTAGTATGTGAAAAGATTTCATCCAAATTAATATTTCTATTTTCCAAAAAAGTGAACACTTCCATAATGGCAGCAAAGGAAAAATGTGTTGAAATATAAAATGTGTAAAATGGACCCTCGCGCCACTATGTGCTAGACGTGAAATAAATCTACGTGCATAACAAAGTATAATGTAACAATCTGTGGAATAACAAAAGTGCAAGTGCTACTAAATAAAACAGAAAATGCAGCGGGACAAAATAGTAAACACAAACTATCACTTGAATAATTTAAAAAGAGTCCTGCGCAAATAATACCACAAAAAATGAATAATGTATAAAAATGTGAAAAAAACAAGAGTCAATGAAAATATTTCAAAATAAACACACCAATAGTGTAAGTGTGTAGTGAAAAAGCACTGGAGAAAGAACAGGACCAAATGTTCCAAAAGATCAGGCTCCCAGAACTCTCACCTCAGAGATGGAATAATAAGGCAAAAGAAAGTAATTCCAATGGACTTCTCCTTCACTTCTCTGTACACAATCATCAAATGGTATAAACTTCTACCACTAGAGGGCCGATTCAACCTCTTATGAGTAATGCTGCAGCATATGTATCCTCGTGGTATGAAACTTAAAGAAAACACAGAGGGGAAGGGGGAAGGGAGAGAGAAAAGGGGACTCCAATAGTGTAGTGGTTTCCAAAACTGGATAAATTTATTTAAGAGAAAGCAAATGGACTCTCACATTTAAAAAGAAAATATCAAACAGAAAGAGATCTGGCGTGTACAGCCAGTCTTACGCTTGTTCCGGTATTCCTACGGCCACTCCCTACGCGTTACGTCACCACGTGACTTCTTCATGGGGATGACGTTAGACCGTTCGTAATATGCTTATATACGAGAAAACCGGAAACGATCGGACCGGAAACGTCCGAACGACCATTTTGAAAAAGGTAAAAAGCGTCCGAACGACCATTTTGAAAGAGGTAAAAACAATCATGTCGGCCGGATGTAGAAACTCCGCCATCTTGCTCCTCCAAAATGATGAAAGGGAAGTGTATGTACACCACCATTTTAGACCGGAAATGATTCTTCGGTCATTTTAATACAATGTGGTGTACAGAGAAATATGCATTCTCCCTTTAAAGAGCAAAAAAGATCCGAACAAAATATAGAATCAGAACGAAATATAAATACTAAAAAATATAAAGCCTAAAAATTGAAAAATAGTATATATCTAGCAATTTATATTAAGATTTTAGATTTTTTAGATTTTTTTTTAGATTTTATTCCTTATCCACATTGTTTATATATTCCTATTTTGTATATTATGGTATTTATACATTCATGTCTATTGCGGTTTTTTTATATATAATTTTTGATGATCTTAATATAAATTGCTAGATATATACTATTTTTCAATTTTTAGGCTTTATATTTTTTAGTATTTATATTTCGTTCTGATTCTATATTTTGTTCGGATCTTTTTTGCTCTTTAAAGGGAGAATGCATATTTCTCTGTACACCACATTGTATTAAAATGGCCGAAGAATCATTTCCGGTCTAAAATGGTGGTGTACATACACTTCCCTTTCATCATTTTGGAGGAGCAAGATGGCGGAGTTTCTACATCCGGCCGACATGATTGTTTTTACCTCTTTCAAAATGGTCGTTCGGACGCTTTTTACCTTTTTCAAAATGGTCGTTCGGACGTTTCCGGTCCGATCGTTTCCGGTTTTCTCGTATATAAGCATATTACGAACGGTCTAACGTCATCCCCATGAAGAAGTCACGTGGTGACGTAACGCGTAGGGAGTGGCCGTAGGAATACCGGAACAAGCGTAAGACTGGCTGTACACGCCAGATCTCTTTCTGTTTGATATTTTCTTTTTAAATGTGAGAGTCCATTTGCTTTCTCTTAAATAAATTTATCCAGTTTTGGAAACCACTACACTATTGGAGTCCCCTTTTCTCTCTCCCTTCCCCCTTCCCCTCTGTGTTTTCTTTAAGTTTCATACCACGAGGATACATATGCTGCAGCATTACTCATAAGAGGTTGAATCGGCCCTCTAGTGGTAGAAGTTTATACCATTTGATGATTGTGTACAGAGAAGTGAAGGAGAAGTCCATTGGAATTACTTTCTTTTGCCTTATTATTCCATCTCTGAGGTGAGAGTTCTGGGAGCCTGATCTTTTGGAACATTTGGTCCTGTTCTTTCTCCAGTGCTTTTTCACTACACACTTACACTATTGGTGTGTTTATTTTGAAATATTTTCATTGACTCTTGTTTTTTTCACATTTTTATACATTATTCATTTTTTGTGGTATTATTTGCGCAGGACTCTTTTTTAATTATTCAAGTGATAGTTTGTGTTTACTATTTTGTCCCGCTGCATTTTCTGTTTTATTTAGTAGCACTTGCACTTTTGTTATTCCACAGATTGTTACATTATACTTTGTTATGCACGTAGATTTATTTCACGTCTAGCACATAGTGGCGCGAGGGTCCATTTTACACATTTTATATTTCAACACATTTTTCCTTTGCTGCCATTATGGAAGTGTTCACTTTTTTGGAAAATAGAAATATTAATTTGGATGAAATCTTTTCACATACTAAAGCACGCAATTCTGATCTTGATAGTCTTATGAGAAAGTTAGGACATCATATGGAGAAAAAGATCAGTCTTTGGTGGGATACCATTACTTTTGACCAATATATTAGAGAAAACATTGCTCCAAGACGCATCAGGTGGGAGTTACCACCTAATGACGGTCTGATTGACAAAGAATCTATGGAGGAGTGGTTTGAATTTTTCAATAGTAAAAGTGTAGAATGTGTTAAATTTTTACTGAAAAGAAAGCAAAGAAAGGCTCACTTAATTGAAAAACAGATTGAGGAAATTAGGAGCAAATTAGAATCACATAAGGAATCGCCAGAATTTAATAAAATGGCTACACAACTTAACAAAGACATGATTGCTAAAGATCTAGAGGTCCAACAACGAAAAATGAAAAAATATCACCGTGATACTACAGATTATAAAGCCAATAAAATATTTAAATGGCAAAGCAAACTAGAACCAATTATTCCGGAGTCTACACAATCTACTCCAGAAAGAGAAGTAAGAATACAAGATCCCACATCTTCTCATGTTGCCAATGATCTTATATGGGAAAAACATAATGGTAGATTTGGAACAGAGAAACCTCCTGCTACACATTATAACAGGGGTTATCCTGAGACGCCGAGAAGACATGATTCATCGTATAATAACCAATATGCCACCCCAGTCCCATATGACAACCATGCATATGGGGGAAATTATACACAACAGACCCCTAAAAAAGGGTGGAAAAAACCTTTTAAAAAATTCAAGAAACCATATTATAATAACTGGCACCAAAGAAATAACGGAAGGCCTTCATATCAAAATGACTATCAGGGAAGAAGGGATAGAAGCCCCATACCAACGTCTAACCGATATGAACCCATTAGAAATTATCCGGAACAAAACCACTATGAGCACTCTTATCATCAGTATCCTCGAGATACACAGGATCATTTTTTAGATCGGGACAGGAGAGACTACTCCCCAAG
The DNA here is from genome assembly GCF_037356315.1 of Lithobates pipiens. Lineage (NCBI taxonomy): Eukaryota > Metazoa > Chordata > Amphibia > Anura > Ranidae > Lithobates > Lithobates pipiens. The sequence continues at coordinate 212,502,538 of NW_027507784.1, forward strand.
GAGACCTCAGGAGACACATTGGAGGAGGGATTCGCCTGGAAGAAGACCACCACAGGAACCGTATCACTCCCCCATAAGAAGAACAGAAAACGAAAGAATACGAAACAGCCCAGAACGAAGAGAGGCTGCAGAGCGGGAAAGAGAATCCAAACGAAAAAGAGAATGATTGGAGAAGGAGTTATCAATTTGAGCGATACTCCCATTTCCCCAGAAGAACTAGCCGTTCTTGATAAAGGTCTCAAATTTGCCCCCACAAAAAATTTGAACAAATTTGACACGTATATTGGCATCCAAAAATACATTAGAAAAATCAATATCAAAAAGTACATTATGAACAATCCTATTAAATCCAATACTATTATAGCAAATGAACCTAATCCTGCAAAATTTAGCACTTTACGCAATAATTCAGTGTTTAATCCACAAGTCAGTGGTAATCAACATGTCGAAGTTTTCAAAAAACTCGTGTTGGATGATATATATACCATGAAGATCAAAAAAGTTTCCGATCCAGGATATATCAAAAAAGGTATTAAAACATTGACACAAAGAAAAGATATTGTTGTTCGGCCGGCTGACAAGGGAGGCGCTGTCGTTATACAATCAAAAAAATCCTACTTAGATGAGATGGATCGACAATTGCAAGACAGCAATACATATACCAAACTTTTGGGTAATCCTACCACGAAATATAAAAAGGAATTGGAACAGCTAATTCATTTAGGAAGTAAGAAAGCTATTTTAAGTAAAAGAGAAAGCAAATATCTTCTTCCTGAATCATGCAGAGTACCTATTATATATATGATTCCAAAGATACATAAAAATAGAGATAACCCACCCGGCAGACCGATCGTGAATAGCATCGATTCTCTCACTTCCAGATTGGGAGAATACCTAGATTTTTTTATTCAACCAGCCATACAGAAGACCAAAGCATACCTTAAAGATACAAAACATACACTTCAATTACTAGAAACTGTAACTGTTTTAGAAGGAAGAACCTTGCTTGCCACCGCAGATGTCTCTTCCTTATATACTATTGTTGCACATCATGAAGCATGTTCTGCTATCAAATGGCTTCTGAGAACCTTCACTACATTAAGCTGCCAACAACGGAAGTTCCTGATCAAATGTTTGGATTTTTGCCTAAAACACAATTTTTTCTGGCATAATCAAACTTATTATAGACAGGTTATAGGGATAGCTATGGGCGCTAAATTTGAGCCCAGTGTTGCAAATGCGTTTATGGCCCATTGGGAAGAAGATGCCATATATAAAAACACACCAGCAGAGCTAACTTTTTATCAAAGGTATATTGATGACATCATCATAGTATGGAATGGTAACCATGATGCTCTAGAGAAATATTTAACAAAACTAAATGTGAATGACAAAAACATCCATTTAGAATGGAAAATACACAATAATAGAATTAATTTTCTAGACTTAGATATTTCCCTGGATAAAAATAAGATTATCACGAAAACGCATTTTAAAAACGTTGATGCCAATAGTTATATTTCCATCAACAGCTGCCACTTTAAGCCATGGTTGTTTAATATACCCAAAGGACAATTGGTTCGAATTAGAAGAAACTGTAGCAAAATTGATGATTATCTAGAACAAGCTGATTTAATTGCTACCAGATTCAAAGAAAAAGGATATGATGACGCCTTTATAAGAAAAGAAATTGAACATGTTAAAAGTATGGATAGGTTCAAAATGCTTGAAAACAACAGTAAGGACAAAAATAAAAGTAATCCAGAAGTCCCTTCGATTATATTGGATTATAATGTACAACACAAAGAAATCTCCTGTTTGTTAAGTCGACATTGGCACATATTGAAGAAAGATAAAGATCTGGGCAATCTCTTGCCGCAAAAACCTAATATTATTTTTAAAAGGGCTCCCACGTTGAGAGATATCATAGCCAAATCCGTGGTTGATTCACCCCCTAAAAGAGATTTTACTTTTTTTACTGGAAAAGGCTTTTATCCTTGCAAGAATTGCTTCACATGTCGACATGCCAAGAAATTTCAAAATAAAAGATCTGATTTTACTAGTACTATTACCGGAGAAACACATACGATACGTGATTTTATTGGATGCCATACAGAAGGCGTGGTATATTGTTTACAATGTAGTTGTAAATTACAATACATTGGAAGAACAAAAAGAGCACTTAAAGTAAGACTAAAAGAACATATACAGAATATTATAAAGGGCTTTCCACAACACAGTGTCTCCAGACATTTCGATCAAGTTCACAATAGGGACCCTTCCCATTTAGAATTTTGGGGTATTGAAAGATTTAATTCTTCATGGAGGGGTAGCCACAAAATTAGAACCATCAGTCAGAAGGAATCTAGGTGGATTTTTACTATGAGATCTTTTTATCCTGATGGTTTAAATGTTGATTTTGATCTTAACTGTTTTTTAAACAATTTTTAATGTTTTTATGCATTATACTGTATACATTTTTATTATGATAGGATATTTCATGTAAAGTCTTGCTCTATTTCCGGTATGCCATCATTATCAAAAAAAAAATTTCCGGCACTTTATTTGGTGAACAGTCTGAGTTATATTTCACTATATCTACTATTTTTACATATATTTTAATATTTTTATATTTTTAAATATTTTATTTATTGCCGCTATTTATATTATATATACATTTTCTATACAGTGATGGAATATTTTAAATCGCTAGGATATTTTATTCCTTATCCACATTGTTTATATATTCCTATTTTGTATATTATGGTATTTATACATTCATGTCTATTGCGGTTTTTTTATATATAATTTTTGATGATCTTAATATAAATTGCTAGATATATACTATTTTTCAATTTTTAGGCTTTATATTTTTTAGTATTTATATTTCGTTCTGATTCTATATTTTGTTCGGATCTTTTTTGCTCTTTAAAGGGAGAATGCATATTTCTCTGTACACCACATTGTATTAAAATGGCCGAAGAATCATTTCCGGTCTAAAATGGTGGTGTACATACACTTCCCTTTCATCATTTTGGAGGAGCAAGATGGCGGAGTTTCTACATCCGGCCGACATGATTGTTTTTACCTCTTTCAAAATGGTCGTTCGGACGCTTTTTACCTTTTTCAAAATGGTCGTTCGGACGTTTCCGGTCCGATCGTTTCCGGTTTTCTCGTATATAAGCATATTACGAACGGTCTAACGTCATCCCCATGAAGAAGTCACGTGGTGACGTAACGCGTAGGGAGTGGCCGTAGGAATACCGGAACAAGCGTAAGACTGGCTGTACACGCCAGATCTCTTTCTGTTTGATATTTTCTTTTTAAATGTGAGAGTCCATTTGCTTTCTCTTAAATAAATTTATCCAGTTTTGGAAACCACTACACTATTGGAGTCCCCTTTTCTCTCTCCCTTCCCCCTTCCCCTCTGTGTTTTCTTTAAGTTTCATACCACGAGGATACATATGCTGCAGCATTACTCATAAGAGGTTGAATCGGCCCTCTAGTGGTAGAAGTTTATACCATTTGATGATTGTGTACAGAGAAGTGAAGGAGAAGTCCATTGGAATTACTTTCTTTTGCCTTATTATTCCATCTCTGAGGTGAGAGTTCTGGGAGCCTGATCTTTTGGAACATTTGGTCCTGTTCTTTCTCCAGTGCTTTTTCACTACACACTTACACTATTGGTGTGTTTATTTTGAAATATTTTCATTGACTCTTGTTTTTTTCACATTTTTATACATTATTCATTTTTTGTGGTATTATTTGCGCAGGACTCTTTTTTAATTATTCAAGTGATAGTTTGTGTTTACTATTTTGTCCCGCTGCATTTTCTGTTTTATTTAGTAGCACTTGCACTTTTGTTATTCCACAGATTGTTACATTATACTTTGTTATGCACGTAGATTTATTTCACGTCTAGCACATAGTGGCGCGAGGGTCCATTTTACACATGACTGCTAGATTGCTGTCCTTCTTGAGCATCCCCTCTGCCTTACTCTAGCTGAGTATCATCATCAGAGCCTACAAAACACTGGGCATCCTCCTGGAGCATGTACCCAACACTGTGCTCAAACAGTTCAGGGGACTCCTCAGGAGGACGTGGTGGGCCTAGGGAAGGAGTCACTGATGATGACATTGAGATGAGGGAAGAGGATGCGTTGGAAGCTGCTTTGCTAGTACCCTGAGCCTGGGTGAGAGCGGATGAGGAGGATGAAGAGGGCTTGGTCATCCACTCTACCAAGTCTTCCGCATGATGCGGCTCAACACGTCCAGTTGCTTAAAATAAGGACAAGCGTGTCCCATGGCCACGTGCTGATGCCGATGCACCACATCCATGACCAGCACTGTTGTCTCTAGACACAGAGCCTGCTTGCCCTCTTTTATTGGCTCGTGCCTGTCTGCCTCTCCTTGTTGGCCTTCCAGACATGGTAATTGCCTGCAGGGAGATGGGAAAACCAACAATTGGGTAGTGTATATTGTGCTGGAGGCACAAAACACCCACTAACTCCTGCAGATGCATTTATTATAGAACACCACCAATAAAGGGCAGATACAGTGGTATATTGTGCTGTGCTGGAGGCACACAACACCCACTAACTCCTGCAGATGCCTTTATTATAGAACACCAGCAATAAAGGGCAGATACAGGTGTATATTGTGCTGTGCTGGAGGCACACAACACCCACTACCTCCTGCAGATGGCAGATGGCTCAATTAGAGAAGAGCAATATAGGTAGCTACAGGTGTATTCTGCGCTGGAGGTACACAACACCAACTAACTCCTGCAGATGGCAGATGGCTCAATTAGAGAAGAGCAATATAGGTAGATACAGGTGCATACTGCTCTGAAGGCACACAGACAACACCCACTAACTCCTGCAGATGGCAGATGGCTCAATTAGAGAAGAGCAATATAGGTAGCTACAGGTGTATACTGCGCTGGAGGCATACAACACCAACTAACTCCTGCAGATGGCTCAATTAGAGAAGAGCAATATATGTAGATACAGGTGTATACTGCACTGAAGGCACACAGACAACACCCACTAACTCCTGCAGATGCCGGAACACTACACAAGGCCGTCGCGATGGCGCAGTGCATTGTGGGCTGTGAGCGCCACACAAATTTGGCGCGAACGGCCTATAACGTTCAGTATTCGCCGAATGTGTGAACAGCCGATGTTCGAGTCGAACATACGTTCGACTCGAACACCAAGCTCACCCCTAATCTTGGTATATAGTGCGCTTTGATTTTCATTGCTTATTGTCTGCACGTTTCTGATTTGGTTTTCAGTTTGTTCTTTCAAGCCTTGCTGTTAATCGGTGCCTTCTGTTGTCCGTTCTGACCAGCCAACCGTTTTGAAGCCATGTTTCGTGTACGTGCTCGTCGTAGAGTTCGTATCGTGCAGGGGCTTGGTGTTGGGCTTCTAGCTTTGACACAAGCCCAGCCCATGAACAGGGCGAGGAGGAGTTCGTGGACCAAGAATTGGTTGCTCCAGCGTGACCAATTCTCACACATGCCTTTGCTTCGTGAGATCTGGGAGAATAATCCTGATGATTTCTCTGGATGATTTATCTCTGAATGATGGACCCCGTTTTTCACTGTCTTCTGGCTTTGCTTTCCCCTTTTATCAGCAGGCAGGATACCTGCATGCGGCAAGCCATCACTCTGGAGCAGAGGCTCATTGCCACATTGCGCTACTTGGCGTCAGGGAGAAGTCTTCAGGACCTCAAGTTCTCGACAGGCATCTCCCCCCAGGCTCTGGGAATCATTATTCCAGAGACCTGTTCTGCCATCATACATGTCCTGCAGAAGGACTATATTAAGGTAAGTTTTCTCCTTTAACATCACATTCTATGTATTTAATGTTTGCTAATGTATTGTATTTCATTCCCTAATTACCAATAACCATAACCAATATTCTGTAATTGATATGCTGTGCCCCTTTGTCCTCGTGCATGCTGGAAGCTTTTCAAGTTCCTTTTTGGTCCTTCATGCATATTTGCCTTCACTAACTTCCCCAGCATGCTCTTCTGGGGTCATAAACCTATAGCCTAGTCACTTAGCAATGTATTTTGTCAGCTCCATAGTATTGCTTTCCCCTAAACACCCCCTAAATTGAGTACAAATGTTATGAGTGTGTTTAAATTCATGCAGAATGCCAGATTTTTTTTTTTGGGCCAAACTCATTAGAAACCCCCCTCCCCCAACTGCTAGGTCAGCTGATAGCAATCCTCTATCTGCTGACTTTGCCAAACCCAATACACACTATACCTACCCCTTTTCTGGTCAGATTTATGGATGAATTCACCAAAGCATGTATTATGACACTTCTTACCTGTCCAGTGGGCTGCCAATGGTGTAAGTATTATTATTTATGCATTCAGCTCTCAATGAAGTGGAGAGGGTTACCTGTCCAAAACATCCCCCCCCCCCTAATTTTTTTTAATGGGCCATCAGATGGGGGGGGGGGGATGAATCTGATAAGGGGACCTTATACTTCAGGCTTTAAATACTAATTTCCAAAAATGTTATACTGATATTGGCCAAAAATGTTTGTGTCTAATCTGCTTGCAATGTTGATGTGCAAAATTTTTTTCTTGTTTGACTCCACAGTTTCCTTCAACGCCACGGGAATGGCAGACTGTGGCCTCCCACTTTGCCAGCCATTGGGACTTTCACAATTGTGGAGGTGCAGTTGATGGGAAACACGTCCGCATTGTCCCACCCTCCAACTCAAGGTCCTACTAATATAATTACAAAGGGTATAATAGTATCGTGATGTTGGCGGTGGTGTCAGTGACGTATGACTTCCTGTATGTGGATGTGGGGAAAAATGGCCATATGTCGGATGGTGGAGTGTTCACGCAGACTGTGTTCTACTGGCGTCTCCAGAGTGGCGGTCTGGGCTTGCCACCTCCAACGGACAATGTAGAAGGACTCCCCTTCATTTTTGTCGTGGATGAGGCGTTTGCTCTGGCAAACCACCTGATGCGGCCTTTCCCGATGAGGACCCTCACCCTGGATCAGAGGATCTTTAATGTGCGGCTGGCCAGAGCCAGAAGAGTAGTAGAGAACACTTTCGAGATAATGGCCAGCCAGTTCCGCCTATTTTTGACTCCAATATACATGGCAGAATATAAACTAAATCATATTGTGCTTGCCTGCTGTGTTCTGCACAATTTTTTGAAAAAACATTCAGTAAACTATGTGGCCTCAGTTGGCCCTGATGCAGACTTGATGGAAAATGTGAACTTCATGGCCCTTGAAGCTGCTCGTCCTGGCTTGCCCCGCCAAAGCGCCCGTGAGGTCCGATCCAGATATGTGGAGTACTTTGTGCCTAGGGGGGCCATTGATATGCCAGACAATGTCTGAGAGGCATTTTTTTAATACATTTTTCTCTGAAACTCCAATAATCGTTGTTTTCATTTACTGCTTGGCTTTGTTTCAGGTGTCTACTATGTTTTTTGTGTGTTTTTTGGGCCTGTTTCTACAACAGTGCAAACCCAAGTTCAGAGCAAGATGAGGTGACAGTCTCTTCTTCAGATAATCTTATTATTGTGGGTCTGCTACACACACACCTTGTTTTTGTTGATAATGTATGTAGTGCATTACTGACAAAAATATTGCTCATTTTCAGCACCATGGCAGAAATATGTGGGGTCAGGAAAATGGCGTGATTGGGGAAATGTAAACATCACTGTGGGTGTTATTTACTAAAGGCAAATCCACTATACACTACAAGTGCACTGCAAAAGTGCACCTGAAACTGCACTTGGAGTGCAAAGTGGATTTGCCTTTAGTAAATAACACCCATTGCCACAGAACTCAAAGCACATTCACATGTGCGTTTAGAAAAGGGTTTTACAACAAACCAACATATTTGGTGTATATAAAACATTATTTTTGGTAACATTTTTCGAACTTGCAGTTTTTATGTAAACAGGCATGTATCAAAGCATAACATACAGAACACAGGAACTTACAAAGTTCAACTTTTAAAAGTGAAGACAATATCAGACATGAGTATGTACAAACTGTGCTGATATTGCCTTCATCGGATGGGATGTCACCCCTGGAAAAGCCAAATTTTTAAGATGCACACAAATTGAGTTTTTCCTCAAATTTAGTTTCCTCCTGATCCCATGCCTAATGTCAACATGTGCTATCTCCCATCATGGGGTATCAATGTACATGTTTTGGGGGTGCAACCCCTTCATCTCAGCCACTTTAGTAGCAAGGAAGGGGTTACACCCACAAAACACGTACATAGATCCCCCATGATGGGAGATAGCACATGTGTGCATCTTCCAAATTTGGCTTTTCTAAAAATATAAGTGTTTTTTAAAATTTAAAATGGATGCTAGCTAGTTTTGGGTGTTTCAGACTCTCCCTAAAACATCAATGATGTTCTTCATTTTGTTGAACATCATCAATGTTTTTATGGATATTCTCTAAATTGCAATTGCACCCTATTATCTCCCCAATGAGGATCTGGGCACTTTCACTGGTAAAATGCGATTCTTATTCCACAACATCCATCTAAAAACAAAAAAAAAAACACACCATGTATTATAAATATGCAGACATACATTGATTAGCTTACCTGAAGCTGTGGTCTCCGATACTCACCTGTTGTGGTGCAAATTTTGACAATCTCTCCTTCCTCCTCCTCCTCTGCATGTGCTTTTGGTATTTCCCCTTCTTTGGGAGGCGTGGGGTCCCTGGTGTCCTCAGACGTCCCAAGTCTTCTCTCCCCTATGAGAATGTAAAAAAGGAATACTTAGCACACAGATATTTGAGGGCAGAAATAGGAATATGAAACATTTCTTGGAAGTGTCGTACAATTGTGTTTTTTGGCAGAGTTCAAAGGTGAAAACATTATTTTTGACACTTTCTAAAGCTGGAATACTTACTTGTTGTGTGAACAAATGTAGTCAAGTGCAAGTTGGCAAAACATCGTTTTTGGAGTGGGCTAAAGAATGATGTTTATTACGAACGATTGAACCCATGAACATGAAAGTTGCCATTTTAAACTGTACAACATTAAATCAAAGCACATGGAGCAGTATGCAAGCAATAATAATAATATGAACACACGACAACTATTACTTTTTTGAAGAACTCGATTGATTCTTCTGTACTGATCGTGCTCCCTCAGTTTCAGATCTGACCAGCGTTTTCTCAGTTGATCCTTGGATCGTCGTACCCCAAAATTCTTCTGAAGACTCTTCACAACTTTAGTCATGATCTATGACTTTCTGATATTTGGGTTTGGGTAAGGTCCATACTTCCCATCATAGCCGTCCCTCTTCAATATGTCCACCATCTCAACAAAAGACATATTTGAGGCCTTAAATCTTCTTCTCCGGGATTGGGACGTTTCCGGCTCCGGGCTCTCCTCGTCCTCCTCGTTAGTGGAAATAGCATACCCCTGCTGTATCTCCGCCATGTGCTCTCCCCACTGCACCAAAAGAGAAGGGTCAGGGAATAGTCTAGAAAGAACATCAGGAGCGGGAGGAGTTTCACGCATGCGCAATGTATATAAAACGCAACGTGCGTGTGTTGTACGTACGATCTGTGAGCAGAGGGAGAAGCTGACGTGCCGATCGCGCAAACGAAGGTACAATTTTTAACTTGGTGCATCACTAGCCTATACTGCTTCTAGATTGAGGCCTGTACTGGGACAAGATTTAGTAGAGTTTAGCCTGACATTAGGGTTTGTCTTGTGTTGTGTCTTGCAGAGAATATGGATGGGTTTAATGACCATAGTTTCCTCCCTCTGTTCATTGATAAGTACAGGGAGCTGCCCTGTCTGTGGCAAGCTACACTTCCACACTACAGTAACAAATTAAAGAGGCAGGCAGCGATGGAGAAACTGCTGGAGTTTGTGAAGCCAGTGGTCCCCAGGGCAGACATCACCTATTTAAGAAATAAAATTGGTGGCCTGAGGAGTACATATCTGAGGTCGCAAGAATGTGCTGATGTCCATGCAAACTGGAGCTGCAGCAGATGTTTATGTCCCCAGGCTGTGGTTTTATGAGAGGATGCATTTTCTGTCAGACCAGGCTGAGGTCAGGGAATCCCTCTCTACCCTTCCTTCTACATGGCCTTCTACGCTTCATTCCACCCCTGCTGAGGTTTCCGATGCCCAACCTGGGCCTTCTAGACAGGAAGAACTGGAGGAGTCCAGCTTGAGCCAGGTATAGTATTGTTCTACATATTTTGGGAGTAAAAATTAATGAGGTTAACTTGATTGTTGCTCACTAACTGCTGATTTTATAAAGTGTTTCACATATCAATAGACAGTAGTGGCCAAAACATTTGGGCCAAGAATTAAAAATGCTGGGCTCAGAATGATAGTCTTTTCTATTTGTTAACAATTTGCAACAGTCTTGAGCTGAAAATTGTGTGTGTTTGATGAACCAAAAACTAAAACGATGTCCCTTTTTCATACACAGGAAGACCTCAGCCAGGAGGAGGGTGTGGAATGCATCAGCCATGAGGTGGCTGTGGAAAGTGTCAGCCAGGAGGAGGCAGGGGTAAGTGGCAACCAAGAGGTGGGCAGGCCTAGGAGCCTGACTGAATCACAAGTCCCTCCCCTCCATCTTCCACTCAAAAGGGCCAGAAAGGGGGACATGTGGAGGAGTCAGCTCTGAAGCTCATCGGGGAGGCTTCAGCGGCCCTCAAAGCCACCCCACATATCAAGAGGCCTTTGCCGCCTTAGCTGTCTGCAAAATCCAGCAAATGGAGGAGGGGCAACACCTCTTGTGTGAGGAGCTCATCATCCACACCCTCAACAAGGGGTTGTTGGGCCAAATCACACAGACAACACACTTGTGTCATTTGGACCATGCTCCTCCTCCTCCTTCTGCCACATCTCCAGCACCACAGCCAAAGTCTGGAAGGAAGCATGGAAGGAAGACCAGAGAGTGATGACCTGGGTTCAGTCTGGTCTGACAAAAGATGCAGCCTCTTGTAGGACCACAGCCTGGGGACATAAGTGTCATCTGCTGCTGTTCCGGGTTTCTTGGACTTCAGGACCAGACTGCTCTCCCTCAGATATGTACTCCTAAGGCCACCAATGTTTGCATTTAAATAGTTGATATGTGCCCTGGGGGCCAAAGGCTTTGCTAATCTCCCCAGTTTCTCCAGCGCTGCCTCCCTCTTTTTTGTTACTGACACCTAAATAAAGTTTTTTTGGGGTTCAAGAAATACTTGCCTATGTGTTTTACTTCAAAAAGGACAGTTTATTTGTGAGTAGGCAGGTACATTTCAAAAATACAAAGTCAAATTAATAACAAGAGGCACCAAAACCAAACAACCCCATAGAGATTAAAAAAGAAAACAATAAAATAAAATAAATAATAATGGTGTTGTGGTAAGTTGACACCCAAAACACACCAAAAAATTCCAAAGATGAGCAAACTGTCAAAAAAGGAGATCTTGATTAAAAAAAGCAACCACAAAATTTAAAACCAAAAAAATACAAAAAAATTATTGGGGAGATGTGACGAATTAAAATATTGTATTCATGAAATGAGGAAAAAGAATAAAGAAATACGTTTGGGAGAAGTGTGTGTAAATATGAGTAGCAAAACAACTTCATTCTTCTAGCATTGTAAAGAAAAAAGAGAAAGCGCTGCATTAAATTTATTCTGAGCATGCGTGGCACCTTGTCCGTCGGACTAGGCTACACACGATCGGAACTGACGCGCATCGGGTCATGTTGGAAAATTTTATAGCCAAGCTCTCAAACTTGGTCGGTCGGATATTCCGATGGAGCCCACACACGGTTGGATTATCCGACATTTTCCGTCCAACCGTGTGTACAAGGGCTTACAACTTTGCTTTTTTTTTTTTAGCAGCTTAACCCAGTAAGAATAGCAGAGGACAATGGGAGCACTACAGTTTGTGCAGACAACTCTAGGGATTGATTTACAAAAGGCAAATAGGCTGTTCACATGCGAGGAAGTTGCATTGTGCAAGTGAATTTTTTCCCAGAGCCTTAATCACATGCAAGGAAAATAAATAACAGCATTTTTTGCTTGCATGTAATTTGAGGATAGAAGTCAGTAAAGCTTTACTTCATTCACTAAGCTTTGGGAAAATTCCCCTTGCAAAGTGCAGCTTTCCTTGTAAAGTTAACAGACTATTTGCCTTTAGTAAATGAGCCCTTTTAGAAAAACAAGCAGGCTTAGCTTAATTAGCAATGCTTTACAAATTAATGGATAACAGTACCGATACAATATAATCCAAGACACGTTAATGAGAGTTTACAATCTAGGGCAAATTATACAAAAGGTAACAACTGTGTGGGGATGATAGAGAAATTACAATTAAGATGTTCGGTAGAAGTGGGGTAGGCTTCCCTGAAGAGATGAGTTTTCAGGGATCATCTAAAATTGGACAAAGTAGAGGATAGACAAGCAGAGTAGGGAGTTCCAAGACACTGAGAGCTGTAAGTATGAGCCGAACACCCCCCCCCCCCCCCCGGTTCGGTTCACACCAGAAACTGCGAACAGACTTAAACTTTGTGTGAACTTTAGAACCCTATTAAAGTCTATGGGACTCGAATGTTCAAAATCTAAAGTGCTAATTTTAAAGGCTAATATGCAAGTCACTATCCTAAAAACTGTTTGGGGGCCTGGGTCCTGCCCCAGGGGACATGTATCAATGCAAAAGAAAGTTTTAAAAACAGCAGTTTTTTCGGGAGCAGTTAATAATGATTAAAGTGAAACAATAAAAGTGTAATATTCCTTTAAATTTTGTACCTGGGGGGTGTCTAGAGTATGCCTGTGAAGCTTGCGGCTATAATGAATTGTTGGCTCCCGTAATACAGAGAACACTCATTGAAAGTCACTGATAAAAATAAAAATAAATTAACAAAAAAAATTGACGCGGGGCCCCCCTAAAAATCCATACCAGACCCTTTATCCGAGCACGTAACCTGGCAGGCCGCAGGAAAAGAGGGGGGACAAGAGAGCGCCCCCCTCCTGAATCGTACCAGGCCACATGCCCTCAACATTGGGAGGATGCTTTGAGGTCCCCCCCAAAGCACCATGTCCCCATGTTGATGGGGACAAGGGCCTCATCCCCACAACACTGGCCAGTGGTTGTGGGGGTCTGCGGGCGGAGGGCTTATCAGAATCTGGAAGCCCCCTTTAACAAGGGGACCCCAGATCCCGCCCCCCTGTTTGAAATGGTAAGGGGGTACAAAAGTTCCCCTACCATTTCACAAATTAAGTGTAAAAAATAGTTAAATAAGACAAACACACTTTTGAAAAATTCCTTTATTAAAAATAAAAAAAAAATAAAAAAGATTCCAGCGGTGCTAATTCACTCTTGCTATCCAGCGACGGATGATCATCTCTCCGGGGTCCAGCGATGGCTGATCTGATTCAGCGACGGGCGATTTCTCAGTCCAGCGCAGTCCATCTTCTGTCTCCACTGTCGGAGACACTGCCAGGATCCCGGCGGCCTGCCATTTCTTATATGAGGAGGGTGGGGCCACATCACCTGAAGGGCCTGGTAATTGAATTTGGGGGAACCCCACACTTTTTTTTTTTTTTTATCAATGACTTTCAATGAGTGTTCTCTGTATTACGGGAGCCAACAATTCATTATAGCCGCGAGTGATTTTAAATGACTTTTTTTCTGCAGAAATAACACTTTGTGCAGGGACAGTTCTAAGCACGGGAAACATGCGCCCCTTCACAGGCATACTATAGACACCCCCCAGGTAGGAAATTTAAAGGAATATTACACTTTTATTGTTTCACTTTAATCATTATTAAAATCACTGCTCCCGTAAAAACAGCCGTTTTTAAAACTTTTTTTTTGCATTTGTCCCCTGGGGCAGGAACCAGGTCCCCAAACACTTTTTAAGACAGTAACTTGCATATTAGCCTTTAAAATTAGCACTTTAGATTTCTCCCATAGACTTGTACATGGTGTTCCGCGGCTTTTCGAATTTGCCGCGAACACCCCAAATTGTTCACTGTTCGCCAAACAGGCAATGTTCGAGTCGAACATGAGTTCGACTTGAACTCAAAGCTCATCCCTAGAGAGCTGCGTTAGAGAAGTTATGAATGTAAGTATGAGAGGAGGAAACAAAGAGCAGGAGGTCCTGGGAGGAGGATTGGTTGATATTTTGAGACAAGGTTGGTGATGTAGCTGAAAGCAAACTTATGGATGGCTATGTATGTTTTTAATATTTATATTGTTATTAATTTGGATATCAGAAGCCAGGAAAGGGATTGGCACTTAGTGTTTGGTGAGGCATATAAGTCTGGGCGCAGAATTCATGATAGATTAAAGAGGGGGATAGACTGTGTAGAGGTAGTTCAATTAGTTGGGTGTTGCAATACATGACCTGAGAGATAAAAAGTGATAATCCAATGATTTATTTATGTTAAGCACGGATTGAAATTCGACTGGTTCCCTGCTGAACCAATTGAATTTCAATCCATCTATGGCAAGCTTAAGTTAGTAGCTTTGTGGTGTCATTAGTTAAGAAGGGCTGTATTCTTTTAAATGATACAGCGGTGAATGCAGCAAGATTTTGACAATGATTGAACGTGAAACTGAAAGGAGAATTCAGAGTCCAGGATTACATTTAGCACCCTGGTATAAGGAGAAGGATAGATAGCTGTGGTATTTTTATCAATAGAAAAGTTTGGAGAGGGGACATGTGGGGAAATGGGCTTATGAGCTCAATTCTTTTGAAAGACCGAGCTTTCAAAAGTGGTTTGACATCCAAACTGGAGTGAGATGAGAAGTAGAGAGATAGATTATGATGCTGTCAGTGTAGATATTGTATTGGGCACCATGAGAGATAATTAGAATTTTGGGGTACCCCTATAAAAAGTAGAGGAGGATGTAAAATTGTAACTGACAATGGAAACCTTAGATAGCTAGGAGGATAATCAGAAAAGATCTTGGTCTTGGTGGCCAGGAGAGTGGAGTATTTGTTTCAATAAGTCTTTATTAAAGATTTAAATCAACATACAGAAAGAAAGGATACATAATCAAGAGACATACAATTGGGGCATGAGCTAGTATTCTGCTGAGTATAACGGCAGCCTATACATAACCAGTGTACACAGAAAAACATTGAGGAATGGGATTTAAACAATATATAAAGGGGAAATTGAAAATTGTATCAAATACCTACTTTAATTTTCTTTTCCCGTCACCAAACCATGGCAGCATACCTGTGATAGAGTTCTGCCTCTCATCCACTCCCTCTGGACCAGTGAATAGCATAAAAAATAAGTAGTTAGCCCCCCCCCCCGTTCTTTGTAATGATCTACATACGTACAGGGTGGGCATGTATGATGCAATGGTTTGGCCTACCTGTGAAAAGTAACTAGCTGACAGGGTAGGTAATGCTTGACAAAACAATTTTTTATTCAGGATGTGACAAAAGATTGGATAGCTCTTCTTCCCAAGTCTGCTGTTGACAAGACAACCGGGTCTACTCTATAATGCCTTAAAAAAGGTATACTGGGATGACCATGGCGCCGCTCTACAGATGATTTCCATAGACTCTCTTGAATGGGCTGGCCATGAGGCTGCAACCGCTCCTGGTAAGAGTGTGTAGTTACTATTAAAGGAGGCTCACAACCCCTTACTCTATGTGCTCTCTAAATTAGTTGATCATTCCAGCTTGCTAGAATCCTTGCAGTAGCTACTTTCCCTTGATGTCAGCTGGAATTTACAAAAAGCTTATCAGATGACCTGAAAAGAGCAGTTGCAGACAGATAGTTTTTTAAAGTTCTGAAAATGTCCAGCCCATGTCATTTTCCTGAAAGATCCTCTGGAAAGTTGGGCAAAGCCCAGATACCTGTTAAATTAGAAGATATTGCCACTATTGGCACAAAATGATCTACAGGTTGCAATTCAGTCTGAGAAGAATACAATATGTCTTTTCAAAGCTCCAAGAGCTGGAGCTCAGATAATCTCCTGCCTGAGATTATTGCAATCAGGAAAAATGATTTTTGGTTATTGTTCCAAACCAAACACTGTTCAGTTGGAGCACATGGATGACCTGACAAGATGTCCAGCAAAACTAATAGATCCCATTGGGGAAAGATTCTCTTACTTGGTGGCTGAATCTTCATGACTGGCTTTATGATTTGTGTGACCAACGTTTTTTCTGCCCATTTGATCTTTGCTATTGCTGAAATAGCTGACACTTACATCTTCAACAAGCTTAGGCTAAGGCCCATGTCTAAACTGGCTTCAAGGAAAGCCAGAACAGCTGTCAGTGGAGGTGCAGAACGATCCAGGCCCCACCCAGCCAGAAATTTTTGGCATAGACATTGTTAGATAAGAGGGTATTTTAGCCTTCAATGAAGCAGAGATTACTCTGATGGAGCAACCTAGGTTCTCCAGCTTCCCCTTTCAACAGCCATGCTCGCAGTTCCAGTCTGTGTATGTGGTATCATTAAGTCATCCTGCACTAGGAGGTGTGGGAACACTGGGAGGGTAACTGGCTGCTGCGCACTGAGGTGGATAAAAATCAGGGCCCCCATGGCCAGTGTAGGAAGGTGGCCATGACAAGGGCCAGTGCTAGACTATTTTGCGGTCCATACAAGGCCAGCCAATTGCACCCCCCCCCCCCCAAAATAAAGGCTGCAAATGCAGCCTGTGAAGTGATGTTGCTTGTAGCCAGGGCCAGTGCAAGGATTTTTGTCTAGTAAGGCAAAAGTTCATTTTGGCAGCCCGGCATCCACCCCGCACCCTCTCCCCATACTATCCTTCCACCACACCCACCATTGTGACAGAAGAGGGGCAGTGTGGCAGATGGGGGCCAGTGGGACAGATGGGGGAAGCAGTGGGGCAGATGGGGGAAGCAGTGTGACAGGTGGGAGGCAGTGTGACAGGTAGGGGGGCAGTGTGACAGGTGGGGAGGACAGTGTGTCAGGTGAGGGACAGTGTGTCAGGTGGGGAACAGCGTGACAGGTGGAGGGGCAGTGTGTCATCTGGAGGGGCAGTGTGAAAGTTGGGGAGGTGGGGAAGAGTGTAATAGGTGGGGACAGTGTGTCGGGTGGGGAACAGTGTGAAAGGTGGGGGGCAGTATGACAGGTGGAGAGGAGGTGTGCCAGGTGGGGGCAGTTTGTCAGATGGGGGACAGTGTGATAGGTGGGGGTAGTTTTACAGGTGGAGGGC
Source organism: Lithobates pipiens (assembly GCF_037356315.1). NCBI lineage: Eukaryota > Metazoa > Chordata > Amphibia > Anura > Ranidae > Lithobates > Lithobates pipiens. The sequence continues at coordinate 212,519,717 of NW_027507784.1, forward strand.
CAGTGTGACAGAAGGACACCTGGAAACTCACTGGCTCAGGCACTGGCAACAGACAGCAATATGCTGCGGTTATTGGTATGTTACATGAAGGGAGATGTCCTGAGGCAGGAAGACTCTCCTACCTTTCATGGCAGGAGCAGTTTGGAATAAAGAAGCGGGAGCCAGGGTTGGGGGCAGAGCTGCAAGGCAGAGACAATGGAGCAGTTCAGCACAGAGGAGCTAAGTTTTCCTCCTGCTGTGCCACCTCCCCTGCATGTTTAGCTGTCCTCAGACTCCCGGGAACCGGGCTAAGTGTTGTCCTTCTCACACTCAAAGCTGATGACCTGCTCTGCAGGTGAACGTCCGCCACTGCAGCTGCTTTCTCCAGATTGGCCAGCAGAGAGTCAGTCAAGTGTAGGGTGGTGGCCTTCAGCCCCTTGTGTTCCCTGGCCAGGCTAGTAGCGAAACCAGCAGCCATGGCTGTGTCCTAAGCACCAGTGCACCCTAGGCGACTGCCTAATTCAGCTAGCGGCAGCGCTGGCCCTGGCTATGACCACTATGTTCTCCCTCAATGGTTTCAAGAGGAATCTTATTATAGGAGATGTTGGGGAAAATACATAAGCTAGGCTGCAGTTCCAGGGTGAGACCAGCACATCTGTCCCTTCTGCCTTAGAATGCGGAAACTGGGACAGGTACCTCCGAAGTTAGTGATTACTGTGGGAAGCAAAGAGGTCTATCTGGTGTAGGCCCTGCAGGTGGACTAGTTGAGAGAAGATTTGGGGGTGTTAAACCCACTTGCTGAGATCTAGAAAGTCACTCTGCCAGCGTGTTCAAATTCCCTGGGAAGTAAACTGCCCTTAGGGCTTTTAAGTGACCTTCCTCCCAAGACATTATCTTTTACTAACATACTGCTGTGAGTTCCTCCTTGGTGTTAAATATAGGCAACTGCTGCCCTGTTTTCCAACTGCAGAGAGACTGGTCTGTCCCTGACCTAGTGAAGCAGGAACAAGAGCACCAAAAAGGTTTCTTGAGCTCCCAGCACATTCAAGACCATCCCCTAGGCTGGAAATCTCCACTTGCCTTGAACAAACCGTTCCTTACAGTGTGCCCCTCATCCTGTCTCGCTGGCATCCATCATAAATGTGATCCAGTCAGTCTAATGGCCCTAAGGAATGTGACTTTCTCAATATCTCTCTCTTCAGCCACCACTGCAAACTCCTCCTCACACTGAGTGCCACTGTTATTAACTATGCTAGGTGCTGTTTCCTCCATTGAGCTAAGAAACCCAGCTGGAACTGGGAACTGGCACAGGAACCAGCGTGCCCAAGGGATCATCAGAATGCATTACAACATTGTGCCCCTAAGATTGAGACACTGGGAGGCTGTCAAGTGAGCGGAAGTTGCTACCCTTAAAATTCTCTTCTTGACTGTCACCGCTTTTTCTGGTGGAAGCGAAACTGAGTCGTTGATGGTGTTGAAGGGCACCCTCAGGTACACTAACTGTTAGGTCGGAATAGTTGGCTCTTCTTGAAATTGATGATCCAGCCATATCTTTTCAGGGTGTGAATGAGGACTTCTCAGTGCATCGGCAATTGCTTTTGATTAGGGATGAGCCCGATGTTGCACCAGCGCACCTCTCAGTTCACTAGAAATTGCTTTTCATTAGAGATGAGCTCAAAAATCGGGTGTTCGTCTGTTCACCGAACAGTGGACAATATGCGGTGTTCCCAGCAAATTCAAAAGCTGCTGGAACACCGTTAAACTCTATGGACACTAACATGAAAAATCGAAAGTGCTCATTTTAAAGGCTTACATGCAAGTTATTGTCATAAAAAGTGTTTGGAGACCTGGGTCCTGTCCCAGGGGACATGTATCAATGCAAAACATTTTTTTTTTAAATGGCTGTTTTTTTGGAGCAGTGATTTTTTTTAATGCTTAAAATGAAACAATAATAATTAAATATTCCTTTAACTATCGTACCTGGGGGGTGTCTATAGTATGCCTGTAAAGTGGCACATCTTTCCCGTGTTTAGAGCAGTACCGCAGCAAAATTACATTTCTAAACGAAAAATTGTAATTTAAAACTGATCACGGCTGTAATGTATTGTCAGGACTCAGCAATATAGATACAGATAATTGAAAAAAAGAGCATGGGATCCCCCCCCTCCATTACCAGACCCTTTGGGTCTGGTTTGAATAATAAGGGGAACCCCAAATCAAAATTAAAAAACAATTGCATGGGGGTCCCCTAAAATCCGTACCAGGCCCTTCAGGTCTGGTATGTATTTTAAGAGGGAACCCTGCACCAAAAGTAAAAAAAAAATTGGCATAGGGGCACACCCAGAATCCATACCAGACCCTTATCCAAGCATGCAACCTGGCAGGCCGCAGGAAAAGGGGGACAAGAGAGCGCCCCTCCTCCTGAACCGTACCAGGCTATATGCCCTCAACATGGGGAGGGTGCTTTGGGGTAGCACTTCCCAGCAAATTCAAAAGCTGCCAGAACACTGTTAAAGTCTATGGACACTAACATGAAAAATCAAAAGTATTCATTTTAAAAGCTTACATGCAAGTTCATGCAAGTTATTGTCATAAAAAGTGTTTGGGGACCTGGGTCCTGTCCCAGGGGACATGTATCAATGTAAACTTTTTTTTTAAATGCCGTTTTTTTGGGAGCAGTGATTTTTTTAATGCTTAAAATGAAACAATAAAAATGAAATATTCCTTTAACTATCATACCTGGGGGTTGTCTATAGTATTCCTGTAAAGTGGCACATCTTCCCCGTGTTTAGAACAGTACCGCAGCAAAATGACATTTCTAAAGGAAAAATTGTAATTTAAAACTGATTATGGCTGTAATGTATTATCAGGTCTCAGCAATATAGATATAGGTAATTAAAAAAAAGAGCATGGGATTTCCCCCCCCACCCCCCCATTACCAGACTTTTTGGGTCTGGTTTGAATAACAAGGGAAACCCCAAATCAAAATTAAAAAAAAAATTGCATGGGGTCCCCTAAAATCCGTACCAGGCCCTTCAGGTCTGGTATGGATTTTAAGGGGAACCCTGCGCCAAAATGTAAAAAAATAAATGGCGTAGGGTTCCCCCCCAGAATCCATACCAGACCCTTATCTGAGCATGCAACCTGGCAGGGCGCAAAAAAGAGAAAGGACAAGAGAGTGCCCCCCCCCTGAACCGTACCAGCCCCCAAAAGCACCTTGTTCCCATGTTGATGGGGACAATCGCCTCATCCCCACAACCCTTAGCCAGTGGTTGTGGGGGTCTGCGGGCAGTGGGCTTATCAGAATCTGGAAGCCCCCTTTAACAAGGGGACTCCCAGATCCCGCCTCCCCCCTGTGTGAATTGTGTGAATTGCTAATGGGATACAAATGTACCCCTACCATTTCACAAAAAAAGTGTCAAAATGGTAAAAAAGACGAGACAGCTTGGGGCAAGCCCTTTATAAAAAAATAAAAATGTCCCACAAAGTTAGTTCTCACCGCCCGACCAAACGAAAAATAAAAATAAAAAAATCTGCAACCGACCTACCTCCATGGGCAACCGCCTCCAGTTGCAGCTTTTCCACTTATGCACCTCGATATACTGCAGTAAACGTGCACTAGCACACTGTAATATACTGCGGTAAACCTGCAATAATGCAGCTCAATATAGTGCAGTAAAGGTGCACTAATGCAGCCCAATATACTGCAGCAAAGGTACACTAAGCCCTTGTACACACGGTCGGAGATTCAGACGGAATGTGTCCTAACCGACCTTTTTGTCGGATAATCCGACTGTGTGTGGTATGCATCGGACTGATTCCGTCGGAAAATCCGTCGGACCCAATTTTCCAACTTGCTGGAAATATTTTCCGTCAAACTGGTCCGATCGGACATACTCCGATCATGTGTAGCCTACTCCGACGGACAAGGTGCCATGCATGCTCACATTCAAATTCCGACACGAAAGCGCTCGTTCAGGTAAAACTACTGCTCTTAAGCAATATAGCACATTCGTCACGCTGCAATCTTAAAAATTCTTTCATGAAGCGCATTCTCTTGTTCTTTACAATGCTGCAAGAATGAACTTCTTTTGATTCTCATAGTCACACACACTTCTCCCGAACATATTTCATTACTCTTTTTTAACCATTTCAGCAATACAATATTAGTTTGCGTCACATCTACACAATTTTAGATTTTGTTTATTTTTGGGATTTTTTTTTCTTTCGATTCCCTAAAAATCTCCTTTAAAGACAGTTTGCTCACTCCTCCTTTTTTGGGGTTTTTTTTGGTGTGTAAACTTACCACAACAACATTATTCTATTTTTGATATTTTTATTAATTTTTTTTAATCTGCAGGAGGTCGTTTAGTGTTGGTACCCCTTGTTATTAATTTCACTTTGTTTTTTGGAAATGTACCTGCCTGCTCACAAATAAACTGGCCTTTTGGAAGGAAAACACATACGCAAGTATTAATGAAAAATAAAGATCTATATAAAAACCGCGCTATTCAGCACCAGGAGAGGCTTAAACCAAATCAAATAAAAAGCTCTGTATGAATATGACGTACCTGCATGTAAAAACACTACATAGGCTGCTGCCCCCCGGACAGAAGGAAACCCCTTAGTAGGGTTCCTTTTAAAGAGTGAAAATATTAAAATATTAACGGGTTAATTGGCGCTACCTAAAAAACAGGTCTCCATTACAAAAGGGTCTTATGGAGAATAAATGAATGGAGAGGCAGGACACGGTCTTACAAAAAGCCCAGTATTCCCTCTCAACCTGCTTCTAATGACACTGTATATTGGCAAACCCAGAATCATATAAAAAGCCAGGACACCATAAAAAGCCCCAGCTCCGCCCAAAGAAAGGTTTAAATCAAACAATAAATGTAATAAATCTGTGGGCCACCATAGAAAAAAGGTCCCAAAACATAAATTGCTAATGACGGGGATTACTAATCAAACCCATTATAAATTAATACTACAAAACAGCAGAAATATCAGGAACTAATGGTGTTAGAACAAGCCAGGATACTTCCTTAAAGAATATATATTCAAACACACATTCTCAAGTATGTTAAAAATATAGGCCAAAAAACCACATGTACCAGACTACATGTACAACCTGTTGTGATTAAAGATCAAGTCGCCTGAGATGCGACAAAATACATTCAGTGATAGGCCTATTAGCAACAATAATGAAGAACCCTTTATCAGTGTAAAGTGATAAAGATATATATATATATTTAAAGTCCCGTACACTAGTGAACAACCTGGGGTCACATAAGTGTACCCACCAGTGTGTAATGCCAAAAAATATATATATATATATATACACCTCAAACAATATTGATATTAGATCAGTGTATAGTGAAAACCAAAAAGAAAATTATATGTGTAGGTCAAATAGCTGAGAGTGTGAACGTTTCACACCCCAGAACCCAAACGGTTAAAAATAAAATTGTGTGTGTATTAGTGCATACAAAAAGTGAAAATACAATAATACAAAACCTTTGCGAAAAAAGCTAAAAAACATGTGCGAAGTGCAATAACACCTAAAGTGAAAATAGTGAAATAAAAATGAAAATGAAAAATTAAAAATAAAAATAAAAAAATAAAATCTGAAAATAAGTTACAAAAAATATATATATAAAAAATATGCAAGATAGAAAATATATATATATGAAAATAAGTCCCAAAAAAAGTTCAATGGTATTAGTCCAAGGGATCCTAAAAAAATCCTTAACGTGACTTTTGTGCTTCCTATTCAGTCTTCACTGTGACTTCTGTGCTCCCCCACAAGGAATCCTACTCACCAGAAGTAGATACCCCTACAGGGGTTATGCGCCTTAAGAATCAATCTCCAGATATCCCGTTCTTTATTTAGTGATAGATGCCTTCTTGTTAAGGGGGTTCCCACATTATCGCTAGTCACGCCCTTTAACCGGTTTATATATTTTTTACTATTATCCTTTAATCTGTAAACCCTGACATTATGATATTTGGGGGTGTAGGTATGGAGTAATGGGTTTCTTGGACCATTGTGTTCTAGAACATACTCATTTTGTTCACTCTGTTTCCTCCATAATAAGGTTTTAGTATCTGTATTTCTGGGGTATTTCTTCTTCTGTCCCCTGTGTGATGCATATGAGGTTTTTTTCCCATGCACATTTATATAGGTATACTCATGTGTATCTTTACATGCACTTTCTAATGCATAACCTCACAGATATAAGCTTTGTTGACTATATCTCTGGGTTTCAAACCCCGGGTTTTTCGTAAATTATATATTTTTTGGGCATTAAGCGCTATACTTTTAGTATTATTATTACTATTCTTATTTTGTTCTCCGTTTGCTACTTAAAGTCCACAGGATATGGAGAGAAACATATGGTGTATATACAGAGAGAGAAAACACCAATCTTTTTTGATGTACAGGGAGAAGAAATATCAGTCTGCATATAGATAATAATTTCTTGCATATATATAGCAAGTATTTAATGGAGATTTCGCACGATGTGAAGAAAATGTCCGCTGTGAAGAATTTAGCAGTGTCTTTTACAATATAACGTTAATACTGATCAACTTGTAGCTAGTGAGGATTATTGCTTAAATAGCTGGTCTGTAATGTACCGCATATAGTTCTCTTTTCTATTAATCACCTGTGTCGCTTATGGTTTCCTTTTCAATTAACCATCATTTTTATAAAATCCCTCCTAGTCGCAATGAGGGAATTTTTTCTAGTAGATATTTGTGTAAGATGCAAAAACATCTTCATTACACAATGGGTTAACTCTAATTGGATGAATATAAGCTTTCCTTCTTAAACATTCTTGGAAAACTGTACTTCCCCTTTTTTGAGGTTATTTTTTAATGGCCAGTAATTTACTTAATTATATTATCTAGTTTTAAAAAAATTAGTTTCTAAAGCCGTTAGAGTATACAATCAAGGTGTTACAATATTGGTGCTGTATTCTCCTTTGGGATAGATCACCCTTTGAGCTGACAGTCCTGAGTGGGATTCCAATATGAGAAATTAGATTTGATCTTGACACGGTTTATATAAAAAAAATTTTACTCATTACCATATATGAGTCGGTCAAAAATAGTCTCATTTTTTATTTTTTATTTTTTATTGTTATTTTTATTTTTATTATATATATTTTTTATCCTTATCTTTTTATATTTTATTTTTTATTTTGGAGTGCATCGAATAGGCTCCAATATTCCTTTAAAAACGTAGGAGCGAACGTTCTATTCGAGTGTATCGGGACTATGTATTGAGCCTGTTCGATCCCCAGGGTAAAAGTGTTCTCCCGTATGAGCTTACTAACATTTGCGTCGGATGATTGCCTGCCCGCTTGTATACTAGGTCCTCCCCGTTGGTGTATGATTGGACCTCGTACTAAGAGTAATGGCCAATCAGATCACCTAAACAAAAAATCTTTTTCTATATAACGCATGCGACGTGGTAGCGTGGTACCGCCGCTGAAGACGTCTATGACGAAACGCGTCCGACGGAACCACGCCGTTACGTCACTTCCGGGTTGCCGTTGGTGTTCTGGTACGCAGGTGGAACGCAAACCGCGTATCCATCACACGGTCCCCGAAGGAAGGATTTCTTTTTGCTCTTGAACACTACGGAAAGGGCCCTATCCCAGGGGGAACACAGCCGTGATCTACCACCTCTATAGGGAGGTTTGTTCTGGTTTCATGAACTAGTGTTTCCACTTTTCCGTTTGTGTTCTTAATGATACTACATATGGTCTATGGTAGTTTCTGGGGTTAATCCGGAACTTTTTAGGGGAGATTATCATACTAACCCCCTGATTAACTGTGGTTCTACAATATAGCCCACTTTATGAGAATTGTGGCCATTTTGAACATCTTTTATTTTTTGGTTGTTTATTTTCATTTTTTATTTTTTATTTTTTGCTGTGCTGTTTTTGCCTCTTATATATATTTTTATTTATTGTGCCAATAAATCATTTTTATACGGATTACACTATGGAGGCTTCCATTTTTTTCTCATGAGGACTTGTGGATTCCAAGTTGATACAGGCTCGGGCATCTATCACTAAATAAAGAACGGGATATCTGGAGATTGATTCTTAAGGCGCATAACCCCTGTAGGGGTATCTACTTCTGGTGAGTAGGATTCCTTGTGGGGGAGCACAGAAGTCACAGTGAAGACTGAATAGGAAGCACAAAAGTCACGTTAAGGATTTTTTTAGGATCCCTTGGACTAATACCATTGAACTTTTTTTGGGACTTATTTTCATATATATATATTTTCTATCTTGCATATTTTTTATATATATATTTTTTGTAACTTATTTTCAGATTTTATTTTTTTATTTTTATTTTTAATTTTTCATTTTCATTTTTATTTCACTATTTTCACTTTAGGTGTTATTGCACTTCGCACATGTTTTTTAGCTTTTTTCGCAAAAAGGTTTTGTATTATTGTATTTTCACTTTTTGTATGCACTAATACACACACAATTTTATTTTTAACCCTTTGGGTTCTGGGGTGTGAAACGTTCACACTCTCAGCTATTTGACCTACACATATAATTTTCTTTTTGGTTTTCACTATACACTGATCTAATATCAATATTGTTTGAGGTGTATATATATATATATATATATTTTTTGGCATTACACACTGGTGGGTACACTTATGTGACCCCAGGTTGTTCACTAGTGTACGGGACTTTAAATATATATATATATCTTTATCACTTTACACTGATAAAGGGTTCTTCATTATTGTTGCTAATAGGCCTATCACTGAATGTATTTTGTCGCATCTCAGGCGACTTGATCTTTAATCACATCAGGTTGTACATGTAGTCTGGTACATGTGGTTTTTTGGCCTATATTTTTAACATACTTGAGAATGTGTGTTTGAATATATATTCTTTAAGGAAGTATCCTGGCTTGTTCTAACACCATTAGTTCCTGATATTTCTGCTGTTTTGTAGTATTAATTTATAATGGGTTTGATTAGTAATCCCCGTCATTAGCAATTTATGTTTTGGGACCTTTTTTCTATGGTGGCCCACAGATTTATTACATTTATTGTTTGATTTAAACCTTTCTTTGGGCGGAGCTGGGGCTTTTTATGGTGTCCTGGCTTTTTATGTGATTCTGGGTTTGCCAATATACAGTGTCATTAGAAGCAGGTTGAGAGGGAATACTGGGCTTTTTGTAAGACCGTGTCCTGCCTCTCCATTCATTTATTCTCCATAAGACCCTTTTGTAATGGAGACCTGTTTTTTAGGTAGCGCCAATTAACCCGTTAATATTTTAATATTTTCACATACGCAAGTATTTCTTCAAAAAAAAATACCTTTATTTCGCTGTCAGTAACAGCTAAAGAGGGAGGCAGCGATGTAGAAACTGGGGAGATTAGCGAAGCCTTTGGCCCCCAGGGCACACATCAACTATTTAAAAAAAATTGGTGGCCTGAGGAATACATGTCTGAGGGAGAGAAGTCTGGTCCTGAAGTCCATGAAACCCAGAACAGCAGCAGATGACATCTATGTTCCCAGGCTGTGGTACTACAACAAGCTGCATCTTCTGTCAGACCAGACTGAACCCAGGTCATCACTCTCTGGTCTTCCTTCCACGCTTCCTTCCTGGCTGTGACTGTGATGCTGGAGGTGTGGCAGAAGGAGGAGGAGGAGGAGGAGCAGGGGCATGGGCCAAACCACACAAGTGTGTTTCTTGTGTCATTTGGCCCAACAGACCCTTGTTGAGGGTGTGCAGAATAACCTACTCACACAAGATCTGTTGCCCCTGCTCCATTTTATCAAGCTTGCACGCAACCATGGTGGCAAAGGACTCTTGGTAGGTGGGTTTTGCTTGGAGTGCCGCAGAAGCCTCACCAATCAGCCTCAGGGCTGACTCCTCAACATTCCCCCCCTTTCTCGCCCTTTTGCGTGGAAGGTGGAGGGGAGGGACCTGGCATTCAGTGAGGCTCCTTTGGCTGCCCACCGCCTGGCTGCCGCTTACCCCCGCCTCCTCCTGGCTGCCACTTTCCACAGTCACCCCCTGGCTGTTGCATTCCACACCCTCCTGCTCCTGGCTGAGTTCTTCCTGTGTATGAAAAAGGGACATAGTTTGAGTTTTTGGTTCATCAAACAAACACAATTTTCATATCAACACTGTTGCAAATTGTTAACCAATAGAAAAGACTACCATTCTGTGCCCCACATTTTTCTTTCTTGTCCCAAAGGTTTTGGCCACTACTGTCTATTGATATGTGAAACACTTTCAAAACTCAGCAATTAGTGAGAAAAAATCAAGTTAACATCATTCATTTTGACTCCACAAATATGTACAACAATACTATACCTGGCTCAAGCTGGGCTCCCCCAGTTCTTCCTGAGTGGAAGGCCCAGGTTGGGCGTCGGAAGACTCATCGGGTGTGGAATGGAGCATAGAAGGACGCGTGGGAGGAAGAGTAGAGAGGGATTCTCTGACCTCAGCCTGGTCTGCAAGAAAATGCATCCTGTCATAATACCACAGGGTGGGGACATAAACGTCATCTTCTGAAGCTCCAGATTGCATGGACTTCAGCACCTTGCTCCTCTCCCTCATATATGTACCCCTGAGGCTACCAATTTTCTTTTTTAAATAGTTGACGTCTGCCCTGGGGACCACCGGCTTCACAAACTCAACCAGTTGCAACATTGCTTCCTGCCTCTTTTGTCTGTTACTATATAGTGGGTGTGTTGCTTGTCACAGGAAGGGCGTGTCTCTGTATTTATCGATGAACAGAGGGAGGAAGCTATGGTCGTTGAAGCCGTCCATAATGTCTGCAAGACACAACACAAGACAAACCCTAATGTCAGTCTAAAATCCACTAATGCAGGCCTCAATCTAGAAGCAGTGTAGCCTAGTGATGTAACAAGTTCAAAATTTTACCTTCGTTTGCACGTTCGTCGCGTCAGCTTCTCCCTCTGTTCACCGATCGTACGGACGACACACGCGTGTTGCGTTTTATATACAGTGCGCATGTGTGAAACTCCGCCTGCCCCTGACATTCTTTCTAGACTATTCCCTGCCCCTTCACTTCTGGTGCAGTGGGGAGAGCACATGGTGGAGAGAACACAGGTGCGCACTAATAATAGTTCCACTAACGAGGAGGAGGGTGAGGAAAGCCCGGAGCCTGAAACGTCCCAATCCAGGAAGAGAAGATTTAAGGCCTCGAATATGTCTTTTGGAGAGATGTTGGAGATGGTGGACATATAAATAACAGGACCGACTATGATGGGAAGTATGGACCTTACCCAAACTCAAATATCAGAAAGGCCAAGATAATGAATAAAGTTGTGAAGAGTCAACATAAGAATTTTGGGGTACAACGATCCAAGGATCAACTGAGAAAATGCTGGTCAGACCTGAAACTGAGGGAGCACGAGCAGTACATAAGGATCAAGCGTGTTATTGACAAAAGTAAGTAGTTGTTGTGTGTTCATATGATTATTATTGCTTGCATCCTGCAACATGTGCTTTGATTTCATGTTGTGCAGTTTAAAATGGCCACTTTCAAGTTCATGGTTTCATTCGTTCGTAGGAAACATCGTTCTGCAGGTAAGTATTCTAGCTGAACACAGTGTCCCCAATAATGTTATGACCTTGAAGCTCGGCCAAAATAAACAATTGTACAACACTTCCAAACAATGTTTCATATTGTTAATTCTGCCCTCTGTGTGCTAATTCTTTCTTTTTTTCCATTCTCATATGGGAGAGAAGACTCGGCAAGTATGAGGACACCAGGGACCACACCCCTCCCAAAGAAGGGCAACTTCCAAAAGCAGAAACAGAGGAGCAGGAGGAGGAGGAAGAAGGAGAGATCGTGGAGGTTGGGCAAATTGTCACCACAACAGGTGAGTGTCGGAGAACACAGATTCCGGTAAGCTCATCAATGTATATCACCATATTTGGATTACACGGTGTGTTTGTTTGCTTTGTTTTTCTAGGTGATGTGGAGGAAGATTCCCGTTTTTTTCATAGGGGAGAGAAGACTTGGCAAGTATGAGGACACCAGGGACCACACCCCTCCCAAAGAAGGCCAACTTCCAAAAGCAGAAACAGAGGAGCAGGAGGAGGAGGAGGAACGAGAGATCGTGGAGGTTGGGCAAATTGTCACCACAACAGGTGAGTGTTGGAGAACACAGCTTCCGGTAAGCTCATCAATGTATGTCACCATATTTTTATTACGTGGTGTGTTTTTTTGCTTTGTTTTGTAGGTGATGTGGAAGAAGATTCCCGTTTTACCAGTGAAAGTGCCCAGATCCTGATTGGGGAGATAATGGGGTGCAATCGGGATTTGGAAAATATACAGAAAAACAGCAATGATGTTAAAAATTAAATGAAGAACATCATTGATGTTTTGGGGAGAGTATGAAACACACCAAACTAGATAGGGTTTTTTTTTGATATTTTAAACCAAAAATGTTGTATTTCTCGAAATTACAAATTTGGAAGATGCACAGAGTGTGTAAACATGCACTACCTCCCATCATGGGGGATCAATGTATGTGTTTTGTGGAAAGTGTCTGAGATGAAGGGGTTGCAGCCCCAAAGCATGTACATTGATCCCCCATAGTTACATAGTTATATAGTTAGTCAGGTTGAAAAAAGACACAAGTCCATCCAGTTCAACCCCCATGATGGGAGCTAGCACATGTTGACACACTGTATGCATCTTCCAAATTTGTCTTTTTCAGGGGTGACACCCCATGTGATGAAGGCAATATCAGCCCAGTTTGTACATACTCATGTCTGATATTGTCTCCACTTTTCAAAGTTGAACTTTGTAAGTTCCTGTGTTCTGTATTTTACGGTTTGATACATGCCTGTTTACACAAAAACACCAAGTAAACCAAATTTTGATTAAACTCTGTTTTTGATACACACAATTTCGTGGTTTGTTGTAAAAACCTTTTTGAAACGCACATGTGAATGTGCTTGTATTAAAAAGTTTAATTATCAACAATGTGTGGCTTCCTTTTTCATTGCACCAAAAATGTATTTGGAGTAAAATTTTAGTTTGTGCTGAGAAGGAGTGTGATTTAATAAAGGCAACTCCACTTTGCACTCCAAGTGCAGTTTCAGGTGTACTTTTGCAGTGCACGTGTAGTGCATAGTGGATGTGCCTTTAGAAAAAAACACCCACAGTGAGTTGTAAATTTGGACAATCTTGCCATTTTTCCTGCCATGGTGCAGAAAATGAGCACGATTTTGGTCAGTAATGCACTACATACATTAGTTACAAAAGGAAGGGGTGTGTGTGTGTAGCAGACCCACAACATAATAAGATTATCTGAAGAAGAGTCTGTCCCCTCATCTCGCTCTAAACTTGGGTTTGCACTGTTGGTGAAAAAGGCACAACTTGAAAAAACCTAAATATACCTAGGAGACACTTAAAACCAAGCCAAGCAGTAAATGAAGGAGTTTCAGATAAAAATATATTCTTAAAATGCCGCTCAGACATTGTCTGGCATATCAATGGCCCCCTAACCACAAAGTAGTCCATGTATTATGTTCTAACCTCATGGGCGCTTTGGGGGGGGGGGGGGGGGCAAGCCAGGATGAGCATGTTCAAGGCCCGTGAGGTTATTCATTTTCCAGCAAGTCTGCTTCTTGTTGGCCAACTGAGACCGCATAGTTCACAGAAACTTTTTTCATAAAATTGTGCAGGACACAGCACGCCAGCACTATGTGATTCAGTTTGTATTCTGCCATGTGAATAGGCATAAGAAAAAGGCGGAACCGGCTGGCCAGTATACTAAAAGTGTTCTCCACCACTCTTCGGGCTCTGGACAGGCGGAAATTAAAAATCCTCTACTCTGGGGTGAGGGTCCTATGGGGAAAGGCCGCATCAGATGGTTCGCCAGGGCAAACGCCTCATCCGCGACAAAGACGAACGGGAGTCCTTCCTGATTCTCCTCTGGGGGTGGCAAGCCCAGACTGCCACTCTGGAGACGCCAGTAGAACTCCGTCCGTGCGAAGACTCCACCATCCGACATCCGTCCATTTTGCCCAACGTCCAAAAAGTCATATAAAAAGTCATATGTCGCAGACACCACTGCCAACATCATGATACTATGAAACCCCTTATAATTATAATAGTACGACCCCTAGTTGGGTGGTGGGACAATGCGGACGTGCTTCCCATCTATTGCTCCTCCACAATTGGGAAAGTCTCAACGACTGGCAAAGTAGGAGGCCACAGTCTGCCATTTCTGTGGCATTGAAGGACACTGTGGAGTGAAACAAGAACAAAAATTAGTAATTTGACAAATAAACATTGCAAGCAGATTAGACACCAACATTTTTGGTCAAAATTAGTATAACATTTTGGGAACGGAGTATTTAAAGCCTAAAGTCTAAGGTCCCCTTATGAGAGTCATCAGCCCCCCATCCCTCCCCCATCCCCCATATCCCCCATCTGATGGGTCCTTGCTAAAAAATGAGGGGGGGATGTTTAGGACAGGTAACCCTATTCACTTGATTGAGAGATGAATGGCTAAATAATGTGTGCTACTTTGGGAAGCCCCTCCTTAGTTACACTATTGGCAGCCCACCGGACAGGTAAGAAGTGTCATAATACCAAAAAGAAACCAAAATTGAAGCACTTTTTGACATTATGCTATTACATATCCAGATAATTAATAGGTTAAAAAAAAATTGCATTTGAAAGTATTGAGGCAGGCCCTTGCACTACATGCTTTGGTGAATTCGTCCATAAATGTGAGCATCAAAATGGTAGGTATAGTGTGTATTGGGTTTGGTAAAGTCAGCAGATAGAGGATTGCTATCAGCTGAGCTAGCAGTTGGGGGGAGGGGGTTCTTAATGAGTTTGGCACAACCCCAAAAAAAAAAAATGTCACTCTGCATGAATTGAAGCACACACATCACATTTGTAGACATTATAGGGGGTGTTTATGGGAAAGCAATACTATGGAGCTGACAAAAGACATTGGTAAGTGACTAGACCAGTGATGGTGAACCTTGGCACCCCAGATGTTTTGGAACTACATTTACCATTAGGGATGAGCTTCGAGTTCGAGTCGAACTCATGTTCGACTCGAACATTGCCTGTTCGCCTGTTCAGCGAACAGTGAACAATTTGGGCTGTTTGCAGCAAATTCGAAAAGCCGGAACACCCTATACAAGTCTATGGGAGAAATCTAAAGTGCTCATTTTAAAGGGTAATATGCAAGTTACTGTCCTAAAAAGTGTTTGGGGACCTGGGTCCTGCCCCAGGGGACATGGATCAATGCAAAAAAAAGTTTTAAAAACTGACGTTTTTTCAGGAGCAGTGATTTTAATAATGATTAAAGTGAAACAATAAAAGTGTAATATTCCTTTAAATTTCGGAGCTGGGGGGTATTTATAGTATGCCTGTGAAGGGGCGCATGTTTCTGGTGCTTAGAACTGTCCCTGCACAAAGTGTCATTTGTGCAGGAAAAAAAGTATTTTAAAATCACTTGCCGCTAAATTGTCTGCTCCCCGTAATACAGAGAACACTCAATGAGTGTTCTCTGTATTAGCCGACAATTCATTCATTCATTGATAAAAAAAAATAAAAAAAAATAAAAAAAAGCGTGGGGGTTCCCTTAAATTCAATTACCAGGCCCTTCAGGTCTGACATGGATATTAAGGGGAACCCCATGTCAAATTTTAAAAAAAAATTGACGTGGGGGTCCCCCTAAATATCCATACCAGACCCTTCAGGTCTGATATGGATATTAAGGGGAACCCCGCATCAAATTAAAAAAAAAATTGACGTGCGGGTCCCCCTAAAAATCCATACCAGACCCTTTATCCGAGCATGCAACCTGGCAGGCCGCAGGAAAAGAGGGGGGGATGAGAGAGAGCGACCCCCCTCCCTCCTGAACCGTACCAGGCCACATACCCTCAACATTGGGAGGATGCTTTGGGGGTCTGTGACCCCTCAAAGCACCTTGTCCCCATGTTGATGAGGACAAGGGCCTCATCCTCACAACCCTGGCCGGTGGTTGTGAGGGTCTGTGGGTGGGGGGCTTATCAGAATCTGGAAGCCCCCTTTAACAAGGGGACCCCCAGATCCCGGCCCCCCCCTGTTTGAAATGGTAAGGGGGTACTTTTGTACCCCTACCATTTCACAAAGAAAGTGTAAAAATGGTTAAATGAGACCAACACACTTTTGAAAAATTCCTTTATTAAAAATAAAAAAATAAAAAAAAATAAAAAAATATTCCAGCGGTGCTAATCCACTCTTGCTATCCAGCGACGAATCTCCGTTGTCCAGCGATGGATGATCATATCCAGCGATGGGGGATCTCTCAGTCCAGCGCTGTCCATAGATCCATCTTCTGTCTCCACTCTGCAGACACTGCAGAGAGCCCAGCGACGGATTTGGTTGCCAAAATCTCCTACCGTGTGTACGTGGGCTAAGAAAGGCTTGAAGAAAGATTGTCTCATTATTTGGACTATATTCTAAAGAATGGGTAACATAAAATTATGAACCACAGTCAAGCATGGTAGTGTGAGTGTCCAGTGACATACTGAAGCATATCATGATCCCCTCCACTCGGTAACTGGGCCACAGGACAGTATTCTAACATGATAAAGACCCCAAACACACCTCCAAGACAACCACTGCCTTGCCAAAAAAGCTGAGGGTAAAGCTGATGGACTGGCCACGCACGTCTCCAGATGTAAACCCTATTGAGCATCTGTGGGGCATCAGAAGTTGGAGTGCAAGGTCTCTAACATCCACCAGCTCCATGATATCGTCATGGAGGAGTGGAAGAGGACTCCAGTGGCAACCTGTGAAGCTCTGGTGAACTCCATACCCAAGAGGGTTAAGGCAGCGCTAAAAAAATAATTGTGGCCACACAAAATATTGACACTTTGGTCCCAATTTGGACATTTTAACTTGGGGGTGTACCCACTGATCATCATTGAAAAAAATGTCATGGAGAGCGAGGTCACCCAATTATGTCACCGGGTGGCCCCGCCCCTCAGCTATATAACAGCTGTCATTGTGAAGAGGCTTCAGTCATCGGGAGCCTCCCATGGAGGCAGGGTTTTTTCCATGGTTCTTTTTCTTTTTATCGGGTTGTCAGATGTTGTGATCGAAGATGAATGGACATTGCGGGAACGTTTTTATTTTATTTTAATAAAGGACTTGTCCCAAATTGTCTACTGTCATTTTTAACATTCTGACACGTTTTTGGTGAATGTGAAGGGGTGCATTGTACCCAATACCCATTCAAATAGAGGGGTGGGATCTGGGGATCCCCTTGTTAAAGGGGGCTTCCAGATTCTGATAAGCCCCCCCCACCCGCAGACCCTCACAACCACCGGGCAAGGGTTTTGGGGATGAGGTCTTTTTCCCCATCAACATGGAGACAAGGTGTTTTGGGAGGGACCCCAAAGCATCCTCTCCATGTTGAGGACATGTGGTAGGGTACAAATCAGGAGGGGAGAGGTTGCTCTCCTCCCCCCTTTTTCCTGTGGCCTGCCAGGTTTCATGCTTGGATAAGGGCCTCGTATGGATTTTGGGGGGGACCCCTACGCTGTTTAAAAAAAAATTGGCACAGGATTCCCTTACTATCCATACTAGACCTGAAGGGCCTGGTATGGATTTTGGGGGACCCCACACATTTTTTTTTACATTTGGGTGTGGGGCTCCCCTTAATATCCACGCCAGACCCAAAGGACCTGGTAATGGGCTGGGGGAACCCGTTTGTTTTTTTTCAATGATTTTTATCTACATTGCTGGGACCCGACAATACATTACAGTCGCTAGTCGTTTTAAATGAAATTTTTTTCCTTTGAAAAGGTCATTTTGCTGTGGTATTGTTCTAAACATGGGAAAAATGCACTACTTTACAGGCATACTAAGCACACACCCCCAGGCACAATATTTAAACGAATATTTCAATTTTATTGTTTTCACTTTAAACATTATTAAAATCACTGCTCCCGAAAAAACAACCGTTTTTAAAACTTTTTTTTGCATTGATACCTGGGGGAGGACCCAGGTCCCCAGACACTTTTTTATGGCATATGGCACCTTTAAAATGAGCACTTTTGATTTCTCATGTTTGTTCCTATAGACTTTAACGGTGTTCGTGTCTTCGGAAAAATGTTTTGCCTGTTCACAGGTTCTGGTGCAAACTGAACTGGGGGGGATGTGCGGCTCATCCCTAGCACATCCACCCTCATTCATGCTCCATGCCTGGCTCATCCATCCATCCCTGGCTCATACATCCACATTCATGCTCATGCCTGGCTCATCCATCAACATTCATGCTCCATCCCTGGCTCATCCATCCACATTCATGCTAATCCATGCTCCATCCTTGGCTCATTCATCCCCATCCGTGCCACATCCATGCCACATCAGTGATCATATGTGTCACATCAGTGATCATCCATGCCACAGCAGTGCTCATCCGTGCCACATCCATGCCACATCAGTGATCATCTGTGCCACATCCATGCCACATCAGTGCTCATCCGTGCCACATCAGTGATAATCCATGCCATATAACTGTTCATTCGTGCCATATCAGTGATCATTTGTGTCACATCAATATCACATCAGTGCTCATCCATGCTACATCAGTGCTCATCCATGCCACATCACTGTTCATCCATGCCACATCAGTGATCATTTGTGTCACATCAATACCACATCAGTGCTCATCCATGCTACATCAGTGATCACCCGTGCCACATCCATGCCACATCAGTGATCATCCATGCCACATCCATGCCACATCAGTAGGGATGAGCTTCGTGTTCGAGTCGAACATACGTTCGACTCGAACATCGGCTGTTCGCCCGTTCGGCGAATTCCGAACGTTATGGGCCGTTCTCGCCAAATTCGTGTGGCGCTCACGGCCCACAATGCACTGCGTCATTGCAGTGCATTGCTGGCTCATGATTGGCCAAGCATGCACTGTGACCCCGCATGCTTGGCCAATCACAGCGCCAGCAGCGAGGAGAGCCATGATTGGCCACAGGCAGGATGCATGTGGCCAATCATAGCTCAGGCTGTGTAGTACACGCCCCACACTATAAGAGGCCACCAGCGCGGCAGCCTTGTGTAGTGTGTTGGCGTCTGAAGCAGTTAGTGGGTGTTCTGTGTACCTTCAACACAGTGTACACTGATCGTTTTTCGATCTTGCTCTTCTGTAGTGGTTGTTGTCTGCGTGCCCTGACCGCAGTATACACCGCTATATTCACCTCACCTATATAGCTAGTGATCTATCTTTCATAATAGAGCTTGCAGTCAGTAGTGTTAGGAGCTTGTGCGTGCTGTCTGTGTGCTCTATACCCAGTACACACTGCTATATCCACCTACATAGCTCTTCTCTATTTGAGCCCACTTGCCATCTGCAGGAGTTATTGGAAGTTGTGTGTGCCTCCAGCACATCACAGTATACATCTGTATATACCCCTTTATCTCTGGTGTTCTATAATAAAGGCATCTGCAGGAGTTAGTGGGTGTTTTGTGCCTCCAGCACAATATACACCTGTATCTACCCTTTATTGCTGTTCTCTAATAGAGCCATCTGCAGGGCTTAGTGGGTGTTGTGTGACTCCATTACAGTATACCCCTTTATCTCTGGTGTTCTATAATAAAGGCATCTGCAGGAGTTAGTGGGTGTTGTGTGCCTCCAGCACAATATACAGTACCCAACTGCTGTTTTACCCAACTCCCTTCAGGCCATTACCATGTCTGGAAGGCCAGCAAGGAGAGGCAGACAGGTGCAAGACGATAAAAGAGGGCAAGCAGGCTCTGTGTCTAGAGACAACAGTGCTGGTCGTGGACGCGGTGCATTGTCATCAGCACGTGGCCATGGGACACGCTTGTCCTTCTTTTCGGCAGCTGGACATGTTGAACCGCAACATGCCAACGACTTGGTAGAGTGGATGACCAAGCCCTCTTCATCCTCCTCATCCTCTCTCACCCAGTCTCAGGGTACTAGCAAAGCAGCTGCCAACGCATCGTCTTCCCTTGTCTCAATGTCATCAGTGACTCCTTCCCTAGACCCACCACGTCCTCCTGAGGAGTCTCCTGAACTCTTTGAGCACAGTGTTGGGTACATGCTCCAGGAGGATGCCCAGTGTTTTGTAGGCTCTGATGATGACACTCAGCTAGAGGAAGGCAGTAGCGTGAATGTAGAGAGAGGGGATGCTCAAGAAGGACAGCAATCTGGCAGTCATGTTCCACAAGCTGCAGCATATTGCCAGGTTTGCTACAGCGATGAAGAGGGAGGGGATGATGAGGGCACTGACTCCACGTGGGTGCCTGGTAGGAGAGAGGAGGAGGAGGAGGAGGCACATGTCCAACGAGGCAGGATGCGCTCCGGGGCCAGCTTAGGGGCAGCACACCGACTGAATCACACCGCAGAGCTCCGCCTGTGCAGGGCGCTGCCTCTGCGCGTTATTCTAAAAGTTCTTTGGTGTGGGCCTTTTTTGAGACAAGTGCATCAGATCGCACCGCTGCTATTTGCAACATATGTCTTGAGCGTATCTCGCGTGGCCAAAACATTAGCCGCTTGGGCACCACATGCTTGACCAGACATATGTTGACCTGCCATGCAGATCGTTGGCAAGCGTACCTCAAAGACACACACCAAAGAACAAAGCGGACCTCTCCTTGCTCCTCATCAGCTGGCATCTCGAACCCCACTAGACCTTCAGTCCTCTCTGAAACCTGCTCTGAGAGGAATGAAGGTGTAGAATTAGGTGTGTCACAGCCAAGTGCTTCCGGGCACTCTGCTAGCAGTACACCCATGTCCGATTATAGCAGGCAAATGTCCCTGCCCCAGCTGCTGGACCGGCGAAAGAAGTTCACTCCCTGCCATCCACATGTCCAGCGGTTGAATGCTAGCTTGGCTAAATTGCTAGCACTTCAACTGCTGTCTTTTCAGTTGGTAGACTCGGCCCCCTTCCGTGAGTTTGTACAATGTGCGGTTCCTCAGTGGCAGGTCCCCAAACGCAACTTTTTCGCACGGAAGGCGATTCCGGCTCTCTACCGGCATGTGGAAGGCAATGTCCTTGCCTCGCTGGACAGGGTGGTCAGCGGTAAGGTGCATATTACCGCTGACTCATGGTCCAGCAGGCATGGACAGGGACGTTACCTGTCTTTCACGGCCCATTGGGTCACTCTTCTGGCAGCTGGGAAGGATGCAGGACAAGGTGCAGTAGTGTTGGAGGTTGTTCCACCACCACGCCTCCAAAATGCTACTATTGGTTGTGACACACCTCTCTCCTCCACCCCCTCCTCTTCTTCTTCCTCCATGGCCTCTTCCAGTGCTCTGTCCTCAGAACCAGCGGTGCTTCGTAGGCGTTCCAGGGGCTACGCAAGTACGCAGGCAAAACGATGCCATGCCGTGCTTGCGCTGGTTTGTTTGGGGGACAGGAACCACACTGGAGCGGATGTTTTGTCAGCTCTGCAGGGGCAGGCCGAGAGGTGGTTGACGCCACGCCAGCTTAAGCCAGGAATGGTGGTTTGCGACAATGGCACCAACCTCCTCTCTGCCCTCCGACAGGGACAACTGACCCATGTGCCCTGTGTAGCTCACGTCCTTAACCTGGTGGTGCAGCGGTTCTTGGGCAGGTACCCCGGCTTACAGGATGTCCTGAAGCAGGCCAGGAAAATCTGTGTGCATTTCCGCCGATCATTTAATGCCTGTGCTCGGCTGGCTGAGCTGCAAAAGGAGTTGAACCTGCCTAAGAACCGCCTTATATGTGACATGCCCACCAGGTGGAACTCAACGTTGGCCATGCTGCAGCGACTGCACACGCAGCAGAGGGCCATCAATGAGTACCTGTGCGACTACGGCACCAGGACAGGGTCAGGGGAGCTCGGTTTTTTCTCACCACGCCAGTTGGGCATGATCAGGGATGCATGCACTGTCCTGTCACCGTTTGAGGAGGCCACAAGGATGGTGAGCAGTGACAGTGCATGCATCAGTGACACTGTACCTCTTGTCCACCTCTTGGAGCATACGCTGCGTGGAATAATGGACAGGGCACTTGAGGCAGAACAGAGGCAGGAAGAGGAGGACTTCCTTGCCTCTCAAGGCCCCCTTTATCCAGACAGTGTTCATGCTGTGCCACCCATCACACAGGAAGAGGATGAAAAGGAGGAAGAGGAGGAGGAGGATGATTGTGTCAGCATGGAGGTGGAGGCTGGCACTCAGCAGCAGCAGTCTTGTAGGGATGATTTACAGTCCCAAGAAACACGTGGACTTGTACGTGGCTGGGAGGAGGTAGCTGCGGATCATGTTGTCCTTACCGAATGCCTCAGCTAACCTACGCTGCATGGCCTCCCTGATCCTGCAAAGCCTGCGGAAGGATCCTCGTATTCTTCGGAGCAAGGAGAGGGACCATTACTAGCTGGCCACTCGCCTTGATCCATGGTACAAGGGTAAGGTTGCCGACCTTATCTTGCCATCGCAGAGGGAGCAGAGGATGAGACATCTCCGGGAGGCCTTGCAGAAAGGTCTGTGCAACGCGTTCCCAGAGACTGGGAGGTTACAAACTCCTGGTCCTGGACAACGTGTTGCTGAGGCATCGGTCAGAAGGAGCGGTGGAGAAGGTGGCCGTCTGACTGATGCTTTCAGACAATTTTTTAGTCCGCAGCCCCAAGGTATGATCGGTTCCAGCAACAATCGCCAGCGTCTGATTTACATGGTGCAGGAATACCTAGGGGCAAGGTCAGACTTGGACACCTTTCCCACCGAAAATCCTCTGGCTTACTGGGTCTTGAGGATGGATCACTGGCCAGAGCTTGCACAATATGCAATTGAGCTACTGGCCTGTCCTGCATCCAGCGTTCTTTCGGAACGCACCTTCAGTGCTGCTGGTGGCTTTGTTACCGATCACAGGGTGCGCCTGTCCACCGAATCAGTTGATCGACTGACCTTCATCAAGATGAATCAGTCTTGGATCACCCACAGCTACCAAGCACCTGAAGCTGATGTAACCGAATAATTTTTTTTGAAATATCACATCCCTTCAAGACTGCCTATGCTGATGCTGAGTGAATGTCCTGTTATGTTGATTGTCTATCCTCTTCCTCCTCCGCTGATATGTTGGAAGAACATTTCTGGTTCTGGGTGATGCCATCAGCCCAATTTTTCTGCCCCTGTTTAACAGGGGCGTTTAATTACAATTTTTGATGCAATGCTTTGCAGCAGGGCTAATTCCTGCAATAAAAATAGAGTATATGGGAGAGGTTGCAGTGTGGTGGCACCAGCACCAGTGCCTAAGGCCCAATTTTTCTGTCCCTGTTTAACAGGGGCGTTTAAGTACAATTTTTGATGCAATGCTTTGCAGCAGGGCTAATTCCTGCAATAAAACTAGAGTATATGGGAGAGGTTGCAGTGTCGTGGCACCAGCACCAGTGCCTAAGGTCCAATTTTTCTGCCCCTGTTTAACAGGGGCGTTTAATTAAAATTTTTGATGCAATGCTTTGCAGCAGGGCTAATTCCTGCAATAAAACTAGAGTATATGGGAGAGGTTGCAGTGTCGTGGCACCAGCACCAGTGCCTAAGGCCCCAATTTTTCTGCCCCTGTTTAACAGGGACATGTAATTACAATTCTTGATATAATATTTCACAGGAGGGCCCGTTCCTGTGCCCACCCAGAGTAACTGTGAGGACTTATAGTGTTGTGGCACCAGCACCACAACCACCAAAGGTCAATTTTTCTACCACTGTTCAACAATAGCATGTAATTACAATTCTTGATATAATCGTTCACAGCAGGGCGCTCAAGCGCCCACCAAGAGTCACTTTGAGGGCTTACAATGTTGTGGCAAAACCAACACCTTGTTCCGCCATTTCTGCAGAGCATATAGGGCAGGCCCCTACTTTCAAACATCCAACTTACAAACATCTCCTACTTGCAAACGGAAGGAGACAACAGCAAGTGAGATGAAAAAAGATGTACGACAAAACAAATTATACAGGGGTGATAACCCTTCCCTATGTTTTCCAAAAAGCTTAAAAATCGTTTTTTTGACTGGAGCTACACTTTGAAAATGTACCAGTTGAAAATTACAAACAGATTCAACTTAACACAACAAACCTACACAGTCCCTGTCTTGTTTGCACCGCCTGTATACTGCTGTTCTGATATAGGGCCTGGGGGCCACACACATTTCCTTTTTTTAATATGGGTACTGGGTTCCCCTTAATATGCGTACAAGACCCAAAGGGGCTGGTAATGGGCAGGGAGGGCTACCCATGCCATTTTTCTCAATGATTTTCAACCATATTGCAGGAACCAGATATAACATTAAAACCGCAAGCAGTTTTAAATGATGCTATTTCCGTTTAATGTCATTTTGTGCAGGGACTGTTCTAAACACGGGAAACACGTGGCACTTCACAGGCAAACTACAGACACCCCCCAGGCACCATATTTAAAGGAATATTTCACTTTTTTTTCACTTTAATCATCATTAAAATCAGTTCTCCCGCCAAAACTGCCATTTTTAAAAACATTTTAGGCATTGACCCATGTCCCCTGGGGCAGGAGCCAGGTCCCCAAACCCTTTTTAGGACAGTATATTGCATATTAGCCGTTAAAATTAGCACTTTTAATTTCGAACGTTCGAGTCCCATAGACTTCAATGGGGTTCTACAGTTGGTACGAATTTGGGGTCCGTTCGAAAGTTCTGGTGCGAACCGAACCGGGCAGTGTTCGGCTCATCCCTACACATCAGTGATAATCCATGCCACATCAGTAATAATCCATGCCACATCAGTGCTCGCTTGTGCCACATCAGTGCTCATCCATGCCACATTGGTGCTCATTTGTGTCACATCCATGCTACATCAGTGCTCATCTGTGCCATGCCACATCAGTGATCATCCGTGCCACATCACTGTTCATCTATGCCACATCAGTGATCATCCATGCCAAAATCAATGTCATATCAGTGATCATCCGTGCCACATCAGTGATCATCTGTGCCACATCCATATCACATCATTGCTCATCTGTACCACATCTATGCCACATCATTGCTCATCCGTGCCACATCCATGGCTCCTCCCCTCTCCTCATGCTTGTCGGTACAGTGGGCTGGATCTGAAGTGCCCACAGCTCTGTGCCCATCACAGACTCATACATTCATCCCTTGCTCATCCATCCACATTCACGCACAGCCATGCTCCATCCCTGCCTCATTCATGCTCATCCATGCTCCATCCCTGGCTCATCATCCTCATTCATGCTCCATCCCTGGCTCATCAAGCCACATTCATGCTACATCAGTGCTCATCCTTGCCACATCAGTGATAATCCGTGCCATATCACTGCTCATCCATGCCACATCAGTGATCATTTGTGCCACATCAATACCACATCAGTGCTCATCCATGCTACATCAGTGATCATCCGTGCCACATCCATGCCACATCAGTGATCATCCGTACCACATCCATGCCACATCAGTGATAATCCATGCCACATCAGTGATAATCCATGCCACATCCATGCCACATCAGTGCTCGCTTGTGCCACATCCATGCCACATCAGTGCTCATTCATGCCACATTGGTGCTCATCTGTGTCCCATCCATGCTACATCAGTGCTCATCTGTGCCATGCCACATCAGTGATCATCCGTGCCACATCACTGTTCATCTATGCCACATCAGTGATCATCCATGCCACATCAATGTCATATCAGTGATCATCCGTGCCACATCAGTGATCATCTGTGCCACATCCATATCACATCATTGCTCATCTGTACCACATCTATGCCACATCAGTGCTCATCCGTGCCACATCCATGGCCCCTCCCCTCTCCTCATGCTTGTCGGTACAGTGGGCTGGATCTGAAGTGCCCACAGCTCTGTGCCCATCATGGACTCATACATTCATCCCTTGCTCATCCATCCACATTCACGCACAGCCATGCTCCATCCCTGCCTCATTCATGCTCATCCATGCTCCATCCCTGGCTCATCATCCTCATTCATGCTCCATCCCTGGCTCATCCATCCATTCCTGGCTCATCAAGCCACATTCATGCTACATCAGTGCTCATCCTTGCCACATCAGTGATAATCTGTGCCACATCACTGCTCATCCATGCTACATCAGTGATCATATGTGCCACATCAATGATCATCCATACCACATCCATGCTCATCCGTGCCATATCCATGCCACATCAGTGATCATCTGTACTACATCCATGCCCCATCAGTGCTAACCCGTGCCACATCCATGCCACATCAGTGATCATCCATGCCACATCAATGCTCATCTATGCCACATCAGTAATCATCTGTGCCAAATAAGTGATCATCCATGCCACATCAGTGCTCATCCGTGCCACATCGATGCCACATCAGTGATTATCCCTGCAACATCAGTTATCTGTGCCACATCCATGCCACATCAATGCTCATCCATGCTGCATTCATGCCACATCAGTGTTCACCCATGCCACATCAGTGATCATCCATACCACATCCATGCCTCATCAGTTATCATCCGTGCCACATCCACGCCACATCAGTGCTTATCCATGCCACATTGGTGCTCATCTGTGCCACATCCATGCCACATCAGTGATCATCCGTGCCACACCAGTGAACATCTGTGCCAAATCAGTGATCATCTGTTCCACTTCCATGCCACATAAGTGCTCATTCCTTGCCGCATCCATGCCACATCAGTGATCATCCATGCAAGATCAGTAATCATCCATGCCACATTAATTCCACATCAATGCTCAACAGTGCCGAAATTCATGCCATATCAGTGATCATCCATGCCACAGCCATGCCACATCAAATTATAGATATTGTCAATTTTTTATAGATACTGTCAATTTACTGTAATCTTTATGTCTATATCGATTTATGTGTGTGTATAAATAATTAAAGGTGTCATAGTGTATATTCCACTTACATAGGAGGAGTGCCCAATCTGCGTTTATTAACATAAGATTACTAGCAGGCACAATGATATATTTCCTGTATGGCCGGCACAATAATAGGCTTAGTAAAGGCAATTCCCTTAGCAAACATGGCGGTTAGGTCCCGCGCATGCGTGATTGGTAACTATACCCTATATAAGTGGAAAGGTGTATGAAGATGGCCGCTCCAGATGACGTCTGAATGATGAAACGCGTAGGGCGTGGCCAGATACGTACACCTCCAGTGCAAACGGCGTGGTAGCCGAGCGGATGTTCCGAACGCTTTTTTAGCAATACAATACGTGTTTTATCGTACTAAATGTGAGTACTTTTAAGGTTGTTTCAAATAAACTGAGTTTCAAACATACTACACCATGGATAGTCCTCTTTTCTATCACATGTAAAACGAGGTACAACATCCCCATGGAGGAACAAGGGATCTCCCCAGCATCACAGCAGAGACAGCCCAAGAAGCGACACAGTGGCTTATACTGTGGAGGCTGATCCATCCCGGACGGGGTTATATCTCTGGTGAGAGCAAAATTCATAAACGTTCACTGCGAACGGATAGCGAAGTCACTCCCTCCACTCCTCTTCTATACACAGAAGACCTTTTTCACCATCAAATTTTCATTTCATTTTTAATTTTTTAACTTTTTAATCCTTATTCAATTGGACTTTCACATCTGATTAGTCTTCACATAGATTTCATCGCAAGATTTTTTCACTTTCTGGACTTAATCTCATTCTTATTTTTATTTTATTTTGCAAACTTTGGCATGTTCTGTAATTTCACACAGTGTGTTATATTTGTTGCACTCACTATTTCACTTGTATTCACGCCTGTATAATTTTGAATAATTTGTTTTGTCGTTCCCCTTTATGGCCATTTCCTTGATTTTGTAAACCAAGTCACTTGGTCGCGCCATAATCACAGTCACAGGCACTTTGAGTATTTTTTGCACTCCACTATTGAATATTGATTGATTCATGGTATTTTAGCAACATAGCACTAATTATTTATTCATTTATCTCAGCTATTTATTGTGGATTTTATATCCTTATTTCAATTTATTAACCAGCACGCTGGAAAATTTATATTCACCTTGTATTCACTATTTTGATTGATTCTTAGCACTATATCATTTATTGATTTTATTACTTAGTTCATCTAGTTTTATTCGGGATTTTAAAATTATTAGCCAGCAAGCTGGAAAATTTGTACATTTTTACGATATCCATATTTAGTGAGTTTAATAAGGTATAGCGCCATATCTATTTTCTTTTTCTTACCTATCTCACTGTTCCATCCATTTGGATGGAAACAAAATAGAGGCTGCTCTTACCTACATCACATTATATATACTCTCTGTAACAAACTCCATAGCGCATCCTATCCCTTTGTTTTTATTTCCATATCAGATCATTCGCCCCTATTGGTTTCCTTGATTGCCAAGCCGGCTACGGATTTGCAGAGGGCACCATGGAAACTCAATGCGTTTTGGCTTAACCTATTTCCTTCTCATGAAAGGGTGTTGGCTGAGATCTCTGAGTTTTGGAGACTTCATGAGGACCACCCTGATTTAAGGCTGGCATGGGAGACATTTAAAGCGTTTCTCAGGGGACTCATGATCAATGAGGTTACGGAAATTAAATCTAAATCACATGTTATCAAGGAGCAGACGGAACGGCTGGTAAGCCGACTAGAGGCAGATTACATTGCCGAGGCCTCTGATGTAGCTAGGGAGGCGTGGCTTGCCGCGCAGGAGGGCGTTGCCCGGATTTCAAGGGAGGCAGCTGACGGGAAAAGGTTTTTCAACAAGCAGGCCTTCTATGAGGACTGAGAGCAAACAGGCCGCCTTTTGGCCAAAATAGTTAAGGTCTCCCAGACGTCTCCGTCTATTGGAGCGTTGCGCACTGAGGGGGGGGGGGGGGGCTGGTAAACACCCAAACTCGGGTTATGGCACAACTGGTGAGGTTTTACTCTGACTTGTACAAATCCAGGGCGACTTATTCGACCACTGACTTAAGGGACTACCTGCAGGGAATTGAGCTGCCTAAACTCTCTGATTCTCACCGAGCACTTCTGGACTCTCCAATTAGTCTGGAGGAACTGCAAGGGGCTCTTAGCCTCTTTCCAAACTCAAAGGCCCCAGGGGATGACGGCCTCCCAATGGAAGTCTTCAAACAATATGGGGAGGCAATTCTGCCTCGCCTGTTGAGGGTTCTTAACTATGCAAGGGAATGCCAGAGCCTGCCTGACTCCATGACCAGGGCTAATATTGTTCTCCTTCTAAAACCAGGTAAAGACCCCTTAGACCCGGGCTCATACAGACTGATATCACTCTTACAGAGTGATATCAAAATTCTGGCCAAGGTTTTGGCCTTGAGACTTAATGGGGTTATCTCCTCCATTATACACTCGGGCCAGGCAGGTTTTATGTCCCAAAAGTCCACAGCCATTAATCTCCGTAGACTTTACCTAAACCTTCAAACACAGGGGGAGAATGTGGGCGACAGGGCCTTGTTCTCTCTGGATGCCCACAAGGCATTTGACAGCGTGGAGTGAGAATACTTATGGGCTGTCATGGGTAAGTTTGGCTTCGGCGAAGGGTTCCTGTCATGGGTGAAGCTATTATACTGCTCACCTCGGGCGACCATCAGAGAGGCGGGACACATTTCTGCCCCATTCACTCTGCATAGGGGCACTCGGCAAGGGTGCCCACTGTCGCCCCTCCTTTTTGCCGTTGCCATCGAACCCATGGCATTCTTGATTAGAGCAATTTAGAGGGTGCGAGGCTTCCAGTATGGGAGGTTTCAGGAAAAAATCATGCTATACGCAGACGATACCATGCTACTCCTGGGAGACACATCTGATTCCCTGCGGAAGGCTATGGAAACAATAGGAAAGTTTGGAGTTTATTCAGGACTGACCATAAATTGGACCAAATCCTCTCTGCTGTTGCTGGATGCCAATCCAGACAGTGGAGGTCGGATAATACATGACGTGCCGGTGTCCCCGGGTATGAAGTACTTGGGTATACAGGTCACGTCAGAACCACTTGACTATATTTCCCTTAACCTAACCCCACTATTAAATAGAATTCGAAACAAAACCAAAATTTGATCCCGTCTTAAGATGTCTCTGGTCGGAAGAGTCAACCTGATAAAGATGATCTTTATGCCCCAACTTCTATATATTCTGCACAATACCCCTATGGTAATTCCTCTGAAGTTTTTTCGCATTATCAACTCAATTTGTAGAGATTTCATTTGGTTAGATAAACCCCCAAGGATAAAACTAGAACAACTACAAAAGTTCAAGGAGGCAGGGGGCCTCATCCTCACTAATCCTTGAGCCTACTACCTGGCAGCACAGGCACAGCATATAGCCAGGGCTCTGATGTGCTTGGCTTCCAGCCATGGCGATGTACCCTCGGGTATGGAGGCCTTGGCTTACACAAAATCAAACAAACGATTGCCCACTTACGCTCTTATGCAGAAAATCTGGAATAAACTTCGACAACTGCTGGGGGTGGAGGGCTTCACTGAATACAGCCCAATATGGGAGAATATGCACTGAGGAGCTACTATTGCTGGATTGTGGCGCTCGGTGGAAGAGATATGGGGTTGCGCATTTGGGACAAATTTTTACAGCAGGGAGGCTGACTCCCTTCCCCAATTTGAGGGAGAGATTTCACCTCCCACAGTCCATGCTCTTCTACTACCTACAACTGCAACATGCAGTGAAGGCGCAGGCTGGGGGGACCCTATGGACTCTTTCACCGACCCCGATCTTCCAATCTATGGCTAACATATCACAGTTCCAGGGCTTTATCTCTATAACTTACTCTATGGTCCTTACTGCCTGCCTCGGAGGCTTTCCGCAGATGGCACTAAATAAATGGAAGAGGGATTTTGGTACATTTGAGGATGAGCAATGGGAGGAGGCACTACAGGCGGTACAATATTGTTCGGTAAATGTGGCCCAGTGGCTATCTCAATTATATATTGTGCTCAGAGTACACTACACACCTGACAGACTGTTTAGGATGGGGGTGCGACAGGACTCAGGCTGCCCCAGGTGCGTGAGAGATCCCAGGGATTTGATCCACCTGCTGTGGAGATGCCCCAAACTGCACCTATTCTGGACAGGGGTACTGGACATTATTAACAGAGTGTTTCAGACTACCATACCCTCAGACCCGAAACCGTGTCTACTCGGAATCCTAGACGACGTTTCCATGGGGAACAATAGTAGACAGGCCGTGGCCAGGGCCCTGTTCCAAGCACGAAAGATGATTCTTCGGCATTGGAAAGCGACGAGCCTCCGGCACTGGGGGAGTGGATTGCCCAAATGGGGGACACCATTAGGATGGAAAAGTATATTTTTCAACATGGAGGGCGACCGGAAAAGTTTGAGAAACTCTGGGCACTCTGGTTGGATGCTCCCGGCCTTTCTCCGGTCGATCTGGTCATGGACAGACTGCTGAGATAAAAGCAGGGAAAGTGAGATTTTTGTTGGGGGGGGGGCACTAACTGTTAGACACCCACTGTAGGCAATTTTGTATGGGTGAATCGAGGCACAGCCAGGATACATGGTGTCAATATCTAAGGTGGTTGGGACGATATGGCATGAGAAGTTGTGAAACAAATGCTTGAATATTCCTTTTGTAGAGGTGAATAAGTTTATGTGCTGTGACAAGAATCTATGCTTGAGATGTAAGCTGCAAGTTGCACTTATATGTTATTGTTATTTAATAAACTTTCTCGGATTAAAAAATTATTACAGTGCCTTGAAAAAGTTTTTGTATCCCTTAAAATTTTCCACATTTTGTCATGTTACAACCAAAAACGTACATTTATTTTATTGCGATTTTATGTGATAGACCAACACAAAGTGGCAGATAATTATGACGTGGAAGGAAAATTATAAATGGTTAATTTTTTTTATTTTTATAAATATGTGAAAAGTGTGGCATGCATTTGTATTTAGACCCCCTGGAGTCAATACTTTGTAGAACCACTCTTTTTTGCTATGTCTCTACAAGCTTTGTGCATCTAGAGTAACATTTTTGCCCATTCTTCTCTGCAAAATAGCTAAAGCTCTGTCAGATTGGATGGAGAGCATCCATGAACAGCAATTTTCAAGTCTTGCCACAGATTCTCAATTGGATTTAAATCTGGACTTTGGGTCATTCTAACACATAAATATGCTTTTGATATAAACCATTCCATTGTACCTCTGGCTGTATATTTAGGGTTGTTGCCCTGCTGGAAGGTGAACCTCCACCACAGCCTCAAGTCTTTTGCAGACTCTTATAGGTTTTCTTCTAAGATTGCCCTGTATTTGGCTCCATCCATCATCCCATCAAATCTGACCAGCTTCCCTGTCCCTGCTAAAGAAAAGCCTCCCCACAGCATGATGCTGCCACCACCATGTTTCACGGTGGGGATAATGTGTTCAGGCTGACGTGTAGTGTTAGTTTTCTGCCACACATAGCTTTTTGCTTTAGGCCAAAAAACTCAATTTTAGTCTCATCTTTCAACAATTTTTTTTTTCTTGCCACTGTTCCATAAAGGCTAGATTTGTGGAGATCATGACCAATAGTTGTTCTGTAGACAGATTCTCCCACCTGAGACATGGACCTCTGCAGCTCCTCCAGAGTTATCATGGGTCTCTTGGTTGCTTCTCTAATTAATGCTCTCCTTGCCCGGCCTGTCAGTTTAGGTGGGCGCCCATTTCTTGGTAGATTTGCAGTTGTGCCATACTCTTTCCATTTTTTGGATGATGGATGGAACAGTGCTCAGTGTCTGCCACCCCTCTCTGCCAATTCCTTCCACAAGCCATCCACAATTCTGCCCTCAGCTACATCATTAACCTGGTCTAAAAATATCAACTAAACTGCTCTCTTGAGTCCTCCCAGGATCTCCTACTCTCTAGCTCCCTTGTCCACTCCTCCCATGCTCCACTTCAGGACTTCTTCTGAGCTTCTCTCATCCTTTGCAACTCCCTACTCCAATCTCTCTATGTCCCAATCTATCCATCTTTAGCCAATCCCTGAAAACCCTTCTATTTTTAAAGAAGCCTATCCTGCTCCTAACTAATACACTGGGGATTATTTACTATTTACTAAAGGCAAATCCACTGTGCAATTGTAAGCACAGTCGCTGTAGATCTGAGGGGAAAATGAAAAAACAGCATTTTTGCTTGCACATGATTGGATGATAAAATCAGCAGAGCTTCCCCTAATTTCAGAGCTTCCCCTTGAATCTACAATGACTGCACTTACAAGTGCATTTGTAGTGCAGTGTGGATTTGCCCTTAGTATATCAACCCCACTGTGTTTTTACTTTATCCATCAGCTCATCTCCCACAGTTATTACCTTTTTTGTATCACTTGACCTTCCCTCTTAGATTGTAAGCTCTAACAAGCAGGGCCCTCTCATTCCTCTTGTGCCAAATTGTATTGTAACTGTAATGTCTTCCTTCATTTTGTAAAGCGCTGCCTAAACTGTTTGCACTATATAAATCCTGTATAATGATAATACAAATAATAAATAGATCATCAATATAAACTTATCATGGCTCCTTCAGTTTTGATCTAAATTAAGGCAAAACAAAACTTATTAGCAAATGTTTCTACCTATTTCACACAGGGTGATCATTCTTGACTTAACAGGATGGAAATCTAGGATGGAAAAGGACCTGGGGGTCCTAGAAGATGATAGGCTGAGCAATGGCATGCTACTAACAAAGCAAACGGAATATTGGCATGCATTAAAAAGGGGATCAACCCCAGAGATAAAACGATAATTCTCCTGCTCTGCAAGACTCTGGTCCGGCCGCACCTGGAATATGCTGTCCAGTTCTGGGCACCAGTCCAGGAAGGATGTACTGGAAATGGAGCGAGTACAAAGGAGGGCAACAAAGCTAGGTCTGGAGGATATTAGTTATGAGGAAAGGTTGCGAGCACTAAACTTATTCTCTCTGGAGAAGAAATGCTTGAGAGGGGATATGATTTCAATATGCAAATACCACACTGGTGACCACACAATAGGGTTAAAACTTTTTTTCGCAAAAGGGAGTTTAACAAGACTCATGGCCATTCATTAAAATTAAAAGAAAAGAGGTTTAACCTTAAACTATGTAGAGGGTTCGTTACTGTAAGAGTGTCAAGGATGTGGAATTCCCTTCCACAGGCGGTGGTCTCAGTGAGGGGCATTGATAGTTTCAAGAAACTATTAGATAAGCACCTGCACGACCACAACATACAGGGATATGCAATGTAATACTGACATATAATCACACACATAGGTTGGATTTGATGGACGTGTCTTTTTTTCAACCTCACCTACTATGTAACTATGTAATAGCATCAATTCAAACTCCAAAGACACGCTGGTAGGTTAATTGGCTTCTGTCCAAAAATTGGCCCTAGTATATGAATGGGGACCTTGGATTGTGGGCTCCTTTAGGGTAGGGACTGATGTGAGGGACCGATGTGAGTGTGCAATGTACAGGGATAGGGACAATTGTAGACACTCACTCAGGTTGAACTGGATGGACTGGTGTCTTTATTCAACCTTAGTAACTATGTAATTAAAATTGTAATTAAAATATTACTGTAATATAGTTATTAATAATAAACATTGTTATTTGTATGGAAAATGATTAAATATTGTAAGCATATGAATCACTTCCCTTAATTGTGCTATTCTGTTTGCTTCTTAACTTGCTGGAAAAAGGGGAAATTATTCAAAAGGTATTGAAAAAAGAGGCAATCCATTGTAGCTTGGGGTATATCTAAAACTAAAACTTTTTTTTATTTTGAATAGAGTAGGGGTGGGTAAAAAGCACTGTATTTTTTAATTTTGTTGCCATCTGAGAAACTTTAAGGAGATTTCCTTTCAATTCCAATCCTGTAGTCCTAAGCCCTTGTACACACGGTCGGAGAATCTGTCGGAATGAGTCTTATCGGACCGTGTCGTCAGATAATCCGACTGTGTGTGGTATGCATCGGACTGATTACTGAATCTCCGTCCGACCCAATTTTTCAACATTTTGGAAAGATTTCCCGACCAACTGGGCCGGACGGACCTAATCCGATCATGTGTAGGAAATTTTGATCGGACCAAGTGACACGCATGCTCACATTCGAATTCCGACACGAAAGTGCTCGTTCAGGTAAAACTACTGCTCGTAAGCGATATAGCTGCAATGTTAAAAATTCTTTCATCAAGTGCATTCTCTTGTTCTTTACAATGCTGCAAGAACGAACTTCTTTTGATGCTCATAGTCACACACACTTCTCCCGAATGGATTTCATTATTCTTTTTTAACCATTTCAGCAATACAATTTTAGTTTGCGTCACATATACACAATTTTAGATTTGTTTTTTTCTTTTTTGGATGTTTTTGGGGGGGAGTTCCCCTAAAAATCTCCTTTTAAAGACAGTTTGCTCATTTCTCCTTATATATATATACAACATTATTGTATTTTTTATATTTTCTTTTTCTTTTTTAATCTACAGGAGGTTGTTTAGTGTTGTTACCCCTTGTTATTTAGTTCACTTTGTATTTTTGAAATGTACCTGCCTGCTCACAAATAAACTGTAATTTTTGAAGGAAAACACATTACACAAGTATTTCATCAAACAAAAAAAAATTGATTTTGTTCACTAGAAACTAAAAATAGGAACGCAGCACTGGAGAAACTTCTTAACTTTGGTGCAGCCTTTGGCCCCCAGGGCAGACATGACTAAATTAGATATTAAAAAATTGGTGGCCTGAGGAGTAGATATCTCAGGGAGAGAAGTCTGGTCCCGAAGTCCTAGAGAGCAGGAAATTCAGATGCCATTTCTGTCCCCAGGATGTGGATCTTCAAGAGGCTGCATCTTCTGGCACACCAGACTCAACCCAGGCCATCACTCTCTGGTCTTCCTTCGGGACTTCCCACCAGGCATCCTTCCAGGCTGTGGCTGGGCTCCTGTAGCTGGGGCAGGAGAAGGAGGGCATTGGTCAACCTCCTGGCTGCCACTTGCCACAACCTCCCCCCGACTGAGGTCATCCTATGTATGAAAAGGGGACATATTTTTAGTTTTTTGATCATCAATCACACCATTTTGTGCTCCAGGCTTTTGCTAATTGAATGTTACCAAATAGAACAGACTATCATTCTGACACCAGCATTTTTCTTTCCCGTCCTAATCATTTTTGGTCACTACTGTCTCTTGAGATATAAACCACTTTGAGAAATCACAACTTACTGATCAATAAGAACATCTAGTTAACATCATTAAATGTAACACAAGAAATATGTTCAACAATGCAATACCTGTCTCAAGCTGGGCCCCACCACATGGTGCTGCCTGGAAGGCCCAGGTTGGACATCAGAAGCCTCAGCTGGGGCTGACGGATGCCTTGGAGGAAGCATGGAGAGTGGTGGCCTGAGTGGTGGCCTGGGTACCCCTTGGTCTACCAGAAAATGCAGCCTGTCAAAGTGCACCATCCTGGGGTAATAAACAGCATCTGGATTTCCTGCTCTCAAGGACTCCAGGTGCTTCTTTCTCTCCCTGAGATATGTCATCTTCATGGCCACAATTTTGCGATTCAGATAGGTCATGTCTGCCACAAAGCAAGCAGTTTCTCCAGTGCTGCGTTCCTCTTTGATCTGTCAGTATAAAAGTTGTCGTGGAACTGCCACAGGCAAGGCATTTCCATGTACAGTTCTATGAATAGCCCCATAAAGTTGGCATTTGTGAATGGATCCATATTGTCTGCAAGACACAACACAAGACAAACCCTCAAATACTAAAAATGCAATTAAAATCCCTCCTAATCTTGTCCCAACATCGGCCTAGATAGAAGCAGTCTAGTCTAGTGAAGCACCAAGTTAAAAATGTAACCTTCATTTCCACGTTCGTCGCGTCCGTGCCTCACACTCTCCTCCCAGATCGTACGGACGATACACACGTGTTGCGTTTTATATACAGTGCGCATGCGTGAAACTCTGCCCGCCCCTGACGTTCTTTCCAGACTATTCCCCGCCCCTTCCTATCCTGCGCAGTGGGGAGAGCACATGGTGGAGAGAACGCAGGTGCGCACTAATAGTTCCACTAACGAGGAGGAGGGTGAGGAAAGCCCGGAGCCTGAAATGTCCCGATCCAGGAAGACAAGATTTAAGGCCTCAAATATGTCTTTTAGAGATATGTTGGAGATGGTGGACATTTTAAAGAGGAAGTAAACCCCTTCAAACCACTTTGACCTACAGGTAAGCCTAGATTAAGGCTTACCTGTAGGTCCAAGCAATATCTCCTAAACCTATATGGTTTAGGAGATATTTGCCCGAAAATGGGCACCGCTGTCTACGGCGCATGCGCCGTAGACAGCGGCGCGCAGGCGCACTAAATGCGGCAAGTCCAAGAATGGATTTGCCTAATTTGTCGACTCCCGTGCGCATGCGCGGGAGTGACGTCATCGCGGCTTCGCCGAATGGCAGCGTCGGAGCTGCGAGACACAACTCCCGTGCGCATGCGCGGGAGTGGCGTCATCGCGGCTTCGCCGCTGTCATTGGTCGGAGCTGCGAGACGCCACCAGCAAGATGGACGCGGCGGACTACAGGGATCAGCGGCGACTTCGCTGGCTCCTGTGTCAGGTAAGTGACACATAATGACCTACTATGCGATGCATAGTAGTCCATTATGCTTTACCTTTGCAGGGAAAAAAAGAGGAAGTAAACCCATCAGGGTTTACTTCCTCTTTAAAGAGGAATGACTATGATGGGACTATGATGGGAAGTATGGACCTTACCCAAACCCAAATATCAGAAAGGCCAAGATCATGAATAAAGTTGTGAAGAGTCTTCTGAAGAATTTTGGGGTACGTCGATCCAAGGATCAACTAAGAAAACGCTGGTCAGACCTGAAACTGAGGGAGCACGAGCAGTACCTAAGGATCAAGCGTGTTCTTAAACTAAGTAGTTGTCGTGTGTTCATATGATTATTCTTGCTTGCATACATGCTCCATGTGCTTTGATTTCATGTTGTGCATTTTAAAATGGCCACTTTCAAGGTTATGGTTTCGTTCATTCGTATGAAACATCGTTCTGCAGGGAAGTATTCCAGCTTAACTAAGTGTCCCCAATAATGTTCTCACCTTGGAACTCAGCCAAAAAACACAATTGTACAACACTTCCAAGCAATGTTTCATATGCCTATTTCTGCCCTCTGTGTGCTAATTATTCTTTGTTTACATTCTCATAGGGGAGAGAAGACTCGGCAAGTATGAGGACACCAGGGACCACACCCCTCCCAAAGAAGGGCAACTTCCAAAAGCAGAAACAGAGGAGCAGGAGTAGAAGGAGGAAGGAGAGATTGTGGAGGTTGGACAAATTGTCACCACAACAGGTGAGTGTCGGAGAACACAGCTTCCGGTAAGCTCATCAATGTATATCACCATATTTGGATTACATGGTGTGTTTGTTTGCTTTGTTTTGTAGGTGATGTGGAAGAAGATTCCCATTTTACCAGTGAAAGTGCCCAGATCTTGATCGGTGAGATAATGGGGTGCAATCGGGATTTGGAAATTGTACAACAAAACATCAATGATGTTAAAAATAAAATGAAGAACATCATTGATGTTTTGGGGAGAGTGTGAAACACAAAAAAACTAGATAGGGTTTTATTTTTGCTTTTTAACAAAAAAATGTTGTATTTTGCGAAATTAAAAATTTGGAAGATGCACAGAGTGTGTAAACATGCGCTATCTCCCATCATGGGGGATCAATGTACATGTTTTGTGTTAAGTGTCTGAGATGAAGGGGTTGCAGCCCCAAAGCATGTACATTGATCCCCCATGATGGGAGATGGCACATGTTGACAGACTATGTGCATCTTCCAAATGTGTTTTTTTCAGGGGTCACCCCCCATGTGATGAAGGCAATATCAGCCCAGTTTGTACATACTCATGTCTGATATTGTCTTCACTTTTCAAAGTTGAACTTTGTAAGTTCCTGTGTTCTGTATTTTACGGTTTGATACATGCCTGTTTACACAAAAAAAACAAGTAAAAAAAAAAATATGATTAAACTCTGTTTTGGATACACAAAATCTCTTGGTTTGTTGTAAAAACCTTTAATAAACACACATATGAATGTGCTTGTATTAAAAAGTTGAATTCTCAACAATGTGTGGCTTCCTTTTTCATTGGGCATAAAATGTATTTGTAGTCAAATTTGAGTTTGTGCTGAGAAGGAGTGCGATTTACTAAAGGCAACTCCACTTTGCACTCCAAGTGCAGTTTCAGGTGTACTTTTGTAGTGCATAGTGGATGTGCCTTTAGTAAAAAGCACTCACAGTGAGGTGTAAATTTGGACAATCATGCCATTTTCCTGCCATGGTGCTGAAAATTAGCACGATTTTGATCAGTAATGCACTACATACATTAGTTAACAAAAAGAAGGTGTGTGTGCAGCAGACCCACAACATAATAAGATTATCTGAAGAAGAGACTGTCCCCTCATCTCGCTCTGAACCTAGGTTTGCACTGTTGGTAAAAAAGGCACAACTTTAATAAAACTGGCAAAGTGGGAGGCCACAGTCTGCCATTCCTGTGGCGTTGAAGGACACTGTGTAGTGAAACAAGAACAAAAACTAGTAATTTGACAAATCAACATTGCATGCAGATTAGACACCCAATTTTTTTGACAAAATTAGTATAACATTTTTTTTAACTGAGTATTTAAAGCCTAAAGTATAAGGTCCCCTTATGAGAGTCATAACCCCCCCCCCCCCATCCCCCCATATGATGGGCCCTTGCTAAAAAATGAGGGGGGGTGTTTAGGACAGGTAACCCTCTCCACTTGATTGAAAGCTGAATGCCTAAATAATGTGTGATACTTTGGGAAGCCCCTCCTTAGTTACACTATTGGCAGCCCACCGGACAGGTAAGAAGTGTCATGATAACAAAATGGAAGCACATTTTGACATTCTGCTATTACATAGCAAGAAAATTAATGTGTTAAAAAAATAAAAATAGCATTTGAAAGTATTGAGGCAGGCCCTTACACTACATGCTTTGGTGAATTTGTCCATAAATGTGATCATGAATAGTGATGGACGAACTTCCGACGGAACGTTTCGCGCATGCGGACCGCGAGCGCGGCCGATAGTTCGCGAACCGGAACGTTCGCGGCGGGCCCCATTGACTTCAATGGGAGACGAACTTCGCAAACCTACAGGTCAAATTTGCAGCCACAAAATAATTAATAGCTGTGCAAACATAGTCCCACCACATGGCCAATGACATAACACATGTATGAGGTGAATCTGGGATCGACAACTACAAGCATTCTTTTTTTATATGGGAAATTGTTGTGACAATTTAGGACTGTGGAGTGCATGAAGGCAATGGAGGAGAGGGAAGGTCAGGGACCAGGGTAGGCAAAGAAGAGGGTGCAGGAGATGATCACCAGCAGCGTGACATACAGCAATGACACCTGCACCGTGATAGAGTGATCTGACAACAGCACCGTGATAGAGAGCACTGACATCAGCAGCGTAACATAAAGCACTCACACCAGCACTGTGATATACAGCACTGACAGCAGCACCGTGATATACAGCACTGACATCAGCATCGTGATATACAGCACTGACACCTGCACCATAAGCAGCCCCAGGAGGAAGTCAGCATAGCACAGGGATGGTGGGAGCCCCTCATAATGAGCATAGCACAGGGATGTGGGAGCCCCTCATAATAAGCAGCCCCAGGAGGATGTCAGCATAGCACAGGGATGGTGGGAGCCCCTCATAATAAGCAGCCCCAGGAGGATGTCAGCATAGCACAGGGATGGTGGGAGCCCCTCATAATAAACAGCCCCAGGAGGATGTCAGCATAGCACAGGGATGGTGGGAGTCCCTCATAATAAGCAGCCCCAGGAGTAAGTCGGCACAGCACAGGGATGGTGGGAGCCCCTCATAATGAGCATAGCACAGGGATGGTGGGAGCACCTCAAAATATGCACAGCAGAGGTACAGCCCCAGGAAGAAGTCAGCACAGCACAGGGATGGTGGGAGCCCCTCATAATATGCACAGCAGAGGTACAGCCCCAGGAAGATGTCAGCACAGCACAGGGATGGTGGGAGCCCCTCATAATAAGCAGCCCCAGTAGAAATATGACACCGCTCAACCTCTTCAAAGAGGAGGGTACGGGCATATAGTACGGTGTGCTTTTTTTGAACAAGGAAGTGAGCCAAATGAAGAAAGAAGGTCTCTGTGCTCGATTAAAAAAATTGTTTATAGACATATACATGGTCTACTGGTCACATGTGTTGAATTCCTCCGAGATCCATGCCTCATTCATTTTTAGAAATGTGAGGTAGTTAACACTGTCGTGAGCTAGGCGAGTACGCTTATCGGTCACGATCCCCCCTGCTGTGCTGGACATCCTTTCAGACAAGACACTGGATGAGGGGCAAGCCAACAGTTTGATTGCAAATTGGGCAAGCTCTGGCCAGAGGTCAAGCCTGCCCACCCAGTAGTCCAGGGGTTCATCACTCCTCAGAGCGTCCACATCAGCCGTTAACCCGATGTAGTCGGACACCTGACGGTCTAGGCGTTCCCTGATGCTGGATCCGGATGACACCTGTCGATGGGTCGGCTGAAAGAATGACCTCATATTCGAAGTCACCAACACATCTTCAAACCGGCCTCTTCTTGCAGGCGCTGTTGGATTGGTACCCGCAACTCCTCTGGGAGTGGGAATTGCTCCTCTGCCAGCGTACGCAAAAGCAGAATGCAGCATTTCTCGAAGGAAGGCCTGGAAGTGCTGCATTCTGACAGCCCTCTGTGACGGCGGTAACATTTCCGCCATTTTGTGTTTGTACCGGGGGTCTAAGTACGTTGCCACCCAGTACTGGTCCTTGACCCTTATGCTTTTTATACGGGGGTCCCTGTTAAAACACTGGAGCATGAAGGCCCCCATTTGCACTAAAGTGGAAGCGGTGTGGTGGCCTGGCTCCTGCTCATCATCCAGGATAATGTCGTCCTCTCCCCATCCATGCACAACAGGGATCCCAGAAAGGTTTAAAGCATGCTCTTCTTGCTCCTCCTCATCCGCCCCAGCACCATCCTCCTCTGACTCCTCTTCAGACTCCTGTTGTTCACTTGTCTCAGATAGAGTAACCCCCCCTGGGAATTCATCCAGCATTGCGACTTCCTCATCTTCCCGCTCCTGCTCCTCCACACCTTGGTCAATGACATGAAGCAATACACGCTCCATAAAGAAGGCATAAGGTACTATGTCACTGATGGCACCATGGCTGTGACTGATCAGTTTGGTGATCTCCTCAAATGGGCGCAGAAGTCTGCATGTGTCGTGCATGAGCAGCCACTGGCGCGGTGAAAAAAAACCCAGCCCCCCAGAACCGGTTCTGCCGCAGAGTTCATACAGGTAGACGTTAACTGCACGTTTTTCTGCTGGAGCAGCCTATTAAGCATATAGAAGGTTGAGTTCCATCGCATCGGGCAATCGCAAATAAGACGTCTGACCGGCAGATTGTGTCGCCGCTGAATGTCAGCAAGGCGAGCCATGGCCGTGTAAGATCTTCTGAAATGGGCCGAGATTTTCCTTGCCTGCCGCAAGATGTCCTGGACCCCAGGGTATTTGACAAGGAATCGCTGCACGACCAAGTTTAAGACGTGTGCCATACATGGCACGTGCGTGATTTTGCCCTGTTTCAATGCGCTAAGCAGATTGGCACTGTTGTCACACACCACTTTACCAACTGTCAAATTGAGCGGTGTTAGCCACTGATCTGCCTGTGAACGCAAAGCTGAAAGGAGTGCCGGGCCAGTGTGGCTCTTGGCTTCCAGGCACAACAGACGCAGCACGGCATGGCAACGTCTCACCTGGCATGTCGAATAGGTTCTAGGGAGCTTGGGCGGCTCAGCAGAAGAGACGCTAGCAGCGGAAAAAAAGGAGTCAGCTGAGAAGGAGAGGGAGGAGGATGGAGTAGGAGGAGGAGGAGAAGAAGAGTCAGCCCTGCATGCAATCCGTGGCGGTAAAACCAAATCTACACAGGTGCCACGGGTTACATGCTTGACAGCCGTCAGAAGGTTCACCCAGTGGGCAGTAAAAGTGATATACCTTCCCTGCCCGTGTTTGCTAGACCACGTGTCTGTGGTCAGATGTATCTTGGCACCGAAACTGTGTGCCAGAGATACATTCACTTGCCGCTGAACATGGCCATATAGCTCTGGGATGCCCTTCTGTGAGAAATACTTCCTTCCTGGGACCTTCCATTGTGGTGTTCCAATGGCCACAAATTTGCGAAAGGCCTCCGAGTCCACCAGTTTATATGGCAGTACTTGGCGGGCTATGAGTTCTGACAAGCCAGCCGTCAACCATTGGGCAAGAGGGTTATCCGACGTCATTATTTTTTTACGCTCGAACATTAGGCCCACAGAAGCCTGCCTTTTTGCAGAAAAACATGAGCTTGGCGTGATGGAAGGTGGAGTGGAGGACAATTGTGAGGAGAGAGGA
Organism: Lithobates pipiens; assembly: GCF_037356315.1. NCBI lineage: Eukaryota > Metazoa > Chordata > Amphibia > Anura > Ranidae > Lithobates > Lithobates pipiens. Next base: position 212,563,223 of record NW_027507784.1, read on the forward strand.
GAAGGAGAAGTAGAAGACGAGGCTGGACGGTGAGAGCCTGCAGTGTGGCTTTGTGTGTTCCGTTGCTCCCGCTGGGCTCGGTGATGGCTGCTCATGTGCCTTCTTAAGGCGGTCATCCCTAGGTGAGTGTTGGGCTTACCGCGACTAATGCGTTGACTGCAAAGATTGCAGATGGCAACGCTATTGTCAGCAGTGGACACGTTAAAAAAAGCCAACACTGCGGAGCCATGTGCCGGTGTCCTGCGAGTGCCAGATGTGACCGTACATGGTCGATGACTCGCTCCTGATACATTTGCAGTCTGATTTGTCCCTCCTGTGCAATGTAAGTTATTCCTGCTTCTCCTCCCTATCTGCTGGTCCATATCTCCCTCTGAACTCCCCTCCTCTTCCTCTCTTGTGGGCACCCACGTGACATCACTAGACACGTCATCATCAACGTTACCTTCCCCACCGCTATAAGTAGAGATCTCGGAGTAGGCAGCAACACCGGGGACCAACCTCCTCCTTGGGCTGATCTGGGTACTGTCGTCAGACTGCTGAGTAGCGGTTGTTGCTGCCTCCTCTTCCTGATCCAATACCAAGAGTGACTGCGCATCAGAAATGTCTTGATATGGATCGGAAAATAATTCCTGTGACTCAAGTGGAAGGTATGTGGTGGTGATGGTGTTGTTGGTGGTAGTGTCTTTGGGGGTGCACATAGCAGAGAGTGAAGAAGAGGGTGCAGATCGAGAGGATGAGGAGGGTGCAGAAGAGTAAGACTGAGCGAGCCACTCAACCAAGTCTGGTGCGTCCTTTAAATGAATTGAACGCACCTTCTGCAACTTCTCACTTTGGCTCAAGCCTGTTGCTCCTGCCCTACTCCTACCACCCCTGTGGAAGGGCCTGCCTCTTCTTCTGCCTGTCATTTTTTAAATGACCCTGTGACAAAACTCTCAGTCCCTATACCGATGAAGGACTGCTGCAGTATAGGGCAGCGGTCAGCAGTAGTGCACCTCAACCCTATGTATTGTGGACCTATACCAGTCCTTATAGAATGGCAGACTGTACCTCACTCAACCCTATGTACTGTAGCACCCTAGGCAGACCAAGTTACCAGTCCTTATAAGGAGCTTTGTGGAACAAGTGGGTTGTGAATGATTAGCAGACTGCAGCAGAAGGGCAGCAGTCAAGTATAATATTCTTTCTATATTTGGAAGAAAAAATATTATACGTGTACAAGCCTATTACCATACCACTGATACCAGTCCTGAAAAGAACCTTTGTGGAACTAATAGTAACAGCTACTGATTAAACTGACCCTCACTGCATCACACACTGCTTCCTGCCTGTCCCTATATAAACTGACAAAACAGAGGCTACTGGAACAATAATTGAAACAACACTTTTGTGGACCTGATAGTAACAGCTAATGACTAAACTGGCTGTCCCTGCAGCACACACCGTCCTGTCCCTTTCTCTAAACTGACAAAAGACACTCAGGCTGCTGCAACAATCACTAGCACAGCACTGCCTATCCTGAACTATACCTAACACCTATACCTATACCTATGAGTAAGCGCTGTTTGTAGCGTGAAACGCCTTAGCTATTTTATTCAAAAATCCTTTTTTGTTCCCTTTTTGCTGTGACGTTTTGTTCAATGAAGTTTTGCACTTGCATTTTGAAGAAATAAAGGCATCTAATTTTTACACAATCCGGAGTGCGGCTATCCAGAGTTTCGTTCTGTTTCCACACATATCCTGAACTATACCTAACACCTTTACCAGTCCTGAAAATAACTTGTGTGTACCAAATAGCTAGCGATTTGGGTCACTGTAATCTCTCCCTGCTCCACACAGCAACCTCTCCCTATAGTGACAGAAGAAAGAATGTAAAATGGTCGCCGGATCGGGTGTATTTATAAGTTAGGGGGCATGTCCAAGTGTCCATGTGCTGTAATGTCTCAATTGGCTGTCCTGTACCCCATGATGGATGCGTCATCATAGGTCAAAGTTCTTTTACACAATAAACACGGAAGTCCACCGGGCGAACGGCGCCAATAGTCCGCCGAACGGGCGGACTGCGAACAGCCGAAATTCGCCACGAAACGACCGCCGGGCGAACCGTTCGGCCATCACTAATCATGAAAAAGGTATTTAGAGTGTGTATTGGGTTGGGTCAAGTCATCAGATAGAGGATTGCTATCAGCTGAGCTAGCAGTTGGGGAGAGGGGGGTTACTAATGAGTTTGGCACAACTCCAAAAATCAAAAAAGGTCACTTTGCATGAATTGAAGGACACCCATCACATTTGTAGACATTTTAGGGGGTGTTTAGGGGAAAGCAATACTATGGAGCTGCCAAAAGACATTGTTAAGTGACTAGACTATAGTCTTAGGGGCCAAGAAGAGCATGGTGGGGAAGTTAGTGAGGCAAATAGGCATGAGGACAAAGGGGCAGAGCATATGAATTGGAGCATATTGCAATGATGGTAATTAGGGAATGAGGAAAGAAATGCAAGACATTAGCAATCATGAAATACATAGAATGTGATGTTTAAGGATAAAAATTTGCATAATATAGTCCTTCTGCAGGAGCTGAATGATGGCAGAACAGGTCTCTGGAATAATGATCCCCAGAGCCTGGGGGGAGATGCCTGTAGAGAACTTGAGGTCCAGAAGACTTCTCCCTGTTGCCAAGTAGCGCAACGTGGCGATGAGCCTCTGCTCCGGAGTGATGGCTTGCCACATGCAGGTATCCTGCCTGGTGATATAAGGGGTCAGCAAAGCCAGCAGACGGTGAAAAATGGGGTCCGTCATCCTGAGAAAAATCCAGGAATGATCAGGATTATTCTTACGGATCTCACGGAGCAAAGGCATCTGGGAGAACTGGTGACGCTGGCGCAACCAATTCTTGGTCCACAAACGCCTCCCCTCCCTGTTCATGGACTGGGCTTGTGTCAAAGTCAAAGTAAGAACCCCAACAAGAAGCCCCTGCACAGCACAAACTGTACGATGAGTACGTAGACGAAACATGTTTGGAAAACGGTCGGCTGGTCAGAATGGACACCAGAAAGCACCGATAAACAGCAAGGCCTGAGAGGACGACCTGAATAGCAGAAGCAAGCAGACAATAAAAAATGCCTGACAAGCACAAACTGAAGAGCGGTAGCGATCTGAATCACTAATCTGAAAAGCACGAATCGTCTCTCACCAAACTTCTACTAAAACACGAGATCAGCAGAAGGAGCCCAAAGGGTGCCGGATGTGGTGCTGAACTTCCTTTTTCTAGTCCCGCCATACACGGCTTATGTCACCGCATTCTTGGCAACCGCTAAATCAGACTACTTGTTCCGACCGTGTGTATGCAACAGTTTCGGACACAATCCGTCGGACTAAATCCGACGGACAAAATCCAACGGATTTGGTTGGCAGAATCTCCGAGTGTGTGTACAGGGGCTTAGAGAGCTGTAACAGGAACAAGTGTCCCACTTAGATTTCCCCTCTATTCTGTTCTGAAATCAATTAAAAATTTTGGATTTAGTCTCACTTTCATTCCCAGTGACATTTTTATTGTGACATTATGGCGGACACATCGGAAATTTTTGACACATTTTTGGGACCATTGTCAGTTATACAGCAATCATTGCTATATAAATGCAGTGATTCCTGTGTAAATGACAATGGCAGTGAAGGGGTTAACCAGTGGGTGGCAGTGTAGGGGTGTCTTACTAACTGTGGGGGGGTTGGGCTTTCATTTAGTGAACACTGATCTCTGCTCCAATCACATGGAGCAGAGATCAGCGTCACTAGTTGCTAGGCAGAATGGAGAAATGCTGTTTACAACGGCACTTCTCCATTCAGCTGTCCCGTGAGACGATCGCGGGTATGCCTGCGGCGATCGAGTCCGCGGGACCCGGCCCGGACTCGCGGGGGTCCCAACCGGCGTGCTCGCGATGGCAGGGCGGCATTGAAGATTGGACGTACCTGTACGCCAATATGCCTGCCCGTGCCATTCTGCCGACGTACATCGGCGTGCGCTGGTCGGGAACCGGTTAAAGTTGTCTCTGCAAGCTTTCTTTATTTGGTAAACAACGTCATGGGAAACCAGTCTGTATGATGAAGCCACATTTTAGTGCACTCAGTACAAGATTAGAGATTTTTTGGATACAATACCGGCATAAATTTCTACAGCCAGTGGTACAACTAACCACCGCATATCTTAACCACTTAAGGACCGCCGCATGTAAATCTACGTCGGCACAATGGCACCGACAGGCACAAGCACGTACGTGCTTGCCTTCCAGCGGGTGGGGGGTCCGGTCGGACCCCCTCCCACTGGCTGCGGTGGTCCATTTCGCTTCAGGAGCGATCCGGGATGAGGGGATGGCCGTTGGTTTCTGGCTATCCCCTCTCGATCGCTCCTGGCGAATGAGAAGCTTCCCCTGTCTGTGTAGTGTAAACACAGGCAGGAGGAAGTGATGTCACTCTCACTCTCTTCGGGGCGGTCTTTTTGACCGGACCGCGAGGAGAGCACATAGTAAGTGCACCAATCACTACACTGACACGTAGGTACACATAGGCACACAAATCACCCCCCCCCCCCCCATCGCCCCCCCTCCCAGTCACAGCATCACTGCAATTGCAGTGATTATTTATTTACTTATCACTGCATTTAGTGTCAGTTGTGACAGTAAAAAGTGTCAGGGCAGTTAGTGTTAGGTACAGGGTAGCCCCCTACACCCCCCTAATAAAGGTTTAACCCCCTGATTGCCCCTAGAGTTAACCCTTTGACCCCCTTTTTCTAGTGTCACTAAGCGATCGTTTTTCTGATAGTTGCATTAGTGTCACTGGTGCCGCTAGGTAGCTAGTTATTTTTTATGTTCACCACCAGGTTTTTATAGCGTTAGGTACCCCCATATACTACCTAAAAAGATTTTAACCCCCTGATTGCCCCTAGTTAATCCTTTCACCAGTGATCACCGTATAAGTGTTACGGGTGACTCTGGTTAGTTAGTTTGCTTTTATAGCATCAGGGCACCCACCATTTATTACCCAATAAAGGTTTAACCCCCTGATCACCCGGCGGGTGATATCAATTAAGTTTTAGGGTCAGGGTCTGCATCGCCCCAGGCAGTGCTAGGTTACTGCCAGTACTGCTAACACCCACGCGCAAAGCATACACCTCCCGTAGTGGTATAGTATCTGAACTTTGTGTGTCTACTTTCCAAAATGGGGTAATTTGGGGGGGGGGGGTTGTGCTATTTTGGCATTTTATGGCCTTCGATACTGTGATAGGTAGTGAGGAGTGAAATCAAAAATTTGCACCCTTAGAAATCCTGAAGGCAGTGATTGGTTTTCGGGGTGCCGTACGCGGTTAGACTCCCAAAAAGTCCCACATATGTAGTATCCCCATACTCAGGAGAAGCAGCAGAATATATTTTGGGGTACAATTCCACATATAACTATGGCATGTGTGAGCAATATATAATTTAGTGACAACTTTTTGTAAAAATTTTTTTTGTGTCATTATTCAATCACTTGGGACAAAAAAAAGAATATTCAATGGGCTCAACATGCCCCTCAGAAATTTTCTTGGGGTGTCTACTTTCCAAAATGGGGTCATTTGGGGGGGGGGGGTTTGTACTGCCCTGCCATTTTAGCACCTCAAGAAATGAGATAGGCAGTCATAAATTAAAAGCTGTGTAAATTCCAGAAAATGTACTCTAGTTTGTAGACGCTATAACTTTTGCGCAAACCAATAAATATACGCTTATTGACATTTTTATTACTAAAGACATGTGGCTGAATACATTTTGGCCTAAATGTATGACTAAAATTTAGTTTATTCGATTTTTCTTATAAAAAAAGTAGAAAATATCTTTTTTTTAATTTAATTATTTTTACATTTTCAGTCTTTTTCCTTTTATATCGTAAAAAATAAAAGTCACAGAGGCAAGCAAATACCATCAAAAGAAAGCTCTATTTGTGGGAAGAAAAGGACGCAAATTTCGTTTGGGTACAACATTGCATGACCGCGCAATTACCAGTTAAAGCAGTGCAGTGTAGACATGTGCAGAGTAAAATATTTTGTTTCGGAATTTCGTTTTCGTCCGAAAACTTAATTTATTTAGTTACTCCCGAAATTCGTTTTTATTTATTTCGTTTTTCGTTCAAAAATTGCATTCGTCCGAAAATCCACATGAATTACGGTCGAATCTGTCTTGGAAGGCTTAATGTGTCTGTCGAATGTATAAAGAAGATTCGACGGAGCTAACTATATAGCATACTTTAGAACCCTATTAAAGTCTATGGGACTCCAACGTTCAAAATCTAAAGTGCTAATTTTAAAGGCTAATTTGCAAGTTACTGTCCTAAAAGTGTTTGGGGACCCGGGTCCTGCCCCAGGGGACATGTATCAATGCAAAAAAAAGTTTTAAAAACGGCCGTTTTTTCGGGAGCAGTTATTTTAATAATGATTAAAGTGAAACAATAAAAGTGTAATATTCCTTTAAATTTCGTAGGGGGGGGGTTGTCTATAGTGTGCCTGTGAAGGGGCGCATGTTTCCCGTGCTTAGAACTGTCCCAGGAGACACTGCAGGCATTCTGGCGGCTGACGTTTCTTATATACGGAGGGCGGGGCCACCCGTCACCTGACCCCGCCCCCCTCTGACGCAAGGGGAAACCCGGGGTTCCCCGTGACGTATGGGTGACCCCGCCCCCCTCTGATGTAACGGAAACCTGCCTGTGTTACATCAGAGGGGTGCGGGTCACCCCTACGTCACAGGGAACCCCGGGTTTCCCCTTGCGTCCGAGGGGGGCGGGGTCAGGTGACGGGTGGCCCCGCCCTCCGTATATAAGAAACGTCAGCCGCCGGAATGCCTGCAGTGTCTGCGTGGAGGAGACAGAAGAAGGATGAATCGCTGCGCTGGATGAGATGAGACATCGCTGGAGAGATGACCGTCCGTCGCTGGATAGCAAGAGTGGATTACCGCCGCTGGAATCTTTTTTTATTTTTTTATTTTTAATAAAGGAATTTTTCAAAAGTGTGTTTGTTTTATTTAACCATTTTTTACACTTTCTTTGTGAAATGGTAGGGGTACTTTTGTACCCCCTTACCATTTCAAACAGGGGGGGGGCCGGGATCTGGGGGTCCCCTTGTTAAAGGGGGCTTCCAGATTCTGATAAGCCCCCCGCCCGCAGACCTCCACAACCACCGGCCAGGGTTGTGGGGATGAGGCCCTTGTCCTCATCAACATGGGGACAAGGTGCTTTGAGGGGTCACAGACCCCCAAAGCATCCTCCCAATGTTGAGGGCATGTGGCCTGGTACGGTTCAGGAGGGAGGGGGGCCGCTCTCTCATCCCCCCCTCTTTTCCTGCGGCCTGCCAGGTTGCGTGCTCGGATAAAGGGTCTGGTATGGATTTTTAGGGGGAACCCCACGTCAATTTTTTTTTAAATTTGATGCGGGGTTCCCCTTAATATCCATACCAGACCTGAAGGGTCTGGTTATGGATATTTAGGGGGAACCCCACGTCAAATTTTTTCTTAAATTTGAGGCAGGGTTCCCCTTAATATCCATACCAGACCTGAAGGGCCTGGTAATTGAATTTGGGGGACCCCCACGCTTTTTTATTTATTTTTTTTTTTTTTTTTTTATCAATGACTTTCAATGAGTGTTCTCTGTATTACGGAGCCGACAATTCATAATAGCTGCGAGTGATTTTAAAGGACTTTTTTTCCTGCATAAATGACACTTTGTGCAGGGACAATTCTAAGCACGGGAAACATGCGCCCCTTCGCAGGCATACTATAGACAACCCCCCCCCCCCCCCCTACGAAATTTAAAGGAATATTACACTTTTATTGTTTCACTTTAATCATTATTAAAATCACTGCTCCCGAAAAAACGGCCGTTTTTAAAACTTTTTTTTGCATTGATACTTGTCCCCTGGGGCAGGACCCGGGTCCCCAAACACTTTTTAGGACAGTAACTTGCAGAATCTTTTCTCTCTGTCAAATCTTTTTTCTCTGTCGAATATTTTCTCTATATAATCTTGGACTAATAGAGGTAAGGTTAGGCACATTCGACCACAGGTTCTATAGACAGATTGTTGTCAGAGTCATGTCGAATCTCATATTCTATATCGAACTGTTGTAACAATGAAAACGAAAATAAAGCATTTATTTATGTCGGATCTTTCGTTTTTCGGATTTTGTGCTTTCGTTATCGTTTGTCAAAACGAAAACGAAAATAGCTGAAATTCGGACGAAAATGCATTCGGACGAAAACGAATGCACATGTCTAGTGCAGTGCGAAATTGTAAAAAGACCTCTGGTCCTTAGGCTGACAATTGGTCCGGGGCTTAAGTGGTTAAGGACACCAAACATGTTCTCCAGCTACTTGAAACCATCCCAGTATTAGAAGGTAGATCCTTATTAGTGACAGTGGAGGTATCTTCCCTGTACACCATTGTACAATACCATCGGGCCTGCGAGTCAATAAGATGGCTGTAACGCAATCACAGCACTCTTATCTGTAAACAAAGAAAGTATTTGATCAAATGCTTAGAGTTCTGCCTTAAGTACAATTACTTTTGACGATACAACGATACATCGGAGGTCTTTTAGGAAAAATTAAACAATAATGATAAAAACATCAAACGTACATGGAATATCAGCAACAAACAAATCAACTTCTTAGATCTGGATATCACTCTCGTAGAGAACAAGTTAATTACCAAGACACATCTCAAAAATATTGATGTGAATAGCTACCTTCCTATCAACAGCTGTCATTTTAAACCATGGCTCTTCAATATTTCAAAGGACCAGATTAGTAAGCATTAAGATAAATTGCACAATTTGAAGAAGATTTCCTAACCCATGCCACGTTTATAAGTAGTCAATTCAAGGACAAAGTTTACACTGAAGAATTTATCCAAAATCAAATAGACAAGGTAAAAAACCTGGATAGCTCCACTATGCTGCAAAATAAAAATAAGGACGATCATCAACGACTATCAGAAGCATCTTTTTTAATATTACACTGGCACATACTAAAAAGTGACAGACATCTCAATAAAATTCTTCCTGAAAAACCAAACAAACATACTCTATAAGAGAACACCAACTTTGAGAAATATTAGTCTAAAAAAGGTAATTGAACCACCGAAAACTAAGGGTTACTCCTTTTTTTTGATGGCAAAGGCTTTTTCCCTTGAAAATACTGCTTTGCTTGTAAACATTCTAAGAAACCACAAATAAAACATACACAGTTCACCTCCATTAAAACAGGACAAAGCTATCCGATTAAAGATTTTATTGTCTCACGGAGGGGGTAGTGTACATTCTACAGTTTAGCTGCAATCTGCAGTATGTGGGAAGAACAAAAAGACCATTAATGGTTAGGACAAGGGAACATGTTCAAAGCATCTTTAAAGGCTTCCTGAAACGCAATGTATCAAGACATTTTTCTCAAGTACACAATAAACATCTACAATTTTGGGGCATAGAGAAATATAACAGACCGTGGAGGGGGGCACATAAAGTCAGGTCCATCAGTAAAAAAGAATCCAAATGGATACACACTTTACATACTTTTGTACCTGACGGTCTGAACATTCCTGGGTCATGAGGTATACTACTCCTTGAGTTTGACAATTAACAGAATTTTTGTCCTTTTTTGAAGTTTTGTAGCCGCTTCATTAAATAATGTCGCGGTAGAGCAATTTGCGAATGCGCAAATATTGCCCATAATGGATTGTTTTTTAATGGCATTGGATGGAATCTATCTGCGTGCAGGACTGTTTCCCGCAATACTTTTGTGAAAAAGTGTACGCTGCAATTTCCCTTCCAAACCTTATTTAACCTGAACATCCAGGAAGATAATGGTGTCATAGTTGTACACCATGGTAAATTTTAAGTTATGTTGGTTTACATTAATTAGATCAAAAAATTCAATGAGAGTGTCTTTGATACCCTCCCAGATGACGAAGACGACATTGATATACCGGAACACATAGAAATGTGTCCCGTGTATTCGACAAGGTCCTCGTCATCTAGAAGGGACTGCTCCCACTCCCCCAGATACAGGTTGGTGTACGATGGGGCACAACATGTCCCCATCGCTACCCCCTGTACCTGGAGGTAGTGGAAGCCATTGAAAAGAAAAAAAAGACCACAAATACTGGGAGGTCTGGAGAGCTTCTCACTTTGCCTCCTCTCACTTGTGACAATAACTCTATATTTTTCATACTCATGATAACTTAAATAAATACCCAGTCGTTTAGTGGTAATAACAAAAATTATTCTTGGATGTAGTCACACCAAGGGACCTGCAACCAAAACTATGAATATGTGACTATACCAAAAAACAAAATATGTGTTCTTCTAATATTGTGTTCAGAAAGTATCACTGTTTGTAGTTCATAGGATATTAACCTACACTGACAGAATTTTATAGATACCTCACCACCGGGGACCCTGAATAAAGTCACTGGAGGGCTACCCCTTTCAAGTCTCTTAGAGGAACCTGTTCACAGTATATACCCAGTCGGGGTGACAGGTTCTACCTCCTGTTGAGGTTGAAAGCCATGTGAATATAGGTAGCAGAATTTCTTTGTAGTAGTAAGCCTACTATTTACCAACCAACATGTTCAGGTAAATGTTGTAAACAATGCTACGCAATTCATGTATAAAATGTTTTCTTTTCTTCAATAAAAATCTATGGTTAAAAAAAAGAAAAAAAAGAGAGACTTATGGGGAGAACCCTGTTGAAGAATCTTCTGTATAGTAGCCATCCCCCACTGGTGGGGGATCGAATTATACAGGACCTCAACATCGATGGCAACAAGAATGGCATCGTCAGAAACTGTGACTTCCTCAATTTTGAAAAAGTGAATTGTTTCTTTAATGAAAGAGGGCATTGATAAAACATAGGATTATAAGTTTGAGTCAATGACCCTACTTACATTTTCTGAAATACTGCCATTGCTGGACACTATGGGCCGGCCAGAGGGCTTTTTTGGATCTTTATGAATTTTTGGTAGACTGTAAAATGTTGCTACTTTTCATCCTAATGAAGTCACGTAAAGCCTTTGAAATGGCTCCATTATTAAATGCTTGGTCTACCAAAATGAAGAACTTTTCATTGAGGGAATCCACTAGACTGGCTGGTATTTTTTTTTGTACCATTATTTGTTATTTAAAATTCTCTCACACGAGGGGCATGGCTAACCGCCAAGAATTATGCAAGCCTAATCCCACAGCTCCAGCGCCAAACAGAGAACTAAACAGCTGTACCATTAACCTATCAATCAGCGATGGTATCCACAGACCCCCACACACTGGGGCATCAGCTTCGGATCATCCTACAAAAGAAAAGAATACCGGCAGCCAAAGAGACTGACAGATTACTTCACAGTGCTTCCTGGAGACCGGATGCAAGATGGCGCCCACCGCTCTTTGTTTTCTTTTCTTCAATAAAAATCTATGGTTAAAAAAAAGAAAAAAAAGAGAGACTTATGGGGAGAACCCTGTTGAAGAATCTTCTGTATAGTAGCCATCCCCCACTGGTGGGGGATCGAATTATACAGGACCTCAACATCGATGGCAACAAGAATGGCATCGTCAGAAACTGTGACTTCCTCAATTTTGAAAAAGTGAATTGTTTCTTTAATGAAAGAGGGCATTGATAAAACATAGGATTATAAGTTTGAGTCAATGACCCTACTTACATTTTCTGAAATACTGCCATTGCTGGACACTATGGGCCGGCCAGAGGGCTTTTTTGGATCTTTATGAATTTTTGGTAGACTGTAAAATGTTGCTACTTTTCATCCTAATGAAGTCACGTAAAGCCTTTGAAATGGCTCCATTATTAAATGCTTGGTCTACCAAAATGAAGAACTTTTCATTGAGGGAATCCACTAGACTGGCTGGTATTTTTTTTTGTACTATTATTTGTTATTTAAAATTCTCTCACACGAGGGGCATGGCTAACCGCCAAGAATTATGCAAGCCTAATCCCACAGCTCCAGCGCCAAACAGAGAACTAAACAGCTGTACCATTAACCTATCAATCAGCGATGGTATCCACAGACCCCCACACACTGGGGCATCAGCTTCGGATCATCCTACAAAAGAAAAGAATACCGGCAGCCAAAGAGACTGACAGATTACTTCACAGTGCTTCCTGGAGACCGGATGCAAGATGGCGCCCACGGCTCTTCACAGCATAATGGCGCCACTTATCTCCCTGATGCTGATGGTCCAGAAATAACCCCATCAGAGGTTTCTACTAACTCCCCTGCTTCATCCCAGCCATCATCTGTCAGCAATAGTCCTGCCAAGGCACAAATTCAACTGGATTCTGGCTCACAGCCTCCTGAGGTAAGCCCTGCTTTGGACTCTCTCACTACACAGCAGACCCAGTCACCTCCCATAGCAGAATTTCCCGAATCTAACCAGCTAGTCCTTGCTACCACTATGAAAGATATGCTCATGTCTTTACGTAGCTCACTTCACAATGACATATCATCTATGTTCACAAGATTCAAAACTGAAATTAACTTTATGAACCAGAAAGTATGTCATATTGAGCAAAAAATTATGGTCATGACTGAAACAGTGAATGACCTGGTAGACGCCCATGACCATACCTGCGATGAACAAGTATGGATCAGAGCCAAGATGGTGGACCTGGAGGACAGGTTGCGACGTAACGGTGTAAAATTAAGGGGTATACCTGAAACAATCATGCCATCTGACCTCAATTCCTATACCAGGAAACATATCTGTGCTTCTTCCTGATCTATCACCCATGGAAACCATCATTGACCGCATACACCGCCTGCCCAAACCTCCTCACCTCCCCACAGAAACACCACAGGATGTATTAATGAGAATTCATTTCTGCCACACAAAATATTTACTCCTGGCCAAAGCGTGACACCTGGGGCAATTACCAGCACCATACATGAGACTTCAACAAAATGCAGATCTCTCTCAATACACCCGCCAACAACCCCGCCAACTAAACACCATCACTAAACCTCTCAACAACCACAAAATCCCTTACCAATGGGGATTTCCAACCAAACTTGTAGTTTCAAGAATGGAATGAAGCACAACATACATATGGTTGAAGAGGGCATACACCTGTTACGCACCCGGGGAATTATTCCTGATGAGGCCACATCAGCAAAAACAAGCATCAAGGAGAAGGAGTCCAACTCCGTACATAACTGCTACTTAACACAGGTCAGTGGTATCCACTCATCTATGCCACTACTACACTCCATTTGGTGCCTGCTTGCTGCAGCCGATTCACAAACTTTCATCCTTACAAAGCCCAGCAGTTACCTTAGATCACTGCTGATCCTTGTCTTCCCTACCCCTACGGGTACTTTGTTCTAACCAAAGTTGTATTGTTTAACTACTTACTCTCATTCCTTTCCAAGAGCACAAGAAGAAATCTAGCCAGAATCTACCTACCACATCAATGCATCCAACCCGCAACTCTTCAGAAGATCCAGGTCAACAACTAAGAGGTTGAACCACATACCCACAGAACTGTAAGTACCGCATTCTTCACACAGCTACAACACCCTACAAGCCACGATTCCTAAATTCCTCACTCAATGCAGAAGGACTCAATCGCCCAGCTAAGAGAACGTCCTTGTGGCGTACAGCACAGGATTCTCCGAGCAAAGTCCTATGCATACAGGAGACCCGTTTTAAATTACACGCAGAACCTACATGCTCTGAATATTTGGGTGAAATGCTTATCGGTGCATCTGGACCCTCAAAGAAAAATGGAGTCATGATAGCTATTAAAAATACGAACGCTTTCACCCTACATAACAGTCTTGTGGACACTGAAGGCAGATACCTCGCACTTGACTGTACCTTGAACAACTCCAGATATACTATAGTGAATATCTACTCACCCAACTCTAAACAGATCAGACTCCTTACTAAATTGATAAAGAAAATGAATGTTTTCCACCAAGGTCAACTCATCCTATGCAGAGACTTCAATATCGCACCTGACATCTCGCTTGACGTACCTTCACGTACCAGCAGACTCACGTCACCCATGGGTTCCTTCAAAAGGAACAATGAGCTCTACGATGTGTGGAGATGTCACCACACCACTGAATGAGACTATTCCTCCTTTTCCCAGCCCCAAAACTCGTATACATGGATTGATTACTTTTTGGTGGATAAATGGACTCTACCCAAAGTAACCGAATCAGCTATAGCCACAATAATCTGGTTGGACCATGCACCAGTCAAAATGACTACAGATGGCTCGCTGTCTACCCCGCACACAAGAATTTGGAGAGCCAACCCCCTGATCATTCATTTGCCTATTTATTCCACTTGCATCAAGGATCGCATGGAGGAGTTTTTTACTCTGAATGAGGGAACTGTTTCTCATAGTACAACTCTTTTGGAATGCTCATAAAGCATTCATAAGAGGAATCATTATTCAAATGAATTCCAGAGAGAAGAGAGGAGGAAATCACAGCATCTAGACACATTTAGTATTAAAACTATAGAGTCACAAAACAAAACCAATGCTAATCCTGCACTTAAAGCTGAACTAGGTTTTTTTTTTTTCTAAAAACACTAACGCACTTCAAGGCCAACATTACTCTACAGGAAACAAGGCGGAAAATGCTATGGCCACCAGACTAAAAAAGGCACTATGCTAAAATCAAAAATCACACATATATACCACCCTACCACACAAAAGAAATTATTAGAACCACAATCCATTGCAGATGCATTCAGTCAGTACTACAACACACTGTATAACTTAAAAAAATTACACCTCTGTCACACAGCCAGCCACACAGGACATAGAGGCATTCCTACAAGAAATAAATCTTCATAAATTATTCACAGAACAAATTACCACCCTAAATACACTATTCTCCACATCAGAAATCTTGAAGGTAATATCTGCTTTACCCTCTAATAAATTTCCTGGACCAGATGGCCTCACAGGCCAGTACTACAAGCAATTTAGTGCAATACTGGCACCCTTTTTATCAAAAGTATGCAACGACGATGCTTCCTCCTCATTTCTCCCACCAGAAATGTTAACCGCATTGTAATATTGCCAAAGCCAGGGAAGCAACCTACCACGCCACAAAATTTCAGACCCATATCGCTTCTCAATTTAGACACTAAAATCTATGCAAAACTCCTAGCCACAAGATTGATAGACTTAATGCCCATGCTGAATAATCAAGACCAATCAGGGTTTACAAAAGGAAGGCAAACTTCTGACGCAACACGCAGACTGATTAACATAATCCACACTGCTGAGATGACTAACGCCTTCTCTGCTCCTATCTCTGCAAGGCAAGGTGTTCAGTAGGGTCCACTGGTCTTACCTAAAAGCGACACTCTGCAAATTTGGTTTTTAAGGACACATTCTATCCGCCATATTAGCGTTATATTCAAATCCAGCAGCCTAAGTGAACACTTCAGAGATGCTATCCAATCCATTCCATATTACTAATGGCACCCGACAAGGATGCCCCTTGTCACCACTTATCTTTAACCTCATGATGGAACCTTTAGCAGAACACATATTATCTAGTGCCACAATCTCAGGATTCACAATAGGCGCCGTAGAACGTAAAATGAATGTATTCGCAGATGATGTGATAATAATGATGAACCCCCTTGCCTTGCTTCCCTGGCTTTAGTGCATCTTTTACTACAACGATTCAGCTCTATTTATTATTATAAGGTAAATGAAAAAATAAATCATACAAATTAGACCTAGGACTAGATGCAGTGACCACTAATTTACTTAGAAATCACTTCTCGTATCCATGGGTGGAATCTGGAATATCTTACCTAGGTATCACTCTTACTAAATCCAGAAAGGTTTATTTGCCAATAATTATGTAGAAGCAAAACAAATGTCAATAAGGGAAACTACCACACTCAAACACGATCTTTAATGGTCAGGACGACTGGCAGCATTCAAAATGCTGGTCTTACCCAAATTGCTCTGTTAGGCACACTGCCAATACCACTATAACCTTCATAATGTACCTCTGTTCCCTACAATCCATCCTAAGTCATTATGTATGGCAAGGAAAAAAAAAAACAGGAGAAATCATACAAAACTTAACATAGACTTGCAGGGGGGATGGGATACATTGATCTGAAGGATTATTACCTGGCTACCATATTATCACAACTGAAAGACTGGATGAACGTAAAGCCCACAACACACTGGGGTGACATAGAAAAGAACATGACACCAGGGAATGACCTCAAAAGCTGGTTACTGAGTACCCCCACTAGGCAAATACACATAACACACTACTCTCCAACCATAAGAGCATCCATAAAAGCATGGAAACTACTGCACTACACTAAGCCCTTGTACACACGGTCGGACATTCTGCCAACCAAATCCGTTGGGTTTTGTCTGACGGATTTTATCCGACGGATTGTGTCCGAAACTGTTGCATACACACCGTCGGACCAAGTTGTCGGAAAATCCGACGTTATTTCATTACGACGGGACTACGTTCAGGCTAGTAGCCAATAGCTTTGGTGTAGGAATTTGATCTGAACATGCGTGGCACTTAATCCAATCGGAATTCTCTACACATGATCGGAGTATGTCTGATCGGACCAGTTTGTCGGAAAATATTTCCAACAAGTTTGAAAATTGAGTCCGACGGATATTCCGACAGAATCAGTCCAAAGCATACCACACACAGTCAGATTATCCGACAACATGGCCCCATAGGACACATTCCGACGGATTCTCCGACCGTGTGTACAAGGGCTTAGTGGTCACAACTTCTGACCAAAATTGTCCACATACCATTGATAACGGGTCAGTTCATATCTCTGGACCAGACCATACCTGCCTGGTTATCAGAACAGGCAAACCACATATCAGCGTTACGCACCAAGACAACAAACCCTCCACACAAATCCAAAAGGAATACAATGCACACACACTATTTCTCATACTACAGGATACAACAATGCCACCCCCTTTTAGAAAGAATGCTGCCTATAAAGATATGGAACTTTCTTTTCACTGATGACATGAACACTAAAGGAATCTCCTTATTTTACTCTACATTACAGGAAAAAACTGTTTTACAAAACAAAACCCATTATTGACTGGGAAGTAGATTTACAAACACAGTTCACTAACCAGCAATGGCAAACAGCTATAAAATCAATCTCAAACACAACCAACTGCACTTGCTTATGGGAATGAACACAAAAAATCATGATGCATTGGTACTTGACTCCTCGGAGAAAGGCTAAATTTCAACCGCACTCCTCCTCTAAATGTTGGAGAGACTGCGACCACATAGGCACACTGTTACACACCTTATGGACTTTACTGAAAACTGAGACTTGATACAAAAGGTACTACATATTCAAATCACACTAACTCCACAGCTAAGCATTCTAAATCTATCCATAGTCTCGATCCCAACCAAGCTAAGACTTGTTACCACTCATATACTGTTGGCTATCAAATTTCTAATAAGTAGACGTTGGAAGACAAAACAGGTTCCACACATTGCTGAAGTAATTGCTCTAGTGCAAACACATTACACCTATGAAACAATGTTCTCATTAGGCAATCCCTCACACTACCGTATTTGTGAATTATGGCTCCCTTGGGAGCAATGGTAACTACAAAATCCTACTTAAACTATTAACATTGACAGCTTTAAATTCCCTCATGCTATATGTTGACCAGTCAGTATTATCAATGTGGTCTTTATTTTTGGTATACATGCATTTTAGCAGTAGTTTACATGTGAATATTTCTAAGTCAGTTACGAGTTCAAAAAGATAAAAATTCTCCTCTGGGCAAAAAGTCAAACCCCAGAGAGAATCTGGAACTCTGCCTGAGTCAAGGAATGTGATGACAGATGGTTACACTTAATTGTGTGGTTGAATGCACGTGAGGTATTGATCCAGCCCTTTCCCATTCTTGATTGAGGAGAATGGGGCCCCCTGTGGAGTTTAAAGGTTTTAGTGTAGTTAATCTGGATTTAATAGTAAAATGAGAAATGTGACAGGTGCTGTGTGAAGCGTCAGACAGCGACAAATCAGATGCACTCCTGCCCATATGATGGGTATTATCATTTGTTAGAATTGATGATGTTTGTGCATCAGATTCTGCATCTACAGTACATTTTTTTGTGTCTTCTTTAAGTGAGCTTCTGTTGTTACGGCTCCTCTTGTTTTCCACGTACATGCTGGGGTAGGTTTTGGCTGGAACCCATAGATTTGGAATTCTTAGATTTCAACATACTGCTATACATGCTTTCTAAGTTCATAAGATTTTTTGGTTTGTTTGTTGGTGGTATTCCATCTATACGCGCGTCTTAGAAAATGCTGTTTTGTCCCGCCAAAATGTAATCTCTTTTGTACTATGATTTTAATAAAGGTCGACAGGCTGACATTAAAGTCAATCTGAGCCACCAAAAATTGTGTATGCCCTGAATAAGGTGCCAGGGCTGTTTCTAAGTTATTAATTTCTAAATCTAGTGATTCAATCTGTCTTTTATATTCCGGATTTAAGATGATTCTTCAGAGCACAAGATTCAATTATCTTCCCATTGCTTTTAGCATTCCACACTGATTTGGTCAAAATTAGGAAAAATTTGCACCCGTAACCCAAAAGGGTTACGGGTGCAAATACCTCACGTGCATTTAACCACACAATTAAGTGTAATCAATCTATCATCACATTCCTTGACTCAGGCAGAGCTCCAGATTCTCTCTAGGGGTTTGACTTTTTGCCCAGAGGGAGAATTTTGATCTTTTTGAACTCGTAACTGACTTACAACTTTTCACACGTAAACTACTGCTAAAATGCATGTATACCAAAAATAAAGACCACATTGATAATCCTGACTGGTCAAAATATAGCATGAGGGAATTTAAAGCTCTTTGCAATTTGACCACTCTCTTCAAGGAAAATAATACAGTAGATCTGATTATGCTGTTCGAAGATATCAATAAATCAACACAAAAATCTATCACTATGTTTGAAAAGCCATCAACGAAATTTCCCTCACCCGATATCAATCCCAGTGTAGCCTTTTTCCTAAAACAAACAATATAAGATATTTGCAAATTGCCTCGCAAAAAAAACTTTTCCCCAAAACCTGACACCTCAGGAAAGTGAAACCCTTAAATCATTTCCTAATAATACAATTGTGGTAAAACCCTCTGGCATGCCGGGCAACGTTGTATTAATAAACAATCAAGATTATGTAACAATGTGTGAGAGAATTTTAAATAACAAAGAATGGTACAAAAATACCAGCTAGTCTAGATTTCCTCATTGAAAAGTTCTATGTTTTGGTAGACCAAGCATTTAATAATGGAGTCATTTCAAAGGATTTACACAACTTCATTAGGATGAAACATACGAAAGTAGCAACATTTTACAGTCTACCCAAAATTCATAAAGATACAAAAAGCCCTCTGGCTGGCCCATAGTGTCTGGCAATGGCAGTATTTCAGAAAATATAAGTAGGATCATTGACTCATACTTACAACCTTATGTATTATCAATGCCCTCTTTCGTTAAGGACACAATCCACTTTTTGAAAATTATTGACAATTTCTGACGATGCCATTCTTGTTATCGATGTTGAGGCCCTGTATAGTTCGACCCCCCCTCCCCCACCAGTGGGGGATAGCTACTACATAGATTTTTCAACAGGGTTCTCGCCATGAAAAATCTATAAATTAATTTATATTGAATGGTCAGGAGTACATCCTAAACCATATTTTTCTTTGCAAGGGCTCCCACTACCTCCAGGTACAGGGGGTGGCGATGGGGACGTGTTGTGCCCCATCATATACCAACCTGTATCTGGGGAGTCGGAGCGGTCCCTCCTAGATGATGAGGACCTTGTCGAATACATGAGCCACATTTCTACGGGGTTCCAGTATATTGATGCAGTGTTCGTCATCTGGGAGGGTACCAAAGACACTCTCATTAAATTTTTTGATCTAATTAATGTGAATCATCAAAAATTTTAATTTACCATGGTGTACAACTATGACACCATTACCTTCCTGGATGTTCAGGTTAAACAAGGTTTGGAATGGAATTTGCAGAGTACACTTTTTCACAAGACTACTGCGAGAAACACAGTCCTACATGCGGACAGTTTCCATCCAACGCCATTAAAAAACGTAATCCCTTATGGGCAATATTTGCGCATTTACAGAAATTGCTCTACCGAGACATTATTTAATGAATAGGCTACAAAACTTCAAAAAAGATTGATGGCAAGGGGATATAGTAGATCCTGTCTACATTAGGGGTACAATCAGACAAAAATTAAAACCCGTTTTGAACTTTTGTTTAAACAAAATTCAACAAAAATTTCTGACTTCAATGTCTGTCAGACCCACGTACCTGACAGGGGAGACCGAAATAGCAGGGGAAGGTCTCCCTTATGGGTCTGGTTCACGGCCCCTGGAAGGATGGACAGGAGGCACGGGAGCGCAGACGGGTATGAGAGCCTGGCGGGTTAGTTGCTGAAGGAGGGATCCGACGGCAGGGTTCAGACAGGTAGACAGACTCTCACAGCTGGATGCAGGAGCAGATGCAAGCAGAAGGTGGTGAGCAGGTCCAGCCACAGGCACAGATGACAGCAGGCAGGTAGTGCAGAAAAGGGATAAGCAAGTTTGAGTCCGGGTCACAAGCAGGGTTGGCAACAGGCGGGCAGCGTGGTACAAAGGAGCAGGCAGATGCGAGGTCAAAGACAGGCCGAGGTCAAAGGCAGGCAGCAGACAGGAAAATCCAAGGGACGAGCCGGGTAAACAGGAGTTCAGGAACACAAGCAAAGTCACAGGTAACAGGGCACAGGAAGCTGCAGATCGGACAGCACCGAGCACACCACGGGGGAACACTTAAGTAGGCCGATTGGCGCCAACGCGCACCAACGCACGCGCGCCAACTCTCTAACAATGTCACTAGAATAATCATGAGATATTCCAAACAACATGAAGAAATCAGAAAAATAGTTTGAAAACATTGACGCATCTTAAGAGATGCCACTAAAGTAAATTTGTTTGTTACCAATTTTCCTTCAATAACTTATAAAAGAGCTACATCTTTAAAAGACAAACTAGTTCAGAGTAAACTAAAAAATGAACAGCAATTGTTGGATCCTTTCCATGTGGACACTGCTCCTTTTGTTCCCTCATGCGGAAGGGCAAAAATCCCTGTCTTCCCAATGGTGAAATACTTCGATTTTTCATTTTGTAAATTGTCAAACTCGAGTTGTATACCTCATGACATGCGAATGCGGAGCATTCTATGTTGGCAAGAAAAAACAGGAATTTAGATGCCAGATATCACAACACATGTATTGCATGGAGATTGGCAATCACCATCTCCCTGTAGGAAGACACATTGCAGTTGAACACAACTATAAAGTACCTGGGGTTTCTTTTGTGCCATTGGAACATGTTCATGTCCCCCCAACAAGGAGGTGACTCGAATAAGATCTTACTCCAGCTCGAACAGAGGTGGATCTTCAGACTGCAGGCTACCATACCTCGAGGTCTGAATGATTCAATCTCTTTCGCACTATTTCTCAAGGGTTTTGCATCAGGCAAAACACAGTGAAAGCCCTTAAATCACATTAAAGAATGATCATGGTGGTATTTTGAATATTTCAAAAGATATAAATGTGATATTTGGGCTAGTCCAAAAATAATGCATTGCTCCTTTAAATTAATTTTGGTAACTAAAATACACAATATATATTTAACTGACAACACAAATTTTGATTTGAGTTGTCACAGTTACAATTCAAAATGTTTCAATGAAAAATGTTTGAGCATAATATTTGAATAATTTCTTTCTTCTCTTTTTTTTTCTCCTCATTTGTCCGTTAGATCCCTGTGCCCTGCTCCTTGCTGGGATTTCGTGCCCATGTGCCTTCACGGCAGCAAAAGAGGCAATTCCACACTGCCTCATTTTTTCTCCTCTGATGGGTATGGCTATTTAATACTGGTGTTGCAGGGAGTCCTCAGTTGATTCCCAGCACCCGGCGTTGAAGGTCAGTATACATATTACCAAACTTTATAGAGGTTAGTCCTATTTCATACTTTTGTTACTATATTGATCCTTTTTCTTGCTTGACAATTTCAGCAGTTTCTGGAGCGATTACAATAGTTGTTTTAACCTTTTTTTTTTCAGATAATCCCCACAGTCATCAGGCCTAATATAGCTATATGGGAAACTTTCCCTTGAGTTTGGCATTTATTTTAGATGCTGCACCCATTGACCATTGGGACTGAATATTTAAGATACCGTTTTAAGAATACATAAACTAACTTAAACAAATGTGGGGAGAATTATGGGATATCACATCACTTGATATACACTATTTTTCCATACCACACTGCTCCCACCCACCTTTCCATTTCCCCTCTTAGGTTGAATTTTTTTCTCCCTTTCTTTTGGCATTCATCACTTTGAATTTATCTCATGCACAGAAGTCACTATTTCACTGTTCCGGGTTTAGTTCTTCGTTTTTTTTATAGTTTCACCAGGATCACCTTTCTTCTTTTCTATTTTGACATTCTTTATGCACTTTATGCTTGGACCTTGATGTCCTCTTTTTTTTATTCATTCTTGTGCAAGTAAATAATCATAAAGATTTAACAGAAGTACAGTTAGAAATTCCTTTTTTTTTTACTTCATGTGTAGCGGTGTCTCACAAACACATGAATAGTCCAAAGAGGGGAAAACAGGAAGAAGGGGTGAATAATCTGGTTACACATTTAGATGTTAAAACTAGGGGGAAGAGGGGGATAGGGTGGTGGGTAGGAGAAGTTTGGTGTGTTTGGAAGTCTCTTACCTAAATATCAAAACATAGATACAGTATCTCACAAAAGTGAGTACACCCCTCACATTTTTGTAAATATTTTATTATATCTTTTCATGTGACAACACTGAAGAAATTATACTTTGCTACAATGTAAAGTAGTGAGTGTAAAGCTCGTATAACAGTGTAAATGTGCTGTCCCCTCAAAATAACTCAACATACAGCCATTAATGTCTAAACCACTGGTAACAGAAGTGAGAACACCCCTAAGTGAAAATGTCCAAATTGGGCCCAATTAGCCATTTTACGTCCCTGGTGTCATGTGGCTCATTAGTGTTACAAGGTCTCAGGTGTGAATGGGGAGCAGGTGTGTTGAATTTGGTGCTATTACTCTCACTCTCCCATACTGGTCACTGGAAGTTCAACATGGCACCTCATGGCAAAGAACTCTCTGAGGCTCTGAACAAAAAGAATTGCTGCTCTACATAAAGATGGCCTAGGCCAGTGATTGTGAACCTTGGCACCACAGATGTTTTGGAACTACATTTCCCATGATGCTCAACTACACTGCAATGTGCATGATCATCATGGGAAATGTAGTTCCAAAACATCTGGGGTGCCAAGCTTCGCCATCACTGGCCTAGGCTATAAGAAGTTTGCCAACACTGAAATTGAGCTGCAGCAGGGTGGCCAAGACCATACAGTGATTTAACAGGACAGGTTCCACTCAGAACAGGCCTTGCCATGGTCGACCAAAGAAGTTGAGTACACATGCTCAGTATCATATCCAAAGATTATCTTTGGTAAATGGACATATGAGTGCTGGCAACATTGCTGCAGGGTTTTAAGGGGTGGGGGGTCAGCCTGTCAGTGGTCATACCATACACCGTACACTGGATCAAATTGGTATGCATGGCTGTCACCCCAGAAGGAAGCCTCTTCTAAAGATAATGCACATGAGAGCCTGCAGTTTACTGAAGACAAGAAGACTAAGTTATGTTAAGCTATGTTATCATGGAGGAGTGGAAGAGGACTCCAGTGGCAACCTGTGAAGCTATGGTGAACTCCATGCCCAAGAGGGTTAAGGCAGTGCTGGAAAATAATGGTGGCCACACAAAATATTGAGACTTTGGGCCCAATTTGGACATTTTCGCTTAGGGGTGTACTCACTTTTGTTGCCTATAGTTTAGACATTAATGGCTGTGTGTCTTCTCTCTCTTTCCTGGAAAACTGCCATTGCATCACAAAGGCCAAAAGGCATTAAGAGGTACTCATAATGGCTTGTTCTGGTATTAAAACGGTTTACCACTCATCGCCCTACTTAATTCTCACGAGTTGTATGCCCCTCTCAAATCAAGCTTCGTGAAAACCGTTGCTCCCTTGAGGTGGCCATATAATTAAAAAATAAATGGAATCAGATAGTCTTTCTTAATCATAAAACGATTGAGACTCCTATAATCAAAACAAGGTCTCAGTTCACCACTCTTCTTCTTCACAAAGAAGAAACCAGCAGGAGACAAGGATTTGCATCTGCAACATACTCCTCTATGGCCTTATCCAAGACAAAGGGTAAACTTGGCTAAGAGGGGGGTATAGCACCAGGTTGAAGGTCGATTGCGCAATCATACGACCAGTGTGGAGGAAAACTACTGACTTGATCTTTGTCAAAGACATCGCTAAAATTGCGGTACTCATCCGGCAGGGAGGAGAGTGAAGAGGTGCACAGGACCTTGGCTACTTTCTGGAAGCATATCTTAGAGAATTGTGGTAACCAGGAGGGAACCTCGACACGGAGCTAATCAAACTTCCATCCTATATCCCTCTTAAACTTAGATTTAAAAATCTACACGAAAATAATTGCAACACGATTACTTGAAATAATGCCTTCACTAATGCACAGAGATCAGTCGGGCTTCACCAAGGAACGAAAAGCGTCCGATGCCGCTAGAAGATTGATAGACATCATCCACTATGCTGAGTCCAGAGGAACACCTTCTCTGCTTCTATCTTTTTAGATGCAGAGAAGGCATTCGACAGAGTCCATTGATCATACCTCCAGGGAGTTCTTTAAAAAAATTGGATTTAGTGGATTCATATTAAAAGCCATACTAGCATTGTACTCCCCTTCAGCGCCAGGCAAGGTTGCCCATCATCTCCCCTGATTTTAAATTTATTGATGGAACCCCTGGCAGAGCATATTAGACAAAACCCACTGATCTTTGGGTTCACAACAGGCCAAACATCCCACAAAATCAATCTTTTCATGGACTACATAATACTAATGCTTACTAATCCGGCTTCTTCCCTGGCAGAAGTACAAAAACTCCTTCAACAATTCAATAATGTATCTTTTTATAAAGTCAATACTACAAAATCGTATATCCTAGATTTATGAATAACAACTAGAACCTTCTGCAATCCCAATACTTCTATACTTGGGCAGAAAACTTATCTAGGGGTACAATTAACAAAATCAAATGAAAAATCTTTTTACTGCTAACTTCAAACCTTTTCTTACCAAACTATAGTCTGATACACAGCAGGTTGAGAAACATGAATTAACATGGTCAGGCAGACTGGCATCTTTTAAAATGCTGCACTTACCACAATTACATTACAAATTCAGAACCATACCCATCCCTAACCCTCTATCCTATTTTAGATCTCGCCAAACCATACTTAACAAATTCTTATGGAAATGGAAAAAATCCAGATGCCCACAGCTCTCACACCAAACAAAAATTTTGCAGGAATAGTAGAAGCCATAGCCTTTTGCAGATTACTACCTAGCATCAGTATTGAACCAGTTACAAGACTGGTTTAACCTGCTTCCCAATACCCTTTGGGGTCAAATAGAGGCAGCTACATTGCCACGCACTAGCCTTCATAGTTGGATTCTAGGCATCCCAATTGGAGCTCCCATGCCCACAGCACTACCTACAACGATAGCATGGAAAAAATTAGCTAACAGACTAGACATGTGCACACTGAAATATTAGAATAATGACTTCACTTTCATGACATTTACATGTCTTTGTTAATTGTGTGGGGTGGATTTTCCCAAGTCATATATTTTCAGGGAAGCCCCAGTGTCTGGGGAAATTGACATGTAATTGTCAACCATTACACAATTAATGGCGTTTTGCTAAGCCAAGGTCAGAAGGTCATGTCAATCACATTTAAAGTAATTTCTGATACAACACTGCCCCCTAGAGGGAAAAATAATAAGAATCTAAAATGGCCGCCCATACATGGTTGCCATAGAAACATATAAACACCATCATCATTTTACAATAATAAATTACATACACACCCACTTTTGAGGGAAATAAAAAGTAGTTACAGACCACAGATCAGTGGATCTGATGGGAAAGAACTAATGGATGGACGATTCCATTCTTATACAGGCTGATAGGAAAGATCTCCAGGGAGCTAGCTATAGCTCACTAAAAGACAGAGAAATGTAGGGAGGTTGGAAGAGGTCCCTCTGGGGGACTCATCACCATCATAATGGAATCTTCTCATACTGACAGACTTCTTAGCCCTTCTACACATGGTCGGACATCCGACAGAAAAATATCCGATCGGACCGTGTTGTCAGACAATCCGACTGTGTGTGGGCTTCATCGGACTTTTTCCGTCGTAATGTCCGACCAACAAAGTTTGAGAGCTGGATATAAAAATTTTCCGATAACATGATCTGATCGGACTTTGTTGGATCGTTTGTAGAGGATTCCGATCGGACAAAGTGCCATGCATGCTCAGATCAAATTCCTAGACCAAAGCTATTGGCTAATAGCCTGAATGTAGTCCCGTTGTAACTATATAACGTCATCACTAGTGATGGACGAACTTCCGACGGGACGTGGCCGATAGTTTGCGAACCGTAACGTTCGCGGCGGGCCCCATTGACTTCAATGGGAGGTGAACTTTGCAAACCCACAGGTCAAATTTGCAGCCACAAAATATTTACTAGCTGTGCAAACATAGTCCCACCACATGGCCAATGACATAACACATGTATGAGGGGAATCTGGGATCAACAACTACAAGCATTCTTTTTTTTATATGTGAAATTGTTGTGACAATTCAGGACTGTGGAGCGCATGAAGGCAATGGAGGAGAGGGAAGGTCAGGGTAGGCAAAGAAGAGGGTGCAGGAGATGATCACCAGCAGCGTGACATACAGCAACGACACCTGCACCGTGATAGAGTAATCTGACACCAGCACCATGATAGAGAGCACTGACATCAGCAGCGTGACATAAAGCACTGACACCAGCACTGTGATATACAGCACTGACATCAGCAGCGTGACATACAGCAATGACACCTGCACCGTGATAGAGTGATCTGACACCAGCACCGTGATAGAGAGCACTGACATCAGCAGCGTGACATAAAGCACTGACACCAGCACCATGATATACAGCACTGACACCAGCACCGTGATGGAGAGCACTCACACCAGCACCATGATATACAGTACTGACACCAGCACCGTAAGCAGCCCCAGGAGGAAGTCAGCATAGCACAGGGATGGTGGGAGCCCCTCATAATATGCACAGCAGAGGTACAGCATCAGGAGGAAGTCAGCACAGCACAAAGATGGTGGGAGCCCCTCATAATAAGCAGCCCCAGGAGGAAGTCAGCACAGCACAGGGATGGTGGGAGCCCCTCATAATATGCACAGCAGAGCTACAGCCCCTGGAGGAAGTCAGCACAGGGATGGTGGGAGCCCCTCATAATAAGCAGCCCCAGGAGGATGTCAGCATAGCACAGAGATGGTGGGAGCACCTCATAATGAGCATAGCACAGGGATGGTGGGAGCCCCTCATAATATGCACTGCAGAGGTACAGCCCCAGGAGGATGTCAGCATAGCACAGGGATGGTGGGAGCCCCTCATAATAAGCAGCCCCAGTAGAAATATGACACCGCTCAACCTCTTCAAACAGGAGGGTACGGGCATATAGTACAGTGTGATTTTTAGTACAAGGAAGTGAGCCAAATGAAGAAAGAAGGTCTGTGTGCTCGATTAAAAAAATCGTTTATAGACATATACATGGTCTACTGGTAACATGTGTTGAATTCCTCCGAGATCCATGCCTCATTAATTTTTAGAAATGTGAGGTAGTTAACACTGTCGTGAGCTAGGCGAGTACGCTTATCGGTCACGATCCCCCCTGCTGCGCTGAACGTCCTTTCTGACAGGACACTGGACGAGGGGCAAGCCAACAGTTTGATTGCAAATTGGGCAAGCTCTGGCCAGAGGTCAAGCCTGCCCACCCAGTAGTCCAGGGGTTCATCACTCCTCAGAGCGTCAACATCGGCCGTTAACCTGATGTAGTCGGACACCTGATGGTCTAGGCGTTCCCTGATGCTGGATCCGGATGACACCTGTCGATGGGTCGGCTGAAAGAATGACCTCATATCAGAAGTCACCAACACATCTTCAAACCGGCCTCTTCTTGCAGGCGCTGTTGGATTGGTACCCGCAACTCCTTCTCTGGGAGTGGGAATTGCTCCTCTGCCAGCGCACGCAAAAGCAGAATGCAGCATTTCTCAAAGCAAGTCCTGGAAGTGCTCCATTCTGACAGCCCTCTGTGACGGCGGTACCATTTCCGCCATTTTGTGTTTGTACCGGGGGTCTAAGTACATTGCCACCCAGTACTGGTCCTTGACCTTTATGCTTTTTATACGGGGGTCCCTGTTAAAACACTGGAGCATGAAGGCCCCCATTTGCACTAAACTGGAAGCGGTGTGGTGGCCTGGCTCCTGCTCATCATCCAGGATAATGTCCTCTTCATTCTTCTCTCCCCATCCACGCACAACAACAGGGATCCCAGAAAGGTTTAAAGCATGCTCTTCTTGCTCCTCCTCATCCGCCCCGGCACCATCCTCCTCTGACTCCTCTTCAGACTCTTGTTGTTCACTTGTCTCAGAGTAGCCCCCCCCCTGGGAATTCACCCAGCATTGCGACTTCCTCATCTTCCCGCTCCTGCTCCTCCACAGCTTGATCAATGACACAACGCAATGCACGCTCCATAAAGAAGGCATAAGGTACCATGTCACCGATGGCGCCATGGCTGCGACTGACCAGTTTGGTGATCTCCTCAAATGGCCGCAGAAGTCTGTGTGCGTCGCACATGAGCAGCCACTGGCGCGGTGAAAAAAAAAAACAGCTCCCCAGAACCTGTTCTGCCACAGAGTTCATACAGGTAGGCGTTAACTGCACGTTTCTGCTGGAGCAGCCTATCAAGCATATAGGAGGTTGAGTTCCATCGCGTCAGGCAATCGCAAATAAGACGTCTGACCGGCAGATTGTGTCGCCGCTGAATGTCAGCAAGGCGAGCCATGGCCGTGTAAGATCTTCTGAAATGGGCCGAGATTTTTCTTGCCTGCCGCAAGATGTCCTGGAACCCAGGGTATTTGACAAGGAATCGCTGCATGATTAAGTTTAAGACCTGTGCCATGCATGGTACATGCTTCATTTTACCCTGTTTCAATGTGCTAAGCAGATTGGCACCGTTGTCACACACCACTTTACCAACTGTCAAATTGAGCGGTGTTAGCCACTGATCTGCCTGTGAACGCAAAGCTGAAAGGAGTGCCAGACCAGTGTGGCTCTTGGCTTCCAGGCACAACAGACGCACCACGGCATGGCAACGTCTCACCTGGCATGTCGAATAGGTTCTGGGGGGCTTGGGTGGCTCAGCGAAAGACGCTAGCAGCGGAAAAGGAGGAGTCAGCCACGAAGGAGGATGGAGTAGGAGGAGGAGAAGAAGAAGAGCCAGGCCTACATGCAATCCGTGGCGGTAAAACCAAATCTACACGGGTGCCACGGGTTACATGCTTGACGGCCGTCAGAAGATTCACCCATTGGGCAGTAAAAGTGATATACCTTCTCTGCCCGTGTTTGCTAGACCACGTGTCTGTGGTCAGATGTATCTTGGCACCGACAATGTGTGCCAGAGATACATTCACTTGCTGCTGAACATGGCCATATAGTTCTGGGATGCCCTTCTGTGAGAAATACTTCCTTCCTGGGACCTTCCATTGTGGTTTTCCAATGGCCACAAATTTTTCAAAAGGCCTCAGAGTCCACCAGTTCATATGGCAGTAGTTGGCAGGCTATGAGTTCTGACAAGCCAGCCGTCAACTGTTGGGCAAGAGGGTTATCCGGCGTCATCATTTTTTTACGCTCGAACATTAGGCCCACGGAAGCCTGCCTTTTTGCAGAAAAACGTGAGCTTGGCATGATGGAAGGTGGAGTGGAGGACAATAGTGAGGAGAGAGGAGAAGGAGAAGTAGAAGACGAGGCTGGACGGTGAGAGCCTGGAGTGTGGCTTTGTGTGTTCCGTTGCTCCCACTGGGCTCGGTGATGGCTGCTCATGTGCCTTCTTAAGGAGGTCGTCCCTAGGTGAGTGTTGGGCTTACCGTGACTAATGCGTTGACTGCAAAGATTGCAGATGGCAACACTATTGTCAGCAGCGGACACGTTAAAAAAAGCCCACACTGCGGAGCCATGTCCCGGTGTCCTGGGAGCGCCAGATGTGACCGTACATGGTCGATGACTCGCTCCTGATACATTTGCAGTCTGCTTTGTCCCTCCTGTGCAATGTAAGTTATTCCTGCTTCTCCTCCCTATCTGCTGGTCCATATCTCCCTCTGAACTCCCCTCCTCTTCCTCTCTTGTGGGTACCCACGTGACATCACTAGACACGTCATCATGGACGTCACCTTCCCCACCGCTATAAGTAGAGATCTCGGAGTAGGCAGCAACCCCCGGGGACCAACCTCCTCCAGACTGCTGAGTGGCGGTTGTTGCTACCTCCTCTTCCTGATCCAATACCAAGAGTGGCTGCGCATCAGAAATGTCTTGATATGGATCGGAAAATAATTTCTGTGACTCAAGCGGAAGGTATGTGGTGGTGGTGGTGTTGGTGGTAGTGTCTTTGGGGGTGCACATAGCAGAGAGTGAAGAAGAGGGTGCAGATCGAGAGGATGAGGAGGGTGCAGAAGAGTAAGGCTGAGTGAGCCACTCAACCAAGTCTGGTGCGTCCTTTAAATTAATTGAATGCACCTTCTGCAACTTCCCACTTTGGCTCAAGCCTGTTGCTCCTGCCCTACCCCTACCACCCCTGTGGAAGGGCCTGCCTCTTCCTCTGCCTGTCATTTTTTAAATGACCCTGTGACAAAACTCTTAGTCCCTATACTGATAAAGGACTGCTGCAGTATAGGGCAGCGGTCAGCAGTAGTGCACCCTATGTATTGTGGACCTCTACCAGTCCTTACAGAATAGCAGACTGTACCTCACTCAACCCTATGTACTGTAGTACCCTATACCTTACCAGTCCTTATAAGGACCTTTGTGGAACAAGTAGGTTGTGAATGATTAGCAGACTCTACCTCAGTCCCTATACTGATAAAGGACTACTGCAGCAGAAGGGCAGCAGTCAAGTATAATATTCTTTCTATATTTGGAAGAAAGAATATTATACGTGTACAAGCCTATCACCATACCAGTCCTGAAAAGAACCTTTGTGGACCTTATAGTAACAGCTACTGATTAAATTGACTGTCCCTCACTGCCTCACACACAGATTCCTGGCTGTCCCTATTTAAACTGACAAAACAGAGGCTGCTGGAACAATAACTTGAATAGCACTTTTGTGGACCTAATAGTAACAGCTAATGATTAAACTGACTGTCCCTGCAGCACACAGCGTCCTGTCCCTCTCTCTACACTGACAAAAGACAGGCTGCTGCAAAAATCAGTAGCACGCAGTGCCTCAAACCTATATCCTGAACTACACCTAACACCTATACCAGTCTTGAAAATAACTTTTGTAGACCAAATAGCTAGCGATTTGGGTCACTGCAGTCTCTCCCTGCTCCACACAGCAACCTCTCCCTATAGTGACATACGAAAGAATGTAAAATGGCCGCCGGATCCTGTCTATTTATAAGTTAGGGGGAATGTCCAAGTGTCCATGTGCTGTAATGTCTCAATTGGCTGTCCTGTACCCCATGATGGATGTGTCATCATAGGTCAAAGTTCTTTTACACAGTAAAAACGGAAGTCCGCCGGGCGAACAGCCGAAATTCGCCGCAAAACGACCGCCGGGCGAACCATTCGGCCATCCCTAGTCATCACATTCCGAACTATCGGATTTTCAGACAACTTTGTCTGACCGTGTGTATGCAACACCAGTTTCAGACAAAATCCGACGGATTTTGTTGTCGGAATGTCCGACCGTGTGTACAAGGGCTTAGAGTTTTGGTAAACTATTAATCTTTCCATATTATACCTTTTTGGTAACTGAATTGTTTTTACATATACATTAGTAAGACAAATATAATGCAAAGCAAATTGTAGTTGTATTATTTTTAACTGCAGTATGAAATAAGTAGTTCCGAATATTAAGAAGACATACATAGTTTTGTTTGTCTTTAAAAAGTTAACAGCCAACATTTGTAAAATGGTTTTACTATGAGATATGTGTAAAATATATTCACTCTAAATTTAATTGAAGCCTTGATTGTATTGTCAAGCCACGTGCACAATATGACATTTTGTTTGTGCACAGTGAGTGTTAGGAGATTTGTTTGTTTGAGAAGGATCACATAGATTAAGATTAAGATAACAGAGTGTTTACATAAGTTTGTGAGATCACGGAAGCCATTCACAAGTTACCAAATCTTAAAATGTACAAGTATCATTCTAGTATTGAAATGTGATATTTTGTAATAAGAGCTTAAAGTGGTTGTAAACCCTTACAACACACTTTGACCTACAGGTAAGCCTAGATTAAAGCCCCGTACACACGAGGGGACTTATGTCCGACAGACTTCCGAAGGAGTTCCTTCGGAGTTCTGCTGGAATTCCGACGGAGTTCTGACAGACTTTTCGGCTGAGCGGACTTGGCCACACACGATCACACTAAACTCCGACGGATTCGAACGTGATGACGTACGACTGGATTTGAATACGGAAGTTCATAGCCAGTAGCCAATAGCTGCCCTAGCGTCAGTTTTAGTCCGTCGGAATAGCATACACACGAGCGGATTTTTCGAAGGGACCGTGTCCGGCGGAGTTCCGTCGGGAAAATTTGAAGCATGTTCCATATTCTAAAGTCCTTCGGACTTTGGCGAGTCAAAAGTCCGTTGCAGCCCACACACGATCGAATAGTCTGACGGACTCAGTCCGTCGGACTTTGGATGGGAACTTCTGCTGGAGCAGCCTAACGACTACCTGTACGAACTCTGTGGCAGAACAGGTTCTGGGGAGCTTGTTTTTTTTCACTGCACCAGTGGCTGCTCATGCGCGACGCATGCAGACTTCTGCGGCCATTTGATGAGATCACCAAACTGGTCAGTTGCAGCCATGGCGCCATCAGTGACATGGTACCTTATGCATTCTTTATGGAGCGTGCATTGCGTTGTGTCATTGATCAAGCAATGGAGGAGCAGGAGCAGGAAGATGAGGAAGTCGCACTGCTGGATGAATTCCCAGGGGGGCTACTCTATCGGAGACAAGTCAACAACAGGAGTATGAAGAGGGGTCAGAGGAGGATGGTGCTGGGGCAGATGAGGAGGAGCAAGAAGATCATTCTTTAAACCTTTCTGGGATCCCTGTTGTTGTGCGTGGATGGGGAGAGGAGAACGAGGAGGACGACATTATCCTGGATGATGAGCAGGAGCCAGGCCACCACACCGCTTCCAGTTTAGTGCAAATGGGGGCCTTCATGCTCCAGTGTTTTAACAGGGAACCCCGTATAAAAAGCATAAAGGTCAAGGACCAGTACTGGGTGGCAACATACGTAGACCCCCGGTACACACATAAAATGTTACCACCATCACAGAGGGCTGTCAGAATGGAGCACTTCCAGGCCTTGCTTTGAGAAATGCTGCATTCTGCTTTTGCGTGCACTGGCAGAGGAATTCCCACTCCCAGAGAAAGAGTTGCGGGTACCAATCCAACAGTGCCTGCAAGAAGAGGGCAGTTTGAAGATGTGTTGGTCACTTCTGATATGAGATCATTCTTTCAGCCGACCCATCGACAGGTGTCATCCGGATCCAGCAATGCGCAATATTTAAGACTGAGACGGAACTGTACCCTTACTTGTGACTTTAAATTACAAGCGAATCTCCTCCGGGATCGATTAAAATCTAGAGGCTACAGTAAAACTATAATTTAATATTGATTAATTGCTGAATTTTTTGTTTATAGGCGATTTTAGGGGTTTATCCCCCTGATTTCTGGGTCAGAGCCAACAATTATCAAAAAACTTTTTCTTCTACCCAAATTAATGGTTGCAATCCTCTCCTTTGCTTAGTCCAGCTCCCCTGAGTATCTATTGAAAGCACTTTTTTGAGTGAGTTGGTGCGATTTTTCTTTTTCTTTTTGCCATGTTACTATGTTCTATATGTCCCCATGGTGACCTTTATACTCTGTGCCTCCTGTCGGTTGGTTTCACCCTCGGCTTTGTTGAAAATCCTTGACACAGTTATAGTTGATTGATATTTGTAAGCTATAACTTTATATAGCTTGTTATAAAATATATGTTATTTATGTTTATGATTAATTATTATATCTTTTTCTTTATTGCTTTACCAGTCACATTAATACAAGCTCCAGAAGAAGCGTGCCGAGTCACGTGAAACATGTTGAGCCTTCCTTTGTCTATACAGCATACTTTACACCACGAGTAGACACTCTACCTATGAGATTATTAAATATATATTGTTTGTTTTCAAAAATGTTTGAAAATATATAGTCGCGGGTTGTACTGTACATTACAAATTGAGGTTACTAGTATTGTTGTGATAAATGTTTTTTTTTTTTTTTAAAAACCCTATTGTATGTTACATTGGGTAAATATTTTAATTTTATTTTATGGTTTTTGCGTTGTGTACGGTGCCTAAAAAGTCCAGAAGCCCCTAATTATTTTTCTTTGTTCAGCTTAGTTTGGGACGTGGCACATGCTATATATTTTTCTGTATCCACAGTACCACTCTGTGTGAGATACATGCATTCAAAAAGTTTTGCATACGTAAGTCCCGCCCACATATGAAAACGGTGTGCAAACCACACATGTGAGGTATCGCCACGAACGTTAGAATGAGAGCAATAATTCTAGCACTAGACCTCCTCTGTAACGCAAAACATGTAACCAGTAAAAATGTTTAAAGAGTCCCCTATGGGGTTTTTGTAAATACCAAAGTTTGGTGCCATTCCAAGAGCGCGTGCAATTTTGAAGCGTGACATGTTGGGTATCTATTTACTCGGCGTATCTTCATCTATCACATTATGCAAAAAAATTGGGGTAAATTTACTGTTTATTTTTTTTATTTTTGCATGAAACTTTTTTTTCTGAAAAAAACGTGTTCGAAAAATTGCTGCGCAAATGCCGTGCGATATAAAAAGTTGCAACAACCGCCACTGTATTCTCTAGGGTCTTTGCTAAAAAAAACATATATAATGTTTGGGGGTTCTATGTAATTTTCTAGCAAAAAAATGATGAATTTTACATGTAGGAGAGAAATGTCAGAATTGGCCTGGATGGGAAGTGGTTAATCTAGCACACAGACCTTTTTTCTGACTTTGGCTCACTTGTACAAAAAAAAGCACACCGTACTATATGCCCGTACCCACCTGTTTGAAAAGGTTGAGCGGTGTCATATTTTTGGGTCCCGCAGCGAGTTGCTGGTATCAGTGCTGGTGTCAGTGCTCTCTATCTCGGTGCTGGTGGGGTGTCAGTGCTCTCCATCACAGTGCTGGTGTCAGCGCTCTCACGGTGCTGGTGTTAGTGCTCTCTATCATGGTGCTGGTGTCAGTGCTCTCAGTCTCTATCACAGTGCTGGTGTCAGTGCTCTCTATCTCGGTGCTGGGGTCAGTGCTCTCTATCACGGTGCTGGTGTCATTGCTCTCTTTCCAACTTGGTGCTGGTGTGATGTCAGTGCTCTCTATCTCGGTGCTGGTGTCAGTGCTCTCTATCACGGTGCTGGTGTCAGTGCTCTCACGGTGCTGGTGTCAGTGCTCTCTCGGTGCTGGTGTCAGTGCTCTCTATCTCGGTTCTGGTGTCAGTTCTCTCTATCACGGTGCTGGTGTCAGTGCTCTCTATCACGGTGCTGGTGTCAGTGCTCTCACGGTGCTGGTGTCAGTGCTCTCTCGGTGCTGGTGTCAGTGCTCTCTCAGTGCTGGTGTCAGTGCTCTCTATCTCAGTGCTGGTGTCAGTGCTCTCTATCACGGTGCTGGTGTCAGTGCTCTCTATCACAGTGCTGGTGTCAGTGCTCTCTATCACGGTGCTGGTGTCAGTGCTCTCTATTACGGGGCTGGTGTCAGTGCTCTCTATCACGGTGCTGGTGTCAGTGCTCTCTATCACGGTGCTGGTGTCAGTGTTCTCTACCTCGGTGCTGGTGTCAGTTACTAAACGAATTGCACAAGCCTAATAAAAACATGGTAACATTTAATTCTTTGTGTGTTATTAGTTTAAGCAGACTGTGATTGTCTATTGTTGTGACTTAGATGAAGATCAGATCACATTTTATAACCAATTTGTGCAGAAATCCATATCGTTCCAAAAGGGTTAACATACTTTTTTTTGCAACTGTAGAAATTGTGGTACGTTATTAAATAGTGCATCTAGTATCAGATATCTGCCACAAGGGTCTACATTAATATGGTTAATTTGGAATGCTAAGGACTTGCACACAGCTATCATGACTCCTCGTAGCTTTTTGTGCACCTTTTTTGAAGTGCATTTCCTGAACACACAACATGTTTGTTTTTTGAGAGATGGACTCTTTTGAAGGGGCTGTTGAGGCCTTTTGTTTTGATGGTGGTAATGTGAATAGGCATTATAAGGAGAGTAGCTGGTGTTAGACGGGTACAGAGAAGGAGTTCAGGGGCAGTAATTGTGCAACAAACCAGGTGGTGAGTAGGGGGTGGGGGAAACAGTTTTCAGATTGAGATTAGTACCAGTAATAACAGAGTATGGCTAAATAAGGTAGACACAGCAAGTACTAGAATTACCAATAACAAATGAACTGTGTGTAGGCTATGTACTTAGCACACTAATCTGCCTCTCAGGTCTCAGAACATGTATATCCAAAAGAACAAGACATCCTTGTAGAGGAAGGAAAGATGATAATAGAGCATAGTTATAAATGCAGTGGATGCAGCAGGTGGGATGTATTCCATCAGAGAGCACGTTACTCAAGCTCAGTGGGCTGCATTATCTCTAGAATTGCTGGGAGGTGATGGGGTAGTAGTCCCCAGGTTTGAAGCTTTTTGTATCCATCTTTCGGGGGGGAGATGGTAACTTGTCTTTTTTGGTGCGTTACCAACAATTTGGTGGGGAGGCCCTAGAAAACCTTGCGTTCCCACAGGATCGTAGCGATGGGGGAGAATTCTTTCCTCAGTTTAGATGTTGTGGCAGAGAGGTCCTGGTAGAGAGCTACACCAGCATATGGAGGAGGGAGCGAGTGAGAGGTTCTTGCCACTCTTAGTAAGCGCTCCTTAATGTGGTAGAAGTGGAACCAAGTTAGGACTCCACTAGGGACGGTGTCGGGTAAATTCCCTGGTTTGGGAATCCTATATGCTCTGTAGGTCCCCATCAGGGATGAGCTTCAAGAATAATTGCTGTAGGTAGGGTATGAGCTCTTGTGGTTTTACAGCTTCAGGAACCCCTCTTATTTTAATATTATTGTGACGGGAGTGGTCTTCTAAAACCCACTTTTAATTGTAGTTGGCCGATCGTGTCTGCTTGTTCTTCATGCGCATCTACCATTTCATCATGAGCTTTAATGACTGTTCCTAACTGGGATTCTATATGATCTGTGCCATCTTCAATACCATCAATCCTGTTGCGAGATGGGACACATAGGAGTGCAGTTCATTCTGTATTCCTATTTGAAGGGAGAGTAACATAGCTTTAAATGTGCTTTCAGAA
Organism: Lithobates pipiens; assembly: GCF_037356315.1. Classification (NCBI taxonomy): domain Eukaryota; kingdom Metazoa; phylum Chordata; class Amphibia; order Anura; family Ranidae; genus Lithobates; species Lithobates pipiens. The sequence goes on from NW_027507784.1 coordinate 212,601,039, forward strand.
GTAGGTGCATGCAGGGGCGTAACTAGAAATCACAGGGCCCCATAGCAAAATGTTGTATGGCCCCCCCCCCCCCCCCCCCATCAAAAAAAAAAAAAAAAATGAACTAATGCCATTGAACAACAGACTACCACACCCATGTGGCACAGTACCCAGGCAACAGCTTATATTAATTTTGAACAACAAAGTATGCACTATACTGTATGCAGCCCCTGAAGGGAACACATTGCTGACCTCCAGGCCTTCTAACCAATTTCTGTTCTGTTATATAAAATGAAATAGTTCAACTCACCATAATGCAAAATCAGTGGGATCCCTGAGCGTGTCACTTGCCATCATCGCCTGCCACCAGATGCAGATTGTAACTTGTCACAGGTTGCGGAATGTCACCTACCACATGTTGCAGATTGTCCACTTGCCACATCCCAGATTGTCACTTGCCAAGATAGATAAGTCACACATTATGCCACACATTATGGATTGTCACTTGCCACGTCCTGGATTGTCACTTGCCACATCACTTGCCACACATTATGGATTGTCACTTGCCACGTCCTGGATTGTCACTTGCCACGTCACTTGCCACACATTATGGATTGTCACTTGCCACGTCCTGGATTGTCACTTGCCACATCACTTGCCACACATTATGGATTGTCACTTGCCACGTCCTGGATTGTCACTTGCCACACATTAAGGATTGTCACTTGTCACATCACCTGCTACATGTTGCGGATTGTCCACTTGCCACATCGCCTGCCACCAGATGCAGATTGTCACTTGTCACACGTTGCAGAATGTCACCTGCCACATGTTGTGGATTGTCCACTTGCCACATCCCGGATTGTCACTTGCCACGTTACCTGCCACACATTACGGATTGTCACTTGCCACGTCCTAGATTGTCACTTGCCACGTCCCGGGTTGTCACTTGCCACGTCACCTGCCACACATTACGGATTGTCACTTGCCACATCACCTGCCACACATTACGGAATGTCACTTGCCACGTCACGGATTTTCACTTGTTACGTCCCCTGCCACATGTTACGGATTGTCACTTGCCACATCCAGGTTGTCACTTGCCACGTCACCTGCCACACATTACGGATTGTCACTTGCCACGTCATTACAGATTGTCACTTGCCACATCCTAGATTGTCACTTGCCATACATTATGGATTGTCACTTGCACGTCCCGGGTTGTCACTTGCCACGTCACCTGCCACACATTACGGATTGACACTTGTCACGTCACGGATTTTCACTTGCCACGTCACCTGCCACATGTTATGGATTGTCACTTGCCACATCCAGGTTGTCACTTGCCATGTCACCTGCCACACGTTATGGATTGTCACTTGCCACGTCCCGGGTTGTCACTTGCCACGTCGCCTGCCACACATTATGGATTGTCATTTGCCACGTCATGGATTTTCACTTGCCACGTCACCTGCCACACGTTACGGATTGTCACTTGCCACGTCGCCTGCCACACATTATGGATTGTCACTTGCTCTGCCACTTTCCTGCTGTGTCACTGAGTCAGGCAGCAGATTATCAGTCAGACAGCAGAGAGATAATGTCAGCTCTCTGCTTCCTGGCTGCCTGCCCAGTGAGGGGGGAACTGCACTGCAGGGATGCAGGGCGGCCAGAGATGATGTCATCTCTATGCTCCCCGCCTGTCAGCTCCCTGATTGGCCAGCCCACTCTCTCACCAGCGAACTGGCCACTCTCATCCGCCTCCCACGGATCCTCTGACCGCCCGCTCTCACTCACTGAGCCGCCTGTGGACCACCCGCGGAGCCGCGGACTACCCGCGGAGCCGCCCGCGGACCACCCGCGGACCACCCGCGGAGCCGCGGACCACCCGCGGAGCCGCGGACTACCCGCGGACCTCCCGCGGAGCCGCCGGCTATCTCCCGCGGAGCCGTGGCGCCTGTCCTCACCGGGCCCCACTTGACTGCGGGCCCCATAGCGCCTGCATGTGTTGCTATGGCGGTAGTTCCGCCACTGGGTGCATCTAAGGCTGGGAAAGAAAATAGTGGGGCTGTGTGAGATGCTGACATGTCTGCCTGTGGATCCTGCCTGTCTGTCCAGTGAGGTTTTTTTTTGCAGAGGGCTGCTTTTGAGGCGAGAACTCAGGAGAATCTGCTGCTCTCTTACCTTGGTCAGTTATGGGAGGATCAGTTACGGGCTGCTGGGAGGATTTCTCCATGTCTGACAGGGCTTCTGATGCTGGGTCAGGCTGTGCTTATGTGTGGGGAGGAAGAGAGAGGCCATCTTCCCAAGCACCATTTTGGCTGTGCATGTCCGCCAGTGAGGGGAAGTTGTCGGTCAGACTGCGCGGTTTCGTGCTTGATAGGTTTTCCTAGACATAGCCTGTGGAATGCCCTGTAGTTGCAGAGCGGTGATTGGGCGTCTGCATGGCTTTGAGCCGCTACTGAGACCCGGAGAAGCGAGGAGCTTCAGAGCCGAGTGGCCATCTCGGTCAACGGCTAGGTCACGCCCCTTTTTTTAAACCTTTTTTATTTTTTTCACTGTCCTAGAATATTTTTAAATGATATTTATTTTACAAATCATGGATTACGTTAACTGCATTGAAACTGATTAATTCAGTATGAAGTTATTTCTTACTCGTTATTCTTCATGTTATTTTAACAGATAAAGCCAATTTAAACGTAGGCTTACTGGTTATCAGGGAATACAGTTTGGGAAATCCAGGTCACTGATCACATAAAATCACTGTAAAAGTTCAAATATGAGTGCACCAAGATGAACTAATCAAGCTGTAACAAATGCACAGAGTAGAAAATGCAATTACACTTAATTATAGATTCTAATTAAACAAGCATACGTGAATGATACACCAAAAATACCATAGGAAAAATTCCGGAACTGATTTCAGAGCAGACAATACAGACTGCTTACAAATGTTTGTTAAATGAGTTTGAAGTAAAGCATAATATACACAAAATCTTCATAAAGGAGATAGATGAGCTTATGCATAATTTATAAAATATTCTAAAGCATGTTCTACTAAGCAAAATTACCATGTTGCTCTTATAACCACAGATGTTTATGGACACATTACTATGCACCTCAAAAAATATATCGTAACATAATGTATGCAATGTTGAAAATGTGATACTCTTTCCACTATGAGGATATACATAAAAAATAAATATGCAAAGTGGGTAAGAAAAATTTAAATTGGTCTGCACCCGTCATACTCTACCAATATTGAAAAGAAAAATATATACACAACATGTATATTGTAGAAACCAGATTCAAATGGTACAGCATTAAGGCCACTCACTAATCATTTTATTTTTTTTATTTTTTATTATTAGAAAATCGTTCAAGACATCACACAGTGTTCCTCTTTTGTTGTTTTTTCAGCATTTCTCTGCCATAAAGCAAATGATCATTTGCTTCCTGGCTTGAACTTTCAGTGTTGCTGCTCTGGCCTAACATGTTATGCTCTTTGTATCATCCAGACAGTCTGTTCACACAAGCTAGGTGCTTACACCTAGCAGCAAGTAAAACTATTCCCCTCTTCCTTTGTCTGCTGGTCAGATAATCAATTACTGATCCTGTTTTCGTTTATGTAAACTACTTAGTGCCTGAGGGAATCATAAGAATACCACCCTCCTTTAAAATCAAATTGTTTAGCATGCCCCCTTATAAGTCACTCTATCAGAATATATTTGTAGTGAGCAAGTCTGTCATGGTGAACCAATAAATAAAAAATGACATTGAGTGTTTCATAAATAAATGCAAAAAAATGTGTATATGCAACAGTCATTAAATTAATGAATAACAGACAGGATTTATAAATTATGTGACTGCGCAGATAGGAAAGATCTGCATAGAAAATATAGAGTTAAATAAAATAAAAATAATTGGTTAGTCTCCTGATTACATTTTTACTAATCATCATGTTATGTAAACATCTTGGTTCTCTTGGCCAACTTTACATTTTATGTAGGTAATTCAACCCACTAGTATTCACCCCTCCACCCATAACTGAAATATTGGCATTAGATGGACATATTGATTAGACTGACAAAATGCTTAATTTATTAAAGTGGTAGTAAAGTAATTTGTTACCAAACTTGCTGACAGACAGGGTGTTTTTTTGTAACAGTAGAGACCCTGGAGGTCTCTTCTGTCATAAATCCCCAACCCCCCATCAGCGAGTAATGTGATCTGAGCCACACATGCGCAGCTCAGACCACCCGCTCTATGTGCCACTGCAATGTCACTCCCATGCAGATGCAAGGAAGTGACATTGCCCTGGCATAGCCAATAAAGAGGCCGGAGATTGCAAACCCCTAAGAAAGACAGGGCGAAGATAGAAGCTGCCAGGGACATGGAAGAGCAGTGAGAGTGCAGGGCTGGAGGGCTGCGTTTGTAGGCAAGTCTGTCATAATGTACTAGTATGTACTATATGTTCTGATTGTAAGCTTTGTGATAGTGTAATGTCTTTTTAATACTTTGTTAGCTTTCCTAATTTCTTGGGAAATAAATAAATTTCATATGTAACTTTATATCAGTGTGCCTAGCAGGGTTTTATAAACGACATAACTATGGGAAGAGACAAGTTAATAGTAGTTTGTAGAGTAGTTAATGTATGTGGCAATCCTAAAGAACACATAGAACCTACAGGACAGAAGTGCTCAGATACAAGGCAGCTGATAATGACACAGTAAGTGTGGTAAGTCTTTTCTAAAAGTTTAATTGTTTTGAATGATATCAGGTAAAAGTGGTAACGAATGAAGAATATTTTTTCGTGAGTGCCAAGAGCGAACGATAATTGAATTTATTACTCAGTGCAGTGTTGGAACGTTAGTACAAATATAAGTGTGTATTGTGTGGATTGTATGGTTGTGAAATGGAACCTGTGTATACATATATTAAAAGTACGCCTCTGCCAGTTATAATTCACGTGCAGATGAACCTCTTAAAAGCCAGTGTAAAGAGAGTCCCGGAGCTAGCAGCCGTAGGGGGTGGGCGCAGGGACGGCATGACATGTGCTGGACTGCACAGTCGCCGTTTTTAGGAAAAGCAGGGCCGCTTTAAGGAGGCCAGGTGGGCGGAGCCATGGGTCGGAGCCAGCGCGTAGCTCCGTGATTCCAGGACGTGCTGCGCTCAGTCACAGAGCGGAGGAGGAAGTGATCAGACCCTCCCGCTCGGCGCAGTGCAACACGGCGGCACTCGTGACTATGGCGGCAGGTAATACCTTTTTAGCAGACTTGCGGTCGGCGGTAGCCAGTCGGGGCGCCGCGTGGCTCAGGGCCCAGATAGCGGCCATGGCGGCTGAGGGGGAGGCGGCAGCCGGCGGGGGAGCGGTGGCTACACCTCGGGCGCGGCGATCCAGGCCGTCCGAGCGGTACAGCCCAGAGGCCGGCCCGGGGGGGCTCCATCACAGGGCGCACGGCACTCCTGGGGGGGACGGTGGAACGGCGGGGACCTCACAGACCCTTGAGGTGGCGGCCTCCTCTGGCCAGAGGGCCTCCAGGTCGGCCGGGAGGAGTGGGCTAAGGAGAGGCCAGGCGGCTGCATTGGGGGAGTCGGGGGCTTCACAGAGCTCGGCGCCCCCGGCCAGGCGCCGATGCCTGGGGCGGCAAAAGGACACCAGCAGTGCGGGTGGCAACAGCCAGCCCAGGCGGCGGGAGCAGGTCATTAATCGGGTGGGGGTCCCACCCGTACGTGCGGCCCCCAGTCCCAGGCAGCCCAGAGGCGGGCATAGGGGGTGCCATGCCCCCGGAGGGGCCTCCGAGGTGACGCCAGTGAGGAGAAGCCGGCCGGACGGGAGGCGGAGGAGCGCTTCGCTGCCACGGGAGAGCGCGGCGGGCAGCCACAGCAGGAGGGATCCGAGGACGGGGGAGCTGGTGCATCTGGAGTTCGCGCTCCTCGCAGGGAGCTGGAGGTCGATAGCGGAAGGTCCGAAGGGGAACTGTCGGAGTCGGATGGAGGGGACGTCCAGGTCCGGTCGGCGGCGGTGGGTCCGAACGAGGTGGCTGCAGGGCCCAGTCCTGGGCAGCCCGGTGAGTGTGCTTCTACTAATATTTTTTCTTCCTTGTTACAGGATTTACTTGCACGGGGTAGCCCGCAGGGTACAGCTGCTGGGGGTGGAGTTGGGGCTGTGGGGCCCGGGGGGGACCTCCCTGTGGCAGGGGAGGGGGAGTGCGGTCCGGCGGGTCAGGAGGCCCTGGGGGGTTTGCTGCAGGGACTCAAGGATTTAGTGCAACGGTTTGAACAGCGGGGTGCGGGAGGGCCAGCTCACGCGTGGTCCCAGGCGCATACGCCTGTGTCCGGCACAGCAGGAGGGGTGGCTGGGGCGCAGGCCGCCCCCGCCAGTTCCGCGAGGGTGTCGGTGGTTGAGTCGTTAGCAGCCCCGGCCGGGCCCCCAGCTGATGGGGGCACGGTTAAGCCGGCGGAGAAGACGGCTGAATCGGTCCGTTTGGCGGATGTGGCGAAGAGTGAGGTGTACGTCTGCTTCGAGGGCCCGCTCGGAGCACACCTGAAGACGGAGGTGAAAGAGAAGATTTGGAAAGGTGAGTACTTCGAGATTTTCACCTTGTTGCCGCTGGAGAAGTTCAACCTGGATAGGTTGAAGCCCGAGGAGCGGAAGAAAGAGGATGAGGAGAAGCGTCGGTACAGGTTAATTCCGCGTACATTTGCCAACTGGCTACAGGCATTCGCCATCCTGGCGAGCGTCGTGGGAGAACGGACTCCGGAACACTGTTCGGCGCTGTTCGTATTTGGAAGCCATCAGCGAAGCGCACAGGACGTATGGTGGTACGGCTTGGCTTCGTTATGATGAGCAGTTTAGACAATGTATGGCAGTCCGACCGTCTCTTCGCTGGGATCACAAGGATATTAGCCTGTGGATGAAACTCATGACAGCGGCGCGGGCTCCCAACCCGTTTTTTCAGCCGGGGGTCGGAAGTTCGACAACCTCAGGGCAGCCGACCGAAAAACGTTGGGGTTTTTGCTGGCAGTTTAACGCAGGCACCTGTAAGTTTGGGGCCAACTGTCGGTTCAAGCACTTATGCTCCGGGTGCGGGGGTACTCACGCGCTCTCCAAGTGTTTCAAGAAGGGGGGCGGGCGTCCCGGAGATATTGCGCATAAGAGGGACGACGCCGGTGCGAGTGGAAAGGATGTTGCCTTTCCTCAGTAGATACCCCGATCGGGCGGGAGCAAAATTGTTGGAAGACGGTTTTACTTCCGGTTTCAAGATCCCCTGTACTTTGACCTCGGTTCCGCCCCTGGCTAAGAATTTGAAGTCCGCATTACAACACTCAGCTGTTGTTGCTGAAAAACTTGGCAAGGAGGTGTCCTTGGGCTGCATGGCCGGCCCGTTCCGGGAGGCGCCTTTCCTGGACCTGGTGGTTTCGCCTCTCGGTGTGGTGCCAAAGAAGGAACCGAACAAGTTTAGGCTGATCCATCACTTGTCGTTCCCAAAAGGGGGTTCTGTGAACGACGCTATCCCCCCGGAGGAGTGTGCGGTGACATACACTTCTTTTGATGCGGCGATCGCCTGGGTGTGGCGCTACGGCCGGGGGGCCTTGATGGCGAAGTCGGACGTTGAATCGGCCTTTCGCCTGCTTCCTGTGCACCGGACAGTTTTAGACTTCTTGGCTGCACATGGGAGGGGGGGTTTTATGTGGATCGATGCCTTCCTATGGGGTGTTCTATTTCTTGCGCCTTTTTTGAGCACTTCAGCTCCTTTTTGGAGTGGGCTGTCCGTGATGTGTCGGGCATCAACTCGGTGGTCCATTATTTGGACGACTTCCTATGTGTTGGCCCGGCGGGCACCACGGTGTGTGCAGTACTTTTGGAGACGCTGCAACATTTGGTGGACCGATTCGGAGTTCCTTTGGCTCCGGGGAAGACTGAGGGGCCCAAGGCCTGCATCACATTTTTGGGGATCGTAATTGATTCCGCGAGAATGGAGTGCAGGTTACCGTTGGACAAGCTGACGTCGCTTCAGGAGGAACTGCGTGGGATGATTGGAGTGCGTAAAGTGCAACTGCGGCGGTTGCAGTCGCTCTTAGGGAAGTTGAACTTCGCCTGTCGGATCATGCCCATGGGGCGGGTTTTCTGCCGCCAGCTGGCGGCAGCTACATCGAGTATCCGGTCCCCCCAACATTTTGTAACCCTCAATCAGGATCACAGGGCGGATTTGGCGGTCTGGCAAGGGTTTTTGGAGACCTTTAATGGCCGGGCCCTGTGGATGTCCGGCCCGATCAGTAATTTTGACCTGGAATTGTTCACGGACGCTGCGGGTTCCATGGGTTTCGGTGCGCGGCACAATGGCCATCTGAGTGGTCGGAGGCGGGGTTCTTAAAAAATCTGGTGCTGTTGGAACTGTTTCCTATTGTGGTGGCAGTTGAAATTTGGGGGGAAGCGTTTTGTAACCTGAAAGTGAGGTTCAATTGCGACAATCTGGGGGTGGTGCAGGTGGTGAATCGGCTGACGGCGGCCTCAGGGCCGGTTGTCAGGCTTCTTCGGCATTTGGTGTTACGGTATTTACAGGTGAATGCTTTCATCTATGCTGTGCATTTGCCGGGAGTTGACAACACAATCGCTGATGCTCTGTCTCGTTTTCAGTGGGACAGGTTTCGGTGACTGGCACCGGAGGCGGAGCATCACGGGATCGACTGCCCCGCGGGGTTGTGGAGCATTGCACTAGAACAGCGGCAAGCTGGATAGAGCAATCTGTATGTAAGGCTACGTGGGGGGCCTACTCGAGAGTGTGGCGTGAATGGTCGGATTGTTTAACAGCTATCGGCATGGCCCCGGGTGATGCGGGCATGGCTCAGGCGGTGTTCTATTTCATTAGTGGTTTTCTGGATAAGGGGGTATCGGCAGCCACCATTGATCGGAAATTGGCTGGGCTGGCTTTTTTATTTAAATGGCAGGGTCAGCGGGACTTCACGAAGGAATTCTGGCTAAGACAAGCGGTAAAAGGCTATAGGCGGGCGCACAAGAGGAGGGACGGGAGGCGACCAGTCTCTTTTGAACTTCTTCGTGCCCTGAGTCAGGCGGTGGTTGGGGTTTGTTGTTCGGCCTATGAGCGAATGCTTTTTTGGGTGGCTTTTGCCCTCGCCTTTTTCGGGGCGTTGCGGATTAGTGAACTGGTCAGCCCGTCAAAACGGGTTGCGGGGGGTTTGGCGCGGGATGATGTGGCACTGGGACAGGCTGGGGTGAGAATCCTGGTTCGGCGGTCTAAGACCGATCAGGAGGGTAGGGGGTTGCGAGTGGAGTTGGCCAGGATAGGGGAAGTGGCACTCTGCCCTGTTAGGGCTGTGGAAAGTTTCCTGGCGGTGCGGCCGGCGGTCTCGGCTCCATTCCTAATACATCTGGATGGCACTTACCTGTTCAAGTTTCAGTTTGTGACTGTTTTTCGTAAGTGTGTGGTGGTGGCGGGTTTTGACCCGACCAATTTTTCATCGCACTCCTTCAGGATTGGGGCTGCTACCGAGGCTTCGAGAACGGGGTTGGGCGTCGAGGCGGCTAGGCGAATTGGGAGGTTGGACTCGGACAGGTTTAAATTGTATGTCCGTCCGCAGATGTTAGATTAATGCATTTTCCTCGTTTCAAGTTTTGGGGCTGGGGTTTCGGATGAGTTGATTAGTGCTTTTTCATATGTATTAATTTTTATTTCTCCTCAGGTTAGGGAGTGGGCTTGGTGTGGATACTGGGCCATTCATACGTTTTTTGGGGAGCAAAGAGAGCGGATATGCGGCTGAATGGCAGGCAGCTTCGCATACCGAGGCAGAAGGCGCAAGTTCGTTGGATTGGGATCCCTGGCATGAGGTGGAACAGGGTGCTTGGAGAAGTGCATAGGTTCTCACAACTGGACAGGTCACCTGATGTGTTGCTTTTTCATGTGGGGGGCAATGACATGGGGGCCAGGTCGATGAGGGATCTTATCCGGGACATAAAATGCGTTTTTTTACGATTGAAGGCTGCTTACCCTAATATGGTTATGGTATGGTCGGACATGGTGGGCAGAATGGCTTGGAGGTGGGCCCTATTGGACAAGAAGGTGGACAGGGCCAGGGTGAAGGTCAACAAGGAGGTCAGCAGGTTCTTCATCAGGAATGGGGGCCTTGCAGTCAGACATAGGGAATTAGAAATGGAAACGTGGAGGTATTTACGGAGTGATGGCGTTCATTTGAATGACGTCGGGACGGATCTGTGGACGTTAGGCTTGCAGGAGGGCATTCAGCGAGGGCTGCGAGTGTGGAGGTGCCCAAAAGGGTAAGGCTTTACCCCTTTCGGGCTGTGGCGGTTCTTTGGCAGTTTTAAAGTAATGATGGGAGGTACGGGTAGTAAACTGTTGTACCCATCTATGGATGGGGGTGGTTTATTGGTACTTCCAGGTTATGAGGGGTTAACCTGGAAGAGTTAAAAGGGGTAGGTCACTGCGACGATTTAGGTATAGCCTCCGAGACAGGGGTTTCCGTCTGGAGGTCAAGAGGTCAAAAGTTCAAAAGTCGTTCGCAGTGACCAGTATGTTATTATGCTAGTACCCATGACCCGTTTAAAGGCTGGGAAGGTTTACGGTTATCTTAAAGTTATTTATGTTATTTATGAAACAGATTTGTTAAATAAAATACGGCCGGATGGCCATTTAATCCATATGTAGTCCAGTCGTTTGTTTAAGTTGGGTTACGGGAAGTGGTTAAGGGTATTTGGAGGAGTAAAAGGTTTATAATACACTGGGCTTAGAGTCCTACAGATGTCATGTACTATTGTCTCAGTGTCAGCAACATAATAATAGATTATCTTGCAAACAGCTAAAAAAGTTAAGAAAAAAACGTTGGCTAATCAAATTGCAGTTTTGCTCAGAATTAAATTTATATCTGAGCAAATGGGGGGGGGGGGGGGGAGTGGGAAGCAGAGAGGAGATGTCTTGGGGAGGACATAGAGAAAGTGAGTGAAAACCTTCTAAAGATTGCAACAGCCTCCAGTAATGAGATGGATGAATTGCGGGCAAAAGCAGGCAATTTGTCAGGGAGAAACAGTGAGCTACAAGAACAGCTTCAGAGGTGCAGCATTGACTGCGATATGAAGAGCAAACTTTTAGAGTCATTGCGAATAAAGTTGTCAGAGATGGAAGAGTTGGTTATGTCTTTAGAAAGAGAATTAATAAATGTACGCTTCCAGCTTCTTACTACAGAGCAATTTATATTATTGCTCAATGAGCACAAAGGAACATGCCAATTGGCCGATATATGCACAATCAATGAGGAGAAGGGCCGTGATGAAACACTGTCTGCTATTGCACCTATAGCTTCAAAGCATAATGACAGTTTGATTACAATCCAAGAGAGACTTACTTTAATTTTTTGGGTGAATTAATGCCCTGGAATCGCCAATGAGACTTTCTAATAAATTTGAAGCTCTAGTAGTTAAATTCCATTTGAATAATGAGGATGCATGCTCTCTTCTGAAAGCATGGCTACCAGGACCTTTGGTAGGCCAGTTATCGGCACAAGTTAATAGTTAATGATAACTTAGCAGATGCAGAGGTTTGGAGGAAAGAGTTGCAGCGTATTGTGGACAGTCGTGATAATGGTATGAGTGATTTGCAACAAATGAAATTTAGGAGAGGAGATGACCCAATTTTGTTCTGCAGTGAGTATCTTGCATTGTATACGAAAGTATTCAACTGTCCTGACTTATTGGAGGATGATGCAAGTTTCATATACTCAATGGCCAATAAGTGTTATGTAAGCTATCCCACCAGAATGGCTCTGAGGAATGCTAGATCCTACCAAAATTTTGTCAATATCCTGGAAGACTTCTGTCAAGAGTCCAGGAAAAGGAAGTACGGGTCAAAGGCAGATGTATCCATAATAAGCAGAGGTACAGGAAGGCAGAGAAAGTTCAGACATTATAAATGGAATAGGCATATACATAGATTTCATAAAGCCCTTAAAATTGCTAGCATGGAGCAGGAAACCCCAGAAATACAGGTACCTGCAATGAAAACCCCCACCCAGGACAGGGACAGCATAACTCAAAGGCCTGATATGAAAGATAGCAGCCAGGACAGATTACACAGTTCTGAAGGAGAGATAAGAAATGACAGTCCACGCCCTAAGCACAGCCAGCAACAAGACTGGATGAACATTCCAATATTTGTCCAGTGGGCTAATCTACCATTCTGGCTTGTATGTAGTTGGACGCAAATTACATTGCCATTTTTCCTGAGTAATATGGCAAAGTTTACCAATACTGCTGCGTAGTATAGAAAAGTATGGCAACTGTATTGCAATTAATGGGAAAGGCTTGGGGGACTTAAAAAGTCAATTGTCATGATAATTGTGTGTAATCAGTCTTTGTGTTCCTTTTCCAGAGACCATAGAAGAAGTTAAACGGCTTTGGATACTAACATTTGTGTTTTGTTTGCAGGTCCGTCAAAGTGAGAACAACAGTGGGAAAATAAAGCAGAACGGGGGTTAGATTATTGTAAATGCATAATCGATCACATGGTACCATGAGCTCATTAATTAGTAATTGTTTGCAAACAATGAAAAAAAAAATGAACAATAGTATTAAAGAGTTACAAATGAGGTTGCAAATGTTGTGAACGAGGTACAGATGTTTTGTTTTTTGTTTTTCCCATTAACTAATTGTCTTTCAGATCAAAAGGAACACATACTCTTCTCAGGAGGAAAGGCCATGGATGTCTTTAATTAAAAGTTGAGTGTTTGTCATTGTTTTATGGTGGTTGTCTTGTCATGTTGTTCTTGGGTGATAATGGCCAGATTTATTTTATTAAAAAAAAAAAAAAATGTTGGTATTTGTTTAGTCAGCTATTTTATTTTTATTTTGTTCAGGTGGAAAATTTGTATGTTTAGTCTACCTGAAAGGGAGTAATTGACGATGCCCTCAGTTAGCAGCTGCATACATTTTGTTTAAGACAAAAAGTTGGTAGGAAACCATTCTAGCCGCTGGAGTTTTGTGTTTTTTATTTGTTTTTATTTTCATTTAGGTGGAAAAGAGTTTCAAAAGGTTTAGGCTTTGTCCACCTTAAGGGCCGGTTCACACAGCGGGCGATGCGAGGCGACACGACACGCCTCGCCTCGCTCCCGCAAGTCGCCCCCGTTCTGTACAATGGAACCGTTCTGAGAGGAGCGACTCGAGTCGCTCCGACTCAGAAAAAAGGTTCCTGTACTACTTCTGGGCGACTTCGGGGGCGACTTGCATTGACTTCTATACAGAAGTCCTCTGCAAGTCGCCGCTGAGGTCGCCGCAGTTCGCGGCGAGGCAAGTCGGAGACGCCTCGCCACGCCTGCAGTGTGAACCGGCCCTAAAGGGGGCAGTGCATACATCGTAAAGATACAGGTAAATGCATTGTCTTTTTAGCTTGTAAAATTAGAATTTTTTGAGAAGCAACATTGACGTTCGTTTTAAATTTTTGATCATACCATGGGGATCCATTTTAGAGTGGGTTCAGCCTAAAGAGGTCATGGTTGTTTGGATAGTTTGGTCAGAGTTGCAGAAGCCAGGAATACTAAATTCCTGGGTTCCAAGGAGGGAACTATAAGTAAACATGGTAAGCAAGCAGATATTGTGGATAAGAATTTGATGCTGCTCTTGTTTTTCACTTCCAGAATCCCAGTGGAGCAAGATTGGAGAGGTTTCTGTAACATGGATGACAGATGATCACCTGGTTGGCAGTTTGTCTGTGCCACACCACAAATTTGTTCTGATAAACATCAGGAGAGGAAAAAAAAAAACTGAAAGATTCAGATTAATACTTGTTTTTTTCTTATGGACAATTTGGTGCTAATGCTGAATCTGAAAGACTGTGCCTATAAACTAACTTGTGAAATATTCTTGCCGGAGTCTCACTGGATGAATGCAAACATGTTATTAATACATGTGCAATGGGTTGGAGGTTGGGGAAGGAATATGACACCTCCAATCCATCAGAACATGAAAATGTAAAATATGTGTTTTTTTTTGTTGAAGGGAGGAGTTGAAAGAAGAAAGGTTTTTTTAATGTATGACATGTATTGACGTAACTGAGTTAATATGGTGCAGGTACCTAGGAGGTTGGCACTTATGCATAATAAGGTATCTGTTGGCCAGACTAAAGGGTGCCAGGTGACACATCAATAGGGTGAAAACTTCCTCGTAGGGGTGGTGTCTCAATCCTAGCAGTCCTATAGAGAAGCTTTCGGTTACTGGACATGTGGGACACCAGAACTGGACATGGGGGAGATACGCCTGGTTAGTGTCTCACCTGAGAGGTCGAAAACCCTGCACAGATAATGCCAGTGAATACACACAGGAGAATGCTCCATTAAATAAGAGAACAAACGCTGGCTACCAGGGTACAGTATGCCTTCACCACATGGCGCTGAAACATCTCACGGTGGTTGATAAAAACCTATCACCCTATATGTGCTGAGTATACACTGAATCAAGTGCGGTCATTGTACCAGTGACTTACTCCCAGAGATGTGGGAACACAGAATGAGGTCCATGCAGGATGCTTATTTCTGAGGAGGGATATATTCAGCACTATATTGGGGGGAATAGGAGCTGGGAAGGGTGTTGTTAATGGAGAGGACATCGGCCTCCCGAGGAACAAACTCACAGCCATAGCTTCAGAGAATGGGCTTTGTTACTCAGAGAAATTGGTGGCATCCTTGATAACATTCAACAAAGTCACAGAAACACCCAGGTTAAAGTGGCTCTTGATTTTGGTCAACCATGTTGAGAGGTTGGTAGAGAGTGTGATGGTACAGGACAGAAATCTGTCATTGACTCTGGCGTGCACGCCCTGGCAGGCGGAAATATCAGCCAACATCAAGCTGATTGTACCATCTCTGTATGAGGGGCAGTGGCCTGATGAGTTAGCATCACCGCTCAGTAAGATTTTTCCAAAACACGTCGCTTACACTAATCCAAAGTAGTGGTCGAATGCCTGGATGGGCTGTACTAATTTGGATTGTGAAAGGTGTTATGCTGTATGTTCCCATATACAGAAGTACAGACTCGGTCTGTATATTTGGTGGCATCAACTGGGGATTCTATCTTGTTGCATTTTTGGCTAAATCACCCACATGTGATCAGAGAAGATGGAAGCAGGTTGATATTTTCCTCGGTCCAAAGCATGACCATGATGTCCTTTGTAGGCCAGGTCAATACATGGGGATGAACGAATAATGTTGGGAAGTTATTTCTCTCTGTGTTCTGGATGGAGAGATCATTGCTGGGAAGGAAGCACCCGGGTATTATTTGGGACATAGACAAGTTTGTTTCTTTGTCCTAAAGAATACGGGTGTAGTGTTAGCCTTGGAATTAGAGGGTTCCTTGAACCTAACCATAGATAGAGGTGCATGGTCTCTGAAATCCAGGCACAGGGGTGGAATTGTGTGGGTTTTGTCATTGTTGTATATTGATATGTGTGGTTAAACTCGATATTTATATAGAAGGGTCTCCCATTTGTCTATGCAAGTTGAAGGACGAATTGACGGTAAGGTCTCTGTGTACAAGTTAGAGACTTTGCTGCCAAGTCTGAGCCCTGCAATACCACTGTGAGCAAGCCTGCCTAATCCCAACCCATATTTACAGTAAAGGGTTATAGAAGGCGGGGAGCGGGGTGCGTAATTGAATGGGACACATATATATGTATATATTATGGTAATAAGTGGATTCATGTTATGGTATAGTGTGACCTATGTGTATTGTAGGCTAGTAATATGGGCAAGAAAGGCCCTCATCGAAACTCGGTATTTGAGAGCTGGTTCATATGTTACTCTGAATGCGTGCTGGTGAATAGTGAATGAATGGGCACCCCTTGCCTAAAGATACCGAAGATACAGAATGGTGACATGGAAGCTGTTGCTGAAGAATGATGGTGGTGTGTCACTCAGTGGCAAAGCGGCACGTGTTGGGAAGCACAAGACGGTAAAACAATTATGGACTGTTCCATAGGAGCTGTTTCTGAAGCACATGTTGAAAACCACAACACGTTACACAGCTAACGACTGTTCCATAGGTACTGGTTTGGAAACACATGTTGGGGAGCCATACACGTTAAGACAGTTATCGACTGTTCAATAGGAGCTGTGTCTGAAGAAGGCTGGTATGCACTTTTTAGGTGCAAAGCAGGCTATGTTGGATTGAATTCATATAATACTTC
The DNA here is from genome assembly GCF_037356315.1 of Lithobates pipiens. Taxonomy (NCBI): domain Eukaryota; kingdom Metazoa; phylum Chordata; class Amphibia; order Anura; family Ranidae; genus Lithobates; species Lithobates pipiens. The sequence goes on from NW_027507784.1 coordinate 212,617,223, forward strand.
TGGTATTTCACTTCTTAATTGAGAAAGCCACTTAGCCTCAGGTGGAATGAAACACATGAAAGCCTTGTAATCAGAAGAACAATGGCTTGGTTTAGGCCTACCTGCTGTGATGTGTGTGATTACAGGCTTCAAAGGGAATAAAAGCTAGTTAGACGGCTCAGGGCTAATAGATATGCTGCCCGTAGTGGACAATACAGCATGCTTCCTGGAGAATGGGCAAACAGGTGAAGGATTACCTCTTGGCGATATCTATTGCATGGAAGGCAAATGGGGGTGGCTACTAGGGATGAGCTTGATGTTCGACTCGAACATCGGCTGTTCGCGTGTTCGGCGAATACTGAACGTTATGGGCCGTTTGCGCCAAATTTGTGTGGCGCTCACGGCCCACAATGCACTGCGCCATCGCAGTGCATTGCTAGCTCATGATTGGCCAAGCATGCACTGTGACCCCGCATGCTTGGCCAATCACAGCACCGGCATCGAGTAGAGCCATGATTGGCCACAGGCAGGATGCCTGTGGCCAATCATAGATCAGGCTGTGTAGTACACGCCCCACAATATATAAGGCCGCCAGAGCGGCGGCCTTGTGTAGTGTGTTGGTGTCTGTAGGAGTTAGTGGGTGTTCTCTGTGTACCTTCAACACAGTACACACCATTCGTTATCGGACGATTTAGCATTCTTGCTCTTCTGTAATTGAGCTTTTAGCAATCTACAGGAGTTTTTGGGGGTTGTCTGCGTGCCCTGACCACAGAATACACCATTATATCCACCTATATAGCTAGCTATATTGCTGTTCTGTAATAGAGCTTTCAGTCAGCTGTAGGAGATTGTGGGTGTTGTCTGCGTGCCCTGACCGCAGTATACACCATTATATCCACCTATAGAGCTAGCTATATTGCTCTTCTGTAATAGAGCTTTCAGTCAGCTGTAGGAGATTGTGGGTGTTGTCTGTGTGCCCTGACCGCAGTATACACCATTATCCACCTATATAGCTAGCTATATTGCTCTTCTGTAATTGAGCTTTCAGTCAGCTGTAGGAGATTGTGGGTGTTGTCTGTGTGCCCTGATTGCAGAATACACCATTATCCACCTATATAGCTCCTCTCTAATTGAGCCATCTGCAGGAGTTAGTTGGTGTTTTGTGCCTCCAGCACAGCACAGTATACACCGATGCCTACCCTTTAATTACTGTTCTATAATAAAGGCATTTGCAGGAGTTAGTGGGTGTTGTGTGCCTCCAGCACAATATACGCTACCCAATTGCTGGTTTTCCCATCTCCCTTCAGGTCATTACCATGTCTGGAAGGCCAACAAGGAGAGGCAGACAGGCACGAGCCGATAAAAGAGGGCAAGCAGGCTCTGTGTCTAGAGACAACAGTGATGGTCGTAGATGCGGTGTATCGTCATCAGCACGTGGCAATGGGATATGCTTGTCCTTATTTTCGGCAGCTGGATTTGTTGAGCCGCATCATGCCAAAGACTTGGTAGAGTGGATGGCCAAGCCTCTCTCACCCAGGCTCAGGGTACTAGCAAAGCAGCTGCCAACGCATCGTCTTCCCTCGGCCTAATGTCATCATCAGTGACTCCTTCCCTAGACCCACCACGTTCTCCTGAGGAGTCCCCTGAACTCTTTGAGCACAGTGTTGGGTACATGCTCCAGGAGGATGCCCAGTGTTTTGTAGGCTCTGCTGATGATACTCAGCTAGAGGAAGGCAGTAGTGTTAGCGCAGAGAGAGGGGATGCTCAAGAAGGACAGCAATCTGGCAGTCTTGTTCCACAAGCTGCAGCATACTACCAGGTTTGCTCCAGTGATGAAGAGGGAGGGGATGATGAGGGCACTGACTCCACATGGGTGCCTGGTAGGAGAGAAGGGGAGGAGGCACATGTCCAACGAGGCAGGATGCCCTCCGGGGGCCAGCTTAGGGGCAGCACACCGACTGAATCACACCGTAGAGCTCCGCCTGTGCAGGGCGTTGCCTCTGCACGTTATTCTAAAAGTTCTTTGGTGTGGGCCTTTTTTGAGACGAGTGCATCAGATCGCACCGCTGCTATTTGCAACATATGTCTCAAGTGTAACTCGCGTGGCCAAAACAGCCACTTGGGCACCACATGCTTGACCAGACATATGTTGACCTGCCATGCAGCTCGTTGGCAAGCATACCTCAAAGTCCCACACCAAAGAACAAAGCGGACCTCTCCTTTCTCCTCATCAGCTGGGATCTCCAACCCCACTAGACCTTCAGTCCTCTCTGAAACCTGCTCTGAGAGGAATGAAGGTGTAGAATTAGGTGTGTCACAGCCAAGTGCCTCCGGGCACCCTGCTAGCAGTACACCCACGTCCAATCATAGCAGGCAAATTTCCATGCCCCAGCTGCTGGACCGTCTAAAGAAGTTCACTCCCAGCCATCCACATGCCCAGGGGTTGAATGCTAGCTTGGCTAAATTGCTAGCACTTTAACTGCTGCCTTTTCAGTTGGTAGACTCTGCCCCCTTCCGTGAGTTTGTACAATGTGCGGTTCCTCAGTGGCAGGCCCCCAAACGCCACTTTTTCTAAAGGAAGGCGATTCCGGCTCTCTACCGGCATGTGGAAGGCAATGTCCTTGCCTCGCTGGACAGGGTGGTCAGCGGTAAGTTGCATATTACCAATGACTCATGGTCCAGCAGGCATGGACAGGGACGTTACCTGTCTTTAACGGCCCATTGGGTCACTCTTCTGGCAGCTGGGAAGGGTGCAGGACAAGGTGCAGTAGTGTTGGAGGTTGTTCCACCACCACGCCTCCAAAATGCTACTACTGGTTGTGACACACCTCTCTCCTCCACCCCCTCCTCTTCTTCTTCCTCCATGGCCTCTTCCAGTGCTCTGTCCTCCGATGCCATGCCGTGCTTTCACTGGTTTGTTTGGGGGACAGGAGCCACACTGGGGCAGATATTTTGTCAGCTCTGCAGGGGCAGGCCGAGAGGTGGTTGACACAACGCCAGCTTAAGCCAGGATTGGTGGTTTGCGACAATGGCACCAACCTCCTCTCCGCCCACCGACAGGGACAACTGACCCATGTGCCCTGTGTGGCTCACGTCCTTAACCTGGTAGTGCAGTGGTTCTTGGGCAGGTACCCGGGCTTACAGGATGTCCTGAAGCAGGCCAGGAAAGTCTGTGTGCATTTCCGGTGATCATTTAATGCCTGTGCTCGGCTGGCTGAGCTCCAAAAGGAGTTGAATCTGCCCAAGAACTGCCTTATATGTGACATGCCCACCAGGTGGAACTCAACGTTGGCCATGCTGCAGCGGCTGCACACGCAGCAGAGAGCCATCAATGAGTACCTGTGTGATTACGGCACCAGGACAGGGTCAGGGGAGCTTGGTTTTTTCTCACCACGCCAGTGGGGCATGATCAGGGATGCATGCACTGTCCTGTCACCGTTTGAAGAGGCCACAAGGATGGTGAGCAGTGACAGTGCATGCATCAGTGACACTGTACCTCTTGTCCACCTCTTGGAGCACACGCTGCGTGGAATAATGGACAGGGCACTTGAGGCAGAACAGAGGCAGGAAGAGGAGGACTTCCTTGCCTCTCAAGGCCCCCTTTATCCAGGCAGTGTTCCTGCTGTCCCAAGCATCACACAGGAAGAGGAGGAGGAGGAGGAGGAGGAGGAGGAGGAGGAGGAGAATTGTGTGAGCATGGAGGTGGAGGCTGGCACTCAGCATCAGCAGCAGCAGTAGTCTTTACAGTCCCAAGAAACCTGTGGACTTGTACGTGGCTGGGAGGAGGTAGCTGCGGATCATGTTGTCCTTAGTGACCCAGTGGACTCCGGACCGAATGCCTCAGCTAACCTACGCTGCATGGCCTCCCTGATCCTGCAAAGCCTGCGGAAGCTGGCCACTCTCCTTGATCCACGGTACAAGGGTAAGGTTGCCGACCTTATCTTGCCATCGCAGAGGGAGCAGAGGATGAGACATCTCTGGGAGGCCTTGCAGAAAGGTCTGTGCAACGTTCCCAGAGACTGGGAGGTTACAAACTCCTGGTCCTGGACAACGTGTTGCTGAGGCATCGGTCAGAAGGATCAGTGGAGAAGGTGGCCATCTGACCGATGCGTTCAGACAATTTTTTTAGTCTGCAGCCCCAAGGTATGATCGGTTCCAGTAACCATCGCCAGCATCTGATTTACATGGTGCATGAATACCTAGGGGCAAGGTCAGACTTGGTCACCTTTCCCAACGAAAATCCTCTGGCTTACTGGGTCTTGAGGATGGATCACTGGCCAGAGCTTGCACAGTATGCAATTGAGCTACTGGCCTGTCCTGCATCCAGCGTTCTTTCAGAACGCACATTCAGTGCTGCTGGTAGCTTTGTTACCGATCACAGGGTGTGCCTGTCCACCGACTCGGTTGATCGACTGACCTTCATAAAGATGAATCAGTCTTGGATCACCCACAGCTCCCAAGCACCTGAAGCTGATGTAACCGAATAATTTTTTTTAAAATGTCACATCCCTTCAAGACTGCCTATGCTGATGCTGAGTGACTGTCCTGTTATGTTGATTGTCTATTCTCTTCCTCCTCTGCTGATATGTTGGAAGAACATTGTTGGTTCTGGGTGATGCCACCAGCCCAATTTTTCAGCCCCTGTTTAACAGGGACGTGTAATTACAATTTTTGATGCAATGCTTTGCAGCAGGGCTCATTCCTGCACCACAACTAGAGTATATTTGAGAGGTTGCAGTGTCGTGGCACCAGCACCAGTGCCTAAGGCCCAATTTTTCAGCCCCTGTTTAACAGGGGCATGTAATTACAATTCTTGATATAATATTTCACAGCAGGGCCCGTTACTGTGCCCACCGAGAGTAACTGTGAGGACTTATAGTGTTGTGGCACCAGCACCACAACCACCAAAGGTAAATTTTTCTACCACTGTTCAACAATGGCATGTAATAACAATTCTTGATATAATTGTTCACAGCAGGGCAGTCCAGCGCCCACCAAGAGTCACTTTGAGGGCTTACAATGTTGTGGCAACACCAACACCTTGTTCCGTCATTTCTGCAGAGCATATAGGGCAGGCCCCTACTTTCAAACATCCAACTTACAAATGTCTGCTACTTGAAAACGGAAGGAGACAACAGGAAGTGAGATGAAAAAAGACGGACGGCAAAAAAATTATACAGGGGTGATAACCCTTCCCTATGTTTTCCAAAAAGCTTAAAAATAGATTTTTTGACTGGAGCTACACTTTAAAAATGTATCAGTTCAAAATTACAAACAGATTCTGCTTAACACAACAAACCTACACAGTCCCTGTCTTGTTTGCACCGCCAGTTTACTACTGTTCTGAGTATAGAGGGCCTGGGGGCACCACGTCTTTCCTTTTTTTAATATGGGTACGGGGTTCCCCTTAATATCCGTACAAGACCCAAAGGGGCTGGTAATGGGCAGGGGGGGCTACTCATGCCATTTTCCTCAATGATTTTCATCCATATTGCCGGAACCAGATATTACATTAAAACCGCAAGCAGTTTTAAGGTTGAATATTCGTTTATTGTTACAAATCAGGTAACAGTTTAATACAATAAGGGTTGAGGGGGGGAAGGGGGGTACAGAATGAAGAAGGTTGGGGAAGGGGGGAAGGTTAAGGAGTGCATTGCTTACAAAACAACTTACAGGCATCTGCAGTTTGCTCATCAAGTTATGCAGTAAAACCCACACAAGAAGGAAATTATCATAAACCCTCCTCTACGGTTATGTCACTACAAGGACCCTGTTCGGGGGGGTCTATGTAGTCAGGGAGCCTGTGAGCCTAAAATGGTAGCTTACGTGGCATGAGGCAGATTCGCCGCTCGTGTGACCTCTTGGTCCACCTAGGTGGGGGGGGGGGGGGGGGGCAGGGTGTCAATAAGAGGAATTCAACAAGAACGGTCCCAGATAATCCACCTGGGAGTCCGCGTTAAGCTCTTTGATCCGTGAGACTACTCCGAACAGTCTGCCCATGCCCCATGTGTGCAAGGCCTCCTTGTCATTAAGCTACACTACTGAGAAAGCGGGCCGATGAGGAGTGAAGGAGCCAGGGATACCAGAGGGACATATATTTATCCCATTTGTCAGTTCGTTTGGCGTGCAGTTCCTCCATGAGCATAATATAGTTCATGGCATCAGTCCACCTCGCAATCAGGGGGACAACATCCTGTTTCCAGAACTGTGAGATGACATGACGGGCTGCGGACAGAAAGAACCGGAACAGACTCTTTCGGTGTGAGTTCAGGGGGACCTGGGAGTATGGAAAGTAAAGCTATTTGTGGTGTCGGTAACACAGAGACATCATACAAATCATTATGAATTTTTAATACCTTATCCCAGAAGGGGCGTACTCGGTCGCATTCCCACCACACGTGGATATACGTGCCCGCTCCTCTGTGGCAACGCCAGCACCTATCCGAAGCCTCAGGATTAGGGATGAGCCGAACACCCCCCGGTTCGGTTCGCACCAGAACTTTCGAACGGACCCCAAATTCGAACGAACTTTAGAACCCCATTGAAGTCTATGGGACTCCAACGTTCGAAATTAAAAGTGCTAATTTTAACGGCTAATATGCAAGATACTGTCCTAAAAAGGGTTTGGGGACCTGGCTCCTGCCCCAGGGGACATGGGTCAATGCCTAAAATGTTTTTAAAAATGGCCGTTTTGGCGGGAGCACTGATTTTAATGACGATTAAAGTGAAAAAAAAAGTGAAATATTCCTTTAAATATGGTCCTTGGGGGGTGTCTGTAGTATGCCTGTGAAGTGCCACGTGTTTCCCGTGTTTAGAACAGTCCCTGCACAAAATGACATTAAACGGAAATAACACCATTTAAAACTGCTTGCGGTTTTAATGTTATATCTGGTTCCTGCAATATGGTTGAAAATCATTGAGAAAAATGGCATGGGTAGCCCTCCCTGCCCATTACCAGCCTATTTGGGTCTTGTACGCATATTAAGGGGAACCCTGTACCCATATTAAAAAAAGGAAATGCGTGTGGCCCCCAGGCCCTATATACTCAGAACAGCAGTATACAGGCGGTGCAAACAAGACAGGGACTGTGTAGGTTTGTTGTGTTAAGTTGAATCTGTTTGTAATTTTCAACTGGTACATTTTTAAAGTGTAGCTCCAGTCAAAAAAACTATTTTTAAGCTTTTTGGAAAACATAGGGAAGGGTTATCACCCCTGTATAATTTGTTTTGTCGTACATCTTTTTTCATCTCACTTGCTGTTGTCTCCTTCCGTTTGCAAGTAGGAGATGTTTGTAAATTGGATGTTTGAAAGTAGGGGCCTGCCCTATATGCTCTGCAGAAATGGCGGAACAAGAATTGTAATTACAGGTCCCTGTTAAACAGGGGCAGAAAAATTTGGCCTTAGGCACTGGTGCTGGTGCCACCACACTGCAACCTCTGTCATATACTCTAGTTTTATTGCAGGAATTAGCCCTGCTGCAAAGCATTGCATCAAAAATTGTACTTAAACGCCCCTGTTAAACAGGGGCAGAAAAATTGGGTTGATGGCATCAACCGGTACAGGCTTAAAACAGAACATGGTATTGGGTGGCATTGTCAAGGACCTGGCTTTAATGGTTGTGTCAGAATTCTTGTATGTTTTTAAAGAATGTTGTCTAAATCATGTTATTGTTATGATCTTCTAACTAGTAAAGCTGTGACCATAATACTCCAATGAAAATAATTTGTGCCATATTGTATTATTTATGAGGTTTAATGTGTTTGGTTTTATTCAGTGGCGGCTGGTGTTAAATTTTTTTAGGGGGGGGGGGGCGTGGCTTGACCTTAGCCAAGATGGCAGCATAAGCTCAGAGCTCCGGTGCAGTGCGGGATAACGGAACGGCTCACGGAGCACAGAGGCGCTGGATTGCAGCCCTATAGCGGCGGTTCGGTCCGGCAAAGCTTGCAGACATGTCCAGGAGGAAAAGAGCGGAGAGGAAGCCCCACAAACTGACTGCATACTTCATGCAGCCGCCGAGACAGCATGGCCAAGATGGCGCCGGCGCGTCCTCCACTCCGCTCTCCACATCCAGAAGCCTGGAGCGATCCGCAGACAAAGCACAGAATAGCGGTGAACAATCCCCGGGGGACTCACAGGCATCCACCCCGCTGACCAGAAGTCCAGCCAAGGCCAGGAGCAGGAGGGACAGCTCTGATCCACACCAGCAGCACGAGGTGAGATCCCCCCTTGACTCCCAGGATGACACTAGAGAACTCCCTGACTCCATTACTGCCTTTCCTACATCGAATCAACCTGTTCTTGACACCACCCTCAAAGACATGCTTATCTCTTTGCGCAGCACTATTCATACAGACATGATGTCTTGTATGAGAAGGTTTAGCTCTGAACTCAAGGAAGTGGGAGACAGGGTGAGTAATGTTGAAAACAAAATGGGGGAATATGCCACCACCATAAATGATCTCATTGATGCCCATGACTCAGTGGAGGAAGAGCAACATTGGATTAAAGCCAAGCTGGCAGACCTGGAAGATAGGGCCAGGAGGAACAATGTGAAGCTCAGGGGTATCCCTGAGTCAGTGACCCCAGCAGACCTGCGCCCCTATGTTACCAACCTACTGACCACTCTTATGCCAGATCTTTCGCCTATAGAGGTATCTATTGACAGAATTCACTGCATCCCTAAGCCTTCATTTATTCCTGAAAATATCCCCAGGGATGTCCTCTTTTGAATGCATTTTTATCAGACCAAGGACCGTCTAATGCAAATTACCAGGAGAGGGGAGCACCGCAACACAGAGTTTGCTAACATTCAGTTCTATGCGGACCTCTCACAGCACACTTTGCAACTCCGCAAAAACCTGAACAACATCACCAAAGTTCTGAGGAACCATAGCATCAATTACAAGTGGGGTTTTCCCACTAAGCTGGTTGTGAACAGGGAGGGGTCTAATTATGTGATTTCTTCACCTGACAAGGGCTTTCAGCTTCTAAGGAAATGGAAGATCCTCACCGACGACTCTCCCCCACCCTCTGATACACGTAGCCCACAAGGTCGGTCGCAAGCTGAATAACTGCACTAGGACACTGGAAGTTAGTCTGGCTGCTTACTGGCGGCCGCTGTGCACTTTTTCCCAGCCCTTTCTGGGCCCCGCCTGACGGAGCCATGGTCTGTTGGTCAATACAGACCCCACTTACCTGAGCAGATAAGATCTGCACATGGGTTATGATAACCCTCCTTTTACTCAGTTTTTGTTTTGGTTATTTTTCCCCCTTTCCGTCTTTCCCGCAGGAGCTGTCTGTGCTACTTCCAAGTCCAAGTCTTTCCAAATCCAGGATTCCAACACTCTCACTATTTGGTGAGGCCATGGCGGAGACAATCTACTTACCGTTTCTACGCCGCTACTACTCCAAGCTACGCCCGGATGCGCTCGGTAGTAAGTACAAATGTTTCCCCGTGAACGGCACCCCGTCCTATAGATGTCATGCCGCTTAACATCATGTCAGTCAATGCCCACGGGCTAAATCACCGGCTAAGAGATTTTCTCTGTGGAAAGAGGCCCAGGTATCGCACTGTGATGTGCTTTGTGTTCAGGAGACGCACTTCCATAAAGATTCCCCTCTCAAATGCTCCTCAAGAGGTTTCCAACACTATTTTCTATCTAGCGCCCAGCAGAAGAAGAGAGGCACCATGATAGCTATTAGAGATACTGTCTCCTTTACATTGCACCAGGAACTGTCCAACTCTAATGGTCGATACATCATATTAGTGTGCGACATTAACAATACTCGGTATACACTAGTGAATGTCTATGTGCCTAATGTCCGTCAGATCCGCTTCCTGAACAGACTTATGAGGAAAGTAGATAAAGTTCGACAAGGAGCACTGTTGTTATGCGGAGACTTTAATATTGTACCGGATCCCAAGATGGATTCAACCTGTGCTTCCGTTAGGAAATCTCACTCTCTGAACAACTTCTTCAGAACCAATGATATTTTTGATGTATGGCGTTGTAGACATGCAGATGAGAGGGACTATTCTTTCTACTCTCATCGGCATCGTTCTTATAGTAGGATTGATCTCTTCCTCTCGGATAGGTGGCTCCTCCAGAATATTATGCACACTAAAATTAACTCAATCACATGGTCAGATCATGCATCAGTGCTGATCACTATCGCAGATAAAAATCCCCCCAACGCCGCCTATTTGTGGCGAGCTAATTCCCAACTAATGCAAGACCCCACTACTAAACGCTTATTGGAGGAGCGCCTCTCTGAGTATTTTCAGATCAATGCTACCCCTGAGATTTCTCCTGTCGCAGTATGGAATGCCCATAAGGCGGTTATTCGTGGAATTTTTATTCAGCAGGGGGCGCGGTTAAAGAGGCAGAGGCAGAAGCAGACAGACGACCTTCTCAACCAGATTACAATTCTAGAAAATCTGAACAAAACTACTCCCTCTCCATCTTACCATGTAGCTTTAGGACGTTTGAGGCATGAACTCAGACTCGTGTTATTGCACAAGTTTGAGCGCATGGAGCAGAGGTTAAAACTATCCTTCTATTCCACGGGCAATAAGGCCGGGAAGGCCTTGGCAAGTAGACTTCAGGGACAACGGTTTAAATCGAAGATACCTCATTTGCTCAACCCCAAGACTAATAACAGGGAATATGATCCGCAAAGGATAGCAGATTCTTTTAGTGATTACTACGAATCTCTCTACAATCTGAGCAAAGATAGTTCTACCCCACAGCCTTCTAAGGAGGATATAGGGAGGTTCTTAGCAACAGCAAAGATCCCTACTTTAACTCCTGAACAGCTAGATAGCCTGAATCTGCCTTTCATGCTTACTGAGATGTGTAGGGCTATTGACATATTACCAAGCAACAAATCCCCAGGTCCTGACGGGCTGACCGGAGAATATTATAAGATTTTCAAGGCTGTCCTAGGTCCCCATCTTCTCAAGGTCTACGTGAATGCTGCTGCCTCTGCCCTCTTCCCGCCAGAAATGTTGGAAGCAATTATTGTGACTTTGCCTAAACCGGGCAAGGCCCCGGAGGTTCCTCAAAATTTTAGGCCTATATCCTTGTTAAACAATGACCTAAAGATATATGCCAAAATGCTGGCACTACGCCTGATGCCGATGCTACCTACTATCATTAATGTTGACCAATCGGGTTTCACTAAGGGGCGACAGACCTCGGACGCCACGAGGCGTGTTATAAATGTAATTGATTTGGCACGGGCTCGGCGAACGCCTTCTCTGCTCCTTGCGTTGGATGCGGAGAAGGCGTTCGACTGGGTCCATTGGGGTTATCTGTCTGGGGTGCTGGGTGCATTCGGTTTTACCGGCCATATTTTATCAGCCATATTGGCTCTCTACACCTCTCCTTCAGCTAGGGTATACTCCTCTGGAATGATGTCGAAGCCTTTCCAAATTACGAATGGCACCCGACAGGGGTGTCCATTATCCCCCCTGATCTTTAATATGCTTATTGAGCCATTGGCTGCGTGCATCAGACAAGACCCTAATGTTCATGGGTTCGAAAACAATGGTCGCAAACATGTGACCGGACTTTTCGCAGACGACGTGATTTTATTGCTTTCTAGACCATCGGCTTCTCTGCTGCATGTTATCAAGATTCTCGATAATTTTAGTAAAGTCTCCTATTACAAAGTGAACTCATCCAAGTCCTATGTTCTGGACCTGGGGATTCCCTTACGCGAAAGGAAGCTCCTGCAGAATACTTACCCTTTTCTATGGCAAGATTTGGGGATTTCTTATTTAGGGATTACGTTAACCCCCCATCCTAACCAACTCTTTAAAGCTAATTATATTCCCTTGGTGGACAAATTGAGGTCCAGTCTCCAAATCCTCAGTAAACATATTCTCTCCTGGTCAGGACGCCTTGCGGCGTTTAAAATGCAAATATTGTCCCAGCTGATTTATATCTTCCGGACGGTCCCTGTTCCGGTTACAAACCAATTTTTTTAGTAAACTACAGACTATGCTCTCAGGATTTCTCTGGGAGGGTAGGAGAGCTAGGAGCGCGTTCAAAAAATTTAATAAAGCTAGACAAGCTGGGGGTCTCGGCTTGCCTGTGCTGGCGGATTATTACAGAGCAGCTATCTTAGCTCAGCTGAGAGACTGGTTTTCTACCGAACCATCCTCGCTGTGGGGGGCAATAGAGCAGCATTGTGTCCCGGGTAACAACTTGAGAAACTTCGCCCTGGCATTTCCGCACCTGGCACGGACGCCGGCTGGTCTTCCGCTCCCGGTGTTGGCATCCCTGCGTTCATGGAAACTATTGGTTTCTACACAACCCCGGAGTGGTCTATCCTCCACAATACAAATACCCATATCAATCTTAACATTACTAATCCCGGAGCTCTCCTTGCAAACTTGGTATAACTCGGGAATCCATTGGGTTCACGACCTGTTTAGTGAATCCAAGCCTAAACCCTTTGCAAAAATACAAGAGGAGTACGGACTAACGCACTCGGAATACTTTAATTACTATCGAGTCCAGTCTTACATTACTGGCAAACATATTACACCTTATAAGGTTCATTGGCGTGTCAAACAGTATCTTGACAGTGGGAGCGAGAAAAAAGGCGGGATCTCATTATTTTATAACACTCTTGATGACAAATCTTTGTTAGAAAAGACTGGGCCCATGTTGGCCTGGGAGAGAGATCTTGGTATCCCTATCTCTGAAGAGCAATGGAGTTTAGCTATCCACCGCACATATTCTGCCACCAAATGCACCTCCCTGTGGGAATTAGCGCACAAAACTACGTAAAGATGGTATCTTACTCCGTACCGTTTAGCCAAGTTCAACTCTTTTATCTCTTCACTGTGTTGGCGGAATTGCTCCCAAGTGGGGACTATCCTCCATGTACTGTGGTCCTGCAGTAAATTAGCTGGGTTTTGTCTCCTTCTGAAGCGGACTGTTATAACAAAATGTTTTATGTACGAAAGTCAGTTTGTATATTTTATGCCCTGTGAAAAATCTGAATAAAAATTTATTGTTTTAAAAAAAAAATTTCTAGGGGGGCGCAAACAAACTTTAAAAAAAAAAATGTGAAAAAAAAACCCATCAAACGCAGCCACTTTGCCATCAAAAGGCTGCCACTGTGCCATCAAACACAGCCAGTTGGGTAGTGTATATTGTGTATAGTGTATATTGTGCTAGAGGCACACAACACCCACTAACTCCTTCAGATGCCTTTATTATAGAACAAATTTCAGCTGTCGGTGCTCTCGCATTTTGAATGACAATTATGCAGTCATGCAACACTGTACCCATATGAAATTTGTGTCCTTTTTTCACACAAATAGAGCTATCTTTTGGTGGTATTTAATCACCGCTGGGTTTTTTATTTTTTGTGCTATAAATGAGAAAAACTGAAAATTCTGTTAAAAAAAATGCATTTTCTCTGTTTCTGATACAAAATTTTGCAAATAATTTTTCTTCATAAATTTTGGCCAAGATGTATACTGCTACATATCTTTGGTAAAAAGTAACCCACTACACAACAGCAAGATCGAAAATCGCCCGAAAAACGATCGGTGTGTACTGTGTTGAAGGTACACAGAACACCCACTAACTCCTGCAGATGCCTTTATTATAGAACACCAGAGATAAAGGGGTATATACAGATGTATACTGTGCTGTGCTGGAGGCACACACAACTTCCAATAACTCCTGCAGATGGCAAGTGGGCTCAAATAGAGAACAGCTATGTAGGTGGATATAGCGGTATGTACTGGGTACAGAGCACGCAGACAGCACGCACTAGCTCCTAACACTACTGACTGCAAGCTCTATTATAAAAGATAGATCACTAGCTATGTAGGTGAGGTGAATATAGCGGTGTATACTGCGGTCAGGGCACGCAGACAACAACCACTACACAACAGCAAGATCGAAAATCGGCCAAAAAACGATCGGTGTGTACTGTGTTGAAGGTACACAGAACACCCACTGCTTCAGACGCCAACACACTACACAAGGCCGCCGCGCTGGCGGCCTTATATAGTGTGGGGCGTGCACTACACAGCCTGAGCTATGATTGGCCACAGGCATCCTGCCTGTGGCCAATCATGGCTCTCCTCGCTGCTGGCGCTGCGATTGGCCAAGCATGCGGGGTCACAGTGCATGCTTGGCCAATCATGAGCCAGCAATGCACTGCGCCATCGCAGTGCATTGTGGGCCGTGAGCGCCACACGAATTTGGCGCGAACGGACCAAAATGTTCGGACTTCGCCGAACGGACGAACAGCCGATGTTCGAGTCGAACGTATGTTCGACTCAAACACGAAGCTTATCCCTACTCAGGATACATTTTGCTCACCGTGACTGGATCCCTGTACCATCTTGTCAACAGTTTGTAATTTTTTTCTTGCGTGAATCCAGATATGGAAGATTTGTGAGTGATCATAAACGATGTGTTCCAGTGTGTCGTAGATATTTCAGTGCCAAGGTCCCTGGACCATTTGTGTGTGTAATTTGGAAGTGTGTCATAAGAATGTAGCTGGAGGTCCTTGTAGATCAGAGATAATGAGTGTTTAGGCGTTTGAGAGAGACCACACATATCCTCAAAGGTTGTGAGAGGCCTATGTACCTGGCCGGAGAGATGGAGTGACTTACAGTATGACTTACAGCCTGTACATAGTGTTTGGCGGTAGGCCACTGGTCCCTAGAGTAAGAGCCGCATTGTTTCCCTGTGTGGATTGTCGGGATTGCCGGATTGTCAAATAGGGGTGACAACGGGCTCGGATCCGCAGAGAGGTGAAGGGCCGTGTGTTTGCGGTTCCATAGGGTGAGTGCTGCTATCGTCAAAGGGGATAGTCCGGGCATGGTGCGAAAATTTCGCATGATAGCCCCATAAGAGGGCTCTGAGGTCAACCTGAGCCATGGTTTGTTCAATTACCGTGGACGGTTTAGTTAAGGGGCGTGGAAACCATTCAAGGAGCCGTGACGAGATGGCTGATAGGTGGTATAACTGAAAATCTGGGAGACCCATGCCCCCCTTGTCTTTAGGGGAGCATAAAATCCTATGTCTTAGTCTGGGTGGGTGATTCTGCCAAACGAACTTAACCGCCAAGGAGCGAAGCGTGCGGAAAAAAGCCAGGGGAAGAGTTATGGGTAATGTCTGAAACAAGTACAGTAGCTTAGGTAGGATGTCCATTTTGAGCACATTCATACGCCCCCACCAAGATAGTTTGAGGTTATGCCAAGATTCCAGCGAGTGACAAATGTTCGCCAACATGGGGCTGTAATTCAAGGCATAGATGTCTGTGAAATTCTTAGGTATCTCCGTCCCCAAGTACTTAACCGATTGTGGTTGCCACTTAAATGGGAACCTCTGTTTTAGTAAAGATACTGTTCGTGGCTTCAGAGATATATTCAAGGCCTCCGTTTTTGTCATATTTAATTTAAAATTACTATGCGCCCCGAAGCGGTCAAGCTCGTGTAGCAAAGCCAGGATGCTAGTTAGTGGTTGGGTAATGTAAAGGAGCAGGTCATCTGCGCATAATGAGAGTTTGCTGGGTTCTGTGGGGGGGGGGGGGGGTCGGGATCCCGTGAATGGCAGGGTTGGCCCGAATCGCTTGTTCAATCGTGAGCGCAAACAGCAGGGGCGACAGGGGGCACCCCTGTCTGGTACCGTTTCTAATTGGGAAGGACTCCGAAGAGTCTCCATTCGTTGCCACTTTTGCAGAGGGATTAGAGTATAAGGACATCAACTTAGATTGTAATTTTGGCCCCATCCCTATTTGTACAAGTGTCGCTCGTAGGAGGGACCAGTATACACGGTCGAATGCTTTCTCAGAGTCGCACGCCAGTAGACACGTCGGAATGTTACGTTGTTGGGCATATGAAATAAGATGCAATGTCTTAGTAGTGTTGTCGCGTGCCTCCCGGTGCAGGATAAAACCAACCTGGTCATTGTGCACTAAGGATGGCAAAAGAGGGGCTAAACGGGTGGCTAGAATCTTGGCAAAAAGTTTGAGATTGACATTGAGTGAAATGGGTCTGTAGTTACTGCAATGAGAATGATCTTTTCCGGGTTTGGGCAATACCACTATTTGGGCTTGGAGGATGTGCGAAGAAAGGGGGTGGGTATCATCTATTCCCTCAAACTCACGAGACATAATAGGGGCCAATTGTTGTGCAAACGTTTTGTAGAACTGTGGAGTGTACCCATCTGGGCCCGGGCTTTTCCCCGTCTTCAGTCCCTTAATCGCAGTCAAGAATTCTGTGGTAGTCAGGGGCAGTTCTAAATAGTCAGCCTCCACAGGCGTCATGGTAGGAAGGGCTGTGTCCTGCACATAACCTTGTAAGTCCAATGTGGTCGTGGTAGCCTGTGTGTCCCTGACAGCTTGCGGTTGGAGGTTATAGTATAATAATAGTCCCTGAATTCAGAAACAATTTCTGAGTTCTTATGCCGTTTTTGACCTGTATTGGTGACTAGAAATGGGATATTTTGTCTTTGCTGTCTGAGGTGTAAGACCTTGGCCAAGTGTTTCCCACATTTGTTCGCCTGGGAGTAGTGAATATAGCGACCTTTGTTGCGAGCTGTCAGTGCCCTGTCAGAAAAGATGCATAGTAGGTCGCGGCGGGTGTTGGACAGTTCCACTAGTGTCGCCTGGTCAAGGGAAGTTTTATGCGTGGACTCGAGAGTGTGGAGTCAGTGAAATAAGCGTTTAATGTCCTCTGTACGCGCCCTTTTCAGCCTGGCCCCGTGCTGGATAAAAATCCCTCTAAGCACACATTTAAGGGTTTCCCATTAATTCATAGCAGAGGTCTCATCATGAACGTGATTTTGAACAAAGTCAGTAATGGCTGTCGACACCTCTGCAGTACAGACGCTGTCGTGCAACAGATTGTCATTCAGTCTCCACGTGGTTCTACGTGTTTGTTGTGGGTTGTGCCCCAAAGTGACATGTACTGGAGAGTGGTCTGACCACAACTTCAAGCCTATGTCGCTCCGGGGGTCCAGGTCTAGTAGTGGTTGGGACAAGAATATATAGTCTATCCTACTGTATGAATTGTGGGCTGAGGAGTAATGTGTAGTCTCTCTCGGAAGGGTGGTAGAGGCGCCAGGTGTCAACCAGAGACAAATCAGCCAAGATCGCTCTCATTTTAGATAGGGAGGAAGAAGTGATGTGTGACTTACCGGTAGAGGAATCCAGTCTAGGCACGAGTGGAGCATTAAGATCACCTCCCAGTATCAAGTTGGGTGAGCCAAAGGACCTCAGGTGGGCTGCCACGGAGGAGAGGAAGTGGAGCTGATCCTGGTTCGGAAGATAAACATTAACAATGGTTATAATCAGCTGTTGAATGGCAATTTTCAAAAACAAGTACCTCCCCTTAGGGTCTATGTCAACTTCTAATACCTCGGGAGAGAAAGAGCGATGGAAGGCTATTGACACTCCTTTGGTCCTAGCCGAGGGGTTGGTGCTATGAAACCACTTAGTATATAGTGTGCATCTTGAAAAGCGGGAATAGAGTCAGAACGGAAATGTGTTTCCTGCAGTAACAGTATGAGAGTTTTAGCCTTATGGAAGTGATGCAGTATCTGCCTGCGTTTCTCTGGCGTATTAAAACCTCTGCAATTAAGCGAGGATACCTTAAGTTCTATGTGAGTCGCCATAATGAGGTGGGACATGGATAGTGTGAAGTGTATTGGTAGTCTGAGAGCCTGCAGAGCTGGAGTGAGTAGAAAGGTGTGGGGTAGAGCAGAGGGGGAAAAAAGAAGATAGGTGGGGAAGGAGGGGAGGAGGGTGAGTGCAGTTCTAGAGCAAGATAATGTGCAAATGAGCCTGTCGTGCCCAGGAATAGTGCACATGGGTGTAACCCACCCGGGAGTTGAATCCCGAGTGGCATGTAACATGCTACAAAAGATTTTGGCTGGATGGTACCCTCTAAAGTCCATTTTGGTAGGAAGGACGTCCTCTGAAAAACTAACTGAAAATGTAAATACAGAGTCAGCGAAGACTCTGCTAGTCCTAAGGGGGGGAACCGTGAAAAGGTAACATAGTATCCCGCCCACGTCTAAGTGTAAACACCTAAAAAAGAAGTATGAACAAACAAACAAAAAAAAAATGCACAGGATTAATAAAGGAGCATTGCTAGGCAGCATCAAAGCATGTGAGGTTAAACGGCAATCTGGCACCCTTCCGGAAGCAGAGAAACATAAACTAACGGTGAATAACTAGAACCACAAAAGCGGTTCAAACTCTAAAATAATCTGTGCTTCCAAGGTGCTATGCAATATATACACATCATACACTTTAACCTTCAAAATATCTCAAAGATTCGTGGACCGAGGAAAGTCAGCAAATAAGAATCCCCACCGGCCGGTGGGGTTGGGGGAGTCTCATCCATTTGGAGATTTAGAGGCACGGGAACGAGAGTGCTTCTTCTTGGTGACCTTCGTCCAGCCAGTAGACAAGGGGAGGCCAGGTGTGGCTGAATGAAGTGGCCAGTCTGGGATCCGTATTTGTGGTAGCTCAAAAGTTCCAAGGAAGGCGGGTAAATCCCCCAACGTGCGGAAAGTCGCAGAATTGCCATTCTGGGTTGCAGAAAGCTGGAAAGGGAACCCCCAGCGATATTTTATTTGTTTGGCTTGCAGAGCGTCAGTAACTGGCTTTAAGGCCTTCCTCATGAGAAGGGTTTGCCTGGACAGGTCCGTCAGCAACATGATAGGGGTCTCGTTAAACAAGATGGTCTCCTGATGTCTGGCAGCTTGCATAATATCTGATTTGACATTGAAAAAGTGCACATGGCAAATAACATTTCTAGGGTAAGCCAAGTTCTGGTTGCAGGGGCCCAGAGATCTGTGAATGCGATCAATTTCAATCAGGGAGTCCTCAGGCTTTTTAAGCAGTTGGTTAAACACTTTTGTGGCCGCCACAAGCAAGTCCTTGTTTTCAACAGACTCTGGCAGGCCGCGCATGCGGATGTTATTTAGACGACTCCTATTTTCCTGGTCTTCTAAACCATAAAATAGCTGTTGGATTTGGTTAGTGTGTTCCTGCAATATGGTGTCCTGTTCAGATAACCTGAAGATCGTTTCCTCCACCGAGGGTTCAATATCTTCCAATCTATGCCCAATATTCTTGCGGAGGTCATTCATCTTTCTATCATAAGACCTTTCCAACCTGTTAATATAGGATTCAATGTTCTGCTTAGTGGGGAGGGCTTTAACCACTTCAGCCCCGGACCAATAAACACCCTAAGGACCAGAGGTCTTTTTACAATTTCGCACTGCGCTGCTTTAACTGGTAATTGCGCGGTCATGCAATATTGCACCCAAACGAAATTTGCGTCCTTTTCTTCCCACAAATAGAGCTTTCTTTTGATGGTATTTGATTGCCTCTGCGATTTTTATTTTTTGCGATATAAATGGAAAAAGACCGAAAATTTTGAGAAAAAAATTTTATTTTCTACTTTTTGTTATAAGAAAAATTGAATAAACTAAATTTTAGTCATACATTTAGGGCAAAATTTATTCAGCCACATGTCTTTAGTAAAAAAAATTTCAATAAGCGTATATTTTTTGATTTGCGCAAAAGTTATAGCGTCTACAAACTAGAGTACATTTTCTGGAATTTACACAGCTTTTAATTTATGACTGCCTATCTCATTTCTTGAGGTGCTAAAATGGCAGGGCAGTACAACCCCCCCCCCCCCCCCCAATGACCCCATTTTGGAAAGTAGACACCCCAAGGAAGTTGTGGAGAGGCATATTGAGCCCATTGAATATTTTTTTTTTGTCCCAAGTGATTGAATAATGACACAAAAAAAAAAAAAAAAAAAAAGTTTACAAAAAGTTGTCACTAAATGATATATTGCTCACACATGCCATAGTTATATGTGGAATTGCACCCCAAAATATATTCTGCTGCTTCTCCTGAGTACGAGGATACCACATATGTAGGACTTTTTGGGAGTCTAGCTGCGTACGGCACCCCGAAAACCAATCACTGCCTTCAGGGTTTCTAAGGGTGCAAATTTTTGATTTCACTCCTCACTACCTATCACAGTTTCGAAGGCCATAAAATGCCAAAATAGCACAAAACCCCCCCAAATGACCCCATTTTGGAAAGTAGACACCCCAAGCTATTTACTGAGAGGCATGTTGAGTCCATGAAATATTTTATATTTTGCCACAAGTTGCAGGAATTAAAAAATTGTATTTTTTTTTGCACAAAGTTGTCACTAAATGATATATTGCTCACACATGCTATGGGCAGAAGTCAAATTACACCCCAAAATTAATTCTGCTGCTTCTCCCGAGTACGGGGATAACACAAGTGGGGGACTTTTTGGGAGCCTAGCCACGTACGGGACCCCGAAAAACCCAAGCACTGCCTTCCGGATTTAAATATAAAATGCTACCAAAAAAGACTTAGCGATCGCAGGGATCAGGCCTGACTCTGCGATCGCTGCAGTTATGTGTTTAGTGTTTTGTAAGTGACAGTGATCAATCGATACTGCACTTGGGTGGGCTGGGCGGAGGGGCAAAACGCAGGTGCCAGCAGGTATCTGGGCTGATCCCGCTAACAATGCGTTTTTTTGGAACCCTAAACTGCTGGGGACGCTAGTATAGATCTGATCAGATCAGATATTGATCTGTTCAGATTCTATACCACTACGGGAGGTTTATGCTTTGCGTGTGGGTGTTAGCGGTACTGGCACTAACCTAGCGCTGCCTGGGGCGACGCAGACCCTGACCCTAAAACCTAATTGATATCACCTGCCGGGTGATCAGGGGGTTAAACCTTTATTGGGTAATAAATGGTGGGTGCCCTGATGTTATAAAAAGCAAACTAACCAGAGTCACCCGTAACACTTATACGGTGATCACTGGTGAAAGGGTTAACTAGGGGCAATCAGGGGGTTCAAATTTTTATTAGGTAGTATATGGGGTCCCTGGCGCTATATAAAAACCTGACGGGGAACCTAAATAACTAACTGGCTAACCAGCGTCACCAGTGACACTTATACTGTGATAGCTGGTGAAAGGGATAACTAGGGGCAATCAGGGGGTTAAAACAATTATTGGGTAGTATATCGGGGTACCTAGCGCTATAAAAACCTGGCGGTGAACCTAAAAAAAATAACTAGCTACCTAGCGACACTAGCGACACTAATGCAGCAATCAGAAAAATGATCGCTTAGTGACACTGGCAAAAGGGGGTGAAAGGGTTAACTCTAGGGGCAATCAGGGGGTTAAAACCATTATTGGGTAGTATATTGGGGTACCTAGCGCTATAAAAACCTGGCGGTGAACCTAAAAAAAGAACTAGCTACCTAGCTACAATAGCGACACTAATGCAGCGATCAGAAAAAAGATCGCTTAGTGACACTGGCAAAAGGGGGTGAAAGGGTTAACTCTAGGGGCAATCAGGGGGTTAAATCTTTATTGGGGGGTGATAGGGGGCTACCCTGGACCTAACACATACTGCCCTGACAGTTTTTACTTTTACAACTGACACTGAATGCAGTGATCAGTAAATAAATGATCAATGCAATCAGTGACACTGTGACTGGGGGGGGGGGGGGGGGGGATTGTGTGCCTGTGTGTACCTACATGTCAGTGTAGTGTTGGTGCACACTTACTTTTTGTCTTCTCCTCGTAGTCCGGTCAAAAAGACCACCCAGAGGAGAATGACATCACTTCCTCCTTCCTGTGTATACAATACACAGTGGGAGGAAGCTTGTCATTGGCCAGGAGCGATCGAGAGGGGATGGCCAGAAACCAACGGCCATCCCCTCATCACGGATCGCTCCTGCAGCAAACTGGACCGCCGTATCCAGCGGGAGGGGGTCCGATCGGACCCCCCACCCACTGGAAGGCAGGCACGTACATGTACATGCTTGTGCCTGCCTGTGCCATTGTAATGACGTACAATGGCAATACGGCGGTCCTTAAGTGGTTAAGATAGGCCTCCATATCCCAGCTACCCCTCTGTGCGTGGCCCTGGGGGGACGGGCTCCTGGATGGAGAGGGGCTGCCCGGGGGGTCCCCATCTAAGTCCGGGGAGCGTGGGGTCTGTCGCCCGCAGGCCGTACCTGAGATGCGGCCCGTACAGCATGTGCTGCCGCGGAGCGGGTCGCTGCCATCTTGGGAGTGGAGGCCGCTCTGTGTCCGGCGCCTTTCGCGGGGAAATAGCTCCCTATGTCGCCCGTTTTTGGAGTCCCGGAGGAGCGGGGGAGTGTTGCTGGGTGCCCTCCTGCTCATGTGGAGTTGTGTGGCGGCCTTGGTCCGTACTGCTGCCGGCGGGAAGAGAGACGGGAGCTGGGCACTTACACGTCCGTCCTCGCCATGCGCTAGGCCACGCCCCCCGCAAGCAGTTTTAAATGACTTTCTTTCCGTTAAATGTAAATTTTGTGCAGGGACTGTTCTAAACACAGGAAACACGTGGCACTTCACAGGCATACTATAGACACCCCCCCAGGCACGATATTTAAAGGAATATTTTTCACTTTTTTTCACTTTAATCGTCATTAAAATCAGTGCTCCCGCAAAAATTGCCATTTTAAAAAACATTTTAGGCATTGACCCATGTCCCCTGGGGCAGGAGCCAGGTCTCCAAACCCTTTTTATGACAGTATCTTGCATATTAGCCATTAAAATTAGCACATTTTATTTCCAATGTTCGAGTCCCATAGACTTCAATGGGGTTCTAAAGTTCGCACAAATTTTCGGTCCATTCGAAAGTTCTGGTGCGAACCGAACCGGGGGTGTTCGGCTCATCCCTAGTGGCTACGAGTGGGCATGTACAGTGGTGTGAAAAAGTGTTTGCCCCCTTCCTCATTTCCTGTTCCTTTGCATGTTTGTCACACTTAAGTGTTTCGGAACATCAAACCAATTTAAACAATAGTCAAGGACAACACAAGTAAACACAAAATGCAATTTGTAAATGAAGGTGTTTATTATTAAAGGTGAAAAAAAATCCAAACCATCATGGCCCTGTGTGAAAAAGTGATTGCCCCCCCCCTTGTTAAAACATACTATAACTGTGGTTGTCCACACCTGAGTTCAATTTCTCTAGCCACACCCAGGCCTGATTATTGCCACACCTGTTCACAATCAAGGCATCACTTAAATAGGAGCTGCTTGACACAGTAAGGTCCACCAGAAGATCCTTAAAAGCTACACATCATGCCGAGACCCAAAGAAATTCAGGAACAATTGAGAAAGAAAGTAATTGAGATCTATCAGTCTGGAAAGGGTTATAAAGCCATTTCCAAAGCTTTGGGAATCCAGCAAACCACAGTGAGAGCCATTATCCACAAATGGCGAAGACATGGAACAGTGGTGAACCTTCCCAGGAGTGGCCGGCCGCCCAAAATTACCCCAAGAGCGCAGCGACGACTCATCCAAGAGGTCACAAAAGACCCCACAACAACATCCAAGGAACTGCAGGCCTCACTTGCCTCAGTTAAGGTCAGCGTTCATGCCTCCACCATCAGGAAAAGACTGGGCAAAAATGGCCTGCATGGCAGAGTTCCAAGGAGAAAACCACTGCTGAGCAAAAAGAACATCAAAGCTCGTCTCAATTTCTCCACAACACATCTTGATGATCCCCAAGACTTTTGGGACAACATTCTGTGGACCGATGAGACAAAAGTGGAACTCTTTGGAAGGTGTGTGTCCAAGTATATCTGGCGTAGAAGGAACACTGCATTTCATAAAAAGAACATTATACCAACAGTAAAATATGGTGGTGGTAGTGTGATGGTCTGGGGCTGTTTTTCTGCTTCAGGACCTGGAAGACTTGCCGTGATAAAAGGAACTATGAATTCTGCTGTCTACCAAGAGATCCTGAAGGAGAATGTCCGACCATCTGTTCGTGTACTCAAGCTGAAACGAACTTGGGTTCTGCAGCAGGACAATGATCCTAAACACACCAGCAAGTCCACCACCGAATGGCTGAAGAAAAACAAAATGAAGACTTTGGAGTGGCCTAGCCAAAGTCCTGACCTGAATCCTATTGAGATGTTGTGGTATGACCTTAAAAAGGCCGTTCATGCTCGAAAACCCTCTAATGTAACTGAATTAGGACAATTCTGCAAAGATGAGTGGGCCAAAATTCCTCCAGGACGCTGTAAAAGCCTCATTGCACGTTATCGCAAACGCTTGGTTGCAGTTGTTGCTGCTAAGGGTGGCCCAACCAGTTATTAGGTTTAGGGGGGAATCACTTTTTCACACAGGGCCATGATGGTTTGGATTTTTTTTCACCTTTAATAATAAACACCTTCATTTACAAATTGCATTTTGTGTTTACTTGTGTTGTCCTTGACTATTGTTTAAATTGGTTTGATGTTCCGAAACACTTAAGTGTGACAAACATGCAAAGGAACAGGAAATGAGGAAGGGGGCAAACACTTTTTCACACCACTGTATGTTTGAATGAAAGCATCACACACAGGCAATGCTCTCTCTCTCTTTTCGCTACAAAGAGCCTGTCATGAGGCTGTGTCTTTGCTAACCTGATGATTCGGCCATCTTGAGGCCTACTCTGGATGATGGCTCTGGCCTAAACCTCATGATGAAGGCCATCTCCTGGTCTGAGCCTAGCCGATACAGCAAAGCCTCACGGAGGGCCTTGTCATAAGTATTTTTCATATTCTTGTATTATATGTTCTGATTGTAAGCTTTGTGATATTGTAATGTCTTTTTAATACTTTATGTTAGCTTTCCTAATTTCTTGGGAAATAAATAAGATAGTGTTTTACTAGCAGCAGTGTGCGTGTTTTCATAAGTAACTTTATATCAGTGTGCCTAGTAGGGTTTTATAAACTAGATAACTATGGGTAGAGACAAGTTAATAGTATCTTGTAGAGTACTTAATGTCCTTCAGCAAATGCAGTGAATACTAGTACATTATGGCTTAAAGCTGTCAAGGGGACCCATTTAAAAAAAAAAAATAAAAAAAAAAAGAATAGACTTTACTACCCATATATATTGTAACATTGGGGGATGTTTAACTCAGTGGCAGATGCCTTTTCAGTAAGTTCACAGCGAACAGGAACTTTCGTTTAAGGGCATGGTAACCCACTTTTATTAAAAAAAGAAGAACATAAAGTTCACACATGCACTTGGTTGCCCACACAGGGGTTTTTCTGCCAAAAAAAATACATGAAAAATGCCAAGCCACCTATCTCTCTTCAGCAGCACTGCCACCTAGGCTTTACAATTCAGCCCTCTTGGCCTTAAAACAGGGTTCCCGCACAACTACTGTACCTCTTTTCAGCTTTCTTGCTGCTCAGGCCTTCCACTTCAGGCTCTCATTTGTCTCAGATGCGCACAGCTTTAACACACACAGTGTCTATCTAGAAAGCAGCCCCTCACTGCTCTGATCCTCAGACTTGGGTCTCTGGCTTTCTCTAGTGCACACCTGCACTCTCTGGACTCCTGGAAACCTCCTGTCTCTCTGGGTGGAGCCCAGAACCCTAATCCTAACTTTGCTATGAGCCCAGGACCCACCTGCTCAATCAACCAGCCAGACTCCTGGGTGTTCCAAAAACCCGGTCCCAGGATTGGAGATTCCATCCCACCCATAACGCTATGGAATCTCCAGGTCCCCAAGTGGATTTTACAAACTTTGGAGGAAACTGATAAAACAGATTCCTCCACATTAAATACTCCTGGAGCCCCTCAACCTGCCTATTTGAGAACCCTGGGCGACAATTACTAGGACAGGGAACTGTACTGTCACATATCCCTCCCCCTTGTTTCGAACCAGAGGGCGAAACACATTGTTTCCTTTTGGCACCTATGTGCCAACTACACCTTACAGAAGTCAAACCCTGTCCAACCTCACTTCTCCTAAAGGGGAACTCAACCCACCACTTCCATTGGTGCCTCTCTCTTTGCCCCCCTGTCACTCTGTAATGGGTTTTGAGATCTTCCCTACTCTTCTTCCGGGTGCATTTCCATAAAGGACTTCTTCTCCTGAAATTTAAACAGGGTACCCCTGGTCTTTCTACCAACCCTTCTGCCTCCACGCTTCAAGTTTCCTGGTTTCCTCAAAACTCTCTCAGCATTACTGTTCTGAGACTGTAGGGGGCCTATTTCTATAGTGTTTATAATGGGAACCCGCCTCTTATTTTACCTTTACCTTTGGACACCACATCATCATGTACCATTAACACATTACTTGGTTCATCATTGACAGACATATTCAAACCAACATTAGACCTCTCAATGTTACACATGTCACCAATGCATTTTTTTTTCAACATTTGCTAGGGTAGAGTCCGCAGAGGGCACACAAACTGGAGGGCCTTCATCACCCACAAGAACCTCACAGGACGTCGCCTCCCCTGGTAGCTGTCCTACCACTTGACCTGTTCTGATGCCATCTGTATTTTTATCCACCTGAACAGGCAAGCTCTCGTCTGATCCACATACAATTTTTATCACGCTCCTTGTCCATTCCCCTGTCTCTGGGACCTTATTAGGTTTGTCACCTAAAACCAACCATTGGACTGGGGGCCCCAGTCTCTTTAACCACCTTTGTTTGAGCCCTGGTCAGGATCTCTGCTGCTTTCAGGTTCACACTTGGCCCTTCCATCTCATGTGGTTTTTCCACTGGTGCAGTATACGTGCCCTTCACCAACAACTGACCAGCACCATCCTGAACTATAGCAGCAGAAATGCTTCCCATCTGGCTGTTAGGAGGTGAAACCACAGACATTTTAGGCTCATTTTCCATTTCTCCAAAGTCTGTGTCAAATATTTCTTCTGGACGTAATCCAGCAGCATACGTAGTGGCAACTTAACAAAAGTAGTAAATTTAGGAATAAACCATTCCTGTGCTGTTTTTCTTTGCTCTGTATAGCCTGCCATACAGTGCTCCACCTAGAGGTACTCCATAGTACCAGACCATCAAACTGTGGAGGAGACACACTAGTATAGATTGGCTGTACATCCCAAAGTTCAAGCATCTCTTTTAATGCTTTGGTTATAACCAGGCCCTTGACTCCAGACCCAAGTCCTTCCTGGGGACTTTCATGACACTGGGGATGCAGAGAGACTCACTTGCTGAGACTTGAAAAGTTGAAACGGAACCTCCTCCCAGCTGGAGGTAAACACAGCCTGGTGCTCCACGAGAGCGCTGCCAGGTGCTGGACTTATATCCAACTTCTCAGGCTCAGCATCAGTGAACTGCTCCAGAACATTACCAGTGACAAGGTCACGTTGACACGCTCTGTAAACCTCAGTTTTGCGGGTCACAGACAATGTCTCTGCTGTGCCCTTATTTGGTTCATCCTGCTCACAAGGATTAACCCTTGCAGCAGCCACCGTGCCCTCAGGTACAAGCTGTTCTGCAGCCTCCCCTGCTGGTACAGCAGAAACCGTGTCTAACTTATTTTTGTGCATAAAGGCCTTATCTATCAGGGAGATAAGATTTTTACTCCAACTATCCCAATCTATTGTATGTGCGCTCCCTTCTGCGGTACTCCTCAGCACCGATCCATCTGCCCAAGGAGACACATAAGAACAAACTGGCTTAGCTACAGACTCATTACACCAGTCATTGTAAATCATGTCAGATTGTGGTAGCACAGGTTGCAATACACCATATTCACCACCTTCCTCGGCTTGCGTTTCATAAACCTCACACACCTTTGCATTTTTCACCGGTTGTGTTAATCCACCATTTACCTCCACATTTTTAGTACTACCAGCTTGCACTAACACATTACCATTACACGGTACAGTTCCATTCTGTTCCACCAGAGTGACATCGCAGTTATCCAGGGGAACCTCTGACTCCAATACATGAAGTTCCCTGGAGATTCCTGTGGACAACTGTGCTGTCTTACCACCAGTTGCTACAGGCAATGGCCCACATTTCCTAACCCCAGGTTCTTTCAGAGCAAAAGTTTTCCCAACAGCAAACTTTTCATTAACAGTAACACTTATAGCATTTTTAGCTTTTGCAGGCTGTCCTAGCCCACGGCCAACTTGAGCCTGATAGTCACTAGACACAACACTTTTAGTCACCAACACAGGTTCTATTTGGACTTTAACCCTTGCATTCCCACTGTATAGGGAAAAGGCATTCTCAAGTGCACATTCAGTGGCCCCACTAACTGGGGTCAGTCTCACATCATCATGGACAGTCTCGTAACCAGTCCTTTTATACATGAAATCAGCAGTTCCAGCCATCATTTCATTAAAGACAGTCTTACCCACCGCAGTAGTTGGGGTCACCATCTTCATTTGAGTACATTGTCTTATGCACCAGTCCTCTGCTGCACTTTTACTGGCCAACTTCCCCTGGTGGCCATGGGATGAAACTACAGCAGGCATCTCCCACTGTTTAGCACCCCCTGCAGGCACAACAGGAAACTCCTTGTTGCTAGGGCTGACTTCAAACATATTTTCACAGGAATCTGGGCCTACAGACAAAACTTTTTTCTCAGCAACATCATCTCCAGCCGTATTCCATAACCTAGGGCAAGAGAACACACCATGCCCCAGCTGGCCACATTCCAGGCATGGTACTGGACGATTTTTTTCCAAAGCGATTCTCTCCTGGTGATTCCCAGCTTGCAAAAACGCACAGGCCTCTTTGTGTGGACGTTGAGCCGAATCTCCCCTGCAGCTCCTTTCAGGCATAAATTTCACTCCGGTTGCCATGGGAGACCGCACTCTCCCAGCAGAACTTTGCTGGCTCTCTCCAACATGATATATTGGCTCCTTCTTAAGCCACTTTCCACGATCCTTATTAGACATAGCCCATGGTACAGAGACAGCCCGACTGGCTTCCCCTGCATTGCTATGGGCAACCACTCTCATCCTCAGCCTTTGATCAGCCTCTCTCCTTGCATATAGCATGGGCTTCTCTCTGCAGGATCCTGTCTCATGCTGTGACACATTCACATCTTTCACAATAGCTGTTTTAACTGCAGCAGCTTTGCCAGGGGCAACAACAGCCCTCTTCCAGTTATGGACATCCAGCGGCTTTCCTCTTGCACTGAGGGTTGGCTTGCTTTCCTCTGTAGCTTGGTTCAGTGCTGCTAAATGCCGCTTGCACCAATCCACTGCAGATTCAAATGCTGGTGGACTCTCCATAACAGCAGTCACCTGTGCACTCATTGCACCAGTGTTGCTAGGGACAACCCCAGCCCTTTTTCTCCTTGATAAACTCTGATCAGGTATGTATGGGGCTCGTTCGGGCGGTAACAACCCCTCCAACCACAGAGCTCTGTCTCTCATTTCAGCAAACCTTGCTTCTTTTAGGAGCTTTGACCGCCCCATACTTAGCAACTCCAGAACAACTTTACATAGTCCAGGAAAATGAAAGTGTCTCTTTTAAAGCAAGTTGCTTTTCTCTTCATGCAAGCTTTCCTCACCTGCACATTGCACACACAGATTGTGCTGTCTCATGCACACAAACACAGTTCATAGCAGAAAAAAAAAAAAAAATTTGACTTTTCATTCACAGGTACACCACCTGCAACACGCAATGCCTTTTGCCTGGCTGTACTTCCACACACAGCCAATAGTTCCTGACTTGAACTTACTGTAGAGCAAGGACCCGGATTCCACCGCCTTGTGCCCACATTCGAAACACCACTTGTAACATTGGGGGATGTTTAACTAGTGGCAGATGCCTTTTCAGTAAGTTCACAGCGAACAGGAACTTTCGTTTAAGGGCATGGTAGCCCACTTTTATTAAAAAAGAACAACATAAAGTTCACACATGCACTTGGTTGCCCACACAGGGGTTCTTCTGCCCAAAAAACTACATGAAAAATGCCAAGCCACCTGCATCTCTTCAGCAGCACTGCCACCTTATAACAGGGTTCCCGCACAACTACTGCTTGCTGCTCAGGCCTTCCACTTCAGGCTCTCATTTGTCTCAGATGCGCACAGCTTTAACACACACAGTGTCTATCTAGAAAGCAGCCCCTCACTGCTCTGATCCTCAGACTTGGGTCTCTGGACTCTCTGGACTCTCTGGACTCTCTGGACTCTCTGGACTCTCTGGACTCTCTGGACTCTCTGGACTCTCTGGAGACCTCCTGTTTCTCTGGGTGGAGCCCAGAACCAAAAGTCCTAACTTTGCTATAAGCCCAGGACCCACCTGCTCAATCAACCAGCCAGACTCCTGGCTGTTCCATAAACCCGGTCCCAGGATTGGAGATTCCATCCCACCCATAACGCTATGGAATCTCCAGGCTCCAGGTCCCCAAATGGATTTTACAAACTTTGGAGGAAACTGATAAAACAGATTCCTCCACATTAAATACTCCTGGAGCCCCTCAACCTGCCTATTTGAGAACCCTGGGCGACAATTACTAGGACAGGGAACTGTACTGTCACAATATATATATATATATATATATATATATATATATATATATATATATATATATATATATATATATTATATATATATATATATATATATATATATATATATATATATATATATATATGTATATATATATATATATATATATATATATATATATATATATATATATATATATATATGAGTGTTAGATAAATTCAGTGCACTTCACTTGCTTGTACTGTCTCTATGCTAATTGTAGACTTGTAATTCAAAAAAAGAAGGGGAAAGGAAAAGGAACTATAGTGGTGCTTAGTAGAATAGTGTCATAACAATGGAAGACTCAAACACAGTAAATACATTTTTTTCAACAAAATATTTATTTATTACTATACAAAAATTGTATAAAAAAAATAGGCTTCATCAGGGGATGTATGCGTCAACCAAGAACAAAGAAAAGCAACTATATAAACATAAATAAGAAAAATAAATAAATACACTATCGAAAAAATATCTATACACATAAAAAAAATTATTATTAATACAGGAATTCCAGTGCTGGAAAATCCAACAAAAAGCAAGAGGACTCACCGCCTGGGTCCCTAAAGACCCTAAATAGATGTAAACAAAAGGGAGGCTGGGGAACAAGGGAAGAAGCAGCCACCACGGGAAATCTGCAGCTCACAGGCAACTATGCGACCATAGCGAGCACTCGAAAGACCTGGCTGTCAAAAAAAGCAAAAAACAGAAACAGGATTTATAAAGCCAAAATAATTATATATGTATATAAGGACCATTTTTAAAAAAGAAAAAAAAAAGTTGCACTAAAGCCATAATATGTATATAAGCATTTTAAAGTCTCAATCACGGTACTTACTAAAATCAAAATTCGAATAGACAAGGAGAGAGGGCGTCTAAGTTGAAATGCCAAAGATCATCCAGGAAAGAATTAGAAGGGATATTTTTTCTCTGAAATCGAGACAAAAACCTATGACTCCACTAATAATGTAATACGTGATGAAAAATATATGTGTTATATTATATATAAGATATATATATATCAATACACCTACCTATGTTATTAAGGCTAAATGTAATAAAATATAAAGCAAGAAAAAAGTAAAATATTCATATGAGTAAATATGTATTCCAATGTCAATAAAGACAAATGGATACAAATTAGTGTTAATTAACAAGGAGCACATACGTTTGTCATTAAATAAAAATTGATTCAGTAGTCACATAATCATTGCTAATGATGGACGAACTTCCGACGGGACGTTTCGCGAACGCGAAACGCGAACGCGGCCGATAGTTCCCGAATCGTAAAGTTCGCGGCGGGCCCCATTGACCTCAATGGGAAGCGAACTTTACAATCCTATAGGTCAAATTTGCAGCCACAAAATAATTACTAGCTGTGCAAACATAGTCCCACCACATGGCCAATGACATAACACATGCATGAGGTGAATCTGGGATCGACAACTACAAGCATTCTTTTTTTATATGTGAAATTGTGACAATTCAGGACTGTGGAGCGCATGAAGGCAATGGAGGAGAGGGAAGGTCAGGGTAGGCAAAGAAGAGGGTGCAGGAGATGATTACCAGCAGCGTGACATACAGCAATGACACCTGCACCGCGATAGAGTGATCTGACACCAGCACCGTGATAGAGAGCACTGACATCAGCAGCGTGACATACAGCAATGACACCTGCACCGTGATAGAGAACACTGACATCAGCAGCGTGACATACAGCAATGACACCTGCACCGTGATAGAGTGATCTGACACCAGCACCGTGATAGAGAGCACTGACATCAGCAGCGTGACATACAGCAATGACACCTGCACCGTGATAGAGAACACTGACATCAGCAGCGTGACATACAGCAATGACACCTGCACCGTGATAGAGTGATCTGACACCAGCGCGTGATAGAGAGCACTGACATCAGCAGCGTGACATACAGCAATGACACCTGCACCGTGATAGAGTGATCTGACACCAGCACCGTAATAGAGAGCACTGACATCAGCAGCGTGACATAAAGCAATGACACCTGCACCGTGATAGAGTGATCTGACACCAGCACCGTGATAGAGAGCACTGACATCAGCAGTGTGACATAAAGCACTGACATCAGCAGCGTGACATAAAGCACTGACACCAGCACCGTAAGCAGCCCCAGGAGTAAGTCAGCATAGCACAGGGATGGTGGGAGCCCCTCATAATGAGCATAGCACAGGGATGGTGGGAGCCCCTCATAATATGCACAGCAGAGGTACAGCCCCAGGAGCAAGTCAGCATAGCACAGGGATGGTGGGAGCCCCTCATAATAAGCAGCCCCAGGAGTAAGTCAGCATAGCACAGGGATGGTGGGAGCCCCTCATAATGAGCATAGCACAGGGATGGTGGGAGCCCCTCATAATATGCACAGCAGAGGTACAGCCCCAGGAGCAAGTCAGCATAGCACAGGGATGGTGGGAGCCCCTCATAATAAGCAGCCCCAGGAGTAAGTCAGCATAGCACAGGGA
The DNA here is from genome assembly GCF_037356315.1 of Lithobates pipiens. Classification (NCBI taxonomy): domain Eukaryota; kingdom Metazoa; phylum Chordata; class Amphibia; order Anura; family Ranidae; genus Lithobates; species Lithobates pipiens. The sequence continues at coordinate 212,650,070 of NW_027507784.1, forward strand.
TGGTGGGAGCCCCTCATAATGAGCATAGCACAGGGATGGTGGGAGCCCCTCATAATATGCACAGCAGAGGTACAGCCCCAGGAGGAAGTCAGCACAGCATAGGGATGGTGGGAGCCCCTCATAATAAGCAGCCCCAGGAGGAAGTCAGCACAGCACAGGGATGGTGGGAGCCCCTCATAATGAGCATAGTACAGGGATGGTGGGAGCCCCTCATAATATGTGCAACAGAGGTACAACCCCAGGAGGAAGTCAGCATAGCACAGGGATGGTGGGAGCCCCTCATAATAAGCAGCCCCAGGAGGAAGTCAGCATAGCACAGGGATGGTGGGAGCCCCTCATAATGAGCATAGCACAGGGATGGTGGGAGCCCCTCATAATATGCACAGCAGAGGTACAGCCCCAGGAGGAAGTCAGCACAGCATAGGGATGGTGGGGGCCCCTCATAATAAGCAGCCCCAGGAGGAAGTCAGCACAGCACAGGGATGGTGGGAGCCCCTCATAATGAGCATAGCACAGGGATGGTGGGAGCCCCTCATAATATGTACAACAGAGGTACAGCCCCAGGAGGAAGTCAGCACAGCACAGGGATGGTGGGAGCCCCTCATAATAAGCAGCCCCAGGAGGAAGTCAGCACAGCACAGGGATAGTGGGAGCCCCTCATAATAAGCAGCCCCAGGAGGAATTCAGCACAGCACAGGGATGGTGGGAGCCCCTCATAATGAGCATAGCACAGGGATGGTGGGAGCCCCTCATAATATGCACAGCAGAGGTACAGCCCCAGGAGGAAGTCAGCACAGCACAGGGATGGTGGGAGCCCCTCATAATAAGCAGCCCCCGGAGGAAGTCAGCACAGCACAGGGATGGTGGGAGCCCCTCATAATAAGCAGCCCCAGGAGGAAGTCAGCACAGCACAGGGATGGTGGGAGCCCCTCATAATATGCACAGCAGAGGTACAGCCCCAGGAGGAAGTCAGCACAGCACAGGGATGGTGGGAGCCCCTCATAATAAGCTGCCCCAGGAGGAAGTCAGCACAGCACAGGGATGGTGGGAGCCCCTCATAATAAGCAGCCCCAGTAGAAATATTTGTAAAGAGGGGGGGAGTCCTGCGCAAATCGTGCCACTCAGATAAAATACAAAAATTCAAAATAATATTATTATGTGCATACATTCAATACCGTGAAGGAAAAATAGTCCATAAGGGCCGGTTCACACAGCGAGGCGATGCGAGGCGACACGCCTCGCCTCGCCTCGCTCCCGCAAGTCGCCCCCGTTCTGTACAATGGAACCGTTCTGAGAGGAGCGACTCGAGTCGCTCCGACTCAGAAAAAAGGTTCCTGTACTACTTCTGGGCGACTTCGGGGGCGACTTGCATTGACTTCTATACAGAAGTCCTCTGCAAGTCGCCGCTGAGGTCCCTGCAGGTCGCGGCGAGGCAAGTCGGAGACGCCTCGCCGCGCCTCGCTGTGTGAACCGGCCCTAAACAAGCACGGATAAAAATATATATAAAATGGAGGAGGGACCAATGATAGAATGTCCACTACTCAAGGCTCCCAAAACTCTCACCTTCAAACGAAGTAAATAAGCTGATCAAACAAGCCCCAGGATTCTCTTATTTCATTCATTAACCTCCCTAGCGGTATCCCCGAGCGTGACTCGGGTTTGGTTTTTTCTTGTACTATCGGTAACCTCGAGTCACGCTCGGGGTAACATTGCAGAGCGGCGAGCGGAGATCTTACCTTCTCCCTGCGCTCCAGCGATGTTCTCCGCTGTCCTCCGTGTCCTCCCCTGTGATCGCCGACGCGATCGCTGGCGAGGTCACGCCATCCTGACTTCCTGGTTCCGTTCTCTGCGAGCAGCAGCGGCGCACGGGAGCGGAACTGGGCGGGAAATTCAAAAAGTTAACACAACACAAACACATAAATAGAGTTGATACATTGTAATCTGAGAGGATTACACTGTATCATCTCTATCTGACTGATAAACCATACAGTGCCCCTTGCCTCCAATAAAATAAAATATAACATGGCATCAAAAAAGCGCCAATTCGCTACAAAATCGCCATTGGACCAGCTGAGTGACAGCGATAGCGACACGGAGTTGCTCGCAGAAATTAGCGATAGCGAGTCGTGGGGAGATTTGTCATCTGACACTGACACGGATCTGACAAGTGACAGCGGTGATGATCCTGCACCTGACCTCAGCGATGTGCGCAATTGGTGCCCTATCGACTGCGATACAGACCAGGTAGCGTCGCCAAGATTCCCTTTCACTGGATCACCTGGGATGAAGGTAGATGTCGAACGTGACAATCCTCTGGCATACCTGCAATTATTTCTCACTGAGGATGTAATTGAAAAAATTGTCACAGAGACAAATCGCTACCAGGTACAGCAATCCGCTACGCTGCATGCCAGGTTTTCCTGAAGCAGAAAGTGGGAACCAGTGACCAAAGAGGACATCTGGCAGTTCCTGGGACTCATCATTCTTTAGGGAGTGGTGGGGAAACCGCTCCAAAAATGGTACTGGACCACCAATAAATTACTGGCCACTCCATTTTTTAGCACCGAGATGTCCGAATACCGTTTTTCCCTCATCATGAAATATTTCCATTTCACGAACAATGAAGAGTTTGATGAGGCCACGCATCCTGCACCCAAACTCAAAAAAATCTGGGAGGTATCACAAATTATTGTGAGCAACTTCCAGCGGACCTACATGCCAGAAAGGGACGTCTGCGTGGACGAAAGCTTGATGGCCTACAAGGGACGCCTGAGCTGGATACAATTTATTGCATCCAAAAGAGCGAGATTTGGCATAAAGTCCTACATGCTCTGCGAGTCATCCACCGGGTACATATGGAATTCGGTCATTTACACCGGTAAAGGCACGAAGTTCAACCCCAGGTACAGCGGCTATGGGATGGCCACATCATCAGTCCTCACACTGCTGGAGCCATTGCTGAACCAGGGATATTGTGTCACCATGGACAACTTCTATACGTCTCCGGAACTTTTTGATGTTTTGCTAAAAAACAAGACCGATGCGTATGGTACTGTTAGGCCCAATCGATGTGACATGCCATCTCTGTTCTCCCGGAAAAATCTAAAAACCGGAGAAATGGTTGCCTGGCAGAAGGGTAAGATGATGGCAATGCGATGGCGAGATAAGAAGGACGTGTGTCTCATGAGTACCGTGCACAATACCGCCACTGCCATGGTCCACACCAAACGTGGGAAAGATGTGCTGAAGCCGCAAGTCGTCATAGACTATAATTGCACTATGGGAGGCGTGGACAGAGCTGATCAGGCAATGACATTTTATCCGGCTATGCGCAAGCAGCAAAAAAAATATTATAAAAAGATTTTCCGGCATCTTCTGGAGCAATGCCTTTGGAACGCATATGTCCTATATAGAGCACAGAGTCGCAAGCCTCTTATTCATGCTGATTTTACCTGGAAGGTGACTGAGCAGATTTTCCTCCAACACCAGACACCATCAGGATCTGGGATCAGACCTGGGCGACATGCTGTTGATGTTGTCAACCCAGAACGCCACCAACCGCAAAAAAGGCAGCACCTACCAGGATGTGCGTGGTTTGCTGCTCAAAAAGAGATAGCAGTGGAAAAAAAAGTCTGAAAAGAAAGCCGGTTCTATTGTCCGGATTGTGATGTTGGACTGTGTGCTGTACCTTGCTTCAAAGTGTATCACACTCAGGATGTTTATTGAATTTTCTTTGTTTGACAAATTTCATTATTTCACATTACATTATTGAATAAAATTATATTATTTATAAGATTATAATTCATGATTTTGTGTTTCTAACTTTATCACATCTGGGATGTCTACTAGAGCCTTGTTTGGTCAGGTTTTAGTAAGTAATTACTAAGAATTACAGGCCTATGATACATAACACCAAATTTTCATGCAAAAGAATTGTACCGCTTTTGGAATAGAATTCCTGACAGAATCATACCGCCAGGGAGGTTAATAATAGCCATCAGGAAATCCAAAGGAGGGATGTGATAATACTATTCCGCCACTAGAGGGCCAATCCCAGCTTAAAGATAGGTAATATGGATCCTCACTTCTATTCCACAGTGTATGGCTCAAAATAAGAGGGAGGAGGGGGAGAGAGAGAAACAGGAGAATTCAATACCGTGAAGGAAAAATAGTCCATAAACAAGCACGGATAAAAATATATATAAAATGGAGGAGGGACCAATGATAGAATGTCCGCTACTCAAGGCTCCCAAAACTCTCACCTTTAAATGAAGTAAATAAGCTGATCAAACAAGCCCCAGGATTCTCTTATTTCATTCATTAATAATAGCCATCAGGAAATCCAAAGGAGGGATGTGATAATACAATTCCGCCACTAGAGGGCCAATCCCAGCTTAAAGATAGGTAATATGGATCCTCACTTCTATTCCACAGTGTATGGCTCAAAATAAGAGGGAGGAGGGGGGGAGAGAGAAACAGGAGACTTCCATAGTGTAGTAGTTAAAAAAAACAGCAGGTACATTTATTAAAAAGCAATAAAGACTCTCACATTTCAGTTAAAAAAACAAACACAGTCAGGAAGATGGTGTAATGGCGACTTCCGCCAGTCTTACTCTACTTCCGGTACGTCTGAGTGGCACGATTTGCGCAGGACTCCCCCCCTCTTTACTAATAATTATCTGATAGTTTGTGTTCACTATTTTGTCCTGCTGCATTTTTTTCAGTTAGCATTTGCACTTTATATCACTCAGGCTCTTTTCCACAGCATCTTTGTTTCATTATTTCTGATTTTGGACATTGTTTCACTTTAGTCACTTATTACCACTTAGCGGCGCGAGGGCTGACTACTTTCAACTTCCCAGTAGAAATATGACACCGCTCAACCTCTTCAAACAGGAGGGTACGGGCATATAGTACGGTGCTTTTTTAGTACAAGGAAGTGAGCCAAATGAAGATAGAAGGTCTGTGTGCTCGATTAAAAAAAATCGTTTCTAGATATATACATGGTCTACTGGTCACATGTGTTGAATTCCTCCGAGATCCATGCCTCATTCATTTTTAGAAATGTGAGGTAGTTAACACTGTCGTGAGCTAGGCGAGTACGCTTATCGGTCACGATCCCCCCTGCTGCGCTGAACGTCCTTTCGGACAGGACACTGGACGAGGGGCAAGCCAACAGTTCAATTGCAAATTGGGCAAGCTCTGGCCAGAGGTCAAGCCTGCCCACCCAGTAGTCCATGGGTTCATCACTCCTCAGAGCGTCCACATCGGCCATTACCCCGATGTAGTCGGACACCTGTCGGTCTAGGCATTCCCTGATGCTGGATCCGGATGACACCTGTTGATGGGTCAGCTGAAAGAATGACCTCATATCAGAAGTCACCAACACATCTTCAAACCGACCCCTTCTTGCAGGCGCTGTTGGATTGGTACCCGCAACTCCTTCCCTGGGAGTGGGAATTGCTCCTCTGCCAGCGCACGCAAAAGCAGAATGCAGCATTTCTCGAAGCAAGGCCTGGAAGTGCTCCATTCTGACAGCCCTCTGTGACGGCGGTAACATTTCCACCATTTTGTGTTTGTACCGGGGGTCTAAGTACGTTGCCACCGAGTACTGGTCCTTGACCCTTATGCTTTTTATACGGGGGTCCCTGTTAAAACACTGGAGCATGAAGGCCCCCATTTGCACTAAACTGGAAGCGGTGTGGTGGCCTGGCTCCTGCTCATCATCCAGGATAATGTCGTCCACTTCATTCTCCTCTCCCCATCCACGCACAACAGGGATCCCAGAAAGGTTTAAAGCATGCTCTTCTTGCTCCTCCTCATCCGCCCCGGCACCATCCTCCTCTGACTCCTCTTCAGACTCCTGTTGTTGACTTGTCTCAGATAGAGTAGCCCCCCTGGGAATTCATCCAGCATTGCGACTTCCTCATCTTCCCGCTCCTGCTCCTCCACAGCTTGATCAATGACACAACGCAATGCACGCTTCATAAAGAAGGCATAAGATACCATGTCACTGATGGTGCCATGGCTGCGACTGACCAGTTTGGTGATCTCCTCAAATGGCCGCAGAAGTCTGCATGCGTCGCGCATGAGTAACCACTGGCGCGGTGAAAAAAATCCCAGCTCCCCAGAACCTGTTCTGCTGCAGAGTTCATACAGGTAGACGTTAACTGCACATTTCTGCTGGAGCAGCCTATCAGGCATATAGAAGGTTGAGTTCCATCGCGTCGGGCAATCGCAAATAAGACGTCTGACCGGCAGATTGTGTCGCCGCTGAACGTCAGCAAGGCGAGCCATGGCCGTGTAAGATCTTCTGAAATGGGCCAAGATTTTCCTTGCCTGCCGCAAGATGTCCTGCACCCCAGGGTATTTGACAACGAATCGCTGCACGACCAAGTTTAAGACGTGTGCCATGCATGGCACGTGCGTAATTTTGCCCTGTTTCAATGCGCTAAGCAGATTGGCACCGTTGTCACACACCACTTTACTAACTGTCAAATTGAGCGGTGTTAGACACTGATCTGCATGTGAACGCAAAGCTGAAAGTGTGCCGGTCCAGTGTGGCTCTTGGCTTCCAGGCACAACAGACGCAGCATGGCATGGCAACGTCTCACCTGGCATGTCGAATAGGTTCGGGGGAGCTTGGGCGGCGCAGAAGAAGAAATGCTAGCAGCGGAAAAGGAGGAGTCAGCAGAGGAGGAGAGGGAGGAGGATGGAACTAGGAGAAGGAGGAGGAGGAGAAGAAGAGCCAGGCCTGCATGCAATCCGTGGCGGTAAAACCTAATCTACACGGGTGCCACGGGTTACATGCTTGACGGCCGTCAGAAGGTTCACCCAGTGGGCAGTAAAAGTGATATACCTTCCCTGCCCGTGTTTGCTAGACCACGTGTCTGTGGTCAGATGTATCTTGGCACCGACACTGTGTGCCAGAGATACATTCACTTGCCGCTGAACATGGCCATATAGCTCTGGGATGCCCTTCTCTGAGAAATACTTCCTTCCTGGGACCTTCCATTGTGGTGTTCCAATGGCCACAAATTTTCGAAAGGCCTCCGAGTCCACCAGTTTATATGGCAGTAGTTGGCGGGCTATGAGTTCTGACAAGCCAGCCGTCAACCGTTGGGCAAGAGGGTTATCCGGCGTCATCATTTTTTTACGCTCGGACATTAGGCCCACGGAAGCCTGCCTTTTTGCAGAAAAACGTGAGCTTGGCGTGATGGAAGGTGGAGTGGAGGACAATTGTGAGGAGAGAGGAGAAGGAGAAGTAGAAGACGAGGCTGGACGGTGAGAGCCTGGAGTGTGGCTTTGTGTGTTCCGTTGCTCCCACTGGGCTCGGTGATGGCAGCTCATGTGCCTTCTTAAGGCGGTCGTCCCTAGGTGAGTGTTGGGCTTACCGCGACTAATGCGTTGACTGCAAAGATTGCAGATGGCAACACTATTGTCAGCAGCGGACACGTTAAAAAAAGCCCACACTGCGGAGCCATGTGCCGGCGTCTTGAGAGCGCCAGATGTGACCGTACATGGTCGATGACTCGCTCCTGATACATTAGCAGTCTGCTTTGTCCCTCCTGTGCAATGTAAGTTATTCCTGCTTCTCCTCCCTATCTGATGGTCCATATCTCCCTCTGAACTCCCCTCCTCTTCCTCTCTTTTGAGCACCCAAGTGACATCACTAGACACGTCATCATCGACATCACCTTCCCCACCGCTATAAGTAGAGATCTCGGAGTAGGCAGCAACACCGGGGACCAATCTCCTCCTTGGGCTGATCTGGGTACTGTCGTCAGACTGCTGAGTGGCGGTTGTTGCTACCTCCTCTTCCTGATCCAATGGCAAGAGTGGCTGCGCATAAGAAATGTCTTGATATGGATCGGAAAATCATTCCTGTGACTCAAGCGGAAGGTATGTGGTGGTGGTGGTGTTGTTGGTGGTAGTGTCTTTGGGGGTGCACATAGCAGAGAGTGAAGAAGAGGGTGCAAATCGAGAGGATGAGGAGGGTGCAGAAGAGTAAGTCTGAGTGAGCCACTCAACCAATTCTGATGCTTCCTTTGACGTAATCACACGCATCTTCTGCAATTTCACACTTTGGCTCAAGCCTGTTGCTCTTGCCCTACCCCTACCCCCCCTGCGGAAGGGCCTGCCTCTTCCTCTGCCTGTCATTTTTTAAATGACCCTGTGACAAACCGCTCTAGAGACGTGCAGTATGTATGTGGAAGAAGGTATATAACACCCCGCTTCAATCTGTTGTTTTTGGGGGCCACTGGTCTATCACACCAGTTACAATACTTTTTTTTTGGATTACGTTTGTCACTCTTTGTAGTATCGCTGCAGAACCGCTCAGCAGTCACAATGCTGCACAGTGGAAACACACTATACTATGCTTTCTATATGTGCAAGTATTTTATACGTGTATTACACAACTATATACTGCACACCAAATAGTACACCCTTACCAGTCCTTATAAGGACCTTTGTGGAACTAGTAGGTTGTGATTAGCAGACTGTACCTCACTCAACCCTATATACTGTACTACGCTATACCTTACCAGTCCTTAGAAGGACCTTTGTGGAACTAGTAGGTTGTGAGTAGCAGACTGTACCTCAGTCCCTATACTGATAAAGGACTGCTGCAGAATAGGGCAGCAGTCAGCAGTAGTGCACCTCAACCCTATATATTGTGGACCTATACCAGTCCTTAAGGATTAGCAGACTGTACCTCACTCAACCCTATATACTGTAGTACGCTATACCTTACCAGTCCTTAGAAGGACCTTTGTGGAACTAGTAGGTTGTGATTGGCAGACTGTACTTCAGTCCCTATACTGATAAAGGACTGCTGCAGGATAGGGCAGCAGTCAGCAGTAGTGCACCTCAACTGTCACGTACCTGGTGGTTGAGCCCACGGATGCTGGGAGCGGCAACTCGTATTCCTCCGGCTCAGGAACTCCTGGTAGAGGAGACAGAGGTTCGAGAGCGCGGAAGGGGCACAAGTGCCAGGCAGGACACTGGTGCAAGGGCTAGTCCGGCTTCGGGAGCTGAAGAGGACCAGATGCGGGCTGGAACAGGAATCAGCAGGAAGCAGGAGCTGCAGGAAACACACACGCTGAAGAAGCGGGGGAGGTGTCTTGTAGTACGGCTCTCTCAGCAGACCTTCAGGCAGATAGAGTAGAACACTGAAAGACAGGAACCGCAGACGAACAGCAGACTGGACAAAGTCGTGGACAGGCCGGGTCAGGAACAGGCAGGCAGGTAAGGTACCGAATCAGCAGGCATGAGAATCGTCAGACATGCCGGGGTGGTGGGCACGCAGCAAGCAGGTAGTAGTCAGGGTATGCCGAGTCACAGGAGTAAACGAGAATCAGGCAGGTACAAGGGGGTCTCTTCAGAAACGCTGTAGACCGAACAGCAAGGAGGCAAGGTAACAGGTCCCTTTAAATAACCCCTTTGGCGCCAAGAGCTGTCATGCCAATAGCTGTCACGCCGCACGCCCGCGAGCCCACGGGCGCACACCAACCTCTCCGCGCACCCGCGTGCGCTCAACATCACTAGCGCGCACCTGCGTGCGCCCGGCAGCAACAGCGTGCACCCGCGTGCGCTCACCAGCGTTAATGCGCACCCGCGTGCGCCCACCTGCGTTAACGCGCACCCACGTGAGCCCACCAGAACATCCACGCACCCTCGTACGCCCACCTGCGTTAGCGCGCACTCGCGTGCGCCGACTGGCACCTTCATCAAGGATTTTACGGACAGAACTTCCAGGGACAGTCGGATGATCGGGCTGACCTTCTTGACATTGCCCCCCCAAGGAGCAGCCCCCGGATGCCCAATTGAGCCAGCTTAGCTGGGTGCGCTCTCTTGAAGGCCAGGATCAGTTTCTCAGCATGAATGTTACATTCTGGTTCCCAAGAATTATTTTCAGGACCGTACCCTTTCCATTTCACCAGGTACTGAACCTGTCCCCGTCTCCTTCTGCAATCCAGAATCGATTCCACTTCAAACTCGACTTCTCCGTCGATCAGAACAGGCTCAGGTGGACCCGTATCTCTGCCAACAAAGCGATCCGGGACAGCGGGCTTGAGTAGAGCCACATGGAAGACCGGGTGGATTCGGAAAGACTCAGGCAGTTGTAACTCATAAGGCACACTGTTGATCTTCCTCTTAACCGGAAAGGGACCAATGAACTTAGGACCCAACTTCCTAGAGGGACATGCCAGTTTTAAGTTCAGGGTTGACAGCCAAACTTGTTCCCCAGGCTCCAGGTTAAGTTCCCCTCTCCTCTTTTTGTATAAAATTTGTTTATAATACTCCTGATTCCTGGACATTGTTTCCTGAAGAAGCTTGTTGTTAGCACTAAAGAAGGCCAAAGTTTCCTGAGCAGCAGGCACCGAACATTCCGGAAGGCTATTTGTTAGAAACAGGGGATGAAATCCATAATTCGCAAAGAAAGGAGTTTGCTTTGTGGCAGAGTGGACAGAATTATTGTAAGCAAATTCAGCGAGAGGTAAGAGAGGGACCCAATCATCTTGAGAGAAGGAAGAGAAACAACGTAAATACTGCTCCAGAGTTTGGTTCGTTCTTTCCGTCTGGCCATTAATCTGCGGATGGTAAGCAGAAGAAAAGGAAAGGTTAATCTCCAGGGAACCACATAATGCCTTCCAGAACCTCGAAGTGAACTGCATTCCCCGATCAGAAACAATATCCACAGGGATCCCAGGGAGCCTCACAATTTCCCTGATAAACACCCTGGCAGTCTCTGCAGCAGAGGGGGTACCTTTCATGGGAAGGAAATGCGCCATCTTTGAGAGCCTCTCCACGACCACAAAGATGGTAGAATGGTCTTCAGAGGGAGGCAGCTCAACAATAAAATCCATGGAGATCATCCTCCATGGTCTTTCAGGAAGCGGCAGAGGTTTCAGCAGGCCCCAGACCTTGGATCTGCTGCCCTTGTTCTTCGTGCAGACCGTGCAGGATTCCACACAATCTTTGCAGTCCTTCGCCAATTGTGGCCACCAAAAAGTCCGCTAAAGGAGTTCAAGTGATTTGTGTACCCCGAAATGACCGGCTAACTTATGGTCATGGCAGGCACTGAGGACAGCTACCCGTACCCCCTGGGGTACAAAGATCTTATCCAGATGCCACAAAAGATTGTCTCTTGCCTGCAGAGTGACAACAGAAGGAGGAGAGACACGGAGTGAAGCCCGCCTGATCTGACCCAGCAAGTTTTCCTGAAGTAAAAGGAAATTACCAGAAGACAGGATGGTATCCGGAGATGAAGAGTTCTCAGATCCACTAAACATCCTTGAGAAGGGGATCCGGCTTGGTGTTCTTAGACCCCGGTCTGTATGTTATGTGAAACGAAAATCGAGTAAAAAAGAGTGCCCACCTGGCTTGACGTGGTCTCAACCTCTTATGCCGCGTACACACGAGCGGACTGTATGGCGTACTTAGTCCGTCGAAACACATTTCAGCGGACAATCCGCTCGTGTGTGGGCTTCAGCTGACTTTTTCAGCGTGCAGTCTGGCGTACTAAGTATTTCGGTTTTTTCGAAATTCTGTCCGTCGTACTGTGGTTTCAGCGGACAGTACGGTCGTCAGTATGCTAGTTCGACGGACTAAGAATGGCGCATGCCCAGAAAGGATTTACACGGCGGAAGGGTGCTTTGCTGTGTCTTGGACTTCCTATTTCTAGTCCCGTCGTACGTGCTGTACACGTCATCGCGCAAGCTTTAGACGGACTGTTTGTGCATCCGTGTGTGGTCAAGTCCGTTCAGTGGAAAGTACGACGGACTGTCCGTCGGATTGTATGACGAACTAAGTATGCCATACAGTCCGCTCGTGTGTATGCGGCATTAGCGACCTTTAGATACTCGAGATTCTTGTGATCGGTATAAATGAGGATGGGGTGTGCTGCTCCCTCCAGAAGGTACCTCCATTCCTCGAGCGCTGATTTGATGGCCAACAGTTCCCGATCTCCCACATCATAGTTCCTCTCAGTTTCAGAAAGCTTACGGGAGAAGAACGCCACCGGATGAAGAAGAGCCTTGGAATCTTGTCTCTGCGAAAGAACTGCCCCAACAGCAATTTCAGAAGTGTCAACCTCTAAAATGTAAGGCAGGGCTGGATCAGAATGCTTCAAGATTGATGCCGAAGTGAACAGGTCCTTGAGGGCCACAAAAGCTTCCTGAGCTTCGGAAGTCCAATGGAAACGACAGCCCTGCTTCCTGAGCTTCGTAATGGGGGAGATGATGGTAGAGAACCCCTAATGAATTTTCCGTAAAAGTTGGCAAAGCCCACGAAACGTTGAACGCCCTTCTTATCAGAGGGAGCGGGCCAGTCCAAGATGGCGGAAACTTTCTGTGAATCCATCTGAATGCCTTCCACAGAGATGATCAGGCCCAGAAACTGGATACTCTGTTGCTCAAACACAGATTTCTCTGGCTTCGCATACAGGCCATGACAACGTAGTCTGGTTAACACCTTTTTAACGTGCTCGCGGTGCTCGGGCAGAGAGGGAGAAAAGATCAGGATGTCATCAAGATAAATAATAACGAACAGATCGAGATAGTCCCTGAAGATGTCGTTCACAAAGTGCTGGAACGTAGCAGGTGCGTTGCACAGACCAAAGGGCATGACCAGGTACTCGAAATGCCCAAACCGGGTGCGGAAGGCAGTCTTCCACTCGTCGCCACTCCGGATGCGGACTAAGTTGTAGGCCCCGCGGAGATCCAGTTTAGTGAATACTGCCGCCGTCCCCAGTCTCTGGAACAGTTCGGGTACCAGAGGTAGAGGGTACCGATTCTTGATAGTTATTTTGTTAAGTTCCCGATAATCAACACAGGGGCGCAGCGAGTGGTCTTTCTTTTCCACGAAGAAGATTCCGGCTCCTGCAGGGAAGGTAGAAGGTCAGATAAATCCCCTCTCCAAGTTCTCATCAATATATGTCTTCAAGGTCCCAACTCCAGCTCTGTTAGGGGAAAGATCCTTCCGAAGGGGATTTCGGCTCCTGGAAGGAGTTCGATCGGGCAATCGTAAGGCCTATGTGGAGGGAGAGTTTCTGCACCTTTCTTGTTGAAAACGTCCAAGAACTCATGATAAACTTTAGGGACTGGTGAATTTCCTTGTCAGCTTCCAGGCATAACAAAGATGGAGAAACATCGGTAGTCTTTATCAGGCAATACTAACAATATGAAGAGAAGCCTACCAAACTGAATGATACCACATCCCAAAATTCAAATGTAAAACGAGAAACAAGGGGGGGAGGTGACTAACCTCAACGGGACTTTTACCGGTATCATATAATAACCAAAAGAAAAAATCAAATAACAATCATTCAAAAAGATTTCTTAGAGAAGAAGAAAGATGGTTATTTTATATAGAGACAATTTTTATTATACAAAAAACATCAAATTTTTGTTAAAAACACAATAAATACATGATTATTTCCATACAGTACATTCGGATCAGGAGAGAACACTGATAAATTCGATCAAAATAACGAGGTGCTCGACATGTTTCACTCATAAGGCGAGTTTCTTCAGGAGCTTTAGATACTTTAAATAAATGTACAACTGCATGAAAAAGAAGGATATATAGAACAAAATAAAGATTAAATAGTACATTGTATCATTGTATAGAATAGACTGGTGGGCAAGACAAACAAACACACCAATTAAACTAATTGCTAATTACATAGGATTGTTATAAATTAAATATATGCATATAAAGAAAAGGGGAAACAAAACAGGTTGGTCAATAATCGGGAAGACTGAGGGGTCATACACTCACCCAGTGTGTATTCACATATCTGAAGGAGATCACATAGTGTACTGCAGTATGGAAATCCTCAATAAAAATGGAGAAATAAGGAAAAGACACCCAGTTCAAAAGGGCCTGTAAGGAGGTGCTTCAAATAGCGGTTTACAAATATGCTGAAAGAAGAAAGAAAAAAGATTTCCAAAGTGGATTAGGAAAACTAAAGTATGTGCTAACAAAAGGTCGCTCAAATTTTGCAACTTCAAGAGTTGCATAGGTTAGTGTATGATTTGAGTAATAAATTCAGAGTTAACTACCTGATCAGATCCACATTGAAAAGCCTGAAAATATGTCAGGGAATCCGAAAAAAGCCAAAGGTGTAACAGCTGGTGTCCAGAATAATCAATGGAGAGTATCATCCTATTCTTTATCAGGCAATGCTGATTACAATAGAAGGAGGAGAAGTTGATCTTCCCGGTGCGCCAGTCAATCTGAGGGTTATGGGCTTTCAGCCAGGGCATGCCATGGATGATCGGAAATAAAGGGGAATCAATAATATCCAAGCATAGTAGTTCTTGATAGTTTTTGGAAGTGGTGGTCAACAGGGGTCTTGTCTCCTGCGTAACTGGCCCGGACTTAAGAACCGAACCGTCGGCCAAGTGCACTGAAAGTCCCTTTGCCCTGGGCCGTAAGGGAACGTGGTTCTTGATGGCAAAGGTCAAGTCCATAAAGCCACTGCAAGCTCCAGAGTCAATAATTGCAGTGACCCGAATACTCCCTCCTGAAAGCTGTAAAAGAGTGGAAACAGCCAAATGAGAAGCGTTGTCAGGTAAAGTGGGTACAGGAACAGAGGTAGTGGCTGGGCACTTACGGAGCTTGGCTGGGCAGGTCCTTACGTAATGTCCAGGTTCCCCGCAGTACAGGCACAGGTTGTTAGTCCTCCTGTGCAAATGCTCTTCTGATGTGAGAGAAGGCCGCAGGAGGCCAAGTTGCATGGGTTCAGAGGAATCGGAGGAAGAAGTCACCAGAGCAGAAGAAGCAGGTTGAGGTTAGCTGGTAACTCAGGGAAGCATCCAAACTGGACGGGAAGGACCGGCAGAGCATTCTGATCTCCGCTCCCTTAACCTCCTATCAATCTGTATGGAGAGGTTAATGAGAGCTTCTAAAGTCTCTGAGACATCCACTCGGGCCAGCTCATCCTTCAAGTTCTCAGAGAGTCCCGCACGAAATTGGTAGCGCAGGGCAGCGTCATTCCAGTTGGTATCGGAACTCCAGCGCCTGAACTCAGATACATAGTCCTCTACAGGTCTGCGGCCCTGCTGTAGGGAGTGCAAAGCCGCCTCTGCAGTAGCTGTCAATTGAGGGTCCTCGTAAAGCTGGGACATAGCCTGGAGGAAAGAGTCCAAGTTATCAAGGGAGGTGTGCTTCTGCTCAAGAAGGCGGTGGGCCCAGGACTGTGGTTCACCCAGTAGTAGGGAAATGACAAACCCCACCTTAGTGGATTCAAGCGAGAAAGTCCGGGGTTGCAGGGCAAAGAATAGACTGCAGGCATTACGGAAGGCCCTGAAATTGCTTCGGTCCCCCGAGAACCGCTCAGGTGTGGGGACCCTTGGTTCGGGTGGCAGCATCACCACGGAGGGAGTGGGGGCTGGTCCTGGTGAAGGAGGTGAAGACACCAACAGAGTTTGAACTTGGCCCTCCAGACGATTGTACCTTTCTTGCAGGCTCTTTACAGCCTGAGTGAGCCCGGCAAGATGACGGCAGAGTTCATCCATCGGAGAGGCTCCCGGCGTGGGCTCGGATATGGCTGTCCGGTACTGTCACGTACCTGGTGGTTGAGCCCATGGATGCTGGGAGCGGCAACTCGTATTCCTCCGGCTCAGGAACTCCTGGTAGAGGAGACAGAGGTTCGAGAGCGTGGAAGGGGCACAAGTGCCAGGCAGGACACTGGTGCAAGGGCTAGTCCGGCTCCGGGAGCTGAAGAGGGCAAGATGTGGGCTGGAACAGGAATCAGCAGGAAGCAGGAGCTGCAGGAAATACACACACTGAAGAAGCGGGGAAGGTGTCTTGTAGTACGGCTCTCTCAGCAGACCTTCAGACAGATAGAGTAGAACACTGGAAAGCAGGAACCGCAGACGAATAGCAGACTGGACGAAGTCGTGGACAGGCCGGGTCAGGAACAGGCAGGCAGGAAAGGTACAGAATCAGCAGGCAGGAGAATCGTCAGACAAGCCGGGGTCGTGGGCAGGCAGCAAGCAGGTAGTAGTTAGGGTAAGCCGAGTCATAGGAGTAAACGAGAATCAGGCAGGTACAAGGGGGTCACTTCAGAAACGCTGTAGACCGGACAGCAAGGAGGCAAGGTAACAGGTCCCTTTAAATAACCCCTTTGGCGCCAAGAGCTGTCACGCCGCGCGCCCGTGCGCTCACGCGCACACGTGCACGCCCGCATGCCCGCGCGCACACGGGCACGCCCGCACGCCCGCGCGCGCACACCAACCTCTCCGCGCACCTGCGTGCGCTCAACATCACTAGCGCAGACCCGCATGCGCCCGGCAGCAACAGCGCGCACCTGCGTGCGCTCACCTGCGTTAACGCGCACCCGTGTGCGCCCACCAGAACATCCGCGCACCAGCGTGCGCCCACATGCGTTAGCGCGCACCCGCGTGCGCCGACTGGCACCTTCATCAAGGATTTTATGGAAAGAACCTCCGGGGACAGTCGGATGATCGGGCTGACCTTCTTGACATCAACCCTATATATTGTGGACCTATACCAGTCCTTAAGGATTAGCAGACTGTACCTCACTCAACCCTATATACTGTAGTACACTATACCTTACCAGTCCTTAGAAGGACCTTTGTGGAACTAGTAGGTTGTGATTAGCAGACTGTACCTCAGTCCCTATATTGATAAAGGACTGCTGCTGAATAGGGCAGCAGTCAGCAGTAGTGCACCTCAACCCTATATATTGTGGACCTATACCAGTCCTTAAGGATTAGCAGACTGTACCTCACTCAACCCTATATACTCTAGTACGCTATACCTTACCAGTCCTTAGAAGGGCCTTTATGGAACTAGTAGGTTGTGATTAGCAGACTGTACCTCAGTCCCTATACTCATAAAGGACTACTGCAGCAGAAGAGCAGCAGTCAAGTATAATATTCTTTCCCTATTTGGAAGAAAGAATATTATACGTGTACAACCCTATTACCATACCAGTCCTGAAAAGGACCTTTGTGGACCTAATAGTATCAGCCACTGATTAAACTGACTGTCCCTCACTGCCACACACAGCTTCCTGTCTGTCCCTATTTAAACTGACAAAACACAGGCTGCTGCAACAATAACTTGAATAGCACTCAAAACTATATCCTGTACTACTACACCATACCAGTCCTGAAAAGGACTTTTGTGGACCTAATAGTAACAGCTAATGATTAAACTGACTGTCCCTCTCTGCAACACACAGCGTCCTATCTGTCCCTCTCTCAGCACTGACAAAAGACAATCTGCTGCAACAATGACTTGAATAGCAGTGCCTCAAACCTATATACTGAACTACACCTATATCATACCAGTCCTTAAAAGAACTTTTGTGGACCTAATAGCTAGCGATTTGGGTCACTGCAATCTCTCCCTGCTCCACACAGCAACCTCTCCCTATAGTGACATACGAAAGAATGTAAAATGGCCACCGGATCGGGTCTATTTATAAGTTAGGGGGAATGTCCAAGTGTCCATGTGCTGTAATGTCTCAATTGGCTGTCCTGTACCCCATGATGGATGTGTCATCATAGGTCAAAGTTCTTTTACACAGTAAACACGTAAGTCCGCCGGGCGAACAGCGCCAATAGTCCGCCGATCGGTTGCTGCGAACCAACCGCCAGGCGAACAGTTCGCCCATCCCTAATCATTGCTAACAGTAGCTAGAATCTCACTGAATATTCAGAAACACAAAGGACCCAGGAAGATAAGCAAATAGATTAGAGTCCATACCTTCAATAAAAACAAGAGACAGCATCAGGTCGCCCCCAGACTCGAGCAATTGTGAACCTCGAGCGGCCAGCTTAAGAGCACTCACCATTGCGGAATGCGGACAGAAAAGTGCCATTGCGCATGCACCGGGATCGATGGAACATCACCTAAGACTCCAAAGACCATAAGGCTAAGCGGCTTAGAGACTCAAAAGGTGGGGCTAAGGAACATAGTAGATGGAAAGGAAAGGCTGAAGGCAATTCCAGGACTAGTGTTTAACCCTATTGAGTCTCAGAGGATGTAAAACAGCAGCTAGGAGTGGGAAACAAAACTAGATAAAACTACGAAGGTTCTGGATGGACACCCCAAGAGCATGAAAACATGCAGGGGGAACAAAAGAAGATCGGGGGCTGCAAAGGCACACATTGGGCATCAATTGGGATAAACTCCCCAAAGGTGTCCTGTAGACTTCTAATATTTTCCCTCTTGAGACATAGACATAAATAATTTAGACCGTATACACACAATGAAGTCCAGCAGAGTAAACCTATTTCTCTTTTGTTCATTGACAGACACAGCCTTCTTTATTCAGAACCATAGGGTTATATCACCCCCTAGAGGAGTAGGACACTAGGCAGAAAAAAAGACTTGGCTATGCCCATGGGCAGTCCTAGGTGATATACACCTCCCTCTTTGCTACAGGAGTTAGGACCTAGTTCCCTGTAAGGATCTCTTGTCCTGGCAATTTTATTTATTTATTTTCCCTGGATTTTTCCAGGGGATCTACAATCAACTGCCAGGCTGGGCAACAGGCTGGACAAGAGATCCAGTGGTCACCCCAGTCTGGGCAGTGAGCGCGTGTAGACCGCAGCTATGCGTTAGGTCGGCCGCTACATAGCCCCACTGGACGAGGGCTTGTCCTGCCAGTTAAAGTCTCACAAGGTCGCATAAGACCGGGTCTCGACATGAGTCACAGCGTCCCTCATGGCCGACAGCCCCCCACTTCGATGGCGAGGAGGTTCTGTCTGGAGTGATGCCCACTTGGTCCTGGTATGGTGAGTAAAGGTCCCCCTCTCCCCTTAGGGGTTTTTATTGTGGCGAACACAGGCCCCTTCCCGTTAGGTCCCCTCTATCCCTGCACCCTCTTTTCCTAGCCCTGGAGGTCCCTTGGAACCCTCCTGTTCCCCTTCCTCCTCCATATGAGGTAGTGTGCCGGTGATGGGTACTGGGTGATGGGGTTGAACACTGGTGGGCTGGGGATGTGCACCTCCTAGGTGCTGTGCTTACCGGGGAGGAGGCACTGGATCCGTTGCCCGGATCCTCTCTCACACTCTCTCTCTCTCTCTTTCTCTCTCTCACGCTCTCTCCCTTTCATCCTAGGAGGCTAGTTTCTTACTCTATGTCCGCTACATTGTAGACAGTAGGGGGTGTAAAAAATAAAACCTCAAAACTTCTAATAAGGACTCTCCTATAAAAATGATTTCCTCTGTTACTCTCTATAGATTCTGCACTCTATACTTGCAAACTACTTTTGATAACACTTTTTACTGTGGCCTTTGCAGTAGCATTTGCCACTGGACATCCAGAAAACATGTCCATACAGACAAAATGCATACTCGATCCTGACTTGGGCATCTGGATATATCTTTTTGTAATATATGGAAGGGATATTCAGCTTCGGTAGCACCGTTCATAACAGGCAAAACAAGAAGTGATATGTTATAAAAAAAAACTGTGATGAACCCTGGCTCTATCCCACGCTCATGTACTAAGGCAGCCATAACTGCTTGTGACTGATGACATGGTCCATGTTCAAGCTGGAGGGAAAAGAGTGTCTGGCAGACATAAATGATCACCTTTTTCAAAGTCTTATTTCGTAAGAAGTTGCCCCATGTGATATAAAATTACTTTTTATATGAATGGAGTAACCATATTTGGAATCCCTCTGGAAAACGCACTGTTGAAGGAGTCTGTATATATACATGAGCCTATGTCCAAATATAAGTTTGAGTGGATCCACTAAATACGGTAAGCGTCCATTTCGCTTGGTGGAGGGAACATCACGTGGTGATTGCATGATTCTCTACGAAGGAGGTGTAGGATCTTTTCTACACATTTGTGGATTATACACGGACACTATATATAAGAGACTTTGCTATTTCCACGTTTGAATTTTTTTCATTTCTTGATTTAATGTTTTCTTATTTTCATAGAATTAATTTTCAACTATATAGTTGTATATAGTAAGCAATACGTACATGAGATTTTGTATGGTGTGTGCACTATTTCTCACTGGAAATATTTACTGAATACACATATATCTTTATAAGGTTGGCGGAAAATATGCCACATTTTTGAAGCGCTACACTTTTATTTAATGCTTATACCCACTGCACTTACAAGGAAAGGGGCACATCATTTCACAATCCACACATTCTGCTTTGAATTTCAAAAGTAAAAATAAATAAAAACAAAAGGACCAACAATCTGTATGATGGGCCATAAAACACTCAGCCACATTAAGAACTATAAAACAACTGGCTGTGGTGGCATCTATCCTAACAGGGTGTGTGGACTTGATGTGATGGGACTGTTATATTTAAATGTTATTTCCTGGTGCCTCCATGGCAGCATACCTGTGATAAGCTCCACCCCGGAGTCCCCCCCCCCCCAGGATAGTTAATATGTTATAAAAGTGACAACTCTCCCCTCCACCAGCATTTTTCTTCATACCTGATGGATAGTTTGTGGTGTGCTTACCTCTGCCATGTGCAGCTTCCGTCTGGGTTCAAGCCTCTCCCAGATGCAGTCCCCTATCTTGGGCTGCTAACAGCGCTGATAAGAGGGGAGCCCCTTCCGAAGGTCTTTTGGGGCAGCAGCAAGTATCCAATTTTGGAACTATTGTCCTGCATGATAGGCTAAGCTGGCGGTGGCAGTGGAACAGCTAAGGCTGTTTTTTCTCATGCCTATTTCATGTACTTTTTTCCTCTCCCTCCGATATTTATTTTTTCCTTACTATCTCCCTTTTCTCTTCAGCGTTGGTGGCTACAGTGGATAAGGGAGCGCCAAGCGAGGCGCCGTCAGGAGGCTGGCATTATCGGCATGGGCTGTAGCTGATTGGCTTAGCAGAGTGGAATGGAGCATGCGCAGTACGGAGGCCCGTCCCACCATCTTGCTGATGGGAAAACATATCACAACTTTCCCTTTCTGGTGGAGGAACTGGGGGGTGGAGCAAAGAAACAAGGTCAGGCGGCGTATGCATATTTAGAGAGCTGGAAAGGGAGGAATAGGCAGGCTGTAGTTTTTTTCAGGTCCTCCCTTGAGCTGGTAATCGCTGCTATTTTGGCTAAGGAGCTTTTGATCAATATGTCATTGTCTTAAGTTTTCTTTTGATAACTTTTATATAAAAAAAAAGGGGAAAAGGAAGGAGAGGGAGGGGATAATGTTGTTTATATATACTGGTATATATTTATGTTCAATATATATATAAAAAAGAGAGGAATAGGGGAAAGCAGAGAGGTACATAAAAAAAAAAATATATATATATATATATATATATATATATATATATATATATATATATATATATAAATATATATATATTTTTTTTACCTTGGGGCAGGGAAATGCAATTACCTTTTTTACATTAGCTTATGTCGGTGTTAACATTTTCTTTCAAACATCCCTTTCTTTGCTCCAGTGTCTATTTTTCTGTCTTTCGATCTTTGCCTGTCCCACAGTTATGAGCCAGCCGCCATCCGATCAAGACCCTCATTTTCTTAGCTAAGGTCACACACCGAAAAAGAAAAAATGAAAAAAAAATAGTTTTTTTTTCAAACAAAAGAGTGCCTTATGCTGTTACTTTGTTAAAGCCCTATACGCCAAGAGATGTCTAGCAGGATTTCTGGTCACCGCAGCAGCCATTCCCGGCCAAGATCAGATCACAGTAGATCGATTAGCTCGAGACACCTTTCGGGCAGGAAGTCAGCCTCTTAAAGACATCACTCTCCCAGTCCGACAAGACAGGAAAGGTCCAAAAAATGCCAGGCATGTGGAGCAACCCCCATGGCAGATAAACTGCTCTGCAATGACTGTTTTAGGGGGTATGCGGAGCAGGAGCAGACAGAAGTACAGCAAGTGACTGACCTAATAAAGAAGGTGGTCAAGGACTCATTAGCAGAGCTAACGCATTCATCACCAGCTCAACAACCTGCAGATCAGGTTCTTCCAGGCCCATCAACGGTTGGGGCTGTAGTGGGCACCTCAGGGTCACTGCCCCTGTCCGTAGGAGACATGGAGGAATCTGAGGATTCGGCAGAAGAACTAGAGCCTTCAGGCTTTAATTTTTCTCTGGTACAACCTTTCGTGGCTGCAGTCAAGCAGGCAATTGGTTGGGAGGAGACTGAAGAGCCTCCGAAGAGATCTAAATCCCCTTTTCCCTTTCTGAAGAAAAAAACTTTTTTTTCCCTTAATAGAAGAGATAAGGGATCTCATTGAAGGGGAGTGGAAGAAAACAGATAAAGTTTTACCGTAAACAGGCTCCAAAAGCTATACCAGTTGGCAGAAACAGAGGCGGCCTTTCTGGACACGCCTCCAGTGGTCGATGCTGCAGTGGTGCGTTTAGCAAAAAACATAACACTACTGATGGAGGACTCAGCTTCCTTTAAAGATCCATTGGATAGGCACATTGATTCAGACCTAAGGAAGGCTTATCAGTTGGCAGGAGGAGCTTGCAGGCCAGCAGTAGCTCTAGCCTCAGTATCCAACGCTATCAAGGTGTGGACAGAGAATATAGAAGTAGCCATTCGTCAGGAGGAGCCTAAAGATGACATCATCAAGGGCCTGGAGGAACTAAAACTGTCCGTGGACTTTGTAGGGGAAGCAGCAATCGATACAGTGAGATACTCAGCTAGAGCTATGTTACACACAATTATGGGGAAACAGGCTTTGTGGCTGAAACCATGGGAAGCAGATGCAGCATCGAAACAGAATTGGTGCAGGATCCCTTTCGATGGGAAGGCTCTGTTTGGGGATAGACTAGAGAAAGCAATTTCTCGAGTGACAGGTGGAAAGTCGGGGCTACTTCCCCAAGTTAGAAGAGTCAGATGCTAGAGAGTTATTTCTTCTAAGTTTCAGTCCTCTAGGAATAGGAACTTCTCTCAGTTTCGGCAGAGCAGAGACATTAAAAAGAATTGGAGAAGTACGCAAGCCACCTTTCTAAAATCAAACAAACAGAGATGTCTCGCCAACCCCCAGGAGGTGACGAAAATCTTTTGACAACAAGTCTCTCTCTCTTCTACCAGTGAGGGCTAGGTTGAAGAAGTTTTCCATGGTTTGGTCCAGCCGATGCAGGGATCCTTAGGTGGTGTCGACGGTCCGTTTTGGTCATTTTTGGACATTCACAGGTCGTCTGCCACAAGATTCTTTCATTCTCACAAAGCAGCCATCTTCGGTACAAAAGGCGGAGACAATGCGAAGATATATGCACCTATTGCAAGAACAGAAAGCAGTAGTGCCTATCCCTCACTCCAAAAGGTTCACAGGTTTCTATTCTCCTCTCTTCCTCGTCCCCAAGAAGAGTGGAGAATGGAGACCGGTAGTGGACCTGAAGAGATTAAATCGCTTCATCCAGGTGGACTCTTTCAAAATGGAATCTCTACAGATGATCATCCAGATGGTCCAACTAGGAGACTGGATAATATTAGTGGATTTGCAGAGCGCATATTTTCATGTTCTCATTCTCCCAGCTTTTCCGAAATTTCTGAAGATGGCAGTAGGGACCATTCACCTTCAATTTCAATGCCTGCCCTTTGGGCTATGCACATCCCCAAGAGTTTTCTCAAAAGTATTAATCACAGTCCTGGCTCTCCTCCGGGAGAGAGGGTTATGTGTTTTTCATTTTTTAGACGATGTTTTACTGCTAGCTTCAAACCCGCAGCAGCTGCTAAAACACAGAGAAATTCTTTTGTCCACCCTAGAGGACTTTGGATGGTTGGTGAACGCAGAAAAGAGTTGCCTGACGCCAACCCAGGTAATGATCTACCTTGCCGCTCTTTTCAACACTTCGGTTGGAACAGTTTCTCTCCCCCCAGAAGGTCGAAGCAATTGTCCAAAAAATGTGTCATGTAAGAGCGCTGTCTCACCTGTCAGCGTTGGATTGTTTAAGTCTAATCGCAACCATGTCGGCCTGTATTCCAATGTTACCCTGGGCACATTGGCATCTGAGGAGTCTCCAAGTGGGCTTCCTAACCCAGTGGAAGAAGAAGTCACTGAGTCAACTGATTACAATTTCAGCATCCATGAAGAGGGGTCTCCTCTGGTGGTCGAAGAGGGAGTTGATTTCAAGACCTCGTCAGCTTCATTTACGCCCTTGGACCATCCTGGCCACCGATGCAAGTGCGAAAGGCTGGGGAGCACATTGCGATCACCTGGCGATTCAAGGAAGGTGGGATTTCTCGGCAAAAGGAGTGGTTTCAAATATCCTGGAGCTATGGGCAGTCTGTCAAGCCCTAGTGAATCTGAAAGAGCACCTACACCAGAAGAAAGACCTAGTTCACATAGACAACAGGATGGCAGTATCATATATCCAAAGGCAAGGGAGAATGCACAGTATCTCTTTACTGAGAGAAGTGGAGCTGGTTATGTTGTGGGTGGAAAGAAATCAACTAGAGCTGAAGGCAGTGTACCTTCTGGGTCATTTAAACAGAGAGGCAGATCACCTGTCCCGTCATTTTCAGGACAACTAGTGGTCACTTCATCCCTCGGTATTCAAATGGATCAGGTGGCTCCAAGAACCACTGGAAATTGACCTTTCATGATCATACATCACGGGACACAGGAGCTCATTACATAGTGGGTTATATAGGCACCTCTGGTGATTGGACACTGGTTAGCCCCAATTAAGGAGAGTTCCTCCCCTATATAACCCCTCCCATATGGGAGGCACCTCAGTTTTTTCGCCAGTGTCTATGGTGGTTGGTCACATATAACATGTGCTATGAAGAAAGCTCTGTGCAGGTCCCTGCGGGGGCCTAAGGGCTACAACAAATCAGATCCATATTTCGGGCCGATATTTGACTCCCAAGATGGTATGGTACCCGGGCCTCGTCATCCGAAGCAACGAGGTTTGGCCTGTAAGTCCTCTCCTATTGGAAGACTGGGCTCTGGGAAAACCAGACTTGGTGTACTGTTTACACATGTGGCACGAAAGTTTCTGGCAGAGTCTTTTACAAGGTCCAGGTAGGAGGTTTTTCTGAGAAAGAACCCCAGAAAAACCTGAAGGTTGGCAAACTCTGCCCGCCGTGATGGGTGAAGGCTGGAATCTGTCTGTTTTCAGCAATTCCTGCGGCGAGGACAGGTAAGGGAAGTTAATCCTATATATAATTATATGATGGATTTCTTCATTTAAGTAGTTGTATGTCTTACCTGGTTTCCACCACTAGAGGGAGTAAGAGCAGCCTGATGCATACTTACATGCCTTTCAGTACACACGCTCAGTGAAGCCTGGTTCTCCAGAGGTCTCACGTCTCTACTGCAGTCCCTGCCACAATAAGGTAATACAGGGGTCCCATGTAGTCTGGGGGTCCCACGCAGCTCTGATGAGATTCCTTTTCCCCCCCTGGATTCCGGCGGTCCTCGTGCATGCGTGCCGAGCAGGGTCCCGGGCTAATGGAGGAGGGGGGAGTGTGGTTGTGAGCCGTGCATGTTGGTGTGCATGGCGCTGTACTGCGCAGGCGCCAGGCGGCAGTTTTTAAAAGCCCAGAGTGTCAGGGGGCTGTAAGTGAGAGACACAGAAGCTGTGGGCAGTAAGCACCCCAGGGGATTGGATACAGGCAAACCTTAGACACCTACTCAGCATCAGGTTGTGCAGTATTAAGCATATATATTTTATTGTGAGACTTTTAGCACAACAGTGATTGCACTTTGTATTAGTACCTCTGCTTTGTAGCTTAGGACTATGTCTCCTCAAAAGAGGGTCTCAGGGGGAGGTAACAAGGGCACTGGTAAATCACCGCCTAGGTCCAGGGGTTCTAAAAATGCCTGTAAGTTACCATGCCCCCCTGCAAGACTGGAGCCAGCCTCACAGGATGAGTCAGTGCCCCTGTCAGGTTTTGCAGCCTCTCCTAAATGTCTCAGCCCAGGTATACATCACTGAGGACTCCCTTAGGGCTACATTTGAGGGTTTTGAAGGGAGAATCATGAATTTTATTTCTGCTTCCCTGAAAGATAGCAGGAAAAGGGATAGATCCCCTCCCTCTGCTGAGATTCCTCTTTCAGATGATTCTTCTGACAATGAGGAGAGATCCCTATCTTGGGACAGGGATCTTGAGCAGTCGGAGGAATCAGAGGAAGAGGAGAGGGTCCCCTCCTCCCAGGTGCTCAGAAAGCAGGCGCAGTATTATACTGAATTGGTGCGTACCACATTCAGAATGCCTGCTGCTGAAGTCGCTACGTCCTCTGTTTCTTCCCTGGGAGTCAGGAAAATCCCACAGACTGCTTTTTCCTTTCCAATTCATCCCTTAATGGATAAATTGATGTATGAGGATTGGGGACATTCCGATACACTGTTTGCTCCTCCTAAAAGGATTTCTATGCATTATCCTCTGGAGGAAAGTTTCACCAAGAAGTGGGGGGGTCCCATCTGTTGATGCGGCTGTTTCTTGCGTGAATTAAAACCTGACCTGTCCGTTGGATAATGCTCAGGTATTTAAAGATCCAACTGATAAGAGGTTGGAAACATTATTAAAAGCCTCCTTTTCCATGATTGGCGCTGTGGTGCAACCTACAGTCGCAGCCGTGGGGTTGTGTCAGTTCCTCAAGGAACAGGTTAAGCAGATGCTTGGCCTCCTTCCCAGTGAGAAAGTGGAGAATTATGCAGAAATACCTCAAATTCTGTGTTTTATGATTGATGCGATTTTGGACTCTGTCCAACAGGCATCTCATTTGTCTCTCCTGTTGGTACACATGCGAAGGGCCCTGTGGCTACAGAACTGGGCAGCCGAGCTATCATGCAAGAAGCATTTGATTGGGTTCCCGTTTAAAGGGGAACTTTTGTTTGGAGAAGAATTAGACAAATTCGTCCAAAAAATTTCAGGGGGTAAATCTACTCTCCTTCCAGTCAAAAGGAACAAACGTCCATCTTTTAGGCGTTCTCTCTCTCCCGGAGCATCAAGCTTTAAGCAGTGGTGACGGCCTTCTCAACCCTCCTCTAAAGGAAAGGTTCAGGGCTGAGCCCAGGGGCAGAAAAATACTTGGGGGTGAAAGCCTGCCAAGCAGAGCCCAAAAGCTTCCTTGTGAAGGGGCGCCCCCGCTTGGCCGAGTGGGGGATAGGCTTCGGCAGTTTGCGGAAGTCTGGCGGGAAGAGATCCGGGACAAGTGGGTGATCTCTTCGGTATCTCTGGGCTACAAGCTAGAGTTTCAGGAGATTCCACCTTCTCGCTTTCTAAGGTCAAGGACCCCCAGGGACCCAGTAAAGCAAAAACCGCTATTTCTGGCCTTAGATCATTTACTATCCCAGGGGGTGATAGTAGAAGTGGACCCAAAAGAACATGGTTCAGGGTTTTACTCAAATCTTTTCACCGTTCCAAAGCCAAATGGAAGTGTCAGACCTATCCTGGATATAAAGGATCTGAACCGTTTTTTATGCATCCGGTCCTTCCGAATGCAGTCAATTCGCACTGTGGTCTCCTCCCTGCAAGGGGGAGAATTTATGGCATCAATAGACATCAAGGATGCATATTTCCATGTGCCAATTTTTCCCGCACACCAAAAGTCTCTAAGGTTCGCGGTAGAGCGGCGTCATTTTCAATTTGTGGCCTTGCCGTTCGGGCTCGCTACGGCCCCTCGAGTCTTCACAAAGATTCTGGATCCTCTCTTGGCAAACCTAAGAGCTCAGGGTATAGCCGTCATGGCTTATCTAGACGACTTGCTTCTCATGGAGAAAACAGTAACGTTCCTGAACCTCAGTGTTTCCAGAACACTAGAACACCTGCAGCGCCTAGGTTGGATTATAAACCTAGAAAAGTCGTCCCTACAGCCTGCTACCAAGTTGGAATACCTGGGTATGTTTATCGACACCGTTTAGGGCAAGGTGTTTCTTCCAAGGCCAAAAGCCTTGGCCATTGGGGATCTGGTGCGCCTAATTCTGGGCAGGAGATCTTCCCCCATTCGCTTGTGCATGAGACTGTTATGCCGCGTACACACGACCAGACTTATGTCCGACAGACTTCCGAAGGAGTTCTGCCGGAGTTCCGACAGAGTTCTGACAGACTTTTCGAATGAGCGGACTTGGCCACACACAATCACACCAAACTCCGACGGATTCGAATGTGATGACGTACGACTGGACTCGAATAAGGAAGTTCATAGCCAGTAGCCAATAGCTGCCCTAGCGTCGGTTTTAGTCCGTCGGAATAGCATACACACGAGCAAATTTTTCGGTAGGAACTGGGTCCGGCAGAGTTCCGTCGGAAAAATTTGAAGCATGTTCCATTTTCTAAAGTCTGTCAGACTTTTGCGAATCAAAAGTCCGTTGCAGCCCACACACGATCGAATAGTCTGACGGAATCATTCCGTCAGACTTTGGATGTTGAAAAGTCCGCTCGTGTGTATGGGGCTTTAGGGAAAATGGTTGCCTCCTTCGAGGCCGTTCCATTTGCCCAGTTCCACTCAAGGCCTCTGCAAAGATGCATCCTTGCGGCTTGGAACAGGAAGCCCCAATCCTTGGATCTTCCTATGCGTTTATCCCCAGGGACACGCAAGAGTCTCATCTGGTGATTACAAACTGAGAATTTGCTGAAAGGCAAAACTTTCTTCCTCTTCCATGGAAGGTTATTACGACAGATGCCAGCCTGACAGGCTGGGGAGCAGTGTTAGAGGAGACGTGCTCGCAGGGAAGATGGTCTGCGATCGAGAAGCTATTGCCCATAAATGTCTTGGAGATCCGGGCAGTTTACATGGCTCTCATAAGGTGGTCTTCCACACTACGGGGTCTCCCTGTTCGGGTTCAGTCTGACAATGCCACAGCAGTGGCCTATATCAATCACCAGGGCGGTTCCAGGAGTCTGGTTGTGCAAAAAGAGGTGAATCGTATACTTGTCTGGGCAGAAAAGAATTTTCCATGCCTTTCTGCAGTCTTCATTCCAGGAGTGGAAAATTGGTAGGCGGATTTTTTGGGCCGCCAGCGATTGTGCCCAGGAGAATGGGCTCTGCACCCCCATGTGTTTTTTGACATATGTCGCAGGTGGGGTACTCCAGACGTAGATCTGTTTGCGTCCAGGTTCAACAGAAAACTGGACAAATTTGTGTCAAGAACAAGAGATACACTTGCTCAGGGGTCAGATGCTCTGTCAGTTCCCTGGGATCAGTACAATCTGATTTATGCCTTCCCCCCGTGCCCGCTTCTATCGCTGGTTCCTGGGAAGAGTCAAGAGGGAGACAAAATCAGTCCTTTTGGTAGCCCCGGCTTGGCCCAGACGACCGTGGTATGCAGAGATCATGAAGTTGGCAGTAGGAAGGCCATGGATCCTCCCTCTCCGGCCAGATCTGCTCTCACAGGGTCCGGTTTACCATCCTGCTTTACACAGTCTGAATTTGATGGTTTGGCTGCTGAGACCCACATTCTGAGAGACCGTGGGCTTTTGGGGCCAGTCCTTTCTACTCTGGTTAATGTCAGAAAGCCGGCCTCCAGGCTTATTTACTACAAAATCTGGAGGGCATATGTTTCCTGGTGTGAACTCAGGAAATGGCATCCTAGAAAGTATGTCAGCAGGATCTTGGCCTTCCTCCAGTCAGGCCTAGAAATGAATTTGGGCGTAAGCACTATCAAGGTGCAGATTTCGGCCTTGTCAGTGTTTTTTCAGAAGCCACTTGCATCGCATTCCCTGGTGCGGGCTTTCATCCAGGGGGCTATGCGGATAAGGCCGCCAGTCAAACCTCCGGCATGCCCATGGGATCATGAATTTGGTTCTCTCGGCTTTGCAGGGGCAACCTTTTGAACCTTTGCATCTGGCTTCATTGGTTCTTTTGACTAAAAAATTGGTTTTCTTGGTAGCCATATCCACGGCTAGAAGAGTGTCAGAACTATCAGCTCTCTCCAGCAAAGAGCCGTAACTAATTGTTCATAAGGACCGGGTGGTCATGCGCCCCAACAGGTCCTTTCTACCTAAGGTGGTTTCGGGATTCCATTTGAATCAAGATGCAATCCTACCATCCTTTTTTCCGGACCCACAGTCCGCAGAAGAAGAATCTTTGCACACTTTGGATGTGGTTAGGGCAATCAGTATCTATCTTCAAGCAACTGCTCAGATAAGGAAAACTGATTGTTTATTTATTTTGCCGGAAGGCCCTAGGAAGGGCCAGGCGGCATCAAAATCCACTCTTTCAAAGTGGATTAGACAGACTATTTCTCAGGCCTATAGTGTTAAAGGGAAAATCCCTCCTTTTCAAGTGAAGGCGCACTCTACTAGGGCTGTAAGTGCTTCTTGGGCAGTGCATCACCAGGCCTCCCTGGCTCAGATCTGTAAGGCTGCAACTTGGTCATCAGTCCACACATTCACCAGATTCTATCAGGTGGATGTCAGAGGGCAAGAGGATATCGCCTTTGGGCGCAGTGTACTGCAGGCTGCAGTTTAGGTCCTCCGGCCCATGGCGGTCTATAATTATGATCTGTGTCTCCCTCCCCTCAATCTGAGCATTGCTTTGGGACATCCCACTATGTAATAAGCTCCTGTGTCCCGTGATGTATGATCGAGAAAATAGGATTTTTATATACAGCTTACCTGTAAAATCCTTTTCTTGAGAGTACATCACGGGACACAGGGCTCACGCCCCTCTTGGGTTTTACGTGGTTTCCTATTGCTTTGCTACAAAACTGAGGTGCCTCCCATATGGGAGGGGTTATATAGGGGAGGAACTCTCCTTAATTGGGGTTAACCAGTGTCCAATCGCCAGAGGTGCCTATATAACCCACTATGTAATGAGCTCCTGTGTCCCGTGATGTACTCTCAAGAAAAGGATTTTACAGGTAAGCTGTATATAAAAATCCTATTGTTTGCTTCACCAACGAATGCCAAGCTTCCGAGGTTCAGCCCACATCTGCCTCACCCTTGAGCGGAAGCAGTAGATCCTATCGAGCTCATGGCGTTGCAGAACAGCTTGCGTTTCCACCCAAACCATTAATCTGAGATTCCTGATCAGGCTGATGAGGGAACCAGTCAGTGTGGTGGCAATCCTTCCTTACTGGCCAAGAAGGCCGTAGTTCGCCTAGGCAGTGGACCTCAGTACATGTCGGCCACGCAAAATTCAGGTGTTTCCGCAACTTCTCTCGCAAGGGAACTTTGTGCATCCAGCACCGCACAAACTCAATCTCCATGTCTGGATGTTGAGAGGGAGAAATTTCAGTCATTAGGTTGTTTTGAAAATGTGATATCAACCTTATTAAGAGCCAGAAAGCCATCTACAAATTATGTCTATTCAAAGATCTGGAATAAATTAAAATCATTTCAGTAGACAAAGGCCTGGGGCCTACAAGACCATCCATGACACTTCTGCTGGAGTTTCTGCAAATAGGCCTTAACCTTGGTCTTAGTTTCAGTTCGATAAAGGTTCAGGTGGCAGCTATATCTGTGGCAACTCGGAGGAAATGGGTGGAAGATTCGCTCGTTATTCAATTCCTTAGGGCCGTGAAGAAAATCAGGCCGCCACCAAGGCGTTCATTTCAAGCTTGGGATCTCCCTTTTATCTTGGACTGTCTATTGGCACATCCGTTTGTTCCACTAGATTCTGTTTCACTATGGAACCTGATGCTCAAGACTGTGTTTCTGGTGGCAATACCGTCAGGAAGAAGAGCATCAGAATTACATGCCCTAGGGGCAGAGGAAGAACACATAGCCTTCTTTCCCGATAGAGTGGAATTACGGACAGTACAAGGTTTTGTTCCAAAAGTCTCATGCCATGCGACTCTTGCAGAAGTTTGGGCTCTACCCACATTTACAGATCCACTGTCAGGTTCATTACAAGAACTAGACATCTCCAAAGTCTTAAAGTGTTACCTGCAAGCCACAAGTCATTTTAGGGTATCAAACAGAATGTTTATACTGCCCTGGGGCAGGAATAAATGTAAAGAAGCCACTTCAAGAACCAACGCTTCCTGGATTTGCAAGTTGATCCAAAAGGCGTATAAGACAATGCCCATTCCACAAGAGTAGTGTCGTCATCATGGGTGGCAAGAGTGAGTGTTTCTTTGGAGACCATTTGCAGGGCAGCCACTTGGGCTTCCCCAAACACGTTTATACGGCATTACAGAATCAATCCTGGCGTGCTTACTATGGTAGATTTTGGAAGGAGGGCAACACAGGAGGCCCTCGCGACACCGCAATTGAAAATTATTTTTTTAAGCATTACCCACCCTGTTGTTAGCTATTTATTTTTATCACAGGTATGCTGCCATGGAGGCACCCGGAAAACTGAAAATTGTATCATACTTACCGTAATTTTCCTTTCCTGGTGCCTATCCATGGCAGCATACATGCCCTCCCGCAGTATTCGATATAATAGGAGAAGAGGGGAGAGTTGTCACTTTTATAACATATTAACTATCCTGAGGGGGGGAATACCGGTGCGGAGCTTATCACAGTTATGCTGCCATGGATAGGCACCAGGAAAGGAAAATTACAGTAAGTATGATACAATTTTCCATTTTATTATCACTCTCACATCATGGACCTCACATCAAGTTATTGTCAGACTTTAAAATTTCATTTTTGTAGAAAAACTTCTTATGTATCCCATATTAGAAATTAATACTCATATAATAATTTCAATATCACACACTAATATATATGCACAGATAAATGTCCTTAAATGGGGACATATTACTTGATTTTACTAAATTTCCCTTTTTTAAATGCACTGTTTCCACTATCAAAGGATATTCAATTTGTGTAAGACACGGTTAAATACAACTTTCATTTTACCAAGTTTGGAAAACAGATTCAACAATAATTGTGATCACATTGTTTAGCATTAGATTCATTAACCCTGCACATTTTGTTATAAATGTTTTGTCTAAACAGCTTATCACTGACCTCTCGTCCCAGCCACATTCTTTCATGAGGGAGCAAAGGAGGGGGTCACGTCTGCATAGATGACACACACATATCCTTTGCATCCAATGTATTGTAATCCCATACTTCACATACTGTACCTTCTATGATCAAACGGGCAGCTATAGTACTCATCCCATCTTCCCTCTCTGACAACATATAAAGTATTCTGCTTTTAACTCTCATTTCTCTGTTTCTTGACTTTACTAGAAGTAGTGCCTGACCCCAAATTCATCCCACAACTTAATATCAAAATGTCCCTTTCTGTCTCGTGTTAATTGTCACCCTTGATCAATCCTGCTCACTGTCGATAAAATATGTGAAGTGATTCAGATCTTTACACCATCACTATGGGGACTATTTATGGATAAACACACCCGGTGGGTAAAGGTAAGTAGCCTACTTACCAAATCCCCATGATCCCTTTTAATTAAACAGACAGGTCAGGTGAAACTTGGTTTGGTTTAAGATGCTGGAGTCAATAGGACAAGCCTGGGGTACACTCTTCCTCGTAGTTGGTCAGAAAAAGATGAAAAAGGACAGGACCATAGTGTAATTCCATGTATTAAAATGTAAAGTTAAGAAAAGAACAGCCAAATGGCCTCTTACTTTAGATGGTGCCTTGCCTCAGCACTAAAGGAAAACTGCATAGCATTATACACCAGGTAGGTTTGTGCAACAGCCGTCTCGTTAGTGCTGGGTTGGCGTGCGTTCCACCGCCTAAGGCCGGAAGTGGCCGGAAGTGAACACGTGGCCGGAGGTAAACACTAAAAAAAAAGCCTAGATGTACGTTTTGTCGTATGATGTCACCAGGAAGCGTTTCGGTCACAAGATTAGTCACGTATTTATTTACTCAAATTGCGAATCTAATTGTCCAGAGCTGCCGCGCTCTTTAAGGATCAATACAACTGTCATCTAGTGGATTTTGTAATTACTACTATTACAATTGAGTGAGACCGGCTGCTCACAACCCACCAGGCTGGCCAATACAGTGGAAATACAACAAATGATAGCTAATTAATAATATACTTAAATTAAAAATCACGGAAGTACATTTAAATAAACACAAAAACATAATTGGCAATTCATATTTAAACATAGAAATTATTATTTAAAAAATTAATATGTGAAGAGTTTTTAAAAAAAAATTATTTAAAAAAAGAAGAGAGGGGGGAGGACTACCAAGCATGATTTTTTGAAAAACAATTTAAGTTGACATCTATGTTTAGGGCAGAAGGGTGAAGAGTGTTTAAATTATATAGCCACTTAGTTTCATTTTGGGACACTGCTTTTTTTACAGTGGGTACCCCTCCAATGTTTTTTCACCTTGTCTATCCCATAGAAGGTGGCTAAAGAGGGACCGCTGTCATGAAATAGCCTGAAGTGATTCGACAGGCTATGTTTTGGGAAACCATTTTTAATGTTGGTTATATGTTCATTAATTCTAGTACGTAGTTTGCGTGTGGCTCTACCTACGTACTGTTCGGGACAGGGACATTCTATTACATAGGTCACATTTTGCGAATCACAGGTGATTAAAGGTTTGATTTTAAATTTCTTTTGGATGACCACTGATTGAAAATGATCAATTTTCTGTATTTGATCTTGTGGTGGTTTTGCAGGCTTTGCATCTAGTCCAATAATGAAAATCTTCCATATCAAGAAAGATAGAGATAGGTTTCCGAGGCTCTGAGATGTGAGGTGCAATTTTATTGCAAAGACCTGGTGCTCTTTTGTAGATGAACCATGGCTTCACAGGTAAGACCAATAATTTAAAAAAATAGGCCAATATTGTTTAAAAATCTTATCTACTTCTTTATATTGGCGGTTGAAGCCAGTCAGGAAGGCTAGATCTGCTCTAAAAGGTGCTTTGTGCTTTTTAGTCAAAATATCTTCTCTATTCATAGTGAGAACTTGTGTTTGGCTTTTTAACAGTGCTTGAGGTGAATAACCTTTCTCTAAAAATCTATCTGTGAGGATGGAGGACTGCGACAGTTAATCCTCGAACCTGTCACAATTCCTCCTAATCCTAATATACTATCCCTTGGGGATTGCTGAAAGCCATTTATGGTGGTGACAACTTTGGACTGGTACATAACCATTTCTATCAGTATCTTTAAAAAACGTTTGTGTACTGATTCTATTCTGAGTAATGGTTAGTACCAGATCCAGATAGTTGATTGACATGTTATCCCATGTTGCTGTAAACTTCAGTCCATATTTATTTGCATTCATAATTTCTATGAATTCTTGTAGATTGTTTAACTAGATGCTGACCGCCAGCCGTCAACCGATGGCCAGGCAGCGCACCTATTGTGGCGGGAGGCCGTCATATGACGTCCTCCCGTTTAAACAGGGAATGCGCACGATCGTGCATGCACATCCCTGTTCCTTCTGTGGCGGCGTGTCACGGAGACACTGCTCGCCACCGAGGGGGGTGAACAGCCATTGGCTTGACTTCATCACGGCCGATCACAGATGGTTCCACTCCCACTGTGCACGGCGCGTGCACGCGAGCGCGCTGCGCGTGCACGTTGGTGGCGGCGTGTTCCCGGGAACACTGCTCGTCACCAACGCTGGTAAACAGCCATTGGCTGGCTGTTTACCCACGTGATCGGCTGTGATCCTTTCACAGCCGATCACTAAATGTAAACAAACCGCGGTAACAAGATGTTACCGGGTTCTCCTCCCCACACACACGATCGTGTTTGAGGAGGAGATTGCGGTAACATCTCTTTACCACTTACAGTACACATCAAGCACACTGATTGCCCCCCCCCAATAAAGGGGACCTGTCACCACCCATTATAGTACTTGTCACTCACAGTCCATCAGAGTACCCGAGTACCTGTCACAGTCCATCAGAGTACCCGAGTACCTGTCACAGCCCATCAGAGTACCCAAGTACCTGTCACAGTCCATCAGAGTACGAATACCTGTTACAGTCCATCAAAGTACCCAAGTACCTGTCACAGTCCATCAGAGTACCCGAGTACCTGTTACAGTCCATCAAAGTACCCGAGTACCTGTCACATCCCATCCGAGTACCCGAGTACTTGTCACAGTCCATCTGAGTACCCGTCACAGTCCATCTGAGTACCTGAGTACCTGTCACAGCCCATCAAAGTACCCGAGTACCTGTCACAGGCCATCAGAGTACCCGAGTACCTGTCACCAGGCCATCAGAGTACTCGAATACTTGTCACCAGGCCATCAGAGTACTCAAGTACCTGCCACCAGCCCATCAGAGAACCTGTCACCAGGCCATTAGAGTACCCAAGTACCTGTCACCAGGCCATCAGAGTACCCGAGTACCTGTCACCAGACCATCAGAGTACCCGAGTACCTGGACCAGGCCATCAGAGTACTTAAGTACCTGTCACCAGCCCATCGGAGTACCAGAGTACCTATCTGCAGCCCCTTCAGAGTACCCGAGTACCTATTTGCAGCCCATGCCTCATAGAATATACATTGGGGTCATTTTGTGAGTAAGTTCACTGTCCTGGTGCTCCAGGACCTTCAAAAGTGTGATGGGTAGGAATGAAATGAGAT
Source organism: Lithobates pipiens (assembly GCF_037356315.1). Lineage (NCBI taxonomy): Eukaryota > Metazoa > Chordata > Amphibia > Anura > Ranidae > Lithobates > Lithobates pipiens. Next base: position 212,686,453 of record NW_027507784.1, read on the forward strand.
GTGTAGTTTATGCTCCTAGAACGCCTGAAGGTACTACTTCAATGTTCGGCCTCTGTATGTGGCAAGGCTGTGTAAAAGTCCTACACATGTGGTATCACCATACTCGGGAGGAGTAGCAGAATGTGTTTTGGGGTGTAATTTTTGCTATATACATGCTATGTGTTAGAAATATCTTATAAATTGACAACTTTGTGTAAAAAAAAAAATTCATTTGCATTTTTTTCCATATTTTCCAAAAGCTTCTGGAAAAGAATGAACCGTTCAAAAGACTCATTATGCCTCGCAGATTATACGTTGGGGTGTCAGCGTTCCAAAATGCGGTCATTTATGGGAAATTCCATTGTCCTGGTACTCCAGGGCCTTCAAAAGTTTAATAGGTGCCTATGAAATGAGATGTGTCATTTTTGCTCGTAGAACGTCTGAAAGTGCCACTTCAATGTTGGTGCTCTGTATGTGGCCAGGCTGTGTAAAAAGTCTCACACATGTGGTATCTCCATACTCGGGAAGAGTAGCAGAATGTATTTTGGGGTGTAATTTGTTGTATGCATATGCTGTGTGTGAGAAATAACCTGATAATATGACAATTTTGTAAAAAAAAATAATAAAAAAAATCTTCATTTTGCAAAGTATTGCGGGGGAAAAAATTACAACTTAAAAAAACTCACCATGCTACTTACTTAATACCTTGGAATGTTTACTATCTAAAAAGGGGTCATTTGGGGGGTATTTGTACTTTCCTGACTTGTTAGTGTCTCAAGAAATGAGAAACACCTGATGTACTGAAGGCCTGATCAGATGTAATCAATTTTCAGTGATTGGCACCATAGTTTTAGACTCTATAACGTTCACAAAGTCCAAATAATATACACTAATGTGGGTTATTTTTACCAAAGATATGTAGCAGTATAAATTTTGGCTAAAATGTATGAAGCAAAATTACTAATTAGCTAAATTTTATCACAGAAACAAAGAAAAGGGCATTTTTTTCACAAAATTTACGTTTTCTTTTTAATTTATAGCACAAAAAAGAAAAAACCCACTAGTGATTAAATACCACTAAAAGAAAGCTCGATTTGTGTGGGAAAAAAAAGGATGCAAATTTCATATGGGTACAGTGTTGCATGACTAAGTTATCTAATTATCATTCAAACTGTGAGAGCGCTGAAAGCTGAAAATTGGTCTGGTCAGGAAGGGGGTGTAAGTGCACTGTATTGATGTGGTTAAAGGGCCCTCCCACATTATTACAATGTCATCTACATACCCTTTGTACAGTTTAAGATGACTCCATTGTTGGCTATAGATGTTCTCTTGCTCTTATTTGTTGAGTACCAAGTTAACCACGCTGGGAGCATAACAAGCTCCCATAGCAACTCTTTTTATTTGATTATAATGTGTCCCCTGATACCCCTGATTAGGGATGAGCTTCGTGTTCGAGTCGAACGCATGTTCGACTCGAACATCGGTCGTTCGTGCGTACGCCGAATTCCGAACGTTTGGGCCGTTCGCGGCAAAATTCGTGTGGCCCACAATGCACTGCGATGGCGCAATGCATTGCTGTCTCACGATTGGCCAAGCATGCACTGTGACCCCGCATGCTTGGCCAATCGCAGCGCCAGCAGCGAGGAGAGCCATGGTTGGCCACAGGCATCCTGCCTGTGGCCAATCATAGCTCAGGCTGTGTAGTGCACGCCCCACACTATATAAGGCCGCCATTAAGGCGGCCTCGTGCAGTGTGTTGGCGTCTGAAGCAGTGGGTGTTCTGTGTACCTTCAACACAGTTACACACCAATCGTTTTTGGCTGATTTACTATCGTGCACTTGTGTAGTGGTTACTGTCTGTGCCCTGACCGCAGTATACACCACTATATTCACCTCACCTATATAGCTAGTGATCTAGCTTTAATAATAGAGCTTGCAGTCAGTAGTGTTAGTGCGTGCTGTCTGCGTGCTCTGTACCCAGTACATACCACTATATACACCTACATAGCTGTTCTCTATTTGAGCCCGATTGTCATCTGCAGGAGTTATTGGAAGTTGTGTGTGCTTCCAGCACAGCACAGTATACATCTGTATATACCCCTTTAACTCTGCTGTTTTCTGGTTATTGTCTGCGTGCCCTGACCGCAGTATACACCGTGATATAAACCTCACCTATATAGCTAGTGGTCCATCTTTAACAATAGAGCTTGCAGTCAGTAGTGTCACTCAGGAGATAGTGCGTGCTGTGTGCGTGCTCTGTACCCAGTACATACCACTATAATCCACCTACATAGCTGTTCTCTATTTGGGCCCGATTGTCATCTGCAGGAGTTATTGGAAGTTGTGTGTGCTTCCAGCACAGCACAGTATACATCTGTATATACCCCTTTAACTCTGCTGTTTTCTGGTTATTGTCTGCGTGCCCTGACCGCAGTATACACCGTGATATTCACCTCACCTATATAGCTAGTGGTCCATCTTTAACAATAGGGCTTGCAGTCAGTAGTGTCACTCAGGAGATAGTGCGTGCTGTGTGCGTGCTCTGTACCCAGTACATACCACTATAATCCACCTACATAGCTGTTCTCTATTTGGGCCCGATTGTCATCTGCAGGAGTTATTGGAAGTTGTGTGTGCTTCCAGCACAGCACAGTATACATCTGTATATACCCCTTTAACTCTGCTGTTCTATAAAAAAGGCATCTGCAGGAGTTAGTGGGTGTTGTGTGCCTCCAGCACAATATAAACTACCCAACTACTGTTTTACCCAACTCCCTTCAGGCCATTACCATGTCTGGAAGGCCAGCAAGGAGAGGCAGACAGGCGCGAGCCGATAAAAGAGGGCAAGCAGGCTCTGTGTCTAGAGACAACAGTGCTGGTCATGGACGCGGTGCATTGTCATCAGCACGTGGCCATGGGACATGCTTGTCCTTCTTTTCTGCAGCTGGACATGTTGAACCGCAACATGCCAACGACTTGGTAGAGTGGATGACCAAGCCCTCTTCATCCTCCTCATCCTCTCTCACCCAGTCTCAGGGTAGTAGAAAAGCAGCTGCCAACACATCGTCGTCCCTCCTCTCAATGTCTTCATCAGTGACTCCTTCCCTAGACCCACCACGTCCTCCTGAGGAGTCTCCTGAACTCTTTGAGCACAGTGTTGGGTACATGCTCCAGGAGGATGTCCAGTGTTTGGTGGGCTCTGATGATGACACTCAGCTAGAGGAAGGCAGTAGCGTGAGCGCAGAGAGAGAGGATGCTCAAGAAGCACAGCAATCTGGCAGTCATGTTCCACAAGCTGCAGCATACTGCCAGGTTTGCTACAGCGATGAAGAGGGAGGGGATGATGAGGGCACTGACTCCACGTGGGTGCCTGGAAGGAGGGAGGAGGAGGAGGAGGAGGAGGAGGAGGCACATGTCCAACGAGGCAGGATGCCCTCCGGGGGCCAGCTTAGGGGCAGCACACCGACTGAATCACACCGCAGAGCTCCGCCTGCGCAGAGCGCTTCCTCTGCGCGTTATTCTAAAAGTTCTTTGGTGTGGGCCTTTTTTGAGACGAGTGCATCAGATCGCACCGCTGCTATTTGCAACATATGTCTCAAGCGTATCTCACGGGGCCAAAACATCAGCCGCTTGGGCACCACATGCTTGACCAGACATATGTTGACCTGCCATGCAGCTCGTTGGCAAGCATACCTCAAAGACCCACACCAAAGAACAAAGCGGACCTCTCCTTGCTCCTCATCAGCTGGCATCTCCAACCCCACTAGACCTTCAGTCCTCTCTGAAACCTGCTCTGAGAGGAATGAAGGTGTAGAATTAGGTGTGTCACAGCCAAGTGCTTCCGGGAACTCTGCTAGTGGTACATCCACGTCCGATTATAGCAGGCAAATGTCCCTGCCCCAGCTGCTGGACCGGCGGAAGAAATTTACTCCCAGCCATCCACATGCCCAGCGGTTGAATGCTAGCTTGGCTAAATTGCTAGCACTTCAACTGCTGCCTTTTCAGTTGGTAGACTCGGCCCCCTTCCGTGAGTTTGTACAATGTGCGGTTCCTCAGTGGCAGGTCCCCAAACGCCACTTTTTCTCACGGAAGGCGATTCCGGCTCTCTACCGGCATGTGGAAGGCAATGTCCTTGCCTCGCTGGACAGGGCGGTCAGCGGTAAGGTGCATATTACCGCTGACTCATGGTCCAGCAGGCATGGACAGGGACGTTACCTGTCTTTCACGGCCCATTGGGTCACTCTTCTGGCTGCTGGGAAGGATGCAGGACAAGGTGCAGTAGTGTTGGAGGTTGTTCCGCCACCACGCCTCCAAAATGCTACTATTGGTTGTGACACACCTCTCTCCTCCACCCCCTCCTCTTCTTCTTCCTCCATGGCCTCTTCCAATGCTCTGTCCTCAGAACCAGCGGTGCTCCGTAGGCGTTGCAGGGGCTACGCAAGTACGCAGGCAAAACGATGCCATGCCGTGCTTGCGCTGGTTTGTTTGGGGGACAGGAGCCACACTGGGGCGGATGTTTTGTCAGCTCTGCAGGGGCAGGCCGAGAGGTGGTTGACGCCACGCCAGCTTAAGCCAGGAATGGTGGTTTGCGACAATGGCACCAACCTCCTCTCCGCCCTCCGACAGGGACAACTGACCCATGTGCCCTGTGTAGCTCACGTCCTTAACCTGGTGGTGCAGCGGTTCTTGGGCAGGTACCCCGGCTTACAGGATGTCCTGAAACAGGCCAGGAGAGTCTGTGTGCATTTCCGCCGATCATTTAATGCCTGTGCTCGGCTGGCTGAGCTCCAAAAGGAGTTGAACCTGCCCAAGAACCGCCTTATATGTGACATGCCCACCAGATGGAACTCAACATTGGCCATGCTGCAGCGGCTGCACACGCAGCAGAGGGCCATCAATGAGTACCTGTGCGACTACGGCACCAGGACAGGGTCAGGGGAGCTTGGTTTTTTCTCACCACGCCAGTGGGGCATGATCAGGGATGCATGCACTGTCCTGTCACCGTTTGAGGAGGCCACAAGGATGGTGAGCAGTGACAGTGCATGCATCAGTGACACTGTACCTCTTGTCCACCTCTTGGAGCATACGCTGCGTGGAATAATGGACAGGGCACTTGAGGCAGAACAGAGGCAGGAAGAGGAGGACTTCCTTGCCTCTCAAGGCCCCTTTATCCAGACAGTGTTCCTGCTGTGCCACCCATCACACAGGAAGAGGGTGAGGAGGAGGAAGAGGAGGAGGAGGATGATTGTGTCAGCATGGAGGTGGAGGCTGGCACTCAGCATCAGCAGCAGCAGCAGCAGTCTTATAGGGATGATTTACAGTCCCAAGAAACACGTGGACTTGTACGTGGCTGGGAGGAGGTAGCTGCGGATCATGTTGTCCTTAGTGACCCAGAGGACTCCGGACCGAATGCCTCAGCTAACCTATGCTGCATGGCCTCCCTGATCCTGCAAAGCCTGCGGAAGGATCCTCGTATTCTTCGGATCAAGGAGAGGGACCATTACTGGCTGGCCACTCTCCTTGATCCACGGTACAAGGGTAAGGTTGCCGACCTTATCTTGCCATCGCAGAGGGAGCAGAGGATGAGACATCTCCGGGAGGCCTTGCAGAAAGCTCTGTGCAACGCGTTCCCAGAGACTGGGAGGTCACAAACTCCTGGTCCTGGACAACGTGTTGCTGAGGCATCAGTCAGAAGGAGCGGTGGAGAAGGTGGCCGTCTGACTGATGCTTTCAGACAATTTTTTAGTCCGCAGCCCCAAGGTATGATTGGTTCCAGCACCCATCGCCAGCGTCTAATTTACATGGTGCAGGAATACCTAGGGGCAAGGTCAGACTTGGACACCTTTCCCACTGAAAATCCTCTGGCTTACTGGGTCTTGAGGATGGATCACTGGCCAGAGCTTGCACAGTATGCAATTGAGCTACTGGCCTGTCCTGCATCCAGCGTTCTTTCGGAACGCACCTTCAGTGCTGCTGGTGGCTTCGTTACCGATCACAGGGTGCGCCTGTCCACCGAATCAGTTGATCGACTGACCTTCATCAAGATGAATCAGTCTTGGATCACCCACAGCTACCAAGCACCTGAAGCTGATGTAACCGAATAATTTTTTTTGAAATACCACATCCCTTCAAGACTGCCTATGCTGATGCTGAGTGACTGTCCTGTTATGTTGATTGTCTATCCTCTTCCTCCTCCGCTGATATGTTGGAAGAACATTTTTGGTTCTGGGTGATGCCAGCAGCCCAATTTTTCTGCCCCTGTTTAACAGGGGCGTTTAAGTACAATTTTTGATGCAATGCTTTGCAGCAGGGCTAATTCCTGCAATAAAACTAGAGTATATGGCAGAGGTTGCAGTGTGATGGCACCAATGCCTAAGGCCCAATTTTTCTGCCCCTGTTTAACAGGGGCGTTTAAGTACAATTGTTGATGCAATGCTTTGCAGCAGGGCTAATTCCTGCAATAAAACTAGAGTATATGGCAGAGGTTGCAGTGTGATGGCACCAGTGCCTAAGGCCCAATTTTTCTGCCCCTGTTTAACAGGGGCGTTTAAGCACAATTTTTGATGCAATGCTTTGCAGCAGGGCTAATTCCTGCAATAAAACTAGAGTATATGGCAGAGGTTGCAGTGTGATGGCACCAGTGCCTAAGGCCCAATTTTTCTGCCCCTGTTTAACAGGGGCGTTTAAGTACAATTTTTGATGCAATGCTTTGCAGCAGGGCTAATTCCTGCAATAAAACTAGAGTATATGGCAGAGGTTGCAGTGTGATGGCACCAGTGCCTAAGGCCCAATTTTTCTGCCCCTGTTTAACAGGGGCGTTTAAGTACAATTTTTGATGCAATGCTTTGCAGCAGGGCTAATTCCTGCAATAAAACTAGAGTATATGGCAGAGGTTGCAGTGTGATGGCACCAGTGCCTAAGGCCCAATTTTTCTGCCCCTGTTTAACAGGGGCATTTAAGTACAATTTTTGATGCAATGCTTTGCAGCAGGGCTAATTCCTGCAATAAAACTAGAGTATATGGCAGAGGTTGCAGTGTGATGGCACCAGTGCCTAAGGCCCAATTTTTCTGCCCCTGTTTAACAGGGGCGTTTAAGTACAATTTTTGATGCAATGCTTTGCAGCAGGGCTAATTCCTGCAATAAAACTAGAGTATATGGCAGAGGTTGCAGTGTGATGGCACCAGTGCCTAAGGCCCAATTTTTCTGCCCCTGTTTAACAGGGACATTTAATTACAATTCTTGATATAATATTTCACAGGAGGGCCCCTTCCTGTGCCCACCCAGAGTAACGGTGAGGACTTATAGTGTTGTGGCACCAGCACCACAACCACCAAAGGTCAATTTTTCTACCACTGTTCAACAATGGCATGTAATTACAATTCTTGATATAATCGTTCACAGCAGGGCGCTCCAGCGCCCACCAAGAGTCACTTTGAGGGCTTACAATGTTGTGGCAAAACCAACACCTTGTTCCGCCATTTCTGCAGAGCATATAGGGGAGGCCCCTACTTTCAAACATCCAATTTACTTGCAAACGGAAGGAGACAACAGCAAGTGAGATGAAAAAAGATGTACGACAAAACTAATTATACAGGGGTGATAACCCTTCCCTATGTTTTCCAAAAAGCTTAAAAATAGTTTTTTTGACTGGAGCTACACTTTAAAAATGTACCAGTTGAAAATTACAAACAGATTCAACTTAACACAACAAACCTACACAGTCCCTGTCTTGTTTGCACCACCTGTATACTGCTGTTCTGAGTATATAGGGCCTGGGGGCCACACACATTTCCTTTTTTTAATATGGGTACGGGGTTCCCCTTAATATGCGTACAAGACCCAAATAGGCTGGTAATGGGCAGGGAGGGCTACCCATGCCATTTTTCTGAATGATTTTCAACCATATTGCAGGAACCAGATATAACATTAAAACCGCAAGCAGTTTTAAATGGTGTTATTTCCGTTTAATGTCATTTTGTACAGGGACTGTTCTAAACACGGGAAACACGTGGCACCCCCCAGGCACCATATTTAAAGGAATATTTCATTATTTTTTTTTCACTTTAATCGTCATTAAAATCAGTGTTCCCGCCAAAACGGCCGCTTTTAAAACTTTTTATTGCATTGACCCATGTCCCCTGAGGCAGGAGTCAGGTCCCCAAACCCTTTTTAGGACAGTATCTTGCATATCAGCCGTTAAAATTAGCACTTTCCATTTTGAACGTTCGAGTCCCATAGACTTCAATGGGGTTCTAACGTTCGTTACGAACGCGGGGTCCGTTCGAAAGTTCTGGTGCGAACCGAACCGGGGGGTGTTCGGCTCATCCCTACCCCTGATATAATTTTAATCTTTCTCGGAAATTTTAGGCTGGGATTGTGTTTTCAAGGCCCATTTATATTTCAAATAATTTTATTTCAAAATGCAGTAATTAGACAAAAAACATACATGTTACAAGAGAAACCAATAACATATATATATAGGCTTTCAAATTCTCAAAGGAAATAGTAGGTAGAGACAAATTTGCAGGCAGATCTGGTGCTTTGAGGGAGAGTGACATTCAGTAACTCCCTTGTGAGCTTGAGACAGGAGGAGGTTGAGATCCTATCCCCCAGTCCCCCGAAAGGGAGCAAGCTGTGCCTGGCGGACGGACCACACCCCTCCCTGAACACCCAATCCCCTCCTCCAGGGAGATGCTTATAACGAGACAAGAACAACTGATCTTAAGCAACTTGGGTTGTATTATAACCAAACATAAAACATTCCAACACAGGCTTTACCTGAGACCTTAATCCATTGACCTCTAGACTAAGAGAAACTAGGTTGGAGACAAGGAGAGAAGGAAAAAAAAAAGAAGGAAAGCTCAGAATGAGCAGAGAGAAGAAAGTAAGAAGAGCATCGCCTAATACTCCGGAAGTTGATTAACTCGGCCGTGAGGGAGGCCCTAAGGTAACTCCCATCTGTTGGGCCCAGGGTACCCACACCTTTTCAATTTTTTCCGTTGTATTTAGCAGAATGCTAGAGAGCTTTTCCTGCACCATTATCCATGATATTTTCTTTTTAGCTGCAGAGAAGGACACTGTGGGTTGTTTCCATGCTCTGGCCACAGTAAGCTTAGCCCCTAGAAGAATGAAATGGATTAATCTCCTGAGGGGTTTGGTCAGTAATGGGATCTGGTCATTCAAGAGGGCAATCGTCTGTGTTCTAGGAATCCGACCCCCCAGCAGCCTGTCAATCAAATTGAAAATATGTTTCCAAAAGGATCAAACTCTTGGGCATTCCCACTATATTTGGGCCATTGTTCCTACATGTTTGCAACCTCTGAAACAGAGGGGGTCAGCTGTTGGGTAGATTGCGGCCAATCTAGATGGGGTGTAGTACCACCTAGAGATTACTTTCAGGCTGGCCTCAGTTAAGGCAGTATTCAGGATGCCTTTAAAGGATTTGAAGGAGGCGGTTTGCCATTTATCCAAGTCCCACTGGAATTGGAGGTCAGATTCCCAGGCACACATATATGCTTCTTTAGTGGTCGCGAAGGCAAGAGACGAGTAGATTAATGAAATACCCCCCCCGCTGGACCATGGCCTGTCCACACCACTACTCATAGTCTGTAACCTTCGGTGGGGGGGTTGTATCCCTCCAGAGGGATTTAAGGAAGTGTGTGATTTGTTGAAACCGGAATCTTTCCGAGTTGGGCATATCTAGTTTTTTGACACAGTAAGAGAGAATGGACCCACTGTCGTAATGAAATGCCCGATTCAGTACAGTCCCTTCTCCAACCACCATTTGAATGCTAAAATCTTCATCCCTGGGGGAAATTTCGGGTTATTAAAGAGATGAGATAGGGGTCTGCATGAGGATACCAATATTGAGGAAGTGCGTAGCTTATCCCAGAGGGCGAAGGAGTGAGATAGAGTTGGGGCTAAGATCGGGGGCCTCTCTTTTGGTGGAAGGCACAAGAGGAAGTCAAGTGTATATCGTGGAGTAGCTAGTTTTTCTATGTGTACCCAATCAGGTTTTTCATACCTGGAATAAATAACGGGTAACTGAGCCAACCTGGCTGCCTGGTATTATTTGTAGAGATGGAGTAGACCTAGACCTCCCTGCCTTCTATGAAGGTATAGCATTCTTTGTGGTATTCTATAGCCTGCTTTACCCCAGGTAAATTTCAGCACCTTACTTTGGAAAGATTTTAAATGGTCTTTCCTTAAGGGTATGGGTAGAGCTCGAAAAAGGTATAACAACCTAGGGAGTAGGGTCAATTTTATTGAGTTCACCCTCCCCAACCATGACAGGTTATTCTTTTTTTTTTTTTAATCTTTAAATTTTTTTATTTTATTTGCTTTATATTCAAATTTACAAATATTGCCACAAAATAATCACATACAATAATTCCCCTTACAAACAAATTTCCCTTATCCCCCCCTCCCATCCTCCCTCCCCCTATCAACCCTCTCCCCCTCCCATTCCCTCCGCCGATAATATTCAATTCACAATTTATACAAAATAAAAATTTTAAATAACATCAAACTTAAACAAATTACTCATTCCCTTCTCCCATCCCCCTCCCCACCTCTCATTCATTCCCTCCTTCATCCATCACTCTTACAACTTACTCACCCTTTCTCATTGCTCACCCCATTTTCCCCATATTTTAACAAACTTCCCATAATTACCTCTTTTCCTATATATGTATTCCTCCTTTTTTATGTTATCTTTCACCCTTTCCATCCATTCCTTTACTGAAGGCGCTTCCCTCCTCTGCCATTTAAACGCAATTAATTTCCTCCCCTGAAAAAGGCATCTAATAACCGCTGTGTGGATATCCCCTCGTACCTCCTCTTCTTCTATCAATCCCATTATACAGATTTTAGCTTCTACTTCCAATGATAACCCAAACACTTTATTAATTTTCCCTATTATCCCTACCCAATATCTATATAATCTTGGGCATCGCCAAATCATATGTATTAAATCTCCTCTTCGGTCCCCACACCTTTGGCATTCTGCGTCCTGTCTACTCCCAAATCTAAACAATTTAAGAGGAGTGTAATATACCCTATGGATTAAATACATTTGAGATATACTATGTGATGGAGATAAGGAAACTTTCGCCCCCAATGCCAGAACCTTTTCCCACTGTTCTACCGATATTGGGCCCACCTCTCTTTCCAATTTTGCCTTTTTTTTCTCCTCTATTACCCCTTCATGTTCTGTTCCCTTTAGATACCTATAGATCTCAGAAATACCTCCTTTCGATATATTATAGCTTATGATTCTCCTGAGTGCAGGCATCTTACTCCATTCCAACTTCCTGTCTCTAAATTGTGCCTCTAACGCATGTTTAATTTGTATATAATTAAGGAGGTAATAAGCCGGTAACCCATATTCATCCCTTAGTTCCTGAAATGTTTTCAGTCTCCCGTCCTTATATAGTTGTACTAAGAAGTGTACGCCCCTCCGATCCCATTCTACTAATCTCCCCATTTTCTTAATTTCCTCTAAGTTTTTATTTTCCCATATTGGTGAGAATTCTGTATATCCTCTATACCCCAATATTACTTTTACCTCCTCCCAACACTTTACCATCAGTTGGACTGTGGGGCAGCTGGTCCTAAATGAGTCGGCTTCCACGGCTTCCGCGACCGTATTATGTGGAGTATCCCTCCCCAGGGGACCACCCCCCCTTCCTGTCACTGCTACCAGGTTACCTCCCCTCATATACTGTAATTGGGCAGCCAGAAAGTAGTATCTCATATTAGGTAGTGCCATCCCACCCATTTCCCTTGGTCTCTGTAGTACTTGTAAGCTGATTCTTGCCACACTGTTCTTCCATATCACCTCTCTAAACAAACTTTCCATTTTTTTAAACCAATATTTTGGAATCCAAACCGGTGAGTTTTGTATAACATATAATATTTGAGGCATCCACACCATCTTAAATAAGTTGCACCTACCGGCTACTGACAAGGGGAGGTTCTTTCATATTCTAATTTTACGCTTTAATTTTGACATAAGTGGAACTAAATTCCCTGCTATATACTGCCTTGGGTCTGCCGTCATATTCACTCCCAAGTACTTCATTTGTTTAACTATTTCTATTTGGGATACCTGTACTGGCAGTGGGGTATCGAGGGGATCCACTGGTAGGAGGGCAGATTTTTCCCAGTTAATTTCAAGTCCAGAGAAATACCCGAATTCTTTTATCAGGGTCATTGCCGCCACCAATGAGGGCCCCGTGTCCCCTAATAACAACAATACATCGTCTGCATACAAAGCAACCTTTTCCTCTTCGTTCCCTCTTTTAAACCCCCGGATATCCTGCGCCTCTCTCAAGGCTATAGCCAGAGGCTCCATCGAGAGGGCGAAAAGCAGGGGCGACAAAGGGCACCCCTGTCTTGTCCCCCTCTCCAAATGGAACCCCTCTGAACATTCCCCATTTATTCTCACTTTCGCCCTAGGACCTGTATACAGTACTCTTATCCATTGCATAAATCTCGGACCAAATTGAAATTCCGCCAACACCCTCCTCAAATAATGCCACTCCACACTATCGAAGGCTTTTTTTTGCATCTAAGGACATAACTGCTCTATTCCCTTTGTTTTCTGAAGGAATCTGAATGTTTAAATAGGTGCGTCTCACATTCATATTTGTGGACCGCCCTGGGATAAACCCAGTTTGGTCCTGATGTATTAGTTTTGATATTATATTTTTTACCCTTGTTGCAAGTACTTTTGCCAAGATTTTAACATCTGAACACAGTAACGATATAAGTCTATATGATGCGGTCTCCAATTGGTTTTTCCCTTCTTTTGCTAGGACCACCACTGTGGCCTCCATCATTGATTGCGGCAACTGTCCCGCTTCAAAAGCGCCATTGAACACCTGTAGGAGAGCCGGTAAAAGTATCTCCCCAAATTTTTTATAAATCTCTATCGGCAGTCCATCCGGACCTGGTGCTTTCTGATTTGTCATTTCTGCTGTTACTTTTTGCAGCTCCTCCAGGGTCAATGGTGCTTCCAAGCCCTCCCTATCTTCCTCCGACAGCCTGGGTAATGTTATTTTCCCAAAAAATTCCTGCATCTCCCCCTCTACTTCAGAGTTTGAAACTTTATATAGTTCCTCATAATATTTTCTAAACTCTTCCACTATTTCAGGTGTTGACTTCCTCATACCTCCCTCCCTGTCCAATATCGCCGGTATTATTGGGGACGAACTATTTGATTTAGCAATCAATGACAATACCCTCCCCACTTGTTCCCCTTCGCCAAAGAAGGACTGCCTCTGGAACTGCCTTTTCTTCTCTTCTTTCTCCCATATAAGTCTTTTATATTCTACCTGATTTTTCTCCCATTCCTTGGAACTTTCTTCTGAGGGGGCCCTTATATACCTCTCTTCTGACCTCCTTACCCTTTCTTTTGCTTCTATTTCCTTTGCTAACCCATTCTTCTTAATCTGCGATATCTTTTTTATTAGTTCCCCCCTTAAGAAGGCTTTCAAGGTATCCCACATTATTCCCAGGGACGTAGATCCCGCATTTATGCTCAAAAATTCTTTTAGATTTTCTTTTACCCCCTCCATGTTATCCATTAGTTCTAACCAAAATGGGTTTATCTTCCATTCCCTTCTACTACATCCTCTCCCTATTGTCATTAAAAACATTACCGGTGAATGGTCCGAAATTCCCCTTGGCTCGTACTCCACCTTCTCCACCATCCCCAGCGCCTCTTCATTACACAGCACCATATCGATCCTGGACAAGGTGGAGTACGTCTTAGAGTGACAAGAATACTGTTTTTTTAAGGGGTTCCACCTTCTCCATATATCCACAAAACCTGTTTCTTCACAGAATTGAAATAACAACCCATTAGGTCCCTCCCTACTACCGACCTTCTGTGGGAACCTATCTATTTTTTGATCCATTATCATATTAAAGTCCCCTGCTATTATGACTGGGATTCCAGGCTTATCCTTTATAAACTTCAGCAGTTCATATAATATTTCTGCATTAAATGGTGGTGGGATATACACAGTTGCAATCACACATACTCTATCTTCTATACCACAAAAAAGGAACACATATCTCCCTTTAACATCTATGATGCTCTGCCTGCAGGTTAGGCCCGACCCAGGATCTATTAAGACACTCACTCCCCTTGAGTAGGAGGTGTATGTAGAATGATATTGTATCCTATATTTTCTGTGTCTTAGCACACTGATTGTATCACGGTCCAGGTGGGTCTCCTGCAAACAGAGCATCCCATAATTACCCATATTCCCCATGGAAAATAACGCACGTCTCTTCAGCTGTTCCTTCACCCCCCGTATATTCCAAGAACAAATTTTAACCTTTTTAGTGAAGTTCCCTACCTTACTGCTTACTCCCATATTTAAAGCCTAAATCACAATATCATACTTTTATTCTCCATTCTACGTGCTTTCTCTGTGTTTTCACACGTGATCTCCCCCTTACTTTTTTCTTTTTTCCCTGTGCTCCAAAATTTTAGTCCCACACATATTTTGTATCTCAAATTTACCATATTTCTTATGCACATTTTACACACATTTTATATAAATTGAACAATATTATTTCCTTGTGCCTCCCTTAATTTCATTTTCTTGTGCCCTTTTTCCCTGACCACCGTATTCAATGCAATTTCACCCATCAACTTTATACTTAAATATTTTTTTTGTGCAATTAATAATAATCCTTTACCATGCCTACCTATATCCTTTCCTATCCTTTCAACCTCCTTTCTCTCGCTATCATTCATCCATTCATACTCCCCATCCCTTTTTTCTTTCCCCTCCCCAACCCTCCCATGCCCCACTTGGGGCCCTTCTAAGGGGCTTCCAACATGACCGTTTTTACCTCCCAGGGTGATATATCCTCCCCACCTACTCGCCCTACCCACCCACTCCCATTACTCTTATTTCTATAACAAAAAATAGTCCACATTACTGCCGAGAAAAAAAAAAGGGGGAAGGGGGGAAGAAGAGAGGGAGGGAGACAAACAGAGCAATATGGGGGCATTCCCTCTTAGTCCAGAAAAAAAAAAAAAAAAAAGGAAAAAAATGTCCATTTTCTTTCTGTTTTCATATTACAGCATTCCCCTCTGTTGCAGCAGACACTTATTTTCCTCCAACCACAACTTAACTTCTTCTGGACTATTAAAAAATGTGTTTTCCCCAAATGCTGATACCCTCAACTTTGCCGGATAAAGCAATGCATAGTTCACTTTAAGACTCTGCAATTTCTTTTTGCACTCTATAAACTTGGCTCTCTGTCCTTGCAGCTCTGGGGAAAAATCCGGATACAATGAAATCTTTATCCCATTATATTCAAGGTTACGCAGTTCTCTTGCTCTTTGAAGGATAACAACTTTATCTCTATAGGACAGCAATTGGATGATTATGGGTCTAGGATGACTTCTTCCTTCCACCATCCTAAACGGAATTCTATACGCCCTTTCAATTGCAAAAAATCTTGATAGCTTCTCACTCCCTACTTTATCCTTTATCCATATTTCCATAAATTCAGCAAGATTATTGCCTTCACTTTTCTCCGGAACACCTAAAACTCTGATATTTTTCCTGCGTATAATATTTTCCATATTGTCCATTTTAGCCATACACAAATTTAACTGGCCCTTCATCATTTGCATCTCCTGTTTCAGCGGGAGTACATCATCCTCCACCTGGCTGACTCTCTCCTCCATATCTGATATACGGGCCGCAGTTTTCTGTACTTCATTTTTAAGATTTATCCCATCTTCTCTTATCTGCTTTAATTGATCTGATACATCATCCAATGATAATTTACATGTATTCACCGCAGAAAGAATTTCTTTTAGTGATGGTTCTTTACCTTTTACCCAAATTTCTCCTTCTGTACTTATCTCAGTGTCCCGTCCAGTCCCCCTCTCCAAGGAGAGATTACTCACGGACGCTTGTGCTTCCGATATTCCACCCATTACACCCGTAGTGTCCGACCGGACTGCCACACATATTGCTTTATTTAAACTTGTCGGCTCTATTTCGGTCGTCAAGCCCTGGCTTTTCCTTCCGACCGTTTGCACGGCTGCAGTACTCTGCAGTACTCTGCGGCCGCCCCTCTCCGACTTGCACGTTCTTTTTGGGTGTTTGGTTTGGAGTCTGATTAGGCGTATGGGCATATCGCTCCAGTTTAGAAGCGGCGGCAGCAGCAGCAACGCCTGTCAGCCCGGTCGAGTGACCAGCCTTATCTTTGGAACTACGTAATGTTTGTTATCCATTATGTGTGGTCGCCTCCTCCACCCCCCTTTTCCTAGTCATACCTTCAGGTCTTACGTCTCTTCCACCGGGGGGGGGGGGGGGTATCGCTCAATCCCTCCCTTCGCTTTGATTCCCTCTCTCACAGGGTTTCTTACGTGGGGATCGGTGTTCCTCTATGGGAGAGCTTCCTGTGGCGACCTCCACATATCTCCACTGTTGCGCCGTTCGGTCAACCGAATGTACCGTTACTCTCGCTTTGGTGGTGTCACAGCTTCGCAGCGTCCCCTCGTTTCGGCACCTCAACGCTCGGCTTCTCCTTCCCTCCTCCTCCTCCACACTACCTCGGCAGCATTAGTCTCTGGAGCGAGCGGTAGGTCTGAGCCTCACCCTGACATCCGGTCACGCCCCCAGATGGAGATATCTTGATCATGACAGGTTATTCTTAGGCCGCGTACACACGGGCGGATTGTCTGCCCAACTAAGTTCGTCAGACAATCCGACAGACAGTCCGTCCAACTTTTGAATGAACGGACTTGACCACACACGATGAACAGACAGTCCGCTGAAAGCTTGCGCAATGACGTGTACAGCACGTACGACGGGACTAGAAATACGACGTCCAATACACTGCAATGCAACCTTCGGCGTGTAAATCCTTTCTGAGCATGCGCCATACTTAGTCCGTCCAACTTGCCTACACACGAGCGGACTGTCCGCTGAAACCAAGTTTGGACGGACAAAATTACGGAAATTCCGAAAGACTTAGTCCGCCAGACTGTCCGCTGCAAAAGTCCGCTGAAGCCCACACACGAGCGGATTGTCCGCTGAAACACGTTTCAGCGGACTAAGTTGGACGGACAATCCTCTCGTGTGTATGCGGCCTTAGAGTAGTCATGTCTACACCTAGCCTTCTGTACAGAGGGGGGTAATTATTTACGTAGAGGGATTCGATTCTAGGGGTAAGATTGATGCCTAAGTACTTAATGAATGATTCACTCCAGGCAAATTTGAAGGTTTGTTTTAGGTGAGCAACTGTGTCAGTCAGCAAAACGTTGAGAGCTTGGGATTTGACATAATTTACTTGTAGTCCCGATAACTGAGCAAAGTCTTCTAGGGCCTTACATATGTTCGGAAGGGACGTAATGGGGGAGGTGACGAAGAGGAGAATGTCATCCGCGAAGAGGCCGCATTTGTGTGAGTGGGCACCACAAGAGACCCCTTTTATGTTTGGAATGTGGCAAATTGAGATAGCCAATGTTTCAATTGCTATTGCAAAGATGAGGGGGGATAGAGGGCAACCTTGCCTGGTGCCCCTCTGTATAGGGATGGATTTGGAGTAACTTCCCTGAAGTCTGATATGGGCTGTAGGGTTAGAGTACAGAGCTTGCATCAGACCCATGAAGCGTGTGCCGAAGCCCCAACGTTCTAAAATTGCAAAAAGGTAATGCCAAGACACTGAATCAAATGCCTTGTGTAGGTCCAGAGACCTGTTGTTTGGATCCTCCTAGCCAATTTGTTTGAAGAATAGAGACAATATCTATCGCCTGCCTTATCTGATCAGGGCCCTGCCTACCTGGAATAAACCCTACTTGGTCCTTATGTATGTACGTGCTAATGAAAGCTGCCATTCTATTCCCTAAAATTTTGGTTAGGATTTTCAAATCACTATTTATTAGGGAGATGGGATGATAGTTGCCTACCTCCTCTGGATTTTTGTCTGGCTTGGGAATTACTGCAATATAGGCTGTATTAAGCTGGGGATCAAGAGGGCTTCCCTGCGTTTTAAAATTAAAGAACTTTGTTAGAGGCTGTGTCAGGGTATCGGCAAACGCTTTGTAGTAGGGGTTGAGAGCCCATCGGGACCTGGAGCTGAACCCGTTTTCAGATCTTTAATTACTCCCAGTACTTCCTCCTCAGTAAAAGGAGCTTCCAGCTCCCCTTTGTGTTCTGATGAGAGTACCGGAATGGGGAGACCATCTAAAAAATTTTGAAGAGAAGCCTCCTTTCTGGGTGGGTGAGGGCTATAGAGATTCACATAGAATGACTGAAAGGCATCCAAGATCTTGGACGGGTCAGAGGTAGTACCCCATCCTGGAATGTTAATTTTGAGCATCGTGTAGGATCTGATGCGGGGCGTAAGCTTAGCGGCCAGCATAGAGCCCATCTTGTCACCATGGGGGTAACATTTATTCTTGCTCCATCTAATTTGTTTATCTGCTTTGGCTGTAAGGGCTAGGTTGAGTTCTAGCCTAGCTTTATCTAGTTGTGCTACCGTGTTGGGGGAGGGATTCATTTTGTGCAAGGCTTTCAGTCGTGCAAACTGTCCTTCTAGCTTCTCAATGTCAACCCCCCTTTCTCTCTTTATCTGAGCAGACATCCAAATTATCTCTCCTCTGAGGAAAGTCTTGTGGGCTGTCCATAGGGTTTCTGCTGCTATTCCCTCCATGTTGTTGAAAAGGAAGTATTCTTTTAGAGCTTGGTTTAGCTGAGAGACCCGGGCCGGGTCGAAGAGGATAGATTCATTAAGTCTCCAATGTCTCTGGCCCGGTCTGGACCCAAAAGTCCGAATGGACATGATCACCAAGGAATGATCTGACAGGATCATATCCCTAATACATGATTGTACCACTAGATGGATAGGATGGATCGGAACCAGAAGGTGATTGATACTCGAGTAGAAGTTGTGGGGGTGGGAAAAGTGTTTATAGTCACGCTTTGACGGGTTCATTTCTCTCCACACGTCGGACATACCCTGAGCGTGGATACGTTTCGCTATTTTCAAGCTCTCCTTAGTTGGCCGTGTCAGTTGTGCTGAGGGGGGATTAGTTCTGTCCAGAGCTTGATCAAATGCTGTATTAGTGTCCCCCCCGAAGACAACCATGCCCTCTAGCATAGGTGTCAGAGTCTTGAATAGCTGTTTAAAGAAGGGTGTTTGCCTTTTATTGGGAGTGTAGTAAGATACTAAGGAATATAGATGGCTGTCAATCGTACCCTTGACTAGAATGAACCTACCTTCCGGATCTTTTACATCTGATATCCAGGAGAATTTACATGATTTTGCAAATAAAATAGCCACCCCCTTGGATTTATTAGCTGCACTAGCCAGATAGAAATTGGGGAAATGCGAGTGGAGAAACTTAGGACTGTACCGAATCGGGAAGTGGGTTTCCTGCAGCATTACTATGTCCAGGTTTGAGGATTTATGCGTGTTAAAAAGTTTTCTACGTTTGAGGGGGGAATTGAGACCCTGAACATTGTGCATGGCGACCTTTAGGGTCAGCTGAGAATGATCAGCCATGGTTCCAGTGGTGGTGCATACTGCCAATTCTACCGTCCCTTACCTTCGAAGCCTCCTGTTGCCCCCTGACTGCGGAACAAGAGCTGATGCCTTTTCCCCTGCTTATTGAAAGGGGATTCTCTGCAAAAAATTACATAATTAGGTGATGCTCCGGACAGGATAGCAAGGAGAGATAGAGAGAAAGGAAGAGAAGAGAAGAGAAGAAGGAGGACTTCCCCACCAAAGGGTAAACAAACCCTGAGGAAGAGAAAGGGTCCTCAAAAGCATCTCACGAGCAGTCGTGAGATTATACTAACAATTCAAAAACTCCAAGTGGAACACCTTGGAGATCCTATCCCTCAAAGACCAGCCGGTGTTCAAGGGATAGGAGGAGAAAAAAAATAAAAAATTTAAGAGAGAAAAATGGATGCGGGAGCATCGTGCAATTCGAGGGCCCAACAAGTTCTCTGCAAGTACTCAGGGAGGGCCTTTGTGCGACAATCTTCGGGTCTTGGATTTGTTCCAGAGAGGATCTTGCGGGCTGTTAGGAGGGGGTCGTTTGTGTTGACCCGTCGATGTAGTTGACGTGTCCATGTCCATCTCCTGAGAAATTATCTTCAAGTGAAGGAGCAACTTTTCACCTGCTGTAAAGCTGGAGAACGCTTGGTTTTGGCCTCTGTAGGAAAATTTTACTGCAAAGGGAAAGGCCCATTTGTATTTGATCTCTTTCTGGATCAGAGCATTTAATAACGGTTTCAGGGTCCACCTCCGTTGTATGGTGGAGGGAGAGAGATCCACAAATATCTGCACCGGGTGACCTTGGCAAATCACTTGTGGCATTGTGTGGGCTTGTTTCATGACTGCTTCCTTGACTGCATATAAGTGGGGCTTTGCAATGATGTCCCTGGGGGAACCATCTTTTCTGGGGGGACCTAGTGCCCTGTGCGCTCTATCCAGTTCCAGGCGGTATGGCGGTATGTTGGGAATCAGAGATTTCATAAGGTCCTGTGTTGCTGTCTCCACATCCTGAATTGATTCAGGTAGTCCCCTGATCCTGAAGTTATACCTCCGGGAGGGTATAAATGAGATCAGAGTTTTGATGCGTCACTGCTGTTGTCTGGTCTAGCTTACTTTCGATGGCGTCCATCCTGGAGCCTATGTTTTGGAGATCAGCCTTAATTTCTCCTGTTATTTTGGCTGCTGTGGATGCAAGGCCGGTTTCCAAGAGGGTAGACAGCTTGAGGTATAGGTCTGCTGCATTAAATGGATGGTCCGGGCCTATGGCTCCATGAGGAGAGATTCCTGTGTGGGGACAGTCAGTAAGGTCAGACTGGGAGTAGGCCTGCTCCCTGAGAGTGTGGCTGAGAAGGGATTCCGTGGAAAGGGTGTATATGGTTGCTGGCCATACCCCTGTAAGCCAGGGGTGAATGTCAGATGGGCTGGGGCCAGGACTTGCCTGTGTTCTGGTCTCACTTCAGAGGTTGGGGCCTGAGGCTGAGAAGACGCTGCAGCTGCGGCGGCCATCTTGGTACACCCGGGCGGGGTGTAGACGGCTAATTCGGGCTCCAAATTGCGCCTAGCACCCGATCGGTGCATACAGGACGAATCCGCAGTGTGTCGGGAGGATGATGACCGTTCCGTATCAGTGCGGTGGCTGCTAAATCAGGTGTTGTAGACGCCGCTGGTCTGGGATGGCACAGAGCACCGAGGTTAAGCGACTATCTCGGTTCCCTCGCACATGCGCACTCCTTCAAGGCCCATTTAACTGCTGAAAGTCCATCTTTTTGTTTTATGTTGGTATAAAGGGACTCAACATCTATTGCCACCAATAATGTGTCTGCATAGGTTTTTAGTTTGGAGAGAATTTTAATTAATTCTCTACTATCTTTTAGGTAGAATTGACCCTTGATTACTAAGGGTTGAAGGAATATGTCTAAATATTCCCCTACCCTAGAGAAAAGGGAACCTATATGATTTGTGGACTTTAGGGACAATGTAGAGAACAGGAAATATTGGGGCATGGGAGACAAGTTATTTGGCCTCTTTTTTTTATCTAGAATCTTGGCTTGGCTTTTACCCTTTTTTACCCATTCTTTAAGGTCATTTGATGTCTTCCCAAATCTGTGTGTTATTTATATATCTTTTGACTTTTAGTTTTTTCACTTCTTCCTGTGCCATGTTTTTAAATACTTCTATGAAGTGATGGGTTCCTTTTTTAGGATTAAAAACAGAATTGTTTTTAAGTCCACTATGTATAAACTGAAGAGGGCCCCGGTGGTTGTGCATAAAAATGTTTTTTAATATTTAATTTTCTAGCATATTTTTCAGTGTCTACATAAGCCTCAAAATTGTCCAGATATTTATCTGGAGTAAACTTGAGTCCCTGAGCAGAAACTTGTTAGAAAAGGTAATTCCTGTTAAATTAAATAATCCCATAATTAATTGGCTCTCTTCCTTTTTCTTTCTCCTTCCTCCCCTGGTACCTCTCCTTCTGCGTGGTCCCTCCGGTAGTATTGGGGTGGCAGAGGTGGGATCCTGTAAGGCTTTCCCCCCTTGCTGATATTGATTCTGGTAAGATCTGGCCTACCTCTAAAATTGCCCCTAAAACTACCTCTGGAGGGTCTAGGTGGGTAATAATTCCTACCATAGTCATAATAGTCATATTGCTCTGGTACCCTATTTAGAGGAGCAAACCTATTATGAGTCAGAACTGTATACTGGGGAGTACGTGGGTGATTTTGTTGACTTGGTTTGGGTTTACTAGGAGGTTTGGAATCTTTTTTTCAATAATTGGGAGTTATTCCTGTTGGTAGTATTAGTTGTCATTTGAGTAATGATTTCTTGTATTTCTATCTCCCTCTCTCCTGAGGACTCCTTAGACTGTGGGGGAGTCAAATCTTCCTGCCACTTAGAAAATTTTTGATCATTAAATCTTTAAGATTTCTCTGGTATTTTCATTTATTTTCTGTTTAATCTCACCATCATATTTGGATAATTGGATTTGTAATTTTTGAGCTTTGTCCTGATATTCATTAGTATCTTAGAATGGTGCCATGGTCTCTAATTTAGACTCCAATAATGTATTTTTAGTTTTTCTTCTGATCATCAATTGCATGAGTTTCTTTTTTGTGATACTACCGATTTCGAATTGCTGCTTATAGTTTAGATCATATTCACTTTGATGATTTAAAAGTACTTTATAATTATTGTTGATTACACCGCACTAATGCACTTTATGTTTATGCTATTTAACCATAGTACATAGTGTACAATTATTTAGCGCCCCCTTATCCTTTATACAACCCACATATCACAAAGTCATCTTATTGCACTTTGAGGGGAGCTGTTGATATTTATATAGTTATCTTGATATTTAGCTATCGCGTGGGTTTCTTTTTCATTTTTTCACAGTTAGTCTACAAGTAATCACCCAACTGTTATTTTAAAACTGTATTCCATGTAGAAATCATTCTTGTGCAGTACTTTTAGAAATGTATAAACTTTTTTATATACGAGTATACTTCATATGAGTAAATTAAGCTGTTTAATTTGATTTCCTCTTTTTTAGCATTAATAACCTTTCAAGTCTCAAGGAAAGATTGAACTGTGCTTTCTTTTTTAGGGACTTAATTAAATTAAAGATTTAGGAATATGTTGGATAACATTTATCTTTAAAAACTTGTAATTATTTTAATTGCTCTCTGTAGAGAAGCACACATCAAGTAAGTAGGTTAAACCACGTGCTAATCATTATTTAAAACAACTTGGTATATATTAGAGCATTGTCATCTGTTCTTCCTCCTTGTATATAAGAGCTCTAAACAATAATAAGCTAAATGCAACATTACTGAGAAAATTGTATTACAATGTACAGTCAATTGGTGTGGTATCCTGTAAAGATTTAGTGTGGACAAAGCACAAAATCTCTATTAAATATCTGGGCTCATTAGAGAATATCTAGAAATGCTACACATCCTACAGTACACACTACATAATTATTGCTTAATCAAATTTTTTTTTTAGCCATTTGGGAAAATACAAGGGTCAATTATTACCCGGAATTTATAATGGGATTTTGAAACAATGTGCTGATGAGAAAATGTAAGATGCAATATTGCATATTGGAAGCATTTTACTTTCAATATTTTAATGTGTCAGTGCATACCAAGCTGTTTCTTTAATGATGATTTTCAGAGATTTTTTTACACAATTTTGCACAGTTTTTTTTAAGTTTTACACACTTCTGAAAAAAGATGATTGTACTTGTCATGTCATAATCGGACCTCATGCAACTAATTTCTAGATAAGACATGTACAGTTTTATTTCTGGTTCAGTAGTTTGTAGCAGCCATTCAAAATAAAATAAAATAAAATGTTTTGTTGTTGCATCCCTTTTATGTTCACATTCCCTTTTCCAATTTTTTGTATATTCAAAATCACAAAAACACTCTCTTATCCCCTGTACACACCACAGGTTTTCCCGTTGGAATAAACTCTGAAGGTTTTTCTGATGGAATTCCACTGAAGTTGTCTTGCGTACACACGATCACACCAAATTCCAATCGTCAAGAACACGGTGATGTACGACGGGACTAGAAAAAGGAAGTTCAATACCCAGTGCGCCACCCTTTGGGCTCCTTCTGCTAATCTTGTGTTAGTAGAAGTTTGGTTAGAGACGATTTGCCCTTTTCAGACTCTTGTTTTTCAAATCGTTTGAACTGCTGTTTAGTTTGTGCTTGTGGGTTTGTATCTGGTTTTCAGTGTGTGCAGTCAGTTTGTATCTATTTTTCAGTGCATTCTTGTCTGCTCATTGCTGATTTTCAGCTTCTTCACAGGCCTTGCTGTTCTTCAGTGCATTCTGTTAAGTTTGTTCTGACCAGCTGACCATTTTGAAGCCATGTTGCTGGTACGTACTTGTCGTAGAGTTCGTGCTGTGTGGGGGCTTGGTGTTGGGATTCATACTTTGACCCAAGTCCAGTCCATGAACAGGGTGAGGAGGAGTCCATGGACCAAGAATTGGTTACTCCAGCATGACCAATTCTCTCATATGCCTTTACTTCGTGAGAGCCATAATCCTGATGATTTCAGGAACTTACTCAGGATGACAGACCCTGTTTTTCACCATCTGTTGGCTTTGCTGTCCCCTTATATTATGAAGCAGGACACCTGCATGTGGCATGCCATCATAGTAAGAAGAGCCGGCAACACTGTAATCCTTGAAGTGTTGTTTATTGGTACATCAGAGTGACAGTAAAACAATAAAGTTGACGCGTTTCGGCAAAAGCCTTAGTCGTAGCTGGTTTGAAACAGATATGACAAAGAATATAAATATACTCATATACACATATGCAAACTCCATTGGCCCATCAGGTTAGTGTCACAGAAAATTAGCATATTTAACCACTAGAGATCCGCGCTATAGCCAAATGACGGCTACAGCGCGGACCTCCTTTGCCGGGACAACGTCTATTGACATCGTCTCATGCACGAGCGGCCTGCACGCCCCCCGAGGGGCGCGCGGCGTGCCCTGTGATCGGGGAGTCTATGAAACTCGCCTGATCACGGATCCGAGCAAGGGTTCGATCCCGACCCCTTTCCACGTGATCAGCTGTCAGCCATGTGATACAACGGAGCCGGTAACTGATGGGTGGCACTGACGGGGGGCACTTATTTATTCCTGAGGTGGCACTGGCAGGGGGCAGATGGGCACTGGTAAGCTGGCCGTGATCGGGACATCAGTCCCGATTACCGGCGGCCGTGATCGGGACATCAGTCCCGATCACGGCCAGCTTACCAGTGCCCATCTGCCCCCTGCCAGTGCCACCTCAGGAATAAATAAGTGCCCCCCATCAGTGCCACCCATCAGTGCCCATAGTGCCACCCATCAGTGCCCACAGTGCCACACATCAGTGCCCACAGTGCCACACATCAGTGCCCACAATCTGCCTCAACAACAGTGCTGCACCCCAGTGCCACATATCCGTACCCATCAGTGTCATCTACCAGTGCCCATCAGTGCCCATCAGTGCCGCCCATCAGTGCCCAGCAGTGCCACCTATCAGAGCCACCTATCAGTGCCACCTATCAGTGCCCATCAGTCCCATCTATCAGTGGTACATATCAGTGCCCCTTAGTGCCACCCATCCGTGCCACCCATCCATGCCATCTTATCTGTGCCCATCTTTGCCCATCAGTGCCGCCTTATCTGTGCCCATCAGTACTGCCTTATCTGTGCCTATCAGTGCCACCTTATCTGTGCCTATCAGTGCCCACCAGTGCAGCCTATCAGTGCCGCCTCATCAGCGCACTTCAATGAAGGAGAAAAATGACCTGTTTGCAAAATTTTTCTTTCAAAGTATTTTATTTTATTTTCAATAACAAAATACAGAGAAACTGAATCAACCAGTTTGACAGGCAATAATTAACTAAGTACAAACATATGGTTACAGTCGTGTTAGTTAACATATCAACCTTCTGGACATTCGAATAAAGAGAGGAAGTCATAGCCAAACAAATATGAAAACAAAACAATGATCCAAAAGTGTTGGGCCTGGCTCCCCTCTTCAATAGGGGGGGGGGAATGACCTGGGGGGCCCGCTTGGTTCAGGACATATAAACTATTCGTATCGGCTGAGGAGTCTTGGCTCTCCTGTTGGGCCTAGCCTGAGCTATTTCCATGAGGTACCCCCATCCCTGTGCCCCTCTCGGGATCACACTGCGCAGGGAGAGGGTCTCCCAAACATAGAAAGGGTCCTCCCAGCCACCCCTCCATGTTGTGCAAGGTCGGATATGCGAGAATAATGTAAAGGTCGACCAGTACCCCTGGGGGAGTGGAAGGCAAGCCTTCCAAAGAGTCAGAAAGAAGAAAGAAAAGGAAGGAAAGGGTAGAGTGAGAGAGAGTAAGAATGTTCGTTAGGTTCCCAATGGTCAATTCCTGCTTAGTGCGTGAGCCGGGGGGATCCCAGGAATGAGAGAGATCCCCACAAGTTGGGCCCAGGGTTCCCAAATTAACTCGAATTTTTGCTTGCAATCATTAAGAGAGCTCACTATTTTTTCCTGAGTCATAATCCATGAGATTTTTCGTATCGCTTGCTTAACAGAGATTGTAGTTTGCTTCCAGGCTTTAGCTAAGGTCATTTTTGCCCCCAAGAAGATGAATTGGATCAGTTTCCGCTTATGTTTAGGAATGCGAGGGAGATGGCCGTTCAGTAAGGCAATTTGTGGTAGCCTGGGAAGCTCGTGACCTGTCACTTTTTGGATGATTGTAAACAGTGTTTTCCAGTAGTGCCTAATTCTGGGGCATTCCCACCATACATGTGCAATTGTACCCAGCAGCTGACAACCCCTGAAGCACAATGGGTCGGCTGTCGGGAACATCTTGGCTAGTCTTGCGGGGGTTAGGTACCACCTAGTGACTATTTTTATGTTTGCTTCCATAAGGGAGGTGTTTAAGATTCCTTTAAAGGGTGTGGAGAAAGCAGAATGCCAGGACTCAAGGCTCCAGTGAAACTGGAGGTCCTCCTCCCAGGATAACATGTAGGAGGACTTTCCCGAAGGTTGTGATAGTGAAGCATAGATGAGTGAGATCCCTCCCCTCTGCTCCATGGCTTGGCCACACCAGAGTTCATAAATAGAGAAGCGTGGAGGGTTTGGTTTGTCTGGCAAAAGGCTATGTAGAAAGTGGCTAATTTGTGCGAAACGAAACCTTTCAGTATGTGGAAGGTCTAGTTTGCTAACGCAATGCGCAAGCGAGATGGGTCCATTGATAGAAAAATAATGTCCTATGCGGTACAGCCCTTTGTCCAGCCACCACTGGAAAGCTTGTATATCCATTCCCGGAGGAAATTTTGGATTATGGAATATATGGGACAAGGGAGTTAGGCCTGAGGTTATGTTCGGGTTCTTCTTTAATTTATCCCATAACGAGAAGGAATGTGAAAGAGTAGGGGCCAGGATTGGGGGTCTGTTTTTAGGTGCGGTCCAAAGCAAGAAGTCCAGAGTATTGTGTGGGGCTGCTTGTCTTTCTATTTGTTGCCAATCAGGTTTCTCCCCATTAAAGTATATCGCTGAAAGCTGCGCCAATCTAGCCGCTTGATAATATCTGTGTAAATGGGGGAGGCCAAGGCCACCTTGTTTGCGAGGTAAGTATAGGATATGTTGAGAAAATCTGTAACCTGAGCCTCCCCAGACAAATTTCAGGACCTTGCTTTGGAACGAGCGAAGATGATCGGGCCGTATCGGGATTGGGAGAGCTCTAAAAAGATACAATAATCTAGTCATCAGGGTCATTTTAACGGCATTGATTCTGTCTAGCCATGAGATGTTTTGTGTGGACCAAAATTTTAGGTCTTGTTCCAGCTTGTGAAACATGGATGGGAAATTCTTTGCATACAGAGTTTCAAATTTGGGGGTTAGGTTTATGCCTAAGTATTTAATAGTGTGATCATTCCAATCAAAGCGGAAGTTCAATTTAAGTAGGTCTACCAGAGCCGGGGGCAGAGATACATTGAGGGCTTGGGACTTGGAGAAGTTCACTTCCAGGCCAGATACTCTTGCGAATGAAGACAGGGTGCTACATAAGTTTGGTAGGGAAGTAAGGGGGGAGGTGATATAAAGTATCAAGTCGTCTGCGAACAGACCGCACTTGTGCTCCTGGGGCCCGCAGATTACCCCTTTGATGTCTGGGTTTGTCCTGATTGCAATAGCTAGTGTTTCAATCGCAATAGCGAAGAGTAATGGAGATAAAGGACACCCTTGCCTCGTGCCTCTCGCTATTTCGATGGAAGTGGATAGGTATCCCTGAGATCGAATGGCAGCTGTGGGTGTAGAATATAGAGCTTTAATGATTCCCATAAAGCGTTCCCCGAACCCCCATCTATCCAAGAGTGAAAACAGGTATTGCCATGAGACTGAGTCAAACGCCTTTCGTATATCTAAGGAGAGCAGCATGCCCTGTTGTTTAGGTCCCCCTGGCCAGTTAGATTGGAGAATAGAAATAATATCTATAGTGCGTCTGGTCTGGTCCAGTCCCTGACGGCCTGGTATAAAGCCTACCTGGTCTTTGTGGATGTAAGAGCGTATAAAGGAGTTAAGTCTATTTGCAAGGATTTTGGTGAGTATTTTGAGGTCATTATTTATCAGGGAAATTGGTCTATAATTACCCACCTCTTCCGGGTTTTTGTCCGGTTTCGGGAGTACTGTAATAAAAGCTGAGTTTAAGTCAGGATGTAGCGGGCGCCATTCACTTTTTCGTTGAAAAAGTTAGTCAGGTGGGGAGCTAAAATTTCAGCAAAGGATTTATAATAGGGCACCGATAAGCCATCTGGTCCCGGGGCCGAGCCCCTCTTTAAGTCCTTAATGACCGCTAAAGTCTCTTCTATAGAGATCCTCTCCTCCATGGTGGCTTTGTGGGTGTCCGAGATGGATGGTATGGATAAAGTGTCTAGGAATTTCGTTATGAGATTAGGGGAACTATGACGGTCCTCTTTGTATAGTTTGGCGTAAAATTCCTGAAAAGCAGAAATAATCTTAGTGGGGTCAGAGGTGGTTATGTGGTCGTGCGTTCGAATTTTAGGGATGGTCCTAGCTCGTGTCCTGGGTGAGAGTTTGTTGGCCAGCATGTGCCCTAGTTTATCTTTATGAGAGTAAAATTTGGCCCCGCTCCATCTTAATTGCTTCTCAGCTCTTACTGTCAGAGCTAGGTTTAATTCCAGCCTGGCAGAGTCCAACTGGGATGTGGAAACAGTATGGGGGTCCCTCTTATGGTGAGCTTTGAGTTCAGCATAGGTTTTTTCAAGCTTGCGGATGGCAGCTACTCGCTCTTTCTTGAGTTGTGATGCTATCTGAATGAGTTTCCCTCTAACGGTAACTTTGTGTGCTGCCCATAAGGTTTCTGCAGAAATCCCTTCTGTCCTGTTGCGTTCAAAATACTCAAGAATTGTGGAATGAATATCTGACACCCTAGCGGGTTCCGATAAGAGAGACTCATTGAGTCTCCAGTGGTAATGTTTCGGTCTGTTAAGTGGATTGTGCAGTGTGACAGTCACTATGGAGTGGTCCGAGAGGACAGTATCTATGATTTTGGAGTTCGTCATAAGGGGCAGCAATTGCGTAGGCAGGAGCAGATGGTCTATCCTGGCTTAGGATTGGTGTGGATTGGAGAAGTGAGTGAAATCCCTCTTGGTTGGATTGGCTTCGCGCCATGCATCTGCCAGGCCATAATTATAAATCAGTTTAGCAAATTTTAAGCTAGTGTTGGAGGGGCGGATGAGTTTGCTTTTGGCCGGATTTGACTTATCAAGTCCTAGGTCTAGGGCAGTGTTGGAATCTCCCCCCATGACTATGCTCCCTTCCATGTGAGGGTCAAGAGTAGACATCATGGACTGGAAAAACTTGTGTTGTCCCTTGTTAGGGGCGTAGTATGAAACAAAAGAATATACCTGGCCATCTATGGTCCCTTTAACCAGAATGAATCCACCTTTTGGATCTTTATAATCTGCTTGCCAAGCAAAATTACAGGATCTAGCAAATAAAATTGCTACACCTTTCGTTTTGTTTTCGGTTTTTGCTAGGTAAAACTGGGGGAAATGGTGATGTAGGAAATTAGGGCTGTACCGCATAGGAAAGTGAGTTTCTTGAATCAGGACAACATCCAATCTAAGTGCTTTGTAGCCATTAAAGAGCTTTCGCCTTTTGACAGGGGAGTTTAGGCCCTGAGCGTTATGCGAAGCTACCTTGAGTGTGGAGCCTGGGTGGTCAGCCATTGAAACAAAGAGAGGGGATGCCAGCCATACCTGCTTCATGTATCCCTGGAAAGTCCTGAGATCCTGTCGTCCCCAGGTGGAATCCATAAATCAGGAGCATAAAGCTGTGAACGACCTTTAAGTAGTCCTGGAGGAAAAAAGAATAAAGAATGACCATTGGGAACCATTGAGTTAATGAGAGAGTGATAGAAAAGAGATCCCAGACGGGAGGAAGAAAGAGAGGAGAAAGAGAGAAGGAGGAGGAGGTCTTAGAAGACAACCTCAGGTTTGTTGGGGTAACCACCTGGGGACCATGTCGTCCCCAGGAGACTACCTCCGCTAGAAACGCCTGCTCCTCTGAGGGCAGACTTCCTTGCCCACTGAGCATTAAGGTCGGTGGGAAAGGTGGAGGCGCATGTACCGAGTCCAACACCCCGGCACTACTGTAAACAAAATAAAGATGTGAAACCAGCACTAAACCAGTGAAGTATATAGGTAGAGCTAAACATATTGCAGATCGTTCCGCAAGGTAGCATGAAACTAATGAACTTACTAAATGCAAAGTACGTGTGAGAAACGGGAGACATTTTCTGGAAGGAAAAAAAAAAAAAAGGAAAAAGGGGGATAAGAGGAAAACTGAAATTGTAAACAAAACATATTGGAGACTTCGAGATCTTGCTATGGGCCTCTGAGTGGGGCCCGGGGAGTGCAGAATCGAGGAAGATTGGCTGAGATGAGATCCATCTAAAAGGAAGGAGTCCATCCTTAAACAGGAACGTTCCATGTAGGAGTCTCGAACAGTTCTGTGATGAAGAGAAACTGTGCAACGGTGCAAAAAACCAAACTTGATGCAGTCTAGATTTAGCCCCCCTCATTTAGGCCGGAAGAGGGCGTCAAAGAAAGCTGAGGCACTCAGAGGGGAGATCGGGGAGAGGGGGTGAAACAAGTCTTCAAGAAAGTGTATTGGAGCCGAGGCTCGCATCAGGTGGGGGGAAGTTCCCCGGTATTACTCCATCCTGGAGTAGGAGATGGGATTGAGTGACCAAAAGGCTTGTGGGTGGCCCGGCCTCAGGTCTGCAAGTGGTCCTTTGTCCTCTTCGGCAGTTGTTGGTTCCACAGGGGTGTGAGCGGGCTAGTTGGAGGTGGGCGCTTGGCCGGGTTGTAATTCGGGTTAGAAGTGTCCATGTCTGTTTCAGTAGCAATGAGTTTAAGAGATAGGAGGGTCGTTTCTCCATCTTGGAAGCTGGAGAAGGAGTGAAATTTGCCCTTGTGTTGAAACTTGACAGCAAAGGGGAAAGTCCACCAGTATTTTATTTCTTTTTGTGCAAGGACCACCAGAAGGGGTTTAAGGGCTCTCCTTCTCTGAATCGTGGAAGGGGAAAGGTCAGCAAAGAGTTGAATAGGATGCCCTTGAAAAGAGAGTTGTTTTGTCTCCCTAGATTGCTTCATGATCTCCTCTTTGACAAGGTAAAAGTGTGGCTTGGCAATGACATCTCTAGGGGATCCGTCTTTTCTGGGGGGACCTAGGGCCCTTGTGGACCCTATCCAGCTCTAGACGGTGCTGTGGTATGTTTGGTATCAAAGATTTAATGATGTCTTGGGTGGCTTGTGACACATCAGAAATGGATTCTGGGAGTCCTCTGATCCGGAAATTATAGCGTCTGGATCTATTTTCGAGTTCATCAATTCTGAGTATGGCAGTGTCCAGTCTATCCTGCAGAGTCTGGATGTGTGCTGAGTTTTGATTGGTCGCAGAGACTGTCATGTCCAATTTGTGCTCTATAGCTTCCATTCTAGCTCCCAGGTTCTGGAAATCTGTTTTTATGTCCCCTGTTATCTTAGCTGCAGTAGAAGCTAAACCTCTTTCCAGGAGGGCTGACATCTTCGACAGAAGATCATCAGTGTGGGTGCCATGCTCAGAGAGGGGGAGAGATGGAGGGGATTCCCCTGGTGGTGGGATGAGATTCGGGCCTGCTGGGGAGTATGGAGGATCACCAAAGTTTCTGCTGAGCAGAGAGTCAGTGGATGCCGGTGAGGGGGTGAGGTGCTGTGCAGGTCCACTGGGTTGAGGTGGGGTGTAGGTGAGTGAGGCGGGGGCGAGTACTTGCCGCATCTCCGCGTGTATTTCTCTCCCTGAGGCGCGCTGTTGGGCCGCGGCGGCCATCTTGGTACACCCCGGCGGTGAGGACTCGTTGAATTGAGGCACTAAGTCTCTGCGGGGCTTCCTTCCAGGCATACGGCTGGCTTCTCCGGAACGTCCGGGCGCCGAATCGCCCGTTTTGGCTGCTGGCAGTGCGGGTGGCCTGCGCTGTGGGTGCCGTTGGCGCTGGACTCGGCGGAGCTCTGGCTCAAGCGGCCATCTTGGAGACTCCGCGCATGCGCACTCCCTGTTTGCAAAATTTTATAACAAACTATTAAACATGATTTTTTATTTTTATTTTTATTTTTATTTTGCATCTTTTTTTGTTTGTTTAGAAAAAAATAAAACAATCCTAAAGCACATAAATGAAGTCCAATGGGTAGAGCATTTTATGTGGGTTACCTTAGACGTCAAGTCTCTCTATTCATGCATACCACATCATTTTGCTTTAGATGCACTACAATATAATTTGTTCATATATAGCTTTTATGATCCCCAGCTCAAAGAATTCATCATTATGGCTGTCACCTTTTTATTACAACACAATTATTTCTTCTTTCACGATTCCTTCTATGTACAATGCTGTGGATCCTCCATGAGAGCAACATTTTCTCCTTCATTAGCTAACTTGTACATGGGATGGTGGGAAGAATGTTTTCTTTTTTCACATCTTAACATTTATGCACCCCACATCCATTGGTATGGGCGATACATAGATGACCTGATCTTAATTTGGGACCACACTGATTCCTCTTTAACTTCATTTGTCTTATACCTCAACAATAACAGCCTCAATCTTGAATTCTCTTATGCGAGCAACAAGATCGTGATTGATTTTCTAGACATAACACTCAAGGGTGACCCCAGCACTGGTCTTATAAATAATGAAACTTTCTGCAAACCTACTGCTGGAAATTCCTTACTTCTGGCCTCTAGCTGTCATCCACCCCATACTATTCGTTCCATTCCAGTGGGTGAGTTTATTAGAGCTAAGCGCAACTGCTCCACTCCAGAAAGTTTTCAGCTAGAATGTTCTAACATCTCACAACGATTAAGGGATAGGGGCTATCAGAAGTGGCACATCAATAGAGCCATTTCCATAGCATCAGAGAAGGATAGGAACAATCTATTACATAATAGAGGGACATCCCCTTGCTCTCTTAATATATACAACATAAAAAGAACAAGGACAGGAGTTCCCATACCTTCGTCACCACTTTTTCCAGAGAGTTTAATCAGATCAAACAAATTGTTAATAAACATCTTCCCATTCTTTATGGCGACAAGGACCTAATAGATGTGCTGTTTAAAGGGTGCAATTTCTCTTGCCTTCGAGCTCCAACTTTAGGTAACTCTTTGTCGCCCAGTCTAAACGAATCCACCACTATTTCCAAAACGTGGCTCAGAATTAATGGCTCGTATAGTTGTGGTTTGAATACTTGTAGGTATTGTAACAAACACAATAAGAATCACAAGTGTATCACCTCTTACCATAATAATAAGGTATTTCCTATCAAGGACTTTATAAATTGTAGTACTCAATATGTAGTCTACGTGATAGAATGTGATGTTTGTAAATTATAATATGTAGGATGCACCACTAGGCCCCTTCGCACAAGGATTAGCGAACATTATAATGGAGTAGCATATAGTAATGAGAGAAGGTTATCCAATGTATCTAAACACTTTAAATTCATACATGATGGCAACATGGATTCCTTCTCTTTCTCTGCAGTTCAAAAAATCAAAATGTCGGTATGTGGAGGAGACAGGCACAGAAGGCTACTGGAACAGGAAGTCAAGTGCATTTTCCTGTTGGGGACATGCACCCCCACAGGCATGAACCATAGATGGGATGTGGATCTATTTCTCAGATGAGATCATCCTATCCCACCCTTAGTTTCATTGTCACCTGCCTCAGTATCTGCCGTTTTGTCCCAGAAGGTTCCCTCTGTGCTTTTTGTCTTTGTTCTGTTTTTCTGTTTTCCATTTTTTCCTCCCCTTTTTTTTTTGATCCTGCCATAAATGTAATCCCACTCTTTTTGATCCTGCCATAAATTGCATCGCTTTTCTCTGATCCTGTCATGTTGAATTTTTTTCTTTTTTGATCCTACCATAATTTGAATCCCTCTTTTTTGATCCTGCCACAAATTGATTTTTTTTTGATCCTGCCACAAATTGAATCCCTTTCCCCTTTTTTTTTTGATCCTGCCATTAATGTAATCCCTCTCTTTTTGATCCTGCCATAAATTGCATCACTCTTTTCTGATCCCGTCATGTTGAATTTTTTCTTTTTTGATCCTACCATAATTTGAATCCCTCTTTTTTGATCCTGCCATAATCTTAATTCCTCTTTTTTCCTGCTATTAATTTAATCCCTCTTTTTTTGATCCTGCCATAAATTGTATCCCTCTTCTCTGATCCTGCCACAAATTGAATTTTCCTTTTTTTGATCCTGCCACAAATTGAATCCCCCCCCCCTTTTTTTTTTACCCTGCCATAAACTTAATTCCTCTTTTTGATCCTGCCATAAATTGAATCCTTCTCTTTTTGATCCTGCCATAAATTGTATCCCTCTTCTCTGATTTTGCCATAAATTTAATTTTTCTTTTTTGATTCTGCCATACATTTAATCCCTCTCTTTTTGACCCTGCCATAAATTGAATTTCTCTTTTTGTTTTTGTCATAAAATCAATCCCTCTTTTTGTGATCCTGCCATATATTGTATTCCCCTTCTTTGATCCTGACATAAATTGAATTGTTCTTTTTTGATCCTGCCATAAATTGAATCCCTCTCCTTTTGATCCTGCCATAAACTTAATTTCTCTTTTTGATTTTGTCATAAATGTAATCCCTTTCTTTTTGATCCTGCCATAAACTTAATTCCTCTTTTTTTAGTATTACAAATGACAAATGACAGTGCGTTACAGTAGTATCAGAATACATACATTTGTTAACTTGTCGATATCGGATTAACCCAGAGTGAATCAGAAACAAGGGTAAGTGTACAATAATGTAGAATACAGGCAGTTACTAGTAATAGAGATGTTATCTTGTTGCTAATTTGTCTAAGGGGACAGTGGAGCTTCCCCCCTGGACACCCCTCACGGGAACAATGCTGTGGCCAGGAGGAAAGTCCCCCCCTCTGGTGGTAAGTAGAATACTAATC
Source organism: Lithobates pipiens (assembly GCF_037356315.1). NCBI lineage: Eukaryota > Metazoa > Chordata > Amphibia > Anura > Ranidae > Lithobates > Lithobates pipiens. The sequence goes on from NW_027507784.1 coordinate 212,722,014, forward strand.
GTTTAGTACAGCAGGTACAGCTATAAGCAAAGTATCATAATACGTATGGTTGACAACATGACTATGGTGTATAGGGTAACGACATTAACGTTCCTGTATTCAGAAATCTGCGTGCGGATTAATGATAGTACTCTCTTGCGACAATGGAAGGATAGTTTGGTGCTTGATCCATGTTGACCATGGGAGCCATACCTGGGAGTTGTGTTGTAGGGTACCTTGGCAGCGTGCTATCGTTCGTTGGTGAAATGCAGGTGAGTCATTTTCACCACATCTCCCACCGTGGGCGGTAAAGGATTTTTTAACATTCTAGTAATACACAGCCTGGCTGAGAGTAAGACATGTAGAATCACATGTCTGAGATGTTTGGGGTACATATCTAGGTTTAGGGAGAGAAGTGCCAGGCCGGGTTGAGAGGTTACTGGTACCTGGGCTATATCAGAGAGTAGTTGAAAAATTGACTCCCAAAAGGATGTCAGCTTGGGGCAGCTCCAAAATGTGTGGAGCATGTCCCCTTTGCCGCCACATTTTCTCCAACATCTGTCATTTTGGGGTGTGCAGAATTTCGATACTCTCGTAGGAGTTAGGTACCAACGCTGTATTATTTTGATAGCTAGTTCCCAAAGATTAGAGCATTTGGTAACCTTAAATGTGGAATTATACGCTGTAGCCCATTGTTCCGAGGTGTATGTATGGCCTAAATCTGATTCCCATGCAAGCAGTGAATTGTTTTTGGTGAAAATGTTTTTCTGTTGAAGTATGTTGTAGAAAAGGGAGATGCCATTTCTGATATTAGGTTGGGACTTAAAGAATTTCCATGCGGGGTGAGGGAGTGTGCAGGTCCACTTTGGGGTTGTGAGTAGGTAGTGTCTCGCCCGGAGATAGAGGTAGAAGTCAGTGTCAGGAATATGAAATTCCTCTTGTAGGATGGGAAAGGTTTTAAGTTTGTGGTTGGAGAAGAGATCATTAATATAAAGGATACCGCTGTGTTGCCATTGGTTAAAAGAAATTAGGTCAATCTTGTAGTGGAGAACTTGTAAGGGGATTTGTATAGCAGTTTTAGTAGGGTATGATTGGCCGAGGCGAACAAATTTTTTCCAAACTTGGGCCGTAGCAATCATTGTAGGGGGAATGTGTGAGTACGGCGGTAGGGGTCTAGGGTTAGATAGGAGCCACGCGGAGAGATTCTTCCCTGGGATATGAGATGCTTCAATTTGTCCCCACTCCGTAGACGGAAAGGGTGAGAACCAGTCTTTAGTTTGGGTCAGTATTGATGCCATGTAGTAGTCCTGAAAGTCAACATATCCAGCACCCCCCGCCCTACGGTGTTTGATCAATTTTGTGTGTGCGCTTCTACTTTTTTTACCTTGCCACATGTAGGAGGAGAGAAGGGACTGTAGGGATCCGAAGTATTTGGCAGGAATGATTATAGGTAATGTTCGGAACAGGTACAGGATTTGGGGGAGATGCATCATTTTAAAGGCCGCTAGACGCCCCATCCAGGACAATTCAAGAGACGCCAGCCTGCGCAGATCCTCCTGCAGTTTGGTTTTAAAGGGAATGAAGTTATGTGAAAATAGTTCTGCTGTTGTTCTGGTTAGTTGGACACCAAGATAAGATATACTTTTATCTGCCCAAGTGAATGGCGTTTGTTGCTGTAGGATCAGACTAGTAGTGGAATCCACTCCTAGGTTCAATATGCAGGATTTGGTGTCGTTGACTTTGTAGTAGGAAACTTTGCTGAAGGAGGCTAGCGTCTCTCGGACCGCCGGGAGGGAGGTGAGAGGGTCAGATAACATGAGGATTACGTCGTCCGCAAATAAACTGCTCGATCTCCTACGGTAATACCTTTAATTAGAGGGTTTGTGCGAATCGATTGTGCCAGTAGTTCCATTATTAGATTAAATATTAGGGGGGATAAGGGGCATCCTTGCCTAGTGCCATTGGATATAGCGAATGGGGAGGATAGTGCTGCAGCAGAGTACACTTGGGCTGAGGGGGAAGAGTAAAGTGCCATAATAGCGTTGAATATTGGACCAGTAAATCCAAATTTTTGTAGAGTAGAAGACAGGTACCCCCAGTGTACTCTGTCAAACGCTTTTTCAGCGTCAAGGGACAAGAGTACAGAGGGGGTACCCGAGCTCCCTGCGTGGTGGATAATGTCAATCATCCTTCTAGGGGCATCGGAGAATTGGCGGCCTTTTGTGAAGCCGGATTGGTCCTTGTTTATAAGATTGGGGATGATGTCTATCATTCGGTTGGCTAACAATTTGGCATAAATCTTGACATCCACGTTTAATAAGGATATAGGGCGAAAGTTTTGGGGGACATTTGGTTCTTTACCAGGTTTTGGAAGTGTAACTACTATTGCGTTTAGCATCTCTGGTGGGAAGGAGGAGGAAGATACAGCGGAGTTGTAGACCTCGCAAAGTGTAGGAGCTAAAGTATGTTGAAAGGATTTGTAGTATTCCCCATTAAGTCCATCTGGTCCCGGGGATTTATGGTTTTGGAGCCTATTTATAGCATTTAATATTTCAGGGACCGTAAAAGGGGCATTAAGAGTAGCTATCTGTTCCTGTGAAATGGAAGGTAGTTTAATCTGCTCTAGGAATGCATTTATTTCCTCCTGTGATGGTTGTACTGTATGCTTATCGTCCCTCAGATTATATAGATCTGTATAGTAGGACCCGAACACATTAGCGATCTCATGGGGTTTCAGAAGTTTTTGTTTGGAGTGAGGGTGAATCAGGAATGGAATTTTGGATTTGATTTTGTACCCTTTTATTCGCAAGGCCAGTAGTTTTCCCGCTTTATTACCCGTTGAATATGTAGTCGCTCTAAGTTTGGTGAGAGTTTTCCCATAGGTTTCTAGGAGGAGCGAACGTAGCTCGTGACATAATTGAAAAATTTGCGTTTGGAGTGCAGGGGAGGGATTCTGTTTATTTTGGGATTCAATGCATTCAATGGCGGCTATGATTTGGTCAAATTTCAATGATCTCTGCTTCTTTTCCCTAGCTCCCAGTTGGAGAAAGACACCCCTAATAACAGCTTTGTGGGTTCTCCACACCAGCACCGGGTCAGACACTGATTGGAAGTTAATAGAAAAAAATTCTTCTAGTTGTTGTTTGAGAGAATTTGCAGTACGTGGGTTATGGAGAAGGTAATTGTTTGTTCTCCAAAGATATGAGTTAGGCGAAGGCAATTTAGCATTGATAGTAATACTAATAGGGGCATGGTCTGACCAGGTGGTGGTTTGAATCTCCGAAGCCGACACTTGTTGTAATAGACATTTATCAGCAATAAACAGGTCTATGCGTGAGTAGTTGTTGTAACGCGGCGATAGGTACGTATAGTCTCATTCAGTCGCGTGACAACACCTCCACACGTCGAACATTTCGTTTGAATACAGGAATTTGCTTAGTGGTGAGGCAGTTCTCTTAAGCCCAGCAGTGGAATCGATGCCATAATCTGGTACGAGATTAAAGTCTCCACACCATAATAGATTACCCTTCCTGTGAGAATTGACCTTCTCTGATAGGTCCCTTAGAAAGGACATCTGGCGATGGTTCGGTGCATACAATGAGACTAATGTGTATTGGACGTTGTTGATTTTGCAAACCAGGATGATGTAGCGGCCTTCTGTGTCAGTAATGCAGTTCTGTAGTTGAAAGAGGACAGTGTCCCGAACAGCGATCATTACTCCTCATTGTTTTTTGGAATAGGAGGATTGAAAGATGTGAGGAAATGCTTTGTGTTGGCACCGGGGCGAGGATTCTTGTATAAAATGCGTTTCCTGGACGCATATTAGATCCCTTTTGAGCAATAAGGCCATTTTCCACAACGATATGCGTTTGGCTGGGTGATTTAAGCCTTTCGCATTAAGGGAGACTACAGTAATTGACATTGTGGTACTAGTGGTTGGAACAAATTGATTGGTAGACTTACAGTTGGGAGAAGTAGGGCAGCTGTCGTCAAGGAGATCCTTTCTTCAAAGGTTGAGAGCAGAGTCCAGGTAGGCTGGTAAGTAAAGGTTCCGTGGCGACGGTCAGAAGTTTGATGTATGAGGCGAGATTGATACTATGACTCTAGGTAATGCTCTGCGAATACAATTCAAAGTGAGAAAGCAAGGTAACGGGATAACTCGGTGCGAGGCAAATGAAAACAACAAAAAGAGAACAGAAAAAAAAAAAAAAAGAACAGAATAAGATAAAATGCTGGAACAAGTACTGTGAAGAACAAGTCAGCAGTGTTCATCCCTAATGGGCGCTGACGTAACCAGGGGGAAAGTTCGGGCTCTAAGGTCAATGGAGGAGACGGTCAGCTGGACCGGATTCTTTAGGTAGCTCCGTACGGAACACGGAGAAAAATAGGTAACAGTATATCAGTTCATCTGTGGGTGGTAGCTCCTGCGGAGAGATCCTTGAGGTGGGGAGTTATGTCTCCTGGATGTTGTAGAGTTACCACTTGGCGCCTCTGGACTAATGCCCCATGAATGTAAAAGCTTCATGCCTCCCTCCACCGTAGAGATGGTATGAGGTATGCCATTGTGCAGGACCAGGACAGTGGCAGGGTGCCGCCATTTGTAGACGATTTTATGGTTTGTAAGAGCTTTAGTGATGGATTTCAACTGTCTGCGCAGTTGGAGGGTGTGCTGCGATAGGTCAGCGAAAAGTTGAATGTCTGCATAAGGGGCAGGTAAAGTAGTGAGGGTTCTAGCTCTAGAGAGGATTTGTTCTTTCGCTTGGTAAAAGTGGATCCTTAATAGGACATCTCTGGGAACCGTGTCCGCCAAGTGGCCTGGTTTAGGGATCCGGTGAATGCAGTCTATAGTGAGTTCAATGGGTGTCAATTCAGGCAGCATAGTAGAGAACATGGTGGTCGCATATTTATGCAGGTCCATGGGAGGAACCGTTTCCGGTATACCGCGTATCTTGATATTATTGCGGCGGGAGCGGTCCTCAAGGTCTGCGATTTTAGTTTTGATCCAGTCAGTATCGTCCTTCTGGGCCATACATGTGTCAACCAAGTCGTTAACAGTGACCACACATTCCTCCATTTTATCCTCCATATACTGCACCCTGTCCCCCATCTGTCGCATATCTGTAGTAAATTTGTGGATCAGTGATGACAGGTTGGTCATGAGGGATGATTGTAATGAAAGGAGCATGTCCTTCATGGTGGTGCCAAGGGCCGGCTGGCCTGAGGTAGGGAAGGCCACTATGGAGGATTGCAGGGAAGATATGGAGTGTGAGTTGTGCAGCTCAGTACTCACTGTGGTCTGGGCCTTGTCTGCTGTATCCAAGCGCATCCGTGCTTTAACGGGGCTCCTGGAGGACGGAGAGGTTGGCGGTGAGTTGTTGAAGGAGGATGGAAGTGATTCCCCCTCTCCATCTCCAGGATCACTACTTGGCAGATCTGTGTATGCTGAGGATGGGCGCACGGCGGTCCCGCCGGCGCCATCTTGGCTGTGCCTCTCGCGCTGGAAGGAGAGCGCCGTGAGCTTCTGGAGGTTTTTCTCCTCTTTTTGTTTGCGGGACATCGTAGCGGATCGTTCCGGGACCTCTCCGGGAGTGAATGCTGACTCGCTGGGTGCCGCTGGGGTCCGTATCGCTCTGGATGTCCGGCCGGCTGACAAGAGCTCCAGGCTTAGGCTGCCATTCCGCTCGCGCGCAAGCCACGCCCCCTTAATGCCTCTTTTTCATCCTGCTATAAATTCTATCCCTCTCTTTCTGATCCTGCTACAAATTTCATCCCTCCTCTCTGATCCTGCCATAATTGAAAAAATAAAAAAATGTTTTTTTCTTTTTTGATCCTGCCATAAATTGAATCCCTCTCCTTCTTCTGATTCTAAGGTCTCAATATTTTATGCAGCATTTTTTCTACATATTTCTTTTTGCTCAACAAATCAACTTGTTATATTGACCCTTTTTTTTCTCTCCCCTTTCTCATGTTGGCTAAAAACAGGTGTAGACACTAACCACTTGAATAATTGGTCGTATCAATTAAATATGCAAATTTTCTGTGACACTAACCTGATGGGCCAATGGAGTTTGCATATGTGTATATGAGTATATTTATATTCTTTGTCATATCTGTTTCAAACCAGCTACGACTAAAGCTTTGCCGAAACGCGTCAGTTTATTGTTTTACTGTCACTCTGATGTACTCTATGTACCAATAAACGACACTTCAGGGATTACAGTGTTGCCGGCTCTTCATACTACTATTGCATTGGAGTGTGTTGGGACACATTGAGCCTTGGCACCTGTGAGTGGACCTGCTGTATGGATTGAGTTGTCCCTGCAGAGAGCGCTGTTACTTTTCTTCTTTTCCATGTGGCAAGCCATCACTCCGGAGCAGAGGCTAGTCACCACGTTGTGGTACTTGGTGACTAGGAGAAGTCTGCAGGGCGTCACGTTCTCGTCACGTTCTCGACAGGCATCTCCCCCTAGGCTCTGCTAATGTATTGTATTTCTTTCATGATTCCCTAATTACCATGATTGTAATATGCTGTGAATGTCCCCTTTGTCCCCATGCAAACTGTAATGCTCCTTTTTTGGCCTACATGCATATTTGCCTTCACTGACCTCCATCTTGGGCCCAAATACACCTAACCTAGTTAGGTAACAATGTATTTTGTCAGCTCTATTGTAGTGCTTTACCCCCTAAAATGTGTACAAATTGTATGTGTGTCCTTAAATTCAGGCAGAGTGTCAGAGGCTTTTTTTGGGTCCCAAACTCAGCTCGAACCCCCCCCTAACATTTTTACATTGGGCCATCAGAGGGGGTAAGGAATCTGATAAATGGACCTTATATTTTTGTCTTGAAATACTCCTTAAAATAAATGTTATACTGATGTTGGCCAAGGATGTTTGTGTCTAATCTGCTTGCAATGTTATGTGCAAAAGTACTTATATTTTTTTTCTGTTTTGACTCCACAGTTTCCTTCAACGCCACAGGAATGGCAGTCTGTGGCATCCCATTTTGCCGACCATTGGGACTTTCCCAACTGCGGGGGGACTTTAAATGGGAAGTAGGTCCAATAATGCCACCACCCCATTTGGGGTCTTACTATTATAACTCTAAGCCCTTGTACACACAGTCGGACATTCTGACAACAAAAACCGCCGGATTTTTTCCGAAACTGGTGTTGCATACACACGGTAGAACAAAGTTGATGTGACGTGATGACTTTCGTTCGTTGCGAAGGGACTACGTTCAGGCTAATAGCTTTGGTCTCGTAATTTGATCTGAGCATGCATGGCACTTTGTCCGATCAGAATTGTCTACAAACGATCGGACAAGGTCCGATCGGATCATGTTGTCGAAAAATTTTGTATCATAGTTACATAGTTACATAGTTCGTCAGGTTGAAAAAAGACACAAGTCCATCCAGTTCAACCAAAAAAAAAATATATATAATAAATATCATACCAGCCCATATAGCCAATTCTATACCCACAGTTGATCCAGAGGAAGGCAAAAAACCCCAGCAGAGAATGATCCAATTTGCTAAAGCAGGGGAAAAATTCCTTCCTGATCCATCGAGAGGCAATCGGTTTTTCCCCGGATCAACTTTACCTATAAATTTTAGTACCCAGTTATATTACGTACACTTAGGAAATAATCCAGGCCTTTCTTAAGCAATCCACTGAGCTGGCCATAACCACCTCTGCAGGGAGTCTATTCTACATTTTCACAGCTCTTACTGTGAAGAAACCTTTCCGTATTTGGAGATGAAATCTCTTTTCCTCTAGACATAAAGAGTGCCCCCCTGTGCTCTTTGTTGACTGTAAAGTGAATAGCTCAACACCAAGTTCCCTATATGGACCCCTTATATATTTGTACATGTTGATCAAATCCCCCCTTAATCTCCTCTTATCAAGAGCGAATAAATTCAGTTCCTCTAATCTATCCTCATAGCTGAGTTCCTCCAGGCCTCTTATCAGTTTGGTTGCCCTTCTCTGCACTTTCTCCAATTCCCCAATATCCTTTTTGAGAACTGGTGCCCAAAACTGAACGGCATATTCCAGATGAGGTCTTACTAATGATTTGAACGGGGCAAAATGATATCTCTCTCTCTGGAGTACATACCTCTCTTACTACAGGAAAGGACTTTGCTCGCTTTGGAAACCGCAGCTTGGCATTGCATGCTATTATTGAGCTTATGATCTACCAAAACCCCCAGATCCTTCTCCACTATGGATTCCACCAGTTGTACTCTCCCTAGCGTGTATGATGAATGCATATTCTTAGCCCCCAAGTGTATAACTTTACATTTCTCAACACCTCATCTGCCACATAGTCGCCCAATTAGACAGAGCAATGAGGTCAGCTTGTAAATTGGTGACATCCTGTAAGGACGTTATTGCACTGCATAGCTTGGTGTCATCTGCAAAGACGGAAATGTTACTTTTGATCCCAGACCCAATATCATTTATAAAGATATTAAAAAGCAAGGGTCCCAGCACTGAACCTTGGGGTACACCACTGATAACCTTAGACCATTCAGAGTAAGAATCATTAACCACTACTTTCTATCCATCTACAAACTGATGTTTCCAAACCTGTAGACTTTACCTTACACATGAGCCGTGTGTGCGGAACTGTATTGAACGCTTTTGCAAAATCCAAATATATCACGTCCACCGCCACCCCTCTGTCCAAGGTTTTACTTACCACCTCATAAAAAGAAATCAGGTATGTCTGACAACTTTTGTCTTTCATGAATCCATGCTGTCTGTTGCTCAAAATATTTTTTTCCTGCAAGAACTCGTCTATGTGGTCTTTTATTAATCCCTCCAGTATCTTCCCAACTATAGAAGTTAAACTAACGGGTCTATAATTACTTGGTAAAGACTTTTTTTATATATTCTTTATTTTTCGTTTTTTTTAAAAAGACATGTACTAAATACAAATACATATTATACCAAAAAATCATTATCACAGTTTACAAATGTATTTCCCACCCATTAACCTTACCCCCCACCCCCCCCCCCCAACCACCCCTTGCCTCTCCCTTCTATTCCTCTCCCTCCCCATTCCCCTCGAGCCTTTCAAGGCGTACCTTATTCAAAAAGTTCTCCATTGTTGCCATTTCCTTTGATATTTTTGCCCTGTTTCCTCCAATTTCTGTATAGACTCCTCTATTCCCCTTATGTATTCTACTTTTCGCCCCCATTTTGATATTGTCGGGACCTGCACAGTTTTCCAGTGGCATGGAATCAAAGATTTTGCTGCGTTCAACAGATCTGGAATCAGTGTGTTTCTATATTGTGTGATCCCTTTCTCTGTGTCGTGGAACAAACATTTCCATGGGGATTTTCCAATCCTTTCCCCTGTCACTAAGAATATCATTTCTATTATTTTCTCCCAGAAAGGGACTATTTTGGGGCAGTCCCACCATATGTGCTTAAAAGTCCCTGGTGCATTGCATTCCCTCCAACAATAGACCCGGTTGCCTTCTCCAAACCTCTGTACTCTTTGGGGGGTCAAGTACCACCTCGCTAATAATTTGAAAGACATTTCAACCGTTTGAATGTCCCTTGGAAGTGAGTGGGTCATTTTAATTATTTTTCCCCTATGCTCATCATTTCTTAATGAACCAATCTCCTCCTCCCATTTCCCTAAATAAGCTGGAAACTCGGAGTCTGCCTCTTGCCTTAGTATTTTGTAAATTTTAGAAACCCTTTTCTCTAAACATTGTGCTTCTTTAAATAATTTCTCTAATGGTCTAAGTAGTGTTTTTCCTCTCAGCGGATGTGGTAGCCCTTGAATAAAATGTTCAATTTGCGTGTATCTCCATCTATCTAATGGCTTCTGTCCCCATTCTTGTGTAATTTCCCTAAAAGTGCTTATCCTATTTCCTTTCATCACTTCCGCTATTGTTATTTCCTCTCTCTTTGCCCACCTACTAAAATATAAACGCTCCTCTTTCCCTGGAAGAAAATAATTTGTATCTAAAAGTGACATTAAAGGGGAGTTATAGTGCCAATTGTGCCTCTTATTAATTTTATCCCAAATTTTTAAAGTGTGCCTTGTTAAAGTGCTCGTGCTAGTCCCTAAATCCCTGTAATAGGGAGGTATCTATATCATCTTTACCAACTCCGTGCTGCTTAGTGTACCTTCCAACTCTACCCAACTCTTCTCTTGCTTATTGTGCCTCCAATCAGCTATCCTTGAAATAACTATTGCTTCGTAATATTTTTTTAAGGTCTGGCAATGCTACACCTCCTTTATCTTTCTCCTTCACTAGGACGTTATAGGCTATACGCGGATTTTTACGTGCCCATATGAACGCTGTTATCATAGATTTTAACTTTCTGAAATAACTTGGGGGTAAGGGAACTGGGATCATTTGAAACGTATAGATTACCAATGGCAATATAAATATTTTAATTGCGTTTATCCTCCCCATCCAAGTGAGTGCTTTATATCTCATTTTATTTATATTGTCTTTAATTTTATTCAGCAGGGGAAGGTAATTAGCACCATATAAATTGGGTATTTGTGCCGTCAGTTTTATGCCTAAATAGGTCAGTTCTCCTTTGCACCACTTAAATGGGAGGTGGGTGGCCAGTGCTGTCTGATTTTCCTCTGTTAAATTCAAGTTTAAGATCTCCGACTTGGTCATGTTTATTTTGAAATTGGACAGTCGCCCGTACTGCTCAAACTCTTTTAGGAGGGATGGGATTGTTGTTCTTGGGTTGACTATATATAGCAAGACATCTTCTGCAAATGCAATTGCCACCAGGAGAGGTTCCAAGGCAATCACAAACAGAATCGGCGAGAGGGGGCATCCCTACCTCGTACCATTAAACAACCCCAGGGGGCGAGACATGGAACCATTCACTCGGATTCTAGCTGTCGGTGTGAATATAGCGATTTGAGCCATCTCATCATCTTCTCTCCTAGTCCCATATATTTTAACGTCTCATATATAAACTCCCAATCCACTCTATCGGCATTTACCGATAACAGTGCTTTGGGGATCTCTCTCCTAATAACTTCCTGGATCAAAACTATGGACTTCAGAGAATTGTCCCTCCCCTCTCGCCCCTGAACAAATCCTACCTGATCTGGGTGGATCCATCTCAGGAGAAGAGTTTTTAATCTGTCCGCTATTATTTTCGTGAAAATCTTTATGTCCGTATTTAATAGGGAGATAGGACGGTAACTCTCTAGAGCTGCTGGGTCTTTGCTCTTTCAGAATCAATGCTATGTGGGCACAGAGGGCCTCATCCCGAAACTTCTCCTCTACTCCTACTGCATTAAAATATTCGCAGAGTTTCGGCGCTAAATGTCTCTGGAATTTTTTGTAATATGAAATAGAGTATCTGTCGGGGCCCGGGCTTCCCCCGAGGGGTGTATTTTTAATTATTCTCTCCACTTCCTCTATTGTTATGGGGGGCCTCTAAAGCCTCCATCTCCTCCATCTCCCCTCTTGGGAATTCCAAGCCTCGCAGATAGTCCTCTATTACTCTTTTCCTTTTTCCCTTGTCACCCCCTTTCCCCCTTATATTACACAGCTCACTATAATAGGCGTGAAAGTTCTCTGCAATTTCTGGTGTGGCGAACTGTTTCTCCCCCCCCCCCTGTCCCTAATCATTGGAATGTGGGTCCTATTTTTATATTGTTTCACTCTATTTGACATCCATTTGCCGGACCTATTTTCCCATTGGTATCTTTCTTTCTTTATTTTATGGAATGCTGACTCTCTTTCTTGTTCTAGGGTATCTTCCAGTTCTCTCTTTTTCTCTATTAACTCCTGGCTTTCACGTACCCCCATTGGTCTAGTTTTCTGCTCTAATTCATTAATCTCCCTATATAGTTGGACTTTTTGTTTCTCCCTCTCCTTCTTTTTCCCTGATCCAATCCCGATCAGGAGCCCTCTTATAACTGTCTTGTGTGTTTCCCACAGGGTGGCTCTAGGAATATCTGGTATGTCGTTTAACTCAAAAAAGCACGACAATTCCTGTTCAATCTTGCCAATGACTTCCTGGTCCTGTATTAGTGAATCATTTAGTTTCCATGTTCTCTCTTTTCCCCTTTCTCCTTGCACCTCGAGCTGTATTACTACTGGGGCATGATCTGATAGGGTAATTGGTTTTATTTCTGCTTTTTTGTCGCTAGTTGGTGCTCTACCAAAATATAGTCCAATCTTGCAAAGGAGTTATGGGGTGCTGAGAAGTGAGTATAATCCCTCTCTTTTAAATGGCAGATTCTCCATGCATCTAGTAACTGCGTATTGGCCAAAGTCTTCCTTAAAGCTCTGTATCTGCGCTCTGACGCCCTGGTGCAGCCCTCCGAGTTATCCAGTTTGGGGTTTATGGTCCAGTTCAAATCTCCTGCTATAATCAATTTTCCTACTCTAAATCCCTCCAGCTTTTCTAGTACCTTCTTTAAAAATGTATCCGGGTTTCTATTGGGGGCATATACGTTCACTATTGTACATTTCATGTCAAACAATTTACCCTTTAAAAATAAATACCTACCTTCCGGGTCAGCCAAATGCTCCTCTATTTCAAATCTGGTTGATCTGTCAAACCCCGTGGCCACACCTCTTGAGTGGGCTGATGGCGTGTCCCCATAAAACCAAAGGTGGAATTGAAATTATGTCAATTTTGACATTGATATATTAGTGATGTGTGTCTCTTGGAGACATACTACACTCCCTCCCAGAAATTGGAGTTCTTTATTTATTTTATACCTTTTTTCTTTCGTGTTTAATCCCCTCACGTTATACGATATTATATTAATTACCACCATCGATTGCTATTGCCGGATATTGGAGCTTCACGTAGGCTGACCCAGAGGTACGTACCTTTGGGGATTGAGAGGGAGGGAGAGAGAGGAAGAAAAAAAAAAACACACCCTCATAACCCCAACCCTTCAACCCTTTCCCACCCCCACTCTGCAACAATACCCCTAAAAAGGTTGGTCAGAGTCCCCCCTTGTCTTTGTTGCTCCTATGGGTTAGACACATATCTCGTTGGTGTCCTCTCCTCCCCATATTTGCCCGGGGGCTCACACCGGTGACTCTCCAAGGACCTCCTCCCTCCCCCCTCCCCCCTTCCCCCGCACATTTCCCCCCGCGTCTTTAGCACTCCTCTTCCCCCCTGCCTTTTTTTTTTTTCTGGGCCTATTTTTACATTATCTTAGGGGTTCCCCCTCTGAGTTAGTCTCCACTCCTCTCCCTCTCCTCCATCTTAACTTCCTTTGTGTGGGTCTAGTTTCCTTCTCTTCTTCCCCCCACCCTGGTAACTGGGGGGGAGATATGTCCAACCTTTCACAAAACCCTTTCAAGTCCTCGGGGAATCGCAGAACTGCAGAGCGACCGTCTTTTTTCCCTTTCAGGCAGGCTGGGAAACCCCATTGATAGAATACTCCTGCTGCCAACATCCGTTGTGTGAGGGGTTTTAATAGTCTCCTTCTCATCAACGTTTCTGTTGCTAGGTCCGGGAACACCTGCAGTTCTGCGCCCTCAAAGGTCACCCCAGCCATTGTCCTCAATTTTTCCATTATTAACCCTCTCTCTTCCATGTAGTGAAACCTCACTATCACGTCTCTAGGGGACTCCTCCCTTGCTACCCTCTGCCTTGTAATCCTGTGGACTCTATCTATCTTTAGGGGATCAGTAAGGTCTCTTTCCAGTAACGGATTAAATATCTGCTGTACTATACTCCCAAGTTCCCCAGTACAATTTTCTCTGGGAGGCCTTTAATGCGTACATTCTTCCTTCTGCCTCGGTTCACTTGGTCCTCTAATTTATACTGGAGGTTTCTATTTGCTGTCTGCAGAGATTACATTTGTTCTGTTATCTCATTCAGCCTTAGCTTCTGGTTGTCTAATCTTTCCTCTATCTCCTCCACCCTCCCGAGGACCAAACCTATATCTGCCCTTACTCCTGCTATTTCCACTTTTAAGGACTCCTCCATTTTGGCAAACATCTCCGCTAACATTACCTTTATTGAGGGTGCTTCCTCCCCCTGAGGTATAAGTTGCACCGTCCCTTCCCCTCTATTATCCTCTTCTGCTGCTCTTATCTCTTCCATTTCCTGATGGGCTATAAGGCTGCTGTGAGTGGGAGTACTTACTTCCTTCAAACCCCCCATCTTAGCTCCATTTACCTTTACCCCCTTTACTTTCTTCTAGTATCTTCTGCCTATTAACTCCTGATCTTCGCGTTGTTCCTGACTTGGGGCTGCTTGGACCATCCTCTGTTATACTGGAGTTGCTTGCCATATACCGCTGAATACCCCCTGGGCTGGGTACCGGCGGCATATTTTTACCTGATTTAGCTTTCCCTCTCATTCTTACCTTTAGGTCTACCCAATTCTTTTCTACTTCTCACGCCCCCCATCTCACCCTCTGTCTCCTCCTATCTATCCTGTCTTTCCGGTCGGGGCCCACCACTTGTCACTTCCTCGCTCCAACCTCTCTCTCCCCTTTAGTCTATCTGAGGGACTTGGGGGGTACCAGGTCGAGAGTAAAGGTGGCAGAGTTAAGGGTAAAGGTGCACCCTTCAGTCGACCAACTAACCCAAGATCCTTCTCCGTTAACCGGACCTCCCTCCTTCCTAATATTGTCCTCTCTCTTACCCGCAGCAGATAGGGAAACAGCCGGGGATGCAAGAAGCTTGGGGACAACCAGTGCTCTGGTCAGTTTCTGCCTAGGTCAAACTATCCACTACCCACATCTCTACTTCCTACTCCGAGGCCCCAGGCCCCCTTACTTCAATGCGTTACACAAGCCCTTTAAACAATATTTAAATGTAAGAAGGCAAGATATACAGTATATGCAAAAAAAAAGAAAGAAAAACAACTATAGCACCTGTGCCCAATTAAACCCTCCCCTTAATTAGTAGGCTGAAGGAAGGAAAGGAAAAAAAAAAACTATTTAAAAAGTGTCAGAAAAGGGTATTAAAAAGCTACAAGAAAAAGCCCCAAAAGAACCTAAAAATGCAACCCAGCAGTCACCAGCAGTCAAAAAGCAATACTTATTGACACTCCACTCAAGGCTCCACTGTTCAGCTTGCAACCAGCAGTTTTATCCAGCTCTGAAACTTTGTTGGTCGGACATTCCTACGGAAAAAGTCCAATGGAGCCCACACACAGTCGGATTATCCAACAACACGGTCCGAATAGACATTTTCCGTCAGAATTTCCTACTGTGTGTACAAGGGCTAAGGGGTTTAAAAGTATAGTGTTGATGGCGGTGGTGTCGGCACAATATGAGCTCCTCTATGTGCATGTGGGGAAGAATGGCTGGATGTTGGATGGAGGAGTCTTCACCCAAACGAAGTTTAACCTACATCACCAGACTGGTGGCCTGGCATTGCCACCTGATGCGGACAAGGTTGAACGACTCCCGTTTGTCTTTATTGCTGATTAAGCATTCAGTCTGGGAGAGCACCTGATGAGGCCATTCCCCCAGAGGACCCTCATCCCAGAGAGGAGGGTTTTTAACTCCTGGCTGGCCAGAGCAAGAAGAGTTGTTGAGAATACCTTTGGGATAATGGCGAGCCAGTTCCATGTGTTTCTGACAGCAATCCATATGGCAGACTACAAAATCAACCACATCATATTATCCTGCTGCATATTGCACAATTTTTGAAGGAAAAATGCCCAAAATTATATTGCCTCAGTTGGGCCTGAGGCCGGACTTCCTGAGAATCGTCTGACAGGCCTGGATACCGGCTTGGCCCCCCTAAGCGCCCGTGAAGTTTGGCAGAAATAGGTAAATTATTTTACGGGTAGGGGGGCCATTGCAATGCCAGACAATGTGTAACTACTGTGGCAGCACGCAGGTAAAATCACCTGGTTGTATTCAGGATGGAAAATATGTGTGTCCTAGATTCAGGCTTTATGCAGACTTTTACAATTAGAGGGGAAGAGTTAATGAGCCCAGCTGTAGTAAGTGGGCTCATTAAGACCTCTACAAAAAACCCCAGCATGCATAGGGAGATGCTCCATCCTGGAACCAGTTTTGTGTGTATAGACTGGGGAGTCTGAGATCTGTTCTGTGCGGTGAGTTAACGTCTGTGTGGCAAACCCCTACAATAGGGACAGGGACTGGGGCAGCACAAGGCTGCACCCAGTTGTTAGACAGGGAGTCTACGTGTGTAGTTAGAGGTCAAGCTGACCAGGATTTATTTTCTTGTTTTATTTTGTTTGGCTGTTATATGTATCACTGCATGTAGCCTAAATAAACCGGATCTTTTGTTTTTTGCACCTACACCGCTGTCTGCTGTGCCTGACTTTGTGTTGTGAACCCATCCAGGGGGTCACACACACCCGCTACCGAGCGAACCCCCTCACAGTTGGTGGAGAATGCGGGCAGTTTTTTTTTTTTTTTGTTAAGGCCAGCATGGAGGAGATACTGAGACAGCTGGCTCTAGCAAATGCAAACCAGCAGCAAGCAAATGCAAATCAGCAGCAAACAAATGCAGCTTTACAAAAGAGCCTTGCAGCTCAACAACAAGCCCAGCAGCAGGCAAATGCAAATCAGCAGCAGACAAATGCAACTTTGTAGCAGAGTTTGGAAGCCCAGCAGCAGGCAAATGCAAATCAGCAGCAGACAAATGCAACTTTGCAGCAGAGTTTGGAAGCTCAGCAACAAGCCCAGCAGCGATCTGAAGCCCGCTTCATAGACCTGTTGCAGAAGCAAGAGCAGAATTTTCAACAGCAAATAGAGACATTGATACAGCAACATCCGCAGACCAATGAAGCAAGTGGGTACAATAATACCGCAACCTTTGGTGTGAGCCGTTTACTGACAAAAATGACTGGAGAGGATGATCCGGAGGTGTTTTTGACCACATTTGAAAGGACTGCTGAAAGGGAAAAGTGGCCTAAGGAGCAATGGGCTGGACTGGTGGCCCCTCTGTTAACTGGGGAATTGCAGAAAGCTTATTATGACCTAGAGCCTGACCAAGCAAAAGACTATGTGGTGCTAAAAGCAGAAATATTGGCACGGCTGGGTGTCACCCTGGCAGTCCGGGCTCAGCGTGTGCATAACTGGACTTTTCAGGTTGGAAAACCTCCCAGGTCTCAAATGTATGATCTCATTCACCTGAGCAGGAAGTGGCTGCAGCCAGAGATTTTGACCGCACCAAACATTGTGGAACGTGTGGTTATGGATCGTTTCCTGAGAGCTCTTCCTACTGCCATCCAAAAATGGGTAAGCCATGGAGACCCAGAAAATGCAGATAAACTTGTGGATCTGGTTGAGAGGTACTTGGCTACAGAGAACTTGACCACCTCTTCCAGGGACTCACGGACTTTCCCCCCTAAGACCAGATCATCCCCAGTGGCGGGTAAGATGACTCTAAGGGGTGAGGGTGGAGAGAGTGAGAGGGTGGGAGTTCTACCTAAGGTCTGGCGGGAGCAGCCCAGGAAGCCCATGCTGCAAGAGGCAGTGAAAAAAATTATTTGCTACCGCTGCCGGCAAGAGGGACATATTGCAGCCAATTGCCCAGTTGTGGATGAGCCTATGCAATGTGACTTTATAAGGGAGAGACGTCAGTCGCTGTTTGCGACAGTTGCATGCACTGCCATTCGGGGACCTGAGAAACATTTATGTAAAATGTGTATTAATGGTAGACATGTTGATGTGTTGCTAGATTCAGGTAGCCTGGTAACATTGATAAAAGCTGCATTAGTTACTACAGAGGTCTCTGGGAAGAACAGGGTGGCTGTTATTTGTGTGCATGGGGACACCCGAGCGTATCCTGTAACTTCAGTGTTTTTTGAGACCCCCAAAGGTAACCTCTCTCATCAGGTGGGGTTAGTGTCTCAGTTACCACATGATGCTATTGTGGGAAGGGATTTTCCAAAATTCTGGGAACTCTGGGATTGTCCTGAGGCCCCCATTGGTGCCCCTATAAACCAGGAAGATGACCAGAATTCCTCTGGGAGTGGTGAGGACTCTCCTGAATTTCCCTTGTCGGTATTGGCGGAGAAACTCGAGAAACTGGGGAGGAGCCAACATCCTCAGATGAAAACAATGCCGTCTGTGGAGTTTTCGGATCTTGAGGTTCACAGGGAAAATTTTGCCACAGAACAGTTAAAAGACCCCACCCTAATAAAGGCACGGGAAAATGTGGTGAAAATAGATGGCGAGTTAGTGAACCCAGATAAGACTTGCCCTTATCCTTACTTCACTATGGAAAGGGACCTGCTATATCGAGTGGCTCAAAGGGCAGAAGAAACCATTGAGCAACTTGTAGTGCCCAAACCTTACAGGAAGTTGGTGTTAGAATTGGCTCATGGACACATTCTGGGAGGTCATCTGGGGACAGAGAAAACCAGAGAGAGGGTATTGCAGAGATTCTATTGGCCTGGGGTCATGAAGGAAATAGAAAAGTATTGTTCCTCCTGCCCTGTGTGTCAGAAGTCGGCACCTATGCCACATTTCCGTAACCCACTGGTACCTCTTCCTATCATTGAGGTCCCCTTTGAGAGGATCGCAATGGATTTGGTAGGTCCGATAATGAAGTCTGCTAGGGGGCATCAGTACATTTTGGTTATATTGGACTATGCCACCCGTTATCCGGAAGCAATTCTTCTCCGAAATACCTCGGCCAAAACCATAGCCAAAGAGCTATCCCTTGTTTTTAGCCGCGTGGGTATTTGTAAGGAACTGCTTACGGACCAAGGTACACCCTTTATGTCCCGGGTTATGAAAGAATTATGCAAGTTGTACAAAGTGAAGCAATTGCGTACATCTGTGTATCACCCCCAAACAGATGGGTTGGTTGAAAGATTCAACAAAACCCTAAAACAAATGTTAAAGAAGGTGGTGGATAGAGATGGAAAGAATTGGGATTGTCTAATACCCTATCTGATGTTTGCCATTAGGAAGGTACCCCAATCCTCTACGGGTTTCTCACCCTTCGAGTTGCTCTATGGGAGACACCCAAGAGGGCTGCTGGATATCGCCAAGGAAACTTGGGAAAATGAGAGTTCTCCTCACAGGAGTGTGATTGAGCATGTCGCCCTGATGCAAGATAGAATTGCACAGGTAATGCCAATTGTAAAGGAACATTTAACCCAAGCGCAGTTAGCACAGCAGAGAGTGTACAACCGTGGGGCCAAGACACGTACTTTTTCCCCGGGGGATAGGGTCTTGGTGCTAGTCCCTACAGTTGAAAGCAAATTTCTGGCCAAATGGCAAGGTCCATATGAAGTAATTGAAAAAATTAGTGAGGTGAACTACAGGGTTAGACAGCCAGGAAGGCGAAAGCCGGAGCAGATCTATCACGTCAATCTGCTGAAAGCCTGGAGGGATAGGGAATCCCTAGTCGCAGAGACTTTGTCACAAGTACAGCCTGATTGCTTAGTTCCTGAGGTTGGAATAGCAGACACCTTATCGAAACCCCAACAACAGGAGGTTAAAGAGTTTGTACTTCGTAACAAAGAGATTTTCTCTGAGCTTCCGGGACAAACATCTGGCGTAGAGCATGACATTATCACCCCGCCAGGAGAAAGGGTAAAACTAAAACCTTATAGAATACCAGAGGCCCGACGGGAGGCAATACGTGGGGAGGTTCAAAGGATGCTGGAATTGGGTGTGATAGAGGAGTCCCAGAGTGACTGGTCCAGTCCTATTGTACTAGTGCCCAAACCTGATGGGAGCTGGCGGTTTTGTAACGATTTTAGACAATTAAATAAAGTTACAAAATTTGACACCTACCCCATGCCACGTATAGATGAGTTGGTTGACCGGCTGGGAACAGCCCGATATATGACAACTCTTGATCTCACCAAAGGGTATTGGCAAATTCCCCTGGCCGAGTCGGCCAAGGAGAAAACTGCGTTTGTAACCCCAGATGGGGCATTCCAATATAAGAGAATGCCGTTTGGGTTACAGAATGCACCGGCAACATTCCAGCGGAAAATGGATAAGATTCTGAGGCCCCATCATAAATATGCTGCAGCTTACCTGGATGATGTGATTATCCATAGCACAGACTGGGTCTCACATTTGCCAAAAGTACAAGCAGTCCTAGACTCTATCCGGGAAGCTGGGTTTACGGCCAATCCAAAGAAGTGTACCATTGGACAGGAGGAGGCCAAATATCTTGGGTACACTATTGGGAGGGGGGTGATAAAACCCCAAGTCAATAAAGTCGAGGCCATACAGAGTTGGCCACGTCCCAACAGCAAGAAACAGGTACGAGCCTTTCTGGGAATCGCTGGCTATTATCGACGATTCATTCCCCATTTTGCTTCTCAGGCTGTGCCCCTCACCAACCTGACAAAAGGGAAAGAGTCGGTTATGGTTAAATGGTCCCCAGAGGCTGAGGAAGCATTTCAGTCCTTAAAAACAGCCTTATGTAGCCAGCCAGTGTTGTACTCACCAGACTTCTCTAAGGACTTTGTTGTACAAACTGATGCATCAGACGTTGGGTTAGGAGCAGTGTTATCCCAGGTCTGGAACGGGGAAGAGCACCCAGTCATTTACCTCGGCAGGAAGTTAAAGTCCCATGAGGTAAATTACTCCACGATTGAGAAGGAATGTTTAGCAGTGAAGTGGGCTCTAGATTCCCTTCGGTACTATCTGCTAGGTAGGCACTTTGACCTGGTGACTGATCACGCTCCTTTAAAGTGGATGGCTCAAAACAAGGAGACCAATAGAAGGGTAAATAGGTGGTTCCTGGCCCTACAGGAATTTAACTTTACAGTTAAGCATCGCCCTGGTGTTAAAATGGGGAATGTGGATGCTTTGTCTCGGATACATGCGTGTCTGGCTGCTTGTGTTACAACCCCAAGGTTGAAACAAGAGGGGGGGGTATGTGGCAGCACGCAGGTAAAATCACCTGGTTGTATTCAGGATGGGAAATATGTGTGTCCTAGATTCAGGCTTTATGCAGACTTTTACAATTAGAGGGGAAGAGTTAATGAGCCCAGCTGTAGTAAGTGGGCTCATTAAGACCTCTACAAAAAACCCCAGCATGCATAGGGAGATGCTCCATCCTGGAACCAGTTTTGTGTGTATAGACTGGGGAGTCTGAGATCTGTTCTGTGCGGTGAGTTAACGTCTGTGTGGCAAACCCCTACAATAGGGACAGGGACTGGGGCAGCACAAGGCTGCACCCAGTTGTTAGACAGGGAGTCTATGTGTGTAGTTAGAGGTCAAGCTGACCAGGATTTATTTTCTTGTTTTATTTTGTTTGGCTGTTATATGTATCACTGCATGTAGCCTAAATAAACCGGATCTTTTGTTTTTTGCACCTACACCGCTGTCTGCTGTGCCTGACTTTGTGTTGTGAACCCATCCAGGGGGTCACACACACCCGCTACCGAGCGAACCCCCTCACACTACTTTTTTAATAAAATAAATCTGATAAAATCTTGAATTTTCTTTATTTCTTGTGTTTGTTTTCGGCTGTCTCCTATTGCACTTGTAGTGCCAAGTGGATTTTCCTTTAGTAAGGACTGTAAACACAAAATTACTTAAAAAACTGGTGATAACCATTGAAAGAAGAAGCCACACATTGTTTTTATTTACATTTTTTTAGTATAAACACGCATGTTTCTAAACATAACATACAAAACTCTGGAACTTACAAAGTTCAACATAGAAAAACTGAAGGCACAAATAGATAATGTAACAATAGGAAATTTTTTTAAATTACTCCATAGTTCAGCTATAGATTCTAAAACAGCAGCGATGAGTTATAAATGTCTGACGAGATGGTACTATACTCCAGAAAAGAACAGTAAATTTCAGCCCGATAGCTCCAGGGAATGTTGGCGTGGATGTAAGGAGTTAGATACGATGACACATTTGTGGTGGGGTTGCCCAAAGATAAAAATGTACTGGAATCAAATTTTATCATATATCAAAGAGATCCCCAATAAAGCTGTGAGTGCTGACCCCTGGGTAGTGTTATTTCATGGGATAAAAAGCGGGGTCAAACAATACAGGGAGTATTTGATCCCACACCTGTTGAACGCGGGGAAAAAATTAATCCCAAAAAAATGGCAGGAGATGGAGGCGCCTTCAATGTGGGAATGGGTTGATATGGTGGAAGAGACTTATAAGATGGAATGTCTGAGAGGTAGTCTGGAAGAGAGGAGCAATAAATACACGATCGAGAAATGGAAGTGCTGGCAAGAATTTAAGAAGAAATGGCTTACCTCAGAAGGGCTAAGGTTGTAAGCCTCACACGGGTACAAATAAGGTAAATAAGGCAGAGGGTCAGTTTGAAGGAAGTGGTCCACAGAGTAGGTAGAGGGTTGGGGGAGATGGGAGGAGGGGGAAGATCTAGCGTTAGAAGAGCTTGGGAGGGGAAGGATTAGGTTTTGGTCCTAGTTTTATATTGAAGTTTGAATGGAAAATAATCTAAAATGATAAGCTTGGGAAAAAATATATATATAAATAAATAAAAATTGCCACAATGATGTGAAGGTATGAGAAGGGATTCTGAGCGTTAAGCTGCTTTGGGTCCTATGGCTATTATTTGGTTTCACTGAGTTGGCAAAAAGAAAAAAAGAAAAAAAAGAAAAACTGAAGGCAATATCAGAAATGATACTGTCAAAAATGTCTTGATATTGCCTTCATCAGATAAGGTGATGTCACCCCTGTAAAAGCCAAATTTTGAAGATGCACACAATTTGGGAGTCAAAATGGATATTTCCCTCCTGATCCCATGCTTAATGTCAACATGTGCTATCTCCCATCATGGGGGGATCAATGGACGTGTTTTGGGGGTGCAACCACTTTCTCTCACCTACTAGAGTTACAAGGAAGGGGTTGCACCCACAAAACACGTACATTGGTAACCCCTGATGGCAGATAGAAATTTGACTTTTAAAATCTCAAAAAAAGTCCAAGAAATTGAAAAATTATGGCATTTGAAAGAAATTCAAATTCTACCCAACACATCAATTATGTTGTTAATTTGTTGTTCCATAACATTGAGTTTCTTCCTGATGTCAATTTCACCATTCCACAACATGATGTCATTGATTAGCCTTTGTGCACTGTCACTTGTGAAATGTTCAGCTTTCTCTTGAACAACCAGCACATCACCTAAAAAATTTAGTAAAAAAAAAGTATTATAAATATGCAGGCATACATATAGTACCTGAAGCTGGGGTGTCAGACACTCACCTGTTGTGGTGACAATCTCACAGACTTCCTCCAGATCCTCGGGTTGTGGTGTTGTGCTGAGTTCCCCTTCTTTGTGAGGTGGGGGGTTCCTGATGTCCTCTGAGTCTTTTCTCCCCTATGAGAATGAAAGTAAAGGTATACTAAAGGTATACTTTGCACACAGATCTTTGAGTTCAGAAATAGGAATAGGAAACATTGCTGGGAAGTGGGGTACAATTGTCTGTTTTGGGCAGAGTTTCAAGCTGAAGACCTGATTTTTTACCTTTCCCAAGCTGGAATACTTACCTTTTTCTGTCAATTTTCACATATGGAGACACCCCAAGTATCCACTGGAGCACCTGTGTGGGACATCTTAAAAAGTTTGTTCTTGTGTGCCACAATAGTGCTCCTGAGTCCAGATCTGTAAACAGCTGCTGAGTGTCCTCTCCTTACATTACACTGAATTAAGCTTGCATTTCATTCTAGTTACAAAAACATCTAGACATCAATGTACAAACTTATTTTTAGACAAATAGGCATGATCAAATGTATTTAACGTGTATCTGCCCAAAACATATTTAATGAGCGAATAATGTTTCCTATGACCGATTAATGTGCCCACGAACATGAAAGTCGCCATTTTAAACTGTACTACAGTAATGAAAATCACATGGCGAAGTATGCAAGTAATAATAATAATTGGAACTAACGACAACTACTTACTTTTTAGAAGCACTTTCTTGATCCTTCTATACTGATCCTGCTCCCTCCAGTTTCAGGTCTGACCAGCGTTTCCTTATGTGCTCCTTTGATCGTCATACCCCAAAATTTTTGTGCAGACTCTTCACAACTTTCGTCATGATTTTGTCCTTTCTCACATTCGGTTTGGTGTATGGTCCATTCTTGCCATCATAGTTGTTCCTTTTTAAACATGAGTTCTTTTTATTGAAAAAAAGTGTATGGTACATACAGAAAAATAAAGGGTGTCAAAATAGAAACATATGGTAATCTCAGTTTCACTTCTCGTACATAATGTAAATACATGCCTCACATAGATAATCACATCAGTACATAGTGTTTGAATTATTATCGGAGCCGTACAACACCTCCATAGATCCACCCACCCCCCTCACCCCATCCCGCCCATTCCTGGCTCATCTCCATATACTTAACAAAAGTATAGACCCATACTCATCTAAAATCAGACTATTATATGCATGTTGCAGAGTTTTTTAGCCATCTGTCCCTATGGGTGTATATAAGTTCCTTAAACGGCAAGACACTTTTAATTTCTCCGAGCCATTGGGAGATCGTTGAAGGATCAGGTCTCATCCAGACTCTGGCAATAATTTTCTGTGCAGAAAAAAGGGTTTCATGCAAGAATATTTTGGTGTATTTATTTGAGTCAGGATCTGGGAAGATGCCCAGAAGACACGGCTTTGGCTGAAGCGTGACGGGGGAGCCCATCGTGTCATGTAGGAACCTCACCACCTGCGACCAATACGTTTGAATTTTAGGGCATTCCCAGAGGAGATGGAAAAAGTACCAGTTACTTGTGCACACAAGGGGCAAGTACTGGAATAGGTGTGTTTGTATCTGGAAATCATAAGCGGCGTGAGATATGCTCTATGCGTTATGAAAACTTGGGTCAGCCGGTCAGAGAGTTTGGGAGAAACTAGTTTACAGGAGTCCAATGCATCACTCCATTCGTCATCTGTAATAGGCCCCAACTCCCTTTCCCATCTGTTTTTAAGTGTGTAGGCAGCCACGGTCATGGGAGGAAGCGAAAACATAGCATAGAACTGTGAAATTAGTTTTTTGGGATCTGGGTTTTTAATCGCTGCCATCAGTGGGTTTGAGGGTAAAGATACATCATCTACGGGAAATTGGGAACGGTATGCATGACGAAACTGTAAGTATCGATAGTAAAAGTGATTCGGGAACCCGTATTCAGACTGCAGGTCATGAAAGGATTTTAGTTTGCCACCAGAAAGTATATGGGGCAAGTAAAAAATGCCCCTTCCACTCCACAATCCGCTATCCATGATCCATCTAAATTCTGGGATAATCCCATTATTCCATATGGGGGTATATTCATGCAGGGGTGGCAGGCACAACCTCGCAGAGACAATGTGCCACACCTTCCTATATTGGTATAGAAGAGATGCCTTCCTCCTCTCTCTCTCCGTTCCCCCAACAATCGCCACCATCGGGTCTAGAGTTAGTTTGGTCCATCGCGTGCATAGAAAATGTAAAAGGAAAAAGAACCGCGCTTGCCTGATCACAAAAATAGAGGCGAGCTGCAAGACCCAAATGTTATACTACATTAAACAACAAAGAAGAAAAAGGAGTGGGTTGCGCTAAAAAATTAAATAAATGTTAAATCTGTAAGAATAAATGAATAAATGTTACCACCAATCCTATACAGAAATACGTGCATAAAAAACAGCAACAATACATGTGCATACAAATAATTTCTTCTGTATGATAGAAGAGATAAAAAGATGAGGATCGGGCATCTAATAGTTATCCAATCCAATAATAAACGTGGTGAAGTCAAATAACAGTGAAAAACAGCACAGCTAGTAAACAATGCATAATAGAAAACGATCACATATATGATCGAAATAATCCATAAACATATTAAAAAGTCCATACAGAGAGTTCAAAATTATGAAATAGTAATAGCAACTCCCACGATGAAGAAACAGTGAAAAGAAGTCCAAATTAGTGTAGACTGTGAACACCTCCACCACGGTTAACACTGCCGCTTACCAGAAACACATGGTTCTTTATTACAGAGAACTACAGAGTGCAGATGGCTAATTCTCCCCAGCCAGGGATACTTGGACAAATAGGATGGTGAAGATGCCTCTCGCAACTCAGAAAATAGAAAATGTAGAAACCTGTCTTTTTCTGTTTTGTCTATATGAAACATTTGCGAAAGCTGAGCCGCTAAATAATACAAATTAAAGTCCGGGATTGCCAGTCCCGCTAGGTCTGTGGGCTGTTTTAGTTTTTGCCATGGGAGTTTGTGCCTATTATTACCCCATACAAAGGGTTTCAGAAGGGCTTCCATCACCTTAAAATGTTTAAGGACCAAGTAGACAGGGGAGTGCCAGAGCATATATAGAATTTTCGGAAGAAGGACCATCTTAACCAAATTTGTATGACCCATTACCCCCAGTGGGAGACGTGCCCATAGCTGTGTCTTCTGTTTAATCATGTCAATTAAAGGAGTTATGTTAAGTTTAATATAATCTGACGGGATTCTAGTCACCCTAATTCCAAGATATTTAATGGTATCCACCCTTTGTAGGGGAAGCAGGGCCCTGTCTTTGGGAGGTGGAAAACTGTCCAGGGGAAGAATTTGGGACTTGTCCCAGTTGATTTTTAGACCAGAAAACGTGCCAAACTCTTCTATCAGTGCTAAAGCAAGGGGGAGTGATTGTTCAGAGTCGTTTAGATAAAGTAAAGTATCATCAGCATAAGTGCTGATCTTCTCCGTGATCCCATCCCTACACAAACCCACTATTCCCGTATGCGCACGGATCGCCATGGCTAGCGGCTCCGCCGCCAGTGCGTAAAGCAAAGGCGATAAGGGGCACCCTTGTCTAGTGCCTCTAGAGAGGGGGAACTGCTCCGAGGGCCAGCCATTCGCCAACACCTTGGCCACCGGATTCTGATAGAGTAATTGGATCCACTTAATAAATTTGGGCCCCAGACCAAACTGGGCCAAGCAGGTCCATTAGTACTGCCACTCAACAGAATCAAACGCTTTGGCGCTGTCCAAGGCGACTATTATCCTAGTGCCGGCATCATCGTGAAGGGTCTGGAGGTTAATAAATAGTCTCCGGAGGTTAAACAACGTGTTTCTGCCCGGCATGAATCCTGTTTGATCCCCATGGATCAACGAGAGGATCACCCTGTTAAGGCGGATGGCAAGAACCTTAGCGAGTATCTTGACATGCACCTGCAACAAAGAGATGGGGCGGTAAGATTCCGGGAGATGCGGGTCCTTCCCAGGTTTGGGGATAAGCACTATAGTGGCCTCTCTCATGGTCTCTGGAAGTTTGGAAGTTTCAAATATAGAGTTATATATTGCCAACAGCCTAGGGGCCAACAGGTCTACGTAGGTAGAGTAGAATTCTATTGGTAGGCCATCTGAGCCTGGGGCTTTGGACGATGGAAACGCAGCAATGGCCGACACTATTTCATCCCTTGTCAGAGGTGCTTCCAATCCTAAAGTCTGTTCCTCAGTCAGTTGAGGAAAGTGCAGCCTCATCAAAAAAGATTCCATCCGGGAGGGGTCATTCGAGGCATTAGTGGTGTAGAGAGAGGTGAAAAAGTCACGAAACATCTGCGTGACCCGAAAGGGATCAGTCTCGAGCACACCCTGTGACGAGTGGAGGGAGATCACCACAGGGGGTCTCTCCTCACTGTGAACTAGATAAGTCAACAGTTTCCCCGCTCGTTCACCATGTTCAAATGACCTCTGCCTGAGAAAGAACAGCTTCTGTTTGGATTTTTCATAAACCAATTGGTCTAGCGTTCTGGAACGAAGTCTAAGGCTGCCTGCCTTTTCCTCCGAGGGGTCATTTATAATGTCCTGTTCCGCTATCTGTAACGTGTGTGTTGCCGCTGCTATATTTGCTACAGAAGAGCGCTTTACCTTGTTGATTTGAGTCTGTAAGGTCATTCTAGCATGCAGTTTAAACGCTTCCCAGACTATATGTGGTCGCACCGACCCTTCATTGGTCTCAAAAAATGCCCCCCAACCCGATTCCAGGTCACTATCCTCGGGGAGGAGAGTCAACCAGAAGGGACTGAGGTGCCACCTCATCGTGGGGTGAGCGTGTTGTAAGGAAAGCGTTAACTAGTATGGACAGTGGTCAGAGAGCGATCTGGGAAGTAAGCCCACGTCCGTGAGCCTAGGTAGGAGTGATTTGGAGAAGAGTATAAGGTCTATTCGGGACATAGAATGGTGAGTGGCTGAGAAGCATGTAAATGCCTGCTGTGTTGGGTGCCTGGTTCTCCACGAGTCCACCAGGTGGAAATCGCGGAGAAGTCGGGCAAACCTGGTCAATAGGGGGCACGGTGCGAGCTGTGTGGGGTCCGCCATCCTATCTAGAGATTTGTCCAGCACATTATTAAAGTCCCCCATCCATACCACCGAAGTAGCGGGATGGAGAGCCATATAATTAAAACCCTCTGTCAATACACCAAACTGGAAGGGTGGGGGTACATAAAATGCCATTATAAGAAACATATCCCCATGCAGCTTTGCTTTTATAAATACAAATCTACCCAGTGGGTCAATAACCGAGTCCTGGAGCTAAAAGTGTGTGCATTTAGCAATCAGTAAGGAGACTCCTCTGGAGTGGGTAGTATGGACAGAGTGATATGCCCAACCAATCCAAGGGTGCCGAAGCGCTCTAAGCATGGGACCTTCAGCATGTGTTTCCACTAAGACC
Source organism: Lithobates pipiens (assembly GCF_037356315.1). Classification (NCBI taxonomy): domain Eukaryota; kingdom Metazoa; phylum Chordata; class Amphibia; order Anura; family Ranidae; genus Lithobates; species Lithobates pipiens. The sequence goes on from NW_027507784.1 coordinate 212,750,585, forward strand.
ACTACATCTGCCTTCATTTTTTTAAGCTGCCCAAAAACGGCTGACCGCTTAATGGGGTCTCTCATTCCCCTCACATTCCAAGTGAGAAATTTCAGTGCGGCCATGGGTGCATACTAATCAATGATGAAACTCCAAGAGACAGATCAACCCGCCAGGTCGGAGCAGCCGGGACCCCCCCCCCCCAATCGGGAGAGGGCCCCACCCGCACCACCAGACACGTGTAGTACCATAGAAAACAATCGTATACAAACTCAAAAATAACTTTTTTAACGCGCGAAAACTGTATATCCCCCCTCCCCGCCCTGCACTGACCCCAACTAGTGTGGGCATTAAACCCTAACTGCCAACAGGGCACAAACCTTTTCCAACTCGGGGAGGAATGACATTGCAGCAAGAGAGTACCCGTAAAGGTGTCATCATAAGAAAGCGAAGTGTTATGCCATTCGTTCCAACCCGAGAAGTGCATAGTAAAGCGTTGGGCGAAACTTCGCTGTATTATGTGACACTATAGGACTGTGCTCACAAAGCAAGGTGAGCTTGCTAATTAGTTGTTTTCCCCCGCCGGCAAGGAGGGTTCCAAACAGTATACTCCTGTAAAAAGTGGGAAAAATAAAGTTTGAGTTTCAACACAGACATTGGTATGTTTAGCTGCAATATTCAAATGTTACAGGGCCCCATGTGGGGCATAACACTCTTTCCAATGGAGATGTCAGCTAAGGTAACTGTAACAGCTCTGTCTCCATCCTGTGAGGGAGGCCAGTCCAGGGTTGAGTATCCCAGCACCCAGGAACCCAGCCTCCACCCTCGCGGGCGGCTGTCTTAACCAGTGAGCAATGTACATATGCAGTCAGGCGCCCAGCCTCCACATGGCTGGCCCATCAGTGGGGGTAAATAAGGGAGGCCGTTAAACCACATGGGGCTGCATGGTAACATTCAGTATCACAATATTTTGGACCCTGGAGTGGTGGGTGCAGTAAGCACTCTTGTCGTGCAGTTTCACAATCACTCAGTGGGTATGAGGATACAGGGGCCCCAGTCCAGCAACACATACGTAATCAAATATAACAAGGTGAGAGAAGAGGGGGCACTTCCAGAAAACAGCCAGGAGTGGCAGACGAATTCGTAAATATATACTCATCTGTTGGTATCTCGACGTTCTAGCCATGACAATGCTGTCTCAGGATCCTCAAAAAAGTGGGCCTGGTCTGTGCCTTCCACACGCAGACGAGCAGAAAATAGCATAGCATATTTCATATTTTTGATTCGCAGGCGTCTTTTCACTTCCATGAAGTTTTTGCGTTTTTTCTGGACTTCAGAAGAAAAATCAGGGAAGATTGCTACGGTTTTGTTATCAAAAGGAATGTTCCCCTTTTCCCTGCTAAGACGGAGGATGGTGTCTCTGTCTCTAAAGTTTAGGAACTTGCCAATAAAGGTGCGGGGAGGCGCCCCCGGTGGGGGAGGCTTACCCGACAGTCTATGTGCGCGTTCCACCGCAAACATGGGGGAGAATGAGTCCCTTTCGTAGGTTTCCAAAAGAAGCTTTTCCAAAAAAGTCGGGGGGTCTCTGCCCTCCACCCCCTCTGGCAGGCCTATAAAGTGCAGATTACACCTGCGAATCCTGTTCTCAATATCATCCTGTTTCTGTAGGATTTGATTCACTTGGTGCTGCATGGCCTCCGAGGAGATCTGGAGGGGGGGGGAGGGAGTCCTCTACATTACCCAGGCGGGTCTCAGCTTCAGTGACCCTCTCCCTTAATTTCTGGAAATCTTGCCTAACCAGTGATATATCAACTTTTACCTCTTCAATCCTGGCTGTGAGGTTGGTTTGGCAGTTCTTACAGCTTCTTGACATGCTGTGATAGCATCAAGGAGCCTGGCTGTGTCTATGTTCCGTGCGTCCTCCACCCCCTGCATTGTGGCGCCATCTTGGTCTGCCTGGCCTGCTTCATCATGCCGAAATTGAGACAATCTAGCGGCCGCTGAATTGTTCCGTTTTGTTGGCGACATGTGCCCTGGGGTTTCCCGGTTCACGGAGCAGTCAGAACGGAGAAAAAAGTGCAGTCTGCGTCTCAGGATATGTGATCAGGATATGCAGCCGGCGGAGCTTAGCTCACATGCGTCCTATCTCATGCAGCTCCAGGTCACACCCCCCAACATAGTTGTTCCTACTCAAGATGTCCACCATCTCCACCATCTCTAGAAAGGCCATATTTGAGGCCTTAAATCTTCTCCTCTGAGATCGGGATGTTTTGGCCTCCGGGCTTTCTTCCTCCTCATTGCTGGAATTAACCTGCTCTGTCTCTGCCATGTCGCTCCTACTGCGCGAACGAGAAGGGGAGGGGAATATTCTAGAAATAACATCAGAGGCGAGTGACGCGGGTGGAGTTTCACGCATGGGCAGTATATATCAAGCTAACATGCATGTGTCGTATGTACGATCTGTGTGTGGAGGAATGAGGATGAACGTTCTAAGGAAGGTAACATCTTAACTTTGGTACATCAGTGGCCTATACTGCTTCAAGATTGAGGCCTATATTGGGATGAGATTATGAGAGTTTAGGCTGACATTAGCGTTTTTGTCTTGTGTATTGTCTTATAGGAAATATGAATCACTTTAAGGACCCAGAATTCATGGCCAGTTTCATAGACAAATACAGGGAGATGATGAATTTTTGGAAGGTGAAACACAGCTTAGATTATAATAAACAAGCTATATTTTGATGTTTAACGTTTATATTCATGTAGTGGCTTGACTACGAATTGTGCCTTTTGTATGATGGTAATTTATAACTATTCACAAACTGTATAATTATATGTTCTAATTGTTTATCAAACCCTCTAAATCAGCACTTTATAGTCCAAACAGAAATACAAATTATAACCCATACAAAAGTCAAAAGTAAATAACCTACGGACCCAGTGCCTTTCTAAACCTGGTCCTCACGGAGCTCCCAACCCTAACACTAAACGTCTAATAAAACTTATAGACACTACCTGTCCATAAACGTGCCTCCCGCCTACCTCCCACAGTTGCAACTAGTGTTATCTCACTTAACACTAAACAGCTCTAGGTCCTCAGTATGTATATCCGAACCTAGACTCATTAATTGTACTGCCGGTACAACCACACCCTTTCTAACCCCTCTCAAACTTACCCCTGTTCACTCTTCATAACTGCCCTATCTTCCCCCTTCCTTACCCTGCACCCCACCCCAATATCTTCCGACACTGCTTAAGATGACTTATTCTTTCTTAGGGAAAACCCCTACACTTATATCACACAATATCAACGGGCTCAACATACCAGAAAAGAGATCCAAACTACTAAGAGAACTCAAAAAAACAAGCTCATCAATAATTTTCCTTCAAGAAACGCACTTCAAAGGTCAAAACATACCTAAACTCACCAATAACTCCTATACAAGAGCATTTCACGCCACAAATTAATTAGCCAAAACTAAAGGAGTCACTATTCTCCTTCACAAAAACTCCCCGTTTGAACTTGAGCATCAACTCGCAGATCCCAAAGGGAAATGGGAAGGCTCCCTCATCACCCTTGCAAATGTCTACTTCCCCAACAAAATAGTGAATGAACTTAAATGGTTTACTGAGGGCTGTATAATCTTAGGTGGAGACTTCAACATCCCCCTCTCACCACTTCAAGACACATCAACGGGTCACTCTCATGTTTCATACAAAATTCTCAAAAGCATTAAAGTCCTACTACAATCTTTGACCCTGGTAGATTCATGGAGAGCAATCAATACCTCGTTTCCCAAAGAGACCTCACTAACTTAACTGAGACCAAAATTGGAAGCATAGCTTTATCAGACCATGCCCCGGTGCCAATTACCCTAAAATTCAACCCTTCCAAACAGACAACCTTTAACTGGAGACTCAACGCAGCCCTGCTTACCGACCAAACAATACATGACGACATACATCAATCCATTAAAAACTACTTTACCATCAACGTGGACTCTGACACAAACCCTCTCACCAACTGGGAAGCACATAAATGTGCCATTAGGGGAGATTTAATTAAGTGGGGAGCAAGAAGGAAAAAAGACAGAGACAAAAATCACTGCCCTTATGGACACGATTGCTAAATTAGAGATGTTACATAAGCAATCTTTGGCCTCCAAAGTAGAAAAGGAACTCACGCAAACTAAGAACGCCCTGAAACAAATTCTACACCTCAAAAAACAAAAATCTCTTTTCTTTCGGAAAAGTGTATTCTACGAACACGGGGATAAAAGTGAGAAACAGCTTGCGAGAGGTCTAAAAGAAGCGAATACAGCAAACCACATACACGCCATACACAACAAAGATGGAACACTTGAATACAACTCAGGAAAGATTGCTGAAATCTTCCACGAATTATACTCTAAATTATACAACCAACACAAACCCCCCCATATAACACTCACTAAAGAAAACATGATTCAAAAATTCTTAGAAGAAAGTAAAATTCCCTCATTGTCCCATGAAGATATGACTAGCCTAGAAGACTCCATTACCATCTTAGACAGAACTACAGGCAGCTATCAAGGATCTAAAATCAGGCAAAAGCCCCGGTCTGGACAGATTCACATCCCAATACTATAAAGTATATGCACAACTTCTTTCTAAACCCCTCTTAATAGCATTTAATCATTTAGTGAATAACAACAATGACTCAAACACACTCCTAATGGCATACATAGCTGGCGTTCCCAAACCAGAAAAAGACCACACAGACTTTGCGTATTTCAGACCAATTTCTCTTTTTTTTTTTTTTTTTTATAAATTCTTTATTTTCATAATATAGTGATACAGTCTTTCAAATCTAAACACGTACACACCTACATCTTATGTTTATCACAGTGCCATTCATAATTTAATCGTGCTTAATTTCTTCTATTACATTACCATATATCCTTATATTCACTATTATTTTTTTCCTTAACCTGGGATAGCCCTGGTTATTTATCTTTAAAGAAAGAAATACAAACGACAAAACACAAAAAAAAAGAGAGAAAGGGGAAAGGAACAAAGAAGAAAAAAAAAAAAATTGTTTCTCCTTTTCCCTCTTCCTCCTCCTCCATCTCCCCCCTCCCCTACCCCTCACAGGAACTACAGACCCTCCCACAGATATTTTAAATACAAGAAAACATTAAGATTGAGCTTTGTTTTAGCCCTGTGTTATGACCCAAATAATGTATCTCTCCCCTCAACCCTGCACAAGAAAAGCATGGAAGGATTTTCATATCCACATTCCAGACCAGGAACAAAATGGTAAGACAGGGATATTATAGAGACAAGATGACCCTTGACCAAAAAAAACAAAAAAACACCCCCATCTAATGATTTTGTTCCCTACATATAATATAGGGTTTCCACACTTCATGATACCTATCCTCTTGCTCTCTCAATATCATAGTCAAATTTTCCATTTGTTGGATCTCCGATACCCTGCTCATCCATTGTGATTTGGTTGGAGCCACCGTAGTTTTCCATAAAACTGGAATGCATGCTTTTGCTGCTGTAAGCAAATGCCTTAAAAGAGACTTTTTATATTTCTCTATGGATAACGGAACATCATGCAGTAAAAAAGCTGCCGGATTTTCATCAAGAGACACATCTGTTATTTCCTTCACTATTTCCGATACCATCTTCCAAAAATCTTTTACTCTGGGACAATCCCAAAATATATGTAACAGAGTACCCTCGCCTCTCTGGCAGCGCCAGCACAAATTTGATACTTGTGGGTATATCCGGTGCAATACTTCTGGGGTCCTGTACCATCTAGACAGAATTTTATAGCCCCCTTCTTGGTATCGAGTTGCTATTGACGCCTTATGCGTGAACATGAAGATCTTATTTTTCTGTGAGTCTGAGAAAGTGACTCCTAGGTCACTCTCCCATGCTCGTAAGAAAGCCAGATCTTGTGAGGCTTCTTGTTCCATCCGCAATGCATACATCGATGAAAGGGAGTGTTTCAGTGGTTCACCTTTTAAGCATATCTGTTCAAACCCAGATAGTGTCCTAATCACCGGTATTCGCTGCCTGCTTGATCGAAGAAAAGCATTTAGCTGTACTCACCTGAATGGGTCCAAGTCCTCCCTAAATTCTTGTTCGATCTCTTCTTTATACATTACATGATTATCAATTGAAAAATGTATAACCCTACTGATTTCCTTTCGTCTTAGATCCCTAAAACCCTGATCTGTCAAACCTGGCTGAAAACTCGGAGTGCCCAAGATTGGTATCATAGGGCTTGGATGTTCTGATATCCTGGTCTTCTTGAATAACTTTTGGACTGTCTGTAGTGTGGCACCCACTGTCGGATGTCTACGTACCTCTTGTGGAATTTCTACCTCTGAGAGCCACACTATTCCTTCCAGTGGTATCGGGATTATTGCTTGTTCCATATCTATCCAAGGTTTTTCTTTTTGAAATCTACACCAATCTACTACCCGTGCTAAATGTGATGCCTCATAATAGCCTACTGGATCTGGGAATCCTACCCCTCCTCTCTCTTTTGGTAATATCAAAATATCACTGCGTATTCTCGCTTTTTTACCTGCCCATATAAATTTAGTAAATCTTGATCTCAGATCTCTCAAAAATCTTACAGGGAGCTTTATAGGTAGGGTCTGGAACAAATATAGTAGCCTTGGCATTACGTTCATTTTGATAATATTAATTCTCCCAAACCATGTAAAAACCTTTTTCACCCAACGTTCAAAATCTAACTTGATCTGTCGTATTAATGGGATAAAATTTTGTTCAAACAATCTGTTCAACTTATTTGATATTTTAGTCCCTAAATAGCATATGTGGGAATCCGTCCATCTGAACGCAAAATGCACCGCTAGCTGGGATTTCATTACATTATTCATTTCTACCCCCATCGCTTCCGATTTACTGTAATTTACTTTAAAGTTAGATATCTCTCCATATATGCGCAGCTCCAGTAACAAAGAAGGTAAGGAAATCCCTGGGGAGGTTATGAAAAACAGCAGATCATCGGCATATGCAGCCAATTTATGTTCATTTTTTTTTATTGAAATGCCCTGAATATCAGGATTAGCCCGAATTGTTCTCAAAAAAGGTTCTAATGTGAGAATGAATATGATAGGGGAGAGTGGACATCTCTGACGCGTTCCATTCCTTATACAGAATGGTTCAGACATTATCTCATTTATCTTTACCCTAGCTTTTGGGCAAGAATATAAACTATCGATCCAATTCTGCATCCCATTGTTTAGTCCTATATGCTGTAACGTTGCTCTCAGGAATGTCCAGTCGACCCTATCAAATGCCTTCTCTGCATCCGCCGATATAAGTACTAGCGGTTTTTGATAGTATTGTGCTATATATAGAGCATCAATAACTCTCTGCGTATTTTCTCTTCCCTCCCTACCAGGGGTAAATCCCACTTGATCTGGATGTATTAAAGCTGGAATAAATGGCAAGAGTCTATTCGCAAGTATCTTTGTTAAAATCTTGAGGTCTACATTTAGTAAAGAAATTGGGCGGTAGCTGGCACATTGAGTTGGGTCTTTCCCTTCTTTCGGGATCACCGTTATATGAGCCATTAGCGTTTCTGATCGCATCCTTTGCCCATCCCGTATAGAGTTAAATGCCTCTATAAATTTTGGTGCCAATATTTCAAAAAAGGTCTTATAATAAAGTAATGTATACCCATCCGGGCCTGGGGCCTATCCGGGTTTCATTTCTTTAAGGGTTTCTGACAATTCCTCTATTGTAATTGGTCCATCTATATTTTCTGCTTCTTCTTCAAGAAGCATAGGCATTCCCGATGCTGTTATGTATTTTTTTACCCTTTCCCCTCTAGAAGGTATCCCCGACCTGGGCCGTCTATCTTCAATTTGATAAAGAGTAGTATAATAATCCCTAAATGCTTTTGCAATAGCCTGTGGTGAATTAATTAACACATCTCCTTGGGTTTTAATTCTCTCAATATAATTTCGTGCTCTCGTTTCTCTGAGCGCATTTGCCAACACTCTGCTGGGTTTATTTCCGTATTCATAGTATACTTGTCTACACCGAGTTAATTTTGCTTTTGCTTTATCCGTCAATAACAAATTCAATTCTTCCCGTAACCTCATTAATTTTTCTTCAGTCTGTTGCACCTGCGATTTTTTTATGTACTGATTCAAGTGTCCAGATCTCTTCCAGCAGAGTGTCTAGTTTAGCGCCCAGAGCCTGTTTCCTTTGCGCTTCTAAAGAAATAAGAATTTCCCTAATATAGCATTTATGTGCTTCCCATCTACATAGTGGGGTTACCTCCTCTGATTCATTTGCTATAAAGAAGAGTTCCAATTCCTGGGCTATCTGATTCTCGTACTCTGGTTCTCTCAGGAGTGTCTCATTCATCTTCCAGTTCCATTCTCGCTGGGTTTTCTCTCCTCATTCCATAACGCTATTAGTTGGCGCATGGTCCGACAGCGTAAAAGATCCTATGGACACCTCTTTCACGCAGGACAATGCACTTTGGGATATGAAAATATAGTCTATTCTAGTATATGTCTTATGTTTAGCTGAGAAAAAAGTATAGTCTCTTTCCTGTGCATGGAGAATTCTCCATGTATCTATTAACTGCAAATCCTGTAGCATTTTCTTCGCTCTGCGCAATTTTACTGCAGATAGATAAGAGACTCCCTTTGAGACATCCAGGGCAGGGTCTAATGCTATATTCAGATCCCCTCCCTTCGACAGAATCCCCTCTTTATTTTGGTATATCAGATTTAAATATGTCTCAAGTGCCGCGTCCTGGCCCTCGTTCGGTAAATACAAATTAACTAATGTTACTTTTTGTTCTTGTAAAATGCCTTTTACAATAAGAAGTCGTCCTGCCTCATCAGTAATTGTCTTACATTCTTTCCATAGTATTTGATTTGAAATCATAATTGATACTCCGTTTGCCTTTGTAGTCTGTGCAGCACTGTGATATACTGTAGTAAATCTCCAATTTCCTAATTTTGGGATTTTGTCCTTTCTAAAATGTGTCTCTTGTAGGAAAATAATTTGGGTCTTCAATCTCCCTAGTTCTGTTAACAATCTAGTCCGTTTCTCTGGGCTGTTTAACCCCTTTACGTTATAGGAAGTCAATTTTATCCTAGTCATCTTTTATCGCTTGGCTACAACCAGATCCCAATGCCGAAAATCCAGATAGCAGGGAGAAGGGGAGGGGGAGAGGAAGAGGAGAAAAAAAAAAAACAACGATAAATGTATCCCAGGACCAGGCAGACTAAAGGCCCTAGGTCAGTGATGGCGAACCTTGGCACCCCAGATGTTTTGGAACTACATTTCCCATGATGCTCCACTACACTGCAGAGTGCCTGAGCATCATGGGAAATGTAGTTCCAAAACATCTGGGGTGCCAAGGATCGCCATCACTGCCCTAGGTAATGTAGAATCTAGGCGTTAGCAGGCTCTATACAGCTAAGAGTCTGCCTGCCAATCGCCTAGTAAAAAGAATTAGAAATTTAAGATGCCTCTAGCTTTCCTCCCCTAGAAGGAGAGGCGTCTAACTTATGGAAAGTGAATAAGCAAGACAGCGATCTCAGCTCTGTTAGCAATCCATATACACCCTTTATCCTGAATTTCCCCCTCTTTAACCTATCGCACCATCAACCCTTTTCTAATGTATCGGATTTCTTAGCTATCATATCTTTTCATTTTCATAACCCCTTTACTTCCCTATCTATCCCAAACCCATCCCCTCTTTTCTCTTTTTCTTCTTTCCTCTCCTCCTTCTACCCCCATTGCTTTACATTTATTAAATTCCAAAAAAAAAGAAAAAGAAACACCTCCAGGCGGGTCCCTTTATTATTATATTGTTCAGATATTAATAGGATTCACATCCCAATACTATAAAGTATATGCACAACTTCTTTCTAAACCCCTCTTAATAGCATTTAATCATTTAGTGAAAAACAACAATGACTCAAACACACTCCTAATTGCATACATAGCTGACGTTCCCAAACCAGAAAAAGACCACACAGACTTTGCGTATTTCAGACCAATTTCTCTTTTAAATATAGACATTAAACTACTAGTGGAAATCATAGCCAATAGAATTAAACCCCTTCTATCAAAAATAATAGGTCCGGAACAAGTCGGCTTCCTGCCAGGATGGGGTGCTAGAGACAATATAACAAAAACTTTAAACCTCATCCACTACTCCCAGAGGGCAAAAGCCGAGGGCCTTCAATAGAGTCTCTTGGGATTACATGATGACTACATGCTTACATATAGGAATGGGCACAAATATGTTAAATTGGATAAAAGCACTCTACCAAAAACCACAAGCAAAAATTAAAGTAAATAACACTTTCTCAGAACCACTAAATATACAAAATGGCACACGTCAGGGCTGCCCACTCTCACCGGTTCTTTTTATTTGAACATTAGAACCTCTTATCAGAACCATAAAGCTATCCTCAGCAATTCCTGGTCTACACATTCATAATAGAGAATAGGGATGAGCTTTGTGTTCGAGTCAAACCCATGTTCGTCTCGAACATCGGCTGTTCGCCTGTTTGGCGAATTCTGAACATTATGGGCCGTTTGCGCCAAATTTGAGTGTTGCGTCATGGCCCATAATTCACTGCGGCTTCGCAGTGCATTGCTGGCTGATGATTGGCCAAGCATGCACTATGACCCGCATGCTTTGGCCAATCACAGCGCAGAAAAAAGGGAGAGCCGTGATTGGCCAAAGCCAGGGTGGCTTTGGCCAATTATGGCTCAGGGGGTTTAGTACACGCCTCACACTATATGAGGCCACCTACGCGGCGGCCTTGCATAGGGTGTTGCGTCGGTGGAGAGAGAGATAGACAGAGAGACAGTGTCTTTGAATTTCCTTTGAAGCTGTTGTGATTACAGTCGGCGTATTGTGCCACCTGCACAATGCACACATAAAGTTACCCCAATTGGTGGTGTTCTTCTGATCCTATACCACAGACAGCTGCTGCAGCAATTACAGTCAGTGTATTGTGCCTCCTGCACAGTGTACACCTAAAGCTAACCCAATTGCTGGTGTTCTTCTGATCCTATACCACAAGCAGCTACTGCAGCAATTACAGTCGGTGTATTGTGTCATCTGCACAGTGTGCACCTACAGCTACCCCAATTGCTGGTGTTCTGCTGATTCTATCCGCATGCAGCTGTAGCAATTACAGTCAGTGTACTGTGTCATCTACACAGTTTGCACCTAAAGCTACCCCAGTTGCTGGTGTTCTTCTGATCCTATACCACAAGCAGCTGCTGCAGCAATTACAGTTGGTGTATTGTGTCATCTGCACAGTGTGCACCTAAAGCTACCCCAATTGCTGGTGCACTTCTGATCCTATACCACAGGCAGGCAGCTGCAGTAATTACAGTCGGTGTATTGTGTCATCTGCACAGTGTACACCTAAAGCTACCCCAATTGCTGGTGTTCTGCTGATCCTATCCGCAGGCAGCATTAGCAATTACAGTTGGTGTACTGTGTCATCTGCACAGTTAGTACCTAAAGCTACCCCAATTGCTGGTGTTCTGCTGATCCTATACTGCAGGCAGCTCCAGTAATTACAGTTGGTGTATTGTGTCATCTGCACAGTGTGCACCTAGAGCTACCTGTCAGGGAAATAGGCACATCCCTATACGCAATTCCGCAAGGTTAGTGAACCAGCACAGGCAAGGTCGCACACCAGTGCACACGGATTATCAATGTCTTTACTAAGCGAATGCCTGGCACCGCGATTGGACGAACACGCGTGGGCAACAATGCCACGGATCTTGTGAAGACACACGTGCGCACCAATGCGGACATGCGAACACACACGCACAACGGCGCGTGCACGACGTGCACAGTATAATCCAGCCATGTGAGAGGCTGACAGAGGTGACTCCCTGATGGAGGCCGCTCTGCAACAAATCCCAGCCCTTACCCCAGTCATTAATTTTCATTTTTTCCGTTTTGCTCCCCTTTTTTATGTCACTCTTCACCGGGGGTTTTTCACCACTTTTTTATATCTATATATCACTTTGCTCATTTGATATTTACACACTTTAGTGGCTGTTTTTTGATGGTATGTTTTCACCCCCACTTGCGTTTATTTATCTCACTTTCTTCTTTATTTCCATCACTGTATTTTCAGCTATCACCTTAGCATTCTTAACTATTACACAACACACTCTGGTTTTATCTCCTCTGGGGCATGGGACTCCGCATAGGTATATATACGAACTGTGTGGCTATATATCCAAGCATAAAGGGCTTAATATATATGTAGGGGCATATTTTTATGCCCACACACTATATAGTGTCTCATATATTACATCTAATATATTTTCATTTTTCAATTTTTGCCGTAGGTGCTGCCTATTTATACCCGCATCATTGGGTGGTTGTGCCCCCTCCCTTTCCGATTTGGGAAGTAGGGTGGGGCCTCTCAATGTGTGACCTCCCATAAGCCATATTGTGGTTCTAGCCCGTCCTTGACTGCGGCATCTGTGGGGCAATCCTAGACCCCAGCTTGGGAGTCAAGGGGTTTTCCCTTTTAAATAAGACGCTCTTCATGTGGGAATACGTTTTTCTTTTCTGGATACAGTGCATGGGGTAACTATACTAATTGTTCGTACCCTATATTATTACAAAACGTTAATATTGGGCGTAAAAAAATAATCGATATGTGCTTTCCCTGCAGACGGTCCCTCTGAAGAAGACCCCAGTGAGGGTTGAAACGCGTCAAGGCTGTTATAACAATTTTTCACAACTTTGACACTCATTTTATAATGTTGTTATGAGATTATTGTCCGTAAAATTGTATCCGTTTCTATTTTATTACCAATCTCCCACTGGAATTCATGTTTTAATTACCATGTCATGAATTGTTTTTCATTCCAATAAATACAGATTTTGTTTATACATTGTATATTTATTATTACTTTTCTTTTTTGATTGCTGCCTAAAAACCCAATTTTAGGGGAGCCTTTCCCATTTTGTATATCTCGGGGGTGAGCAGTACTCTCTAACCTTTTGGTATGTGTCTTTCCTTTGTTACCCCAGTCATTCAGAAGCTCCAAGAGGAATACCTCCAGGTGAAGGAACATCTGCAGCACGTTCCAGAGTCACCCATGTATTCTGGCCAAGGCCCGCCTCCAGCTGCAGCTACCATGATCATAACCCCTCCAAATCCGTGAGTCCCAGTGCCAGAATGTTTTTGTAGGGATCGAAGGAAATTCAGGTAGTTTAAAAATTGCTGTTACCTGTACTTTGCCTTGCAATCACAGACTTTTGCCACTGAGGCAAAGTAGGTTTTACCATTTCGTTACTAAGTGATGAACCTCAGACTTGGGCCCATGGCCTATGGGAACAAAGCAGCCCAGTTCTTAACACTGTGGATCAGTTCTTCGAAGTCATGGCACAATTATATGATGATCCCTTAGGGGGTAGCTACAGCCGAAGCGACCTTGTACTCCCTTCGTCAGGGCTAGCGCCCTGTGGAAGATTATACGGTAAAATTCCGCACATGGTCTACAGACTTCAGTTGGAAAGAGGTGGCATTAAAATATCAATATCGGATAGGGTTGTCTGAGGCCCTGAAGGATGAGGTAGCCAGATTAGAGGTCCCCTCAACACTTGATCTCATCCAGCTAACAATTCAGCTCGACAGAAGCTTGCAGGAACATCAGTCTGAATGCGCTCAAACCTGCCGTCCTATCTAGACACCGCCTCCAGTTCTCTCCGCGTCAGCTTCCTTACAGATTGGCTTGGTACATGCAGCATTAACCACTGAGGAAAGACTTAGTCGCCGACAGGCGAATCTCTGCTTCTACTATGGGGGATCAGGACATTTCATTAACAGCTGTCCCACAAGACCAAGAAAATCCACCCCCTGTACTCTGGTCCACCTCCATGTAGCCAAGTCTTCTTCAGCCCACATCGCACTCCCTGTCACACTGCTGGTGGCAGGCAAAGAAGTTTATCTTCAGGCAATACTTGATTCCAGGGCATGTAGTTGTTTCTTGGATTTGGCCTTGGCAAAGAGTCTCACTCTCCCACTTAATCTCAAGAAACAGAGACTGGCAGTCCATCTGGCCGACGGCTCCTTACCTAGCTCCAGATATGTCACTCAGGAAACTATGTCCATCCTTACCATCACCAATTCGGTCATTGGGAGTTTCTTAGATTTGATGTCCGAAGTTCCCCCATATTCCCTGTTATCCTGGAAATTCCGTGGCTACAGGCGCACAATTCTCGGATTGATTGGTTCAAGAAGGAGGTATTCTTTACATCTGCCTATTGCCAGCAACATTGTCTGGCCCCTGAGTCCAAAGATTTTCCTGACGTTTTTGATAAGAAGAAGGCGGACACCCTACCTCCACACCGTCCAATATGATTGCCCCATCGAGTTACTACCTTTTGGTTGGATATTTCCCCTTTCTGAGACTGAACTCGGGACCCTGAGACAATATATCGACAAAAACCTTGAAAAGGGATTTATCTGTCCTTCCTCTTCCCCTGCCGACGCAGACATCTTTTTCGTTGAGAAGAAGGATAAGACTTTGAGACTATGTGTGGACTACAGGGAATTGAACAAAATCACCCTTAAAAACCTCTACCCGCTCCCGCTCATTCCTGAACTCTTTCAGAGGTTCCGTACAGCACATATCTTCACCAAACTTGACCTACGTGGAGCTTACAATCTCGTCCGTATCCGAGAAGGGGACAAGGGGAAAATAGCGTTCAGAACAAGATTTGGACATTTTGAATATTTAGTCATGCTATTTGGGTTGTGTAATGCCCTGGCGACTTTTCAGCATTTCATTAATGACATCTTCCGGGAGCATTTAGACCACTTTGGCATCGTCTACCTTGACAACATTCTTATCTTCTCATCCACTCTAGAACGTCACAGAATCCACGTTAAGAAAGTACTATGCATCCTCAGAACACACAGGTTATTCGTTAAGGCCAAAAAGTGCGATTTCAAAAAGGAATCAATTGAATTCCTGGGACTCATCATTACCACAGGTGGAATTACCATGGGTCCTCAAAAGGTGAAGTCTAACCTTGACTGGCCAGCTCCTTCCGACAGGAAGGGAGGTTCAGAGATTCATCGGCTTTGCAAACTTTTACAGAAGATTCATAAGAAATGTCTCCACCATTGTAGCACCCATTACTCAGACCACCCACCAGCATACCAAATTCCATTGGTCTGTAGCAGCTCAGTCCGCCTTTGACCAGCTAAATACCCTATTCACTTCCACACCGATCTTGCAGCATCCCGATCCTGCTTTACCTTATGACCTGGAAGTTGACGCTTTGGAAGTTTCCACCGGGGCAATTCTATCTCAACGTCAGGTCCCCATAGCATTACTGCATCCCGTGGCTTTTTCCTCCCGAAAAATGAGAGGAACTACGATGCGGGGGATCAGGAACTTTTAGCAAATAAAACTGCTCTCGAGGAATGGAGGTATCTCCTGGAAGGTGCCGTTCATTCCATCCTAATTTTTACGGACCATAAGAGCACGGCCAATCACTTGAGACCCTGACAGGCTCGATGGGCTCTATTCTTCTCAAGGTTTAATTTTCATATAACCTATCGCCCAGGGTCAAAGAATGGAAAAGCGGATGCCTTATCTTGAATGTTCCCAGACACTCCAGAAGAGATTAGACCCAGTACAATTTTGTCTCCCCAAAATGTCCTATTAATTCAACCAGATCTAAGATCCTCAATTGAGCAGACCTCTAGACAGTGTACTGAAGCAGAAGTCTCCTCCTTGAGAAGCCAGGAAGGGCTTCTATGGCACCAAGACAAGATTTTTGTCCCTCAGCAAGCCAGACTACAGGTGTTGAAAACCTTTCATGACCAACAGCTAGCTGGCCACTTTGGGATCCGAAAAACAGCTTAACTTGTGCAGCGTTCCCTATGGTGGCCCACTCTGAGATCGGACTGTAATAAATAAGTTGACTGTTGCACAACCTGCCAGCGGAACAAGGGGTCCAACGCCAGATCTTGAGGCTTGTTAAGACCATTGCCAGTCCCGGAACAACCTTGGAAGAAGATTTCCATGGACTTCATTGTAGAGTTGCCCCCCTCAGAAGGATTAAGGACCATCTTGGTTGTAGTAGACCATCTGTCCAAGATGGCGCATTTCTTGCCAATGAAGGGTACTCCCTCTGCCTTGGATACAGCAAAGATCTTTATAAAGGAGATTATCTGATTGCATGGAATACCAGATAACATTGTATCAGATAGAGGGGTACAATTTACCTCTAGGTTTTGGAGAAGTCTCTGCAAATTACTGTCAATTGAGATATGCTTGTCCACGGCTTATCATCCACAGAGTAACGGTCAAACTGAAAGGACCAACCAGACACTGGAACAATATCTGCAATGCTTCTGTTCTTTTTCTCAGAATGACTGGATCTCATTGTTACCTTGTGCAGAATTTGCATACAATAACTCGGTGCGCTCTTCTACCAACCGATCACCCTTCTGGGCAAATTACGGCTTTCATCCTTCATTTTTACCTAACATCATTCCTGAATCCCCAGTTCTGGCAGTTCAGGACAGAGTAGACTTCATTCAAGCAAACTACTGAATACTCCAGAATACCATGAAGAAGGTGCAAGAGGACTATAAGAAACAATATGATAGGAAAAGAAGAGTTAACCCTACCTTTAAGATAGACGATAAGGTGTGGCTCTCATCAGTAAATCTCAAGTTCCCATGCCCATCTCGGAAATTGGGACCCAAGTTCCTGGGCCCTTTTGAGATCAAACATAAAATTAACCCTGTAGCCTTTGAACTTGCTTTGCCTGAATCTTTTAGAGTCCACCCAGTATTTCATGTTTCACTTCTTAAACATGTTATTCCTAGTCCTTCTCCAGGGAGAGAAGAAGTGCCCCCACCTCCGGTCCAGGTTGGAGATGAAACCGAATTTGAAGTAGAATCTATCCTTGACTGTAGTCGGAGAGGTAGGACAATTAAGTTTCTAATTAAGTGGAAGTAGGATTCTGCCGAAGAAAACTCTTGGGAGCCTGCTAGTTATGTGAATGCTCCTAGGCTTATACACAGGTTCCGCAGCAGTTATCCCCACAAATGGGCACATTTGGGCATCCGAACTGCCCATGGGGGGGCACTGTCAGGGAAATAGGTGCATCCCTATGGGCAATTCCGCAAGGTTAGTGAACCAGCATAGGCAAGGTCGTGCTAACGTGCGTCAGCACACACGGATGCACAATGTCTTTACTAAGCAAACGCCTGGTGCCACGATCTGGCGAGCACACGCGCACAACAATGCCTCGGTCATGTGAATGCACGTGCGGAACGGCGCGCACACAACGTGACACAGGTGCCTTGTTTATTTAAACACTCCTCTGACAGCACCACATCGCTGGATTATCATCAGCTTCTCCTGTATACCTGTGTTTGTGATTCCTGTTACCTGATCTCCTGTGCTCCGACCCAACTTGTTTGACATGCTCCTTCTGACCTCCTGGCTCTACCTACCGGCTTGCATCCGACCTCTCCTTGTCTGCTCCCTGCATCTGATTCCGGTTTGGCTAACGGACTGCGTGTGTTCCTGTCTCCTGTTCCTGGACTTGTGGCTCCGATCTTTGGACTGTCTTACGTGTTTGACCCCTGGCCTGGCTTCCGACTCTGCTATTGGACTTCCATTTGTCCTCTGCTTTGGACATCTTAAAGCACGACTGCCTCCAGAGACTTACTCTACCTAGTTCCTGGCACCAGCTGCTACTACCAGGCAACCCATGCTTCTGTGGGCATCGCATCCCTGTGTCATCTTCAGGGTTGTGCTGCACTCGGCCGCAAGGGGAGCCTTCCCGGCATCTCGGCCTCCTACCAAGCTCCTGACACCTGGGCTACTCAGGCTATTCCTTACCTAGGAACTAAACTATCGCCATGCCCACACCAGCTATACTATAGAATTCTCCAAAAACAACTTCCCCAAATACACAATCAAATGAGAGTTTCTGGCCTCTCTACACTGAAAAGAATAGCCTCATTCAAACTGATGATCCTGCCCAAACTCATATATCGGTTTTGCACAGTAGTATTATCAGTTCCGCAGTCTTTCTTCTCCTCAGTGCAAGGACAACTCACAAAATTCATGTGGAACAAGAAACCCCCTAGGTGTGCTAACCATATTTTAACAAGACACCATAACATCTGCACCTACTGCTACCCCTTTATTCTGGACCAACTATACTACTGGTGGCAATCCTCAACCAACAAAATTTGGTCGGGTATAGAATACTCACACCACACAACTCATACACCATCGGACACTCTTCTTCTCACTACTACGGGCTCCCCACTATCTACATCACATTCCTCCCCGCCAGTGACAGCATCACTTCTGGCCTGGAAGAAGTCTACATATGACACACCCCCTATTCAACCCACACAGTCCTACTCCCTCCTTCTAATGAGCACTAATGGGTCAAATCCCAGATCTCAGAATCCAGCATTGGCACACTTATGGAGTCAACTCTCTACTAGACCTCACATCACAAAAGTCACTGAAAACATTCAAGGACCTCCAAAATGAATATCATGAATACCTAGTGGACCACCGTCCCCTCACCCAAATTACACACTATCAAAATGGAAATCAGAACTAGACTTCACTACAACCCCTCTCATGTGGCAGAAAGCCTTCAAATACACCTATGTGGCATCCCATTGCTTCAATCACTGGGAAATGTATCAAAAAACCCTACACAGATGGTATCGAACACCCTACAGACTGTCAAAAAGATACTCTAACTTACCCTCTACTTGTTGGAGAACCTGCAGCAGTATAGGCAAAATTGCACACCTCCTCTGTTTTTGCAGATCCCTCAGCTCCTTTTGGAGACAAGTCTTCTCCATAATCTCCTCCAAAACACAAAGCCCTACTGATCTCTCCCCATTACCAGCTTTACTCCATTCGGGCATAGAAAAATTCCCTACCAGATTCAGAGACATAATCATACATCTTTCTCAAATTGCCTTTCAGGACAACCCTGGAGAGAGCGCAGTGCTTTTTCAGGAAACACTTGCAGACCTTTAAATCCCTCCTCTTCCACCATGGCTTCAGTTATTGTGTTTCCTCCGCCATGGTGGAAGCACTTGCAGGAACCATAGGGCTGCGTTCTCTCCAGGGTGGAGTTGAAAGGCCTTACCTCGTGAGGTGCTGTGCAACAGCGTACGACCATCCGAGCTCCCTCCCAGTACGATCGGAGGGCACTCCGGAGCTCCCAGCCTTTTCCAGCTCAGGGGAGCAGTGGCCGACAGGAGGTCGAAGCGTCCGAATGTCCGGAGCTCCGATTTTTGTTTTTCGCTCGCTGGCACTGGTAGGTTCTCAGATGTTCTCCCTGGCGGGTGGGTGGTGCGTCGGGCTTCCTGTTCAGGTGGAGCGATGAGTGGTTCTGGTCGCTTGGAACGCAGGGGCCTGGGGGGGGTCCTTACTCCAGTGTTTCCACTTCCACTTCCCCAGACCCGGGAAGCTTAAAAATGTGGCTGTTGGTTTCAGTTCCCCACTGCGCTTCCTGCATAATGGAGGGATCGTCAGTGACGGTGGAGGCAGACACCACAGGCACCGGTCAGGCCCAGGTAAAAGGGGCACAGCGGTGCTCTTTATTTATGGGTTGTATTTTCTTGCCGCTACAGTTTTCTAAGGTAACTTCTCTTGGATCTGTAGTCTATTGGTGGTGGCACTGGTAACTCTGTGGGTGGTTTCTTCTGTTGCTGGTGGTTGTGGGGAGCACCATGGATGGCATTATTTGGTTCTTACAGTGGCAGTAAGACATCATCCATCTGTCTTTTAGGAAACTGTCTTGGGAAAACCGAAACGTTCAAATCCGCCAGGCCAGAAGAAATGCCCCTCATGCAAGAGTGAATCTTGGCAAAAATCTTTATGCAGATCGTGTATCAAGGATCTGGTTGAGGAGGAATCCTCCCTACAGTACAGGGATCTCTTTTCCTCAGTTCGGGAGCTTGCAAGTTCCCTGAGTTCCGTTAAGATACTGCTGGTCCAGAGTCCAGCAGGTCCGGGCAGTAGTCAGCAACCACCACTAGTCCTAGGGCGTCTACCTCCAAATATGAGGAGGATTTAGGCTCAGAGGACGAGGGGGCACTCTACCTTCCCTCAGGGATTCAGAGGATGAGACGGAAGAGAAAGATGACAGCCGTAGTTCCAAGTTTAAGTTATCCTTGGAGGAAGTGGACAACTTTCTGAAAGCAATTTAACATTGGATATCTGTCAGGGCTGGCTTAGCTCTTCCTTCTCTGGGCTGGCTGCTCAGCTGTCAGCTAATTGCCAGCTCTCATCTCTCTCCACAGTTACCAGCTGTTCCTGATCATGCTCATCTGACCTGCCTACTTAAAGCTGTCCAGCTCACTTCACCTTTGCCTTCGCCTTGGTCACATCACAAGAAACCATCTCCTGCGGTTCTGTTTAAAGACTGGCTTGCTGACATCCCTTCTGGCTCCTTTCCTGCTTGCTGTTGCTCTACTTGGATTCCTGACTTCTGGCCTGGCTGATTACCCGATCTGGTTATTGAACTCTGGCCTGGCTGACTACTCAATCCGGTTACTGTACTCTGGCCATGCTTTGACTATGCTTTTTCTATTTAACTTTTTATTTTTATTTAATAAACAAGTGTGATTTTATTGATCTTCTGTCTCGGTCTGATTCATGGTTTCTGACAATATCCAAGAAGAGAAGGTCCAGTTGTCAATTTATGATAAGATGTACCAGGGCCTGGATGACACCAAGTCTAGGGTTTTTCCAGTCCATAGGGTACTGTCAGATACAGTCAGGAGGGAGTGGAAGGACCCGGAAAGGGGTCCTTTCCAAAACCTTGAAAAGACAGTTTCCCTTTGACGATAGAGATTCAGAAGTATTGAACAACAATCCACGGGTCGATGCCGCTTTTTCGCAGGTAGCATGATCTTGAAGGCTGTAAAGTACATGGCTAATGCTGAATCTATTAAGATGGCAGCCAGGTCTTCGGCCCTAGTAAATTCAGCTAGGCGGGCTGTCTGGCTAAAAACTTGGTTGGGCGATACGGCCTCCAAAATTAGGCTGTGTGGCTTACCCTTCTTGGGGGATCTTCTTTTCGGTCCAGATCTAGAAACCATTCTGGATAGAAAAGCAGACAAAAAGAAGGCTTTCCCTGCCAAAAAGAAGCAGGCAGCTAGGAAAAATTTTCATGCTATTCAGCAGCCCCGAAAGGGTAGGGAGGACAGCAAAAGCCGTTGGGTCCCCCAAAAGGGTAAGGGTAGAGGAGGGGTTCTTTTTAGATCCCCTGCCGATCCACCACCAAAAGGCAAATGACAGTCCAGTTCCAGTAGAGGGGAGGTTGTCTGCCTTCTTCCTGCAGTGGAGCAAAACATCTTCGAGCCAGTTTGTGAGAAATATTATTGCTCAAGGTTACAGTTTGGAGTTCCTGGAGCCCCCTCCAAACAGGTTTTACGTTACGGCCCTCCCAAAGGATCTGGACAAATCCTCCGCAATGACGAACCTGTTACAGGATCTGATCCAGCAGGAGGTAGTGGTCCAGGTCCTGAAACATCAGGAGGGGCAGGGGTTTTATTAGCACATCTTCCTGGTGAAAAAATCCTAGGGAAAATATCGGCTGATTCTAAACCTAAAGGTTTTGAACAGGTCAATCTGCTACAAACATTTTCGCATGGACACAGTCCATTCAATAGCAAAGCTGTTAGCCCTAAACTGCTGTATGGCATCCCTAGACCTGAGGGATGCCTATCTACATGCCCCGATTGCCCAGGCCTCCCAACATTTCCTTTGGTTGGCTGTCAACCTGGGGACATCGACCTGGCACCTTCAGTTCAGGGCCCTGCCTTTCTGGCTCTCGTCTTCCCCCAGGATCTTTACAAAGATCATGGCAGAAGCTCTGGAGCCACTGAGGTCGATAGGGATTCCTGTAATTCCGTATTTAGACTACCTGCTGTTTTTTGCAGACTCCAGGGAGCAGCTGTTAACAAATCTGCAAGTAGCTCAGGTACACCTCAGAGACTTAAGATGGCTCCTCAACTTGGAGAAGTCGAACCTAGACCCAAGTCAGGAAGTGACCTTTCTGGGCTATATAATCAATTCTGTCCTGCAGAAGGTCTTCTTACCGCAGGCAAAGTTGGAAAAAGTCCAGATGGCAGTAAAGCCAATTCAAACGAATTGTGCGGTTTCAGTCTGCTCGGCCATGGTAGTGTTAGGGCTTCTCACAGCCTAGATCCCAGCGGTACAGTGGGCCAGGTTCCACTCCAGACCACCTCAGTTGTGTATCTTACAAACTTGGTCTCATCAGGTTTCGTTGGAGAAAAAGATCAAGCTTACCTCAAAGGTGAGACAAGCTCTGTGGTGGTGGAGGTATTCAGCCAATCTAACGAGAGGCCTCCCTTGGGTGTTTAATGTCTAACAACGGATGCAAGTGCCTGGGGTTGGGGAGCCCATCTGGATGGACTAACGGCCCAGGGGACTTGGTCCAAGGCGGAGTCCCGGAGATCATCAAACTGGTGAGAACTCAGGGCCATTTTCCTAGCCCTTCTAGCTTTTCACCATTCAGTGAAGGGACATCATGTCCAGATCCTCTCGGACAATATGACTGCGGTGGCATATGTCCCAAAGCAGGGGGGGAACCAGGAGCAGGGGTCTTATGGATCTAGCCAATCAACTTTTCTGTTGGGCAGAGCAGAATGTAGCCTCCCTGTCGGCAATTCACCTGAAGGGTTCCCAAAATCTGTTAGCCAATCTGCTCAGCAGAAAAAAACTGATAGAAGCAGAGTGCTTGAATCAGGAGGTTTTTCGGATGGTTACCAGAACGTGGGGGTTCCCTCAGGTAGACCTATTTGCCAGTCAACAGAACGTCAAGGTCCACAGGTTCTTTTCTCTTCACCGAGAAGGCCAGGCCTTAGGCATAGATGCTGTAGCGCATCCATGGCACTTCTACCTGTGTTATGCCTTTCCCCCCTTCCCCCTAATTCTGATGGTCTTAAGAAAATTCAGGGAGGAGGGGACCAGTTTGAACCTAATTACGCCTTTCTGGCCAAAAAGGCCTTGGTTTGCAACACTACTAAACCTGGCTGGGGGCGTGTCCCGGATGGCAATGGGAGCAGACCTGTTAGTCTGAGCTCCCCAGAATCGGACTCTAGAATCCTCTTTTTATTGGGTGCATACCCCTAAAAAGCCCCCTACACGTCTCTCCTGATAAGGGGGGACATTCTGGACCACCTCTGGAAAGAATCAGCGAACTCAGGCCCGGGAAGGGGTGGTGAAAACCGGAACCGCGGACTAGGCCAAAGCCGCGGCCTCACGTTAAATCTCCTCCCCGCGGCCGCATCAGGCCGGCTCACTGCTGTCCGGAAGCCAAAAGGGGTAATTTTGGAGGGTTCTCCCTGTCCCCCTCCACTTATATTACCCTCCCTAGGGTATGCAAAAAAGGAAGAATCAGCCTCAATCCCACAAAAAGGCCACAAATCCCAACTATATAGATAGGACCACAGCCACAGCCTCACCTGGAACACCTGCCCAAATGGAGAACCAGGCCGAAGACCCCAACAAACTACCTGCCACAGCGGCCGATTTCAAGGCAGTATTGCAGGCCATAACCACTCTGACTGGCAAAGTGGACCATATTCAAGCAAATGTGGAGTTTATTAGGAAGGACTTTGATACCTTTCGTGGCAGAATGACTGAGGTGGAACAAAGGGTCTCCCAGGCGGAGGATACGGTAAGTGATCACGGGGCCGACATTCATGCACTTAAAGCCAGGGTAAAGACGCTTGAGTCCTGCGCAGAAGACGCAGAAAATCGCAACAGAAGAAGTAATCTATGTATTCTGGGAGGGCACGAACCCTACGGCCTTCGCTGAATGCTTATTACAACAACTACTTCCTTCAACCCGTTCTTCTCATTTTTTTACTGTGCAAAGGGCTCACCACATACCCACTACCAGGGGGCCCCAGGGAGCACCACCTCGTACCTTTATTTTTAAACTCCTTCACTTCCGGGACAGAGATATCGTGATGAAGGAGGCTAGGGCCCAGGGCGATCTCCGCTTTGAAAATGCAAAGCTGCTAATCTTCCCAGATTATTCGCTGGAAACCCAGAAGCAGCAGAAATACTTTGATGCTGTCAGAGCGAGGCTCCGCTGACACCATATTAAGTACAGCATGCTCTTCCCAGCCAGGCTGAGGGTAGAAGATAGAGAATCCGTTCGGTTCTTTATGTCCCCAGAGGAGGCCTTCGGATGGCTCGACACACTCCCGCCCAGATGAGTAACCTATTTGATCGCCCGATTGCACGGGTTGCTGTTATCTGTTGTTTCCTTCCGCGTGTCTTTTTTCTACACAATGGCCTAAGTCTTTACAGTGGGTTCTGCCACCCATCACGGGCAGTGGTTTCCCGATCCTGAGCCTCGAGGGCCGGAAGCTGGGCCTTGGAATGCCCCTTGGGGCCTTGTTGATGGGAAGATGGTTCCAGATCCGTATCCTGCTTCTTTCCTTCTTCCTCCCCTTTCCCCATCCTGGACCCAGGCCTCCACTCCAAATGCAATAGCATTTACCCAGCTCCACTTTCCTGCGGACAGGGAAGTCAACTCATGACTGCCAAAGCCATCTGTGGCCTTAAGGACGTAAGGACGTGCTTCTCTTATACACTAGCCCAGACAGGGCCTCTCGGCCCAGAACATCCACTGAGTTCAACTACCTACCCACCCTTTTGGTTGACAGGGGTCTCGGGAGATGATGTCCTCCAACACCCCCCCCCCCCCCCAGATTGAGGCATCTTGAAGGGGGGAAAATACATGAAGGTTGACTCCTGCCACAATTACCCCCCTTTTTTTACATAATTTGATTGACTCTGCACTGTTAACATTCAAGTTTGTACCCCTGGCACCTGCTTCATTTTGATCCGGTTTCCAGCAAGAGACTAGATGTAACATCTAACTGCTGAACTGCGGATGCCGTTTTTAAAACGTTCCCCCATAACAGGCGAGTTCACCTCGGTTCTAGGTTGGGATCCTGAGCCTCCCCAAAGTTGGGGCTGGGGTTGGTGAGGTGGGGGGGTGAGTTGGGAATGTTTTGCTATGTTTGGTTCTTTTACTGTTTTTTCACAAGCGATGTAAACATGTATGTCACTAGATA
The DNA here is from genome assembly GCF_037356315.1 of Lithobates pipiens. Taxonomy (NCBI): domain Eukaryota; kingdom Metazoa; phylum Chordata; class Amphibia; order Anura; family Ranidae; genus Lithobates; species Lithobates pipiens. The sequence continues at coordinate 212,775,760 of NW_027507784.1, forward strand.
TTTGGGATGCCACATTCTGACTCACACAGTGGTCCGGACCTTGCATCTAAATTTGAGTGGAGTTTCACGGTTTGAAAATTTACCCTTAGACGACTATGGCTGACTGTACTATTATTTCATGGAACACCAGGGAACTCCTCTGTGAAAAGGTCGTTGGTGTTCCAGTTTCTCAAAACCTATCATCCCCAAATATGTATACTGCAGGAAACCCACTTAACAGGCAGTAAGCTTTTGAGTCTTAGACGGCCCTGGGTTGGACATCAGTACCACTCCACGTACACCAACTACTCTAGAGGGGTCAGCATTCTTGTTCATAAATCTCTCCCGTTCAGACTCCTGATGCTGGAACTAGACCCGGAGGGTCGCGTTATTATACTCCGTGCTATGGTAGACACCTTGGAGCTAGCTGTGGTGGCACTGTATCTGCCCCCTCCGGCTTCCACGAGATTACTTAATCAGCTTATCTCTAAAATTGCCGCCTATGCTACAGATAATGTGGTAATGCTGGGAGATTTTAACCTGGCCCTGGATCCTGGGATGGACAGACTCTCACCTGGAGCGGGCTCACATGCAGAGCTGCTCGCTTCGGCGGAAGCCTCTAATCTTGCAGATGTCTGGAGATGGCGTAACCCCTCTTGGAGGGCCTACACATGACACTCAGCCTCACACAAAACCCTCTCCCGCATAGACCTTGCCTACGCGGGGGGGGGGGGGTCTGTCTTGCCCAGGGTCAGGGAAATCACTATTCTCCCCATGGCATATCCGATCACGCCCCGCTTGCCTTAAAGCTGGGTGTGTCCTGTACACTGGGGGAGAGTCTGTGGAGACTGTAAAGGTTCTGGCTGTCTGATTCCAGAATATCTGAGCCATATGGATCAGAGGCAATGCAGTATTGGTGGGAACTGGATAGATCAGAGTCTCTGATCACGTCTTGGGACACATTCAAGGTCTTCACCAGGGGTAGTTTGCAGTCGCATATCCGCAAGATCCGTAAGGATCTGAGGGAGGAGACTCGAAAGGTTGAGGAAAGAATAGGAGAACTTGAGGATGAATATTCGGAGTCAGGGACCCCGAGCGCATACTCAAATTTTCAGGCAGCGTTAAGGGGTGTTCTTCTGCTACGAACATCAGCCACCAAAACTAAATTCCTACATCAGTCTCAAAGAATCTTTGAACATGGGGAAAAGACTGGTAGTATGCTGGCATTGCTGGCGAGGGAAAGCTCCTCCCTGGTGACTATCTTGACCATATGCAATTTGGATGGGACGACTCTAACAGATCCCTCCTCCATTAATGACAGATTTGCAGCGTTCTATTGGGACCTATATGGTTCTCGAATGGAATGCACAGATGAAGAACTGACGACATACCTCAATCGGGTGGAGCTCCCTTGCCTGACATCCACATTTAGAGAAGCCTTAGATGGCCCGATCCAATTGGAAGAGTTGAAGAGAGCAGTAGCCTCTTTGCAAAATGGCAAGACTCGGGGCCCGGATGGAATACCTGCCAAATTCTTCAAAACACATGCAGAGGAAATACTACCACCATTTAATTAATGCTGCAAGAAGCCATGGAGGGGGACTCATTACCCCCAACAATGGCTGAGGCAGTTATAGTGGTCATTCTTAAACCGGGAAAACCCCCTGAACAGTGCTCTTCGTACCGCCCAATCTCCTTCCACAATGTGGATACCAAGATACTGGCTAATGTGTTGGCCGGTTGATTGAACACTGTGATTACGGCATTGGTCCACGCAGACCAGTCCGGATTTATGCCGGGTAGCGGGGCTGACATAAACATCCGATGCCTCCTCACACATCTCTCTAGGGCGAGCGGGGAAGGCCCAGAGCTAGTCGCTTCTCTAGATGCCAAGTCAATCCGGCCGTCTGTGTGCTAGTCTGCTGGACTTTTGAAATGAACGGACTTGCCCACACATGGAGGAAAGTCTGTTAATTTTGAACGTGGCTCCAGGTAGACGGAACTAGCGAAGGAAGTCAATGTCGCCGCCTTCGGCAGCGAGATTGACACCTCGCTAGCCCTGTCACCTGGTATGGACTTAAAGGGGAAGCCCTATGCCGCAAAAAATGGCGTGGGGGTCCCCCAAAGCCCATATCAGACCCTTATCCGAGCACACAGCCTGGCCAGTCAGGAAAGGGGGTGGGGATGAGTGAGCGCCCACACCTCCTGAGCCGTACCAGGCTGCGTGCCCTCAACATGGGGGGGTGCCCCCCCACCCCAAAGCACCTTGTCCCCGTATTGATGAGGACAAGGGCCTCTTCCCGACAACCCTGGCCATTGGTTTTGGGGTCTGTGGACGGGGGGCTTATCGGAAACCGATAATAAGGGGGCCCCCAGATACTGGCTCCCCACCCTATGTGAATGAGTATGGGGTACAATGTACCCCTACCCATTCATCTGGTGAAAAAAAATGTAAATAAAACACAACCCAAGGTTTTAAAATAATTTATTGCACAGCACTGGGGTCTTCTTCCATCTTGGGGGTCTTCTCGCCGGGCTCCTCCGCTATCTTCTGCTAGCTCTTTTACTAGCAGAGGAGCCCAGCTTTCTTTTTTGTCGCCGCCATGTCCAGGGGTCTTCTCCCGACTTCGGAGGTCTTGTCCCCCTCTTCGCTTCTTCTTGCCGGGCCTCCGCTTCCTTCTCCCAACTCTTTTACTAGCAGTGGCCCGGTCTTCTGTCGCCGCCGCCTTCTCTTCTTCCTTGAGATGTTGACTCAACGCTCTCTCTCCGCAGGGCCCCCCCTTACCCAAAGCACCCCCAATATGTTGAGGGCACGCGGCCTGGTATGGCTCAGGAGGGGGCGTTCCCCTTTCAGGAGGGGGGGCGCTCCCCTTTCCTGACCGGCCGGGCTGCGTGCTCGGATAAGGGTCTGATATGGGCTTTGGGGGGGACCCTAGGCTGTTTTTTTGGCGTAGGGCTTCCCCTTTAAGTCCATACCAGGTGACGTTGCTAGCGAGGTGTCAATCTTGCCGCTGAGGGCGGCGACATTGACTTCCTTTGCTAGTCCCGTCTACCTGGAGCCACGTTCAAATTGAACGGACTTTCCTCCGTGTGTGGGCAAGTCCATTCATTTCAAAAGTCCGGCGGACTCCCGCTATAGTCCGCCGCACCTAGTCCACCGGAAAATTTCTAGCGTGTGTGGGCAGGTCCGCTCGTTCGGAAAGTCCGGCGACCCTCCGCTTCAAAGTCCGGCGGTTTGTCCGCCGGGCTAAGTCCGCCGGATAGTCCGATTGTGTGTACGTGGCATAAGTCTAATTAAGTCTTTTACTGGCAGCAAAAGTGAACATTACCAGAGAGTGGAAAACTACCGAACCCCTGTCTCTAAAGTCGACACCAGCTGATTTTTAAATTCTTTATTCTTTATTTCTTTGCAAGAATACAAAACATAAGTTGTTAATAATAATTACATATACGAAATACTTTCTAGTAACCAAATATTCCATTAAACATCATCAATAAAGTACAACATAATATATTCCTGCCATTTTTATAAACAAAACAAAACAAAACAATATCAATACGATATCCAATACAATATCCATTCCCCATAGCAGTCCTCCTCCTACTCAGAAAAAAATAAAAATAAAAATAAAAGGGGGGAGGAAAGCCAGTCTCCCACCCAACAGAGGGTGTGGTTTACATCACTTAACCAGTTCATCTAATCCTGCGTTTCTTCTCTAATCTGATTTTAACTTCCAGTGTGAAATGGAAAGAACAGTAGCCAGAAAAAACCTAGCCATGGACAAATTACTCTACAGGTGGTCCTCTTGGGGCTGTCTCACCCCAGTTGTACTGTACAAGTTTAATGACTCATGATGATTCAGGGCCAAAGTTAATGTTTTTTCCTGGGGGGGGGGGGGTTCTTGTCTTTCAAATTTAAAGGCATCATTATGGCGACACCTGATGGAGGGGGGAGGAGCTGCTGACTAGGTAAGCTCTATGAGGTCGGCATGCTGACACGCTGATACAGGCTGCTGCTGCTGCTGCTGATATTGCCGTTGCATTTAAAGACTATGGAGCCTATATTTCAATATCTATTCATATCTATGCATATCTACGCTTAAGATAATTTGGGGGGCTTTGGAGCCTTGTATAAAGTTCCCTTGGATGCTGAGTAAGGATTTAATTCAATGACTGGTATTACTGCAAACTACCTCGCTGCATAAGGGTTATCACTTTTACCCCAATCACCTGTGGATGGATGGTTGGAGTGCCTGGCGGGATCCGCGGTGAGGGATTGGAAAGCTCGTGGGGTGCCGCGCTCTTGGAGATGCCCATCCGGTGGAGCTGAAAAACCTGTGGAGTGCCGTTCCTTCCGCCGTCAGACCAGTGGAGCTAAAGCAGAGAGTGGCTGGGGGAGGGAGTGGATCCGAGCGCCGGTCCGTCTCTAAGATTGAGAGACGGAGCCGTCAGGCGTGATCCTCCCTTCGGAAGCCTTCGGGAGCTTTTGCAGAGGAGTCGGGTCGGGCGGAGGACGGCAGTGATCGGGAGCTCTCGGAAACCCTCGGGGGATATCGGGAGAATTCGTAACCTCCGGAGGGGACTGAAAAAGACTGGAGCTGTGTGAGGAAAGGAGGGTAAGAGCAAAGTGGTATGGACAAAACTTGATGCCGAGCACCAGTACAGACTGAAGGAAGATGAAATGGTACAGGCTGTTGATTAATTTTTTATGGACACTATCTGAAGGTTAGTAAATCAATAAAGGAAAAGGAAAAGTAATCCCGGATAAGGTGATATCATTGGAAGTTTATGGGGGGCTGCGTGACTATATGTTTCTGGCATTCCCCCTAAAACCTAAAAAACTGCTGCCAATAATCTGTAAAAAGCCTCTATATCTGAGAATACCAGTGACTTAACACAGTGACTAAATTGCATTCTATTCTATCGTCATCTACTTTTACTGGGTGCTTTGTTTATGTATATATTTATGTATATATTTATATGAGTTTTCGAATTGGAGCATACGCGGTGATAAACGGGAAATGGCACCTAAAAAAGGGAATAAATCACTTGGTTCTGGAAGGAATAAAAAGGACAGCAAAGGTAAAAGTAATACAGAGGCTCAAGGCACACAAACCACTCATATTAAGGAATTTTTTCAACAACTGCAGCCTCAAACATCGATGCAAACATCACATGTAATACAATCATCACAGCTATCTCAGGAGGTAATAAATTCTGTGGAATCATCTTTAGTATCTGGTATATCAGGAGAAGAAATGATAGACCACCCCAGAAATAGCTCTCCTATAGATATACTGGACATGGAAATAGATGATAAAAAGGAGAAAGAGAAGGAAGAATGGGATATTAAAGCTTATATAACCTTCTTACCTACAAGGGCAGATATGGATCATTATGTTCAGAGGATGGAGAAAGCGTATAAAATAGAAATTCAAGAGATAAAAACAATTGCGGTGGAAACGCATGGTAAAATAGAAGGTATGAATATAAGAATGGAAAGCCTTGAGAGGGAATTAAAACATGTAAAGGAAAAAATGCAAGTGCAAGAAAAGGAATTAAAGCAAGCAGTAAATACTATGGACGAGCAAGAAAACAGGAGTAGAAGGAATAATATAAGAGTAAGAGGATTAAAGGAAAGTGTGACCTCAGAAATGCTCCCGGAAGTAATTCAAAAGATCTTTACTAATATATTGCAGGACCTATAAAAAGCTGAAATATTAATTGATAGAGTGCACCGGGTTATGGCACCAAGGAAAGGTGATGTAAATAAGCCCAGGGATGTGATATGTAAGCTTCACTATGTTCAAACTAAGGAGAAGATCATGGCGGCAGTACGGGAAAATAATCATATACAGTATGAGGGATCAAACTTGCTTTTCTTTCAGGACTTATCTAAGCTAACATTGGATAAAAGAAGGGCTCTGAAGCCATTGTTGGAGCAGTTAAGGCTCAAAAATATGCAATATAGATGGAAATTTCCTTTTCAGCTACAGGCTCAGCATGAAGGGCAAACTGTAATATTTAGAGATCTGGATGATTTAGAGGACTTTCGGAGGAACCTGCAACTCTCAGAAGTGAAAATACTGGACTGGCCTAGAGGCTTTGTGAGAAGGAGCTAGGAAGGTGGGGAGGGTTGAGATGGAGGGGGGGGAGGGAGTGGGGTGTGGAGGGATGGAATTATGGGGAGGAATTTGGGGGGGTGGTTGGTGGCGGTAATGATAGGTGACGAGGGGCAAGGGAGAATAGGTGAGCAGTATGGTTCGGGGTAAAAGGAAGAAGATGGATTGATAAGAAAATGTCACTAAATTAACAGGATTAGATAGGTGTAGATTATCACAGGTCTCATTAGTATTGAATGAAATAAAATATGGTGTCACTAATATGATTATTATAATATATAACATATGGATGTATTGAGAGTAGGATGTTAAAATGTCACATGGTTAATGGGGGGTATTGCACTGTTTTGATTTGTTAGATATACAAAGGTATGTCTTACCTTAATGTAGACACTTAGTAGAGGGTGGGTATCGCCCCCCCCTTTTTTTAATTTATTTTTTATTTTTTCCCTCCCCCCCCCCCCCCCATCACTCTGCCCCCTCCTTTTCTTTGACTCAATCTACCTCTAGCACTTTCATTATAAGGGGGAGTAAGAAGGAAGAAAAGAAAGGAAAAATCTTGGGGAAATGGTGGAAGATGTATAAAATAATAGAAAGGCAAGATGAATGAATGATAAAGAAAAAATATGAATAGAAATGAAAAAACAGCATGTGAAGGCCGATTGGTAGTAAATTTAGTTCAGTAGTCTCAGATACCCCCTCAATAGGGATCTTACCTTACCTTACCTAATATAGTCATTAATTAGGGGATAAGAGGTGTCTTAGGGGTGGGTGGGGAATATAGGGGGTGTAAGTTATGGAGTGAATGGGTGGTAAGGGACGGGGCGGGATAGGGAAGGAGATAGGAAGGTATTAACTGGTATGTGTCTGTTTTTTTTTTGTTTTTTTGTTTTGTTTTTGTTTTTTATGGGAAGTGTCAAGTTTTGTTCTTTTAATGTAAGAGGTCTAAACTCCCCCTCTAAAAGAAGCCAAATATTAAATTGTATGCATAAACAAAAAATTGATATAGTACTAATTCAAGAAACACATTTTCGCTCAGATCATATACCTAAGTTAAATAATAGAAACTATAATGTATGGATACATGATACTTTTCCGTATTCTAAATCAAAAGGTGTATCGATTGCATTTCATAGGGACTTACCAGTCCAAATAATAAAAAAATTTGAAGGTAAGGATGGGAGGCCATTAATAGTAAAACTTAAGCTATATGGAAAAAATTTTACAATAATTAATTTGTACCTTCCCAACTATGGGCAAATTGAGACTGGAGTGAGGTCCCAATCAGAAGCAATGGAGAAAGCTGAGGGAATAGTAATAGTGGGAGGCGATTTGAATTTTTTGATGGACATAAAAAGGGATACTACAAATACCCATATGCAAAAAAAAAAAGAATAACATTAAAATAAAAGAATTCAAAAACGTCTTGAGAAAATACCAGCTAACTGATATATGGAGGGCTCAACATCAAATAGAGAAAAATTATACATATTATTCAAATATTCACAACTCATATCACAGATTAGATTATTTCTTCGTAAATAGAGCAGGCCTGATGATGAAACCATTATCAGAGATAGGGGGATTTTTATGGTCAGATCATGCCCCAATATATGTAGAGCTTTCAGTAACTACAACAAAAAAAAGGAACGGGATATGGAGACTGAATGATAATTTAATTAAAGATAATAAATGTGAGGTAGAGATACAACAAACTATAAAATAATTTTTAATAAATCATGAAGGAGATGAAACGCCACTACCAATTCAATGGGAAACATTAAAATGTGTTCTGAGGGGAATATTCATCAAGCATGGAGCAAGAATAAAAAAAGGAAAATTATTGAAAAAAAATCAAATGGAAATAGAGATTAGAGAATTAGAGGGGATACATAAGATCAGTAGGAAAATGGAGGATAGAATAAGATTAAAGGAAAAACAAATGGAACTGCAATCAATAATTGATGAAGAGACCCTTCAGATAAGGGAAAAAAATAGAGCACAGTGGTATAAGTTTAGAAATAAATCAGGTAAAGTGATGGCCCGAATATTAAAAAAAACAGCAACCCCTAAGTTATATAGAAAAAATTGTAAAACCAGATGGGGAATTAACATATGACCCAGTCGAAATATCTGAAACCTTTCATAATTACTACTCTAAGCTATATAATATAAAGGGAAGCCAGAAGGAGAAAAGGAATAAAGGGGAGGAAATACGAGAATATGTAAGGGAAACAGCCATACCCAAATTCTCAAAGGAAAAGCTTGAGGTGTTGGAAGATGAAATCTCAATAGAAGAGATACAGCATGCAATAGTAGAACTTGCTCTGGGAAAGAGCCCAGGCCCGGATGGGTATACCGCTAGATTCTATAAGACATTTAAAGATTTAATTATGCCTATACTTAAGAAAACATATAACTCTATCTCCCAAACACAGCCATTTGCAATACAGAGTACGGAGGCCCATATTGTATTCATTTTAAAGCCTGAAAAAGATCAATCAATTTGTAAAAATTACAGACCAATATCTTTGACAAATATAGACATAAGAATATACTCTAAGATTATAGCTAAACGAATAACGGCAATTATAGCAGATCATATAAACCTGGATCAAATGGGATTTATGAAGGGTAGAGAAACAAGGGACAATATTATTAAGACATGCACATTGATGGAATACGCTCAGAGAACTGCCATCCCTGCCTGCCTATTGGCTATAGATGCCGAAAAGGCATTTGATAGGGTGGGATGGCAGTTCTTGGAGGAAGTATTGAAGCAAATAGGAATGGGGCCTAAAATGCTGGGTAGGATTGTGGCATTATATAGGAACTCAAGAGCTAAAGTAAGAACAAATGGGATGCTGTCAGAATATATAAAAATATCAAATGGGACTAGACAGGGGTGTCCCCTTTCACCACTTTTATATGTTATGATAATGGAGCATCTTATGGAAGCTATAAGGGGAAATAAGGATATTAGAGGGATAAAGGTTAACGGCAAAGAATACAAGATGGCTACTTATGCAGACAATCTTTTGTTATATATATAACTAATCCTATAATCACTATACCAAATATAATAAAAGAACTGGAAAGATTTGGTGAAGTGAGAAACTTTAAAGTAAACTATGATAAATCTGAATTAATGAACATCACATTGGAAGAAAAAATGCAAAAGGCAATTCAAGAGGATTTCCCATTTAAATGGAAGCAAGATGCGATTAAATACCTTGGAATATATATTCCAAGAGATTTGAAGCTTTTACAGGATATGAATTATAATACGACAATTTATAAGGTAAAAAAACTTTAAGGAAAATATGATAAAATAACATATTCCTGGTTAGGGAAAATAAATATTGTTGTTATTACAAAGATAGGTAACTCCTTTTTTTCCGGTATCAAGATGGTGATACTACCAATTATGTTATATATCTTTCAGACTGTCCCTATAATGCCATCAAGGAAAATTATGAAGGATCTAAGGGAAGCTGTAGAAAGTTTTATATGAGCATATAAGACTCCTAGAATAGGAAGAGAGGTATTAATAAGAACAAAAAAAAAATGGAGGACTGGCAATGCCGGACTTTGTTAAATATCTCCAAGCAGCTTCATTAATGAGAATCATTGATTGGCAGCACAATGCAAAAAATAAACAATGGGTAAAATTAAAAGAAGACATAATAGGGGTTAGAATAAAATATCTGCCCTGGATAAAACCTAATTTAAGGCCGGAAAAAAAGGAGTTACCTATCTTTGTAAAAACAACATTAAAAATTTGGCAGGATATAATAAAAAAAGGAAATCTATCCTCTATAATTGGCCCTATGACTCCATTATGTGCTAATCCCGAATTTAGGCCAGCCCTAAATAGAAAAACATTTCTTAAATGGAATATGAATGAGCATGAACGAATTACACAAATTTTGATTGATGGAAAAATACCACCGTTTCAGGAAATGGGACACGAATATAAAAATAAGTGGCTACAATACTGTCAGTTAAAAACATATATAGATCCAATAGTGCTAATGATTAATAGACCATTAACTATATTTGAACAAATAGCAACAAATAAGGATAAGGCGAATAAAAAACTATCTAAGATCTATAATTTATTACTCCCTTACGGTGATATTAAGAAAATAGGAGGGGTAAAAAAATGGGAGGAAGAAATAGGGAAATAGATGACCGAGAAAGAATGGGAAGTGATATATGAAAGAATGCATAAAATACCTGTAGCAATTAAATATCAGGAAAAAAATTATAAAGTAGCAACAAGATGGTATAGAAGTCCAGTAGTTATGAGTAGAATAAATAAAAGGAATTCTGAAATCTGTGGGAGATGTAAAATAGAGAAGGGTACTCGAAAACATATATGGTTTAGTTGTTATAAGATAAGAGTTTTCTGGGGTAAGATAATGGAAATATACCAGCAGGTGACAGGTATAGGGATAAAGCTGGATATTAACCACTTGCTTACTGGGCACTTAAACCCCCCTCAGTCCCAGACCAATTTTCAGCTTTCAGCGCTGATGCACTTTGAGTGACAATTGCGCGGGCATACAACACTGTACCCAAATGAAATTTTTATCATTTTTTTCCCACAAATAGAGCTTTCTTTTGGTGGTATTTAGTCACAGCTCGGAGTTTTATTTTTTGCTAAACAAACAAAAAAAGATGCAAAAAAAAAAAAAATCATGTTTTAATAGTTTGTTATAAAATTTTGCAAACGGGTCATTTTTCTCCTTCATTGAAGTGCGCTGATTAGGCGGCACTGATAGGCTGCATTGGTGGGCACTGATGGGCTGCATTGGTGGGCACTGATGGGCTGCATTGGTGGGCACTGATAGGCTGCACTGGTGGGCACTGATAGGCATAGTTAAGGCGGCACTAATAGGCACAGATAAGGCGGCACCGATGGGCACAGATAAGGCGGCACTGATGGGCAAAGATGGGCACAGATAAGATGGCACGGATGGGTGGCACGGATAAGTGGCACGGATGGGTGGCACGGATGGGCACTGATAGGTACCACAGATAGATGGGACTGATGGGCACTGATAGGTGGCACTGATAGGTGGCTCTGATAGGTGGCACTGCTGGGCACTGATGGGCGGCACTGCTGGGCACTGATGGGCGGCACTGCTGGGCACTGATGGGCGGCACTGGGGTGCAGCACCTGAGGCAGATTTTGGGTGGCACTGTGGGTGGCACTGTGGGTGGCACTGTGGGTGGCACTGTGGGCACTGCTGGGTGGCACTGTGGGCACTATGGGCACTGCTGGGTGGCACTGACAGGGGGGCACTTACTTTATTTCAGGATGGCACTGCGGGTGGCAGGTGGGCACTGGCAGGGGGCAGGTGTCCGTTTAAATTGCTGGCCGTGATCGGGACTGATGTCCCGAACACGGCCGCCGGCGATCGGCTTTTTTTTTTTCTCCTCGCGCTGTCAGCGCGAGGAGGAATACTAGCCGATTACCGGCTCCGTTTTATCACATGATCAGCTGTCATTGGCTGACAGCTGATCACGTGATAAGGGGTCGGGATCGACCCCTTACACGGATCGGTGATCAGGCGAGTCTCACGGACTCGCCGATCACAGAGCGCGCCGCGCGCGCCCCTCAGGGGGCGCGCAGGCCGCTCGTAACCGGGACTACGTCAATAGACGTAGTCCCGAAAATGTGGGTCCGCGCTATTGCCGTCATTTTGCAATAGCGCGGATCCCAAGTGGTTAATGTAGCATTATTCTCACATACAACCAAATCAATAACACAGAGGGAGACAGAGTTTTTACATTGTATGACCACAGTTGCAAAAGTAGTAATAGCTCAAAAATGGAAAAAGGAAACAGCGCCATCAATAATAGAGTGGACATGTGAAATGAGTGAAATACAGTATTTGGAGAAACAAATAAGAGAAGAAGGTTATGTGGAAAATCAGATCTCAAAGTATTGGAAAAAATGGGAGGAGTTTTGTACCTCAGGGAAGTTGAAAGATTATTTATAAGTGTTTGATTCTGGGGGGAATGCTGGGGGGAATGTTGGGGGGAATGTTGGGGGGAATGGGTGGGGATATCAAATTTTTTTTTTTTTTTTTTGGGGAATATGTTGGTAGTTTTATGTTATATATGTTGTAATGGATGGTTGTTTTGTATGTTTTAAACAAAATAAAATAAAGAGATATTTAAAACAAATCAACAAAACAACCCGGCGCATGACGAATCACGGTAAACGGCCGCTCATAGCGGCCGTTTACCACGTGATCGCTCTGTCAAATGACGGAGTGATCACTTGTAAACAAACCGGCATCATGTTATGACGCCGGTTCCTCCCTCCCCCTCTCTGTACCGATCGGAACAGCAGAGGGGGAAGAGATCGGTGTCAGCAGCGATGTGGGCTGCATCTGCAGTGCCCACATCGCTGCTCACTGAAAATTAACCCCTCAATTCTCTGCATTACTCTGCAATACCCTGCAATACTCTGCAATACTCTGCAATACTCTGCATTACTCTGCAATACTCTGCATTACTCTGCATTACCCTGCAATACCCTGCAATACTCTGCAACACTCTGCAATACCCTGCAATACTCTGCAATACCCTGCAACACTCTGCAACACTCTGCAATACCCTGCAACGCTCTGCAACACCCGCCAATACCCTGCAACACTCTGCAATGCTCTGCGATACCCTGCAACACTCTGCAATGCTCTGCAACACCCACCAATACCCTGCAACACTCTGCAATGCTCTGCAACACCCGCCAATACCGTACAACACTCTGCAATGCTCTGCAACACCCTCCAATATCCTGCAATGCTCTGCAATGCTCTATAACACCCTCCAATATCCTGCAATGCTCTGCAACGCAATACTCTGCAACGCCATACTCTGAGATACCCAGCCATACTCTGAGATACCCAGCCATACCCAGCCATAGTCGGTGATACCCTGCAATACCCAGCCATAGACACCCCCCCCCCCTCCCACCACCCTCCGGTGCTTCTACCGACTTGCCAATACGATCAAATCCAGAATCTTTTTTTATTTTTATTTTTATTTTTTTCAGGCTTCCCAGCCTAGAGGTGAGATGTGGGGTCTTATTGACCCCATATCTCACTGTAAAGAGGGCCTGTCATGCCATATTCCTATTACAAGGGATGTTTACATTCCTTGTAATAGGAATAAAAGTGATCAAAAAATTTATTTTTGGGGAAAAAAATGTCAAACTAAAATAAATAAAGTAAAATGAACAATAAAAAAATTTGCTCGCATGCAGAAGCGAACGCATATGTAAGTCCCGCCCACATATGAAAACGGTGTTCAAACCACACATGTGAGGTATCGCTGTCAACGTTAGAGCGAGAGCAATAATTCTAGCCCTAGACCTCCTCTGTAACTCAAAACATATAACCAGTAAAAAAAAATTAAATCGTCGCCTATGGGGATTTTTAAGTAGCGACGTTTGGCGCCATTCCACGAGCCTGTGCAATTTTGAAGAGTGACATGTTAGGTATCTATTTACTTGGTGTAACTTCATCTTTCACATTATGCAAAAAGTGGGATAACTTTACTGTGTTTTTTTTTTTTAAGCACAAAACTGTTTTTTTTCCAAAAAAAGCATTCAAAAAATTGCTGCGCAAATATCGTGCGAGATAAAAAGTTGCAACGACCACCATTGTATTCTCCAGGGTGTTTGCTAAAAAAACATATATAATGTTTTGGGATTCTATGTAATTTTCTAGCAAATAAATGATGATTTTTACATGTAGGAGAGAAATGTCAGAATTGTCCTGGGTGCTCCAGAACGCCTGATGGCGCTCCCTGCATGTTGGGCCTCTGTATGTGGCCGCGCTGTGTAAAAGTCTCACACATGTGGTATCGCCGTACATGGGAGTAATAGCAGAATGTGTTTTGGGGTGTAATTTGTGGTATGCATATGCTGTGTGAGAAATAAACTGATAATATGACAATTTTGTGAAAAAAAAAAAAAAGTAAAAAAAATCTTGATTTTGCAAAGAATTGTGGGAAAAAATGACAACTTCAAAAAACTCATCATGCCTCTTACTAAATACCTTGGAATGTCTTCTTTCCAAAAAGGGGTCATTTGGGGGGTATTTGTACTTTTCTGGCATGTTAGGGTCTCAAGAATTGAAATAGGCCGTCAGTACTTCAGGTGTGATCAATTTTCAGATATTGGCACCATAGCTTGTGGACTCTATAACTTTCACAAAGACCAAATAATATCCACCAATTTGTACTTATTTTTACCAAAGATATGTAGTAGTATAAATTTTGGCCAAAATTTATGAAGAAAAAATTACTAATCTGCTAAATTTTATAACAGAAACAATAGAAAAATTCATTTTTTTACAGAATTTTCTGTATTTTTTCTTTTATAGCACAAAAAATAAAAAACCCAGCGGTGATTAAATACCACCAAAAGAAAGCTCCATTTGTGTGAAAAAAAGGACAAAAATTTCATATAGGTCCAGTGTTGCATGACTGAGTAATTGTCATTCAAAATGTGAGAGCACCGAAAGCTGAAAATTGGTCTGATTATTAAGGGTGTTTAAGTGCCCAGTGGTCAAGTGGTTAAAGGCATCATTTACACTTTAATGTTGGGGGAGGTACGTTATAAACATGTGACAGCAGAGTGGGGCAATGAGGCTTTGTAATGCAGCGCAGCAAAAATTATCCCCAATCAACTGAATAGAATGCAATGCACGTAGTTGTGGTGCGATAGTGTACTCATTAGTACAGCGAGCTTCTCCTAAGCTCCCTAGTTTTGTTTTCATTCAGCCCATTGGGTGGAACTAAAAAAAACTTACCGTGTAAACCAGGATTTAGATCTCATTCATATGTTCTAAATGGCCATGGAATGGCAAATATATCCTGAATATCTACAGCCAGGATCCTAGATGTTCCAATTTTTGTCAGCCTGTTCACCTGATTGATGGGCTGAAAAGAGCTACTGCTGTTAACATGTATCTGCACATCCAGTGGTCCCCATGTTTAAGCTCTGGGGGACAAAGTAAAACACATTGGGGTGTGGCCTGGCAGGTACCCGAGCTAAGGTAGTCTCTCCCATCACTACTAAGTTAAAGCGGTAGTAAACCCGCATTTTTTTTTTTTTTTTTTTTAAAACCTGCAAAGCAAAAGGCATAATGAGCTAGTATGCACCGCATACTAGCTCATTATGAAATACTTACCTTAGAACGAGGCCCCGACATCTCGCCCGATCCACGCCGAGGAAGCCGACATGCTCCCTCGGCGTCTCTTCCGGGTATCGCGGCTCCGGCGCTGTGAGTGGCCGGAGCCGCGATATCGTCACTCCCGCGCATGCGCGCGGGAGATTTAAATCCGGCCGGACGAGCGCTGCCGGATTTTCGCGGAGAGAACCCCCTTGTGCGCATGCGCCGCTGCAGTCAGCGGCGCATACCGAGGGGAATATCTCCTAAACCGTACAGGTTTAGGAGATATTTTTTTTACCTACAGGTAAGCCTTATTATAGGCTTTCCTGTAGGTAAAAGTTAAAAAAGTGGGTTTACTTCCACTTTAAAGTCTACAGGCTTGGAAATATCAGTTTGTAAATGGATGGAAAACTGGCTAAAAGACCAAATTCAGAGATTAGTGGTTAATGATTCTTATTCTGAATGGTTTAAGGTTATCAGTGGTGTACCCCAAGGTTCAGTGCTGGGACCCTTACTTTTTAATATCTTTATAAATTATATTGGGTCTGGGATCAAAAGTAGCATTTCTGTCTTTGCAGATCACACCAAGCTATGCAGTGGAATAACCTCCTTACAGGATGTCTCCAATTTACAAGTCAACCTCAATGCACTGTCTAAAAGGGCGACTATGTGGCAGATGAGGTTTAATGTTGAGAAATTTAAAGTTATGCATTTTTGTGGGCTAAGAACTTGCATGCATCATACATGCTAGGGGGAGTACAACTGGGGGAATCTGTAGTGGAGAAGCATCTGGGTGTTTTGGTAGATCATAGGCTCAATAATAGCATGCAATGGCAAGCTGCAGTTTCCAAAGCTAAGAAAGTCCTTTCTTGTATTAAGAGAGGTATGGACTTCAGAGAGAGAGATATGATTTTGCCCCTGTTCAAATCATTAGTAAGACCTCATCTGGAATATGCAGTTCAGTTTTGGTCACCAGTTCTCAAAAAGGATATCGGGGAACTGGAGAAAGTGCAGAGAAGGGCAACCAGACTAATAAGAGGGATGGAGGAGCTATGCTATGAGGAAAGATTATAGGCACTGAATGTATTTACTCTTGAGTAAGGATGAGCCGAACACCCCCCGGTTTGGTTTGCACCAGAACCTGCGAACAGACCTAAACTTCATGTGAACTTTAGAACCCTATTAAAGTCTATGGGACTCGAACGTTCAAAATCAAAAGTGCTAATTTTAAAGGCTAATATGCAAGTTATTGTCCTAAAAAGTGTTTGGGGACCTGGTTCCTGCCCCAGGGGACATGTATCAAGGCAAAAAAAAAGTTTTAAAAACGGCAGTTTTTTCGGGAGCAGTGATTTTAATAATGCTAAAAGTGAAATAATAAAATTGTAATATTCCTTTAAATTTCATACCTGGGCCCCGACCCCGGCGCGCTGCGTCATTGGATGTGATTGACAGTAGCACGAGCCAATGGCTGCGCTGCTTTCAATCCATCCACTCTAGCCAATCAGTGGCCAGGCTGAGAGGTGAAGAGGATGTCGGGGACGAGCATGGGACTTTCGAGGGGTCAGGTAAGTAAAACGGGGGGCTGGGGGAGCCGGCACTGTCAGATGTTTTTTCACTTTAATGCATAGCATGCATTAAGGTGAAAAAATATTTACCTTTACAACCCCTTTAAGCATTATTAAAATCACTGCTCCTGAAAAAACTGTAGTTTTTAAAACTTTTTTTTGCATTGATACATGTCCCCTGGGGCAGGACCCAGGTCCCCAAACACTTTTTAGGACAATAACTTGCATATAAGCCTTTAAAATTAGCACTTTAGATTTCTCGCATAGACTTGTACAGGGTGTTCCACGACTTTTCGAATTTGCCGCGAACACCCCAAATTGTTCGCTGTTCGGTGAACAGGCAAACAGGCAATGTTCGAGTCGAACATGAGTTCGACTCAAAATCTAAGCTCATCCCTACTTTTGAGAAGGAGAATAAGGGGGGATATGATCAACATGTTCAAATATATAAGGGGCCCATATAGTGAACTTGGTGTTGAGTTATTCTCTTTACGGTCAACACAGAGGACACGGGGGCACTCTTTACCTCTAGAGGAAAAGAGATTTCATCTCCAAATTTGGAAAGGTTTCTTCACAGTAAGAGTTGTGAAAATGGGGAATAGACTCCGGCCAGAGGTGGTTCTGGCCAGCTCCGTAGATTACTTTAAGAAAGGCCTGGATACTTTCCTAAATGTACATAATATAACTGGGTACCAACATTTATAGGTAAAATTGATCCAGGGAAAATCCGATTGCCTCTGGGGGATCAGGAAGCATTTTTTTCCCCTGCTGTAGCAAATTGGAGCATACTCTGCTGGGGTTTTTTGCCTTCCTCTGGATCAACTGTGGGTATAGAATTGGGTATATTGGATTGTGCATTTTTTTTTTATGGTTGAACTGGATGTACTTGTGTCTTTTTTCAACCTGGCTAACTGTGACTATATGAATACTACATTACCATAGGACTCCATGGATGTGTGGCACCAGGGATTTTTTATCTCTTCCCTTTAGTGACCACAGAAAGCTTGGCTCTTTTCAGTCCCTCACTCTGGTGTACAGGCTGAGCAGATATTGGAACATCTGAGATCCCGGGTGCAGGTATTTGCAGTATACTTGCTGCACCATGGTCAAGTAGGATGCATGAATAAGACCTAAGACTGGATTTTAGCTAACCTTACTGTGCAAGTTGAGCAGGTGTTGTGGTAAGCAGTAAATTCAATGATTTATTCAAACGTTTTAAGAGATGAAAAATATTGTGCACTGCCTACCACAGGATTGTGCCCTTTGCACCTGGTCAATATCGTTGGCTTTTATTCAGTCTTAAACTGTAGTAAACCCAGTTTTTGGACTTGTACCTAGACGTAAACCTATAATAATGTTTACCTGTAGGTACAGTGAATATCTCATAAACTTGTGGCGTTTAGGAGATATTCACATGAAAAGCAGCCGTGATGTCACCGATGCATGGACTTTGGAAGGGACGGCATACAGCTTGGTTTTACTTCTTCTGGAGGGGAATGCAGTTCGTTTTGCACTTTTGTGACCCATTTTTAGCCAACAGCCAGCTATAGCACACTGTCAGCTGACATCGCTCAGCAGGTCTAGGCTGTGGAAAGATCCTAACTTTAAAGCCAGGATTCACCCAGATGCCTGGACCAGCATCTAGCCAGCTGCTCCTGCCCCCTCCACAGCCTGGCATTCCAGCAAGCTTGGGGGAGGGGGGGCAGAGCCAGGGACTGACAGTCACCACTCACTGAAGGCTGAGAACTGAGTGATCAGCGGTCTTTGATAGTTCTGTTCGTCTTAGAAGCAGCTGGGGATAGATGCAACATTGGATCAATGCTCCATCCACCTGGGTAAATATAATAAAAAAAATCTCTTTTAAAGGAAAAAAAATCCCCCTCTCCCTCCTAAGAACCCTCCCTCCCCAAGCAAAGATTCCCACTGTAAAATATCTCCATCCCTCAAATACCCCCCCCAAAAAAAAAAATTAAACCACCTGTCTCTAAACCAACTCCCCAAAACAAAAATATCTCCCACAGTCAACACCCTCTCCCCCAGCAGAGATTCCTAATTATGAAGAAAATCTCCCGTCATCCAATCAAATTCCCTCTCAGAAGCAAATCCTTGCCATTAACCACCCCCTGTAAACTTATCTACAAGAAATTCCCCCATTCTCCAAAATCAAACCCATCCCCCTTTCCTTAACTTCCCCACCAAAAAACCTCCCCCAGGCTGGAATTCTCACTTCACCCAAAAGAGAAAATTGATGCCTCCCCACTACCAGACTACAGCCTTCAGCTGTGTCATATGTTACCTTGAGGGGGAGTCTAGGAGTTCCCTCAACCATGCACTGTTCATTTCCAGCATCTGAGACCTCACAGTAATTTCATGCTTTTCAGAGGGACCCCTTATTAAACCGAGGGGGTGGGGCAGAATAGAAGGGGTGCTGGCTGCTGCACTCCGAAACTCTGATTACTTCTACTGTGCTGATGATAAACAGCAGGGACACTGTCTGTGCATTTTTCCAGGATGCTCTGGGGGGTTTGAACACCCCTGACCACCCCTTATCTATGCCCCTGTGTTGACTGTTGAAATATACTCTCTTAAGATAGTTGCTGGTACCTTTCCTTCCCCAACCCCCACCCCCTTCCCCCCTCCTCCTCTGGAGTCTCTTCACCGCTACCCCCAAATGAAGATACACCTATACATCTGTGTTTTGAATTTACTTATTATACCAATGTTAAGAGTTGTCTTCTATATTATCCAATGTTGTACTCCAGTTTGAACATCAGTCAAGTTTTCACATGTAACGCAAACTGTGTACTTCAAAACCCAATAAAAATGTTGAAACTATATTTTAAACAGCATAGTCTGCTGAAAGTATGCTCAATTACATACAATGGTATGTTATGCAATTAACAGTTATGGAACCGCGACTCTGCCAAACTGGAATTTACTAATGCTAAGTTAGGCACTTTTTAACCTATTAGAGGTCTTAATTGGCTTAACTGCGAGTAACTCGATGTAGAGTGACTACTTTTTCTTATCATTCTTAGTGAGCTAAGCCCTATGTAACTGTAAATTCTGTGACAAGGGATCAGGGCTTGGGATTGAGCCTGCATGAGTTCCCCCATAGGAAGTGGCTTCCCATGGGAGCATTCGCTGAAGAGGAGGAGCCAGAAGTACTGGCAGGAGACCCCAGAAGTGTAGGATCATAGCTGCTCTGTGCAAAACAATTGCAAAGAGAAGATAAGTATGACATGTTTATTTTTTTATTTTTTTAAAGTTCACAATCACTTTAAGCTCATCCCTATTGTTGGCGTCTCCTCCCACCATTTTCAGCAGTAGGCAAAGACACAGGTCTGTGTGATCACATGACTGCTAGAAAAATATTTTTTTTTTATCTTAATGCATGAGAATGCATTAAGATAAAAAACCTTCTGCCTGTAGAACCAATTTAAGCTACTAGTTACTAGGTTACTAGGTAGTCTTTGGTTTTTCTTTAAGACAGGTTTTGTTAGCATGTTAGAACAATTTTGCTGGGTACAACTGTATTAAAATAAATTAATTTGTGCTGCCATAAATCATCTATGGCACAGAAATAGGATCCACTTTGGGAGTTGTTGCAGCAATGCCATCTCCCAGGAGGGCAACATCCCATTGAGCATTTCTTCATGGATACAGAACTATTCAGAAAAAGAAACATTCATCAAATTGTGACATGGCTTCAGATGAAAGCAAAAGTGCTGTGCCAAGATTTTCATCTCCCCAGAATAGCTTTGCACTGAAGTGTGTTTGGGGACACTGTTCTGTAATAAATATAAACAGATAAGAGCAAATAAGTGAAATAGATAGAAGCTTCTCTATTGCCGTGTATCACATAGTTGATGCGGTCGTGGTTAAAGTTTATTTTTAATTTTCTTCCTTTACAAGCATTTAGGTGAACTCTAGAAAAAAATTACCGTCAAATTTGTCTTGTGGTAACATTGTGAATTTAATACTCAAATGTCATACCTTGCATTCATCTATGAGGAAATATAATCTGATCCAGCCATTTCTATTTGTATTGGCAGCCCAGGCACAGTTTGTGATCACGATAAAAAAAAAAACAGTTTGGCTGACAATTTCCATTACTTCTAAATAGAAATGGGGACGAACAGTTTGGGCCGAGCATCAGTCATGGCCAAACATTGGCTGTTCGCCTGTTCGATGAATACCCAAATTATCGGGGCGCTCAACCATTTGTTTGGCCCGCTGAACAAACACAATTCACTGCATCGCCACACAGTGTATTTGAAGCCCTGATTGGCTAAAGTAATGAAAGCTTTGCCCAATCAAAGGGCACAGAACACTGTCAGAGCCATGATTGGGGAAAGTAATGATGACTCTATCCAATCATAGCTCATTGCTCTTAGTCAGGCCCCACGCTACAAAAATATTCTCCCCATAGCAGCCATTTGCAGTGTGATATTGGCATGTGATACAGGGATCTGTTCAGTGCTACTAGCCAGTTAGTGTGCTATATTGTACTATAATGATTATTTTGTAAGTGTAGAATATCAGTTTAGTGTGAATCTAGTGACAGAGCAGTGTGAGTGTAGTGCAACCATTCATTTTTATTTTATGCCGCGTACACACGATCGGAGTATCCGGCGGACTTAATCCGGTGGACAAACCGCCGGACTTTGCAGCTGAGAGAACGGGTGGACCTGCCCACACACGACCAGAATTTTCCGGCGGGCTAGGTCCGGTGGACAATCCGCTGGACTATGGCGGGAGTCCGCCGGACTTTTGAAATTAACGGACTTGCCCACACACAGAGAAAAGTCAGTTCATTTTGAACTTGGCTCCAGGTAGCCAGGACTAGTGAAGGAAGTGAATGTCGCCGCCTCTATCGGCGAGATTGACACCTCGCTAGCCCCTTCGCCTGGTATGGATTTAAAGGGGAACACCTACGTCGAAAAAAACTGCGTGGGGGTCCCCCCAGTGTCCATAGCAGACCCTTATCTGTGCACACAGCCCGGCCGGTCAGGAAAGGGGTGGGGACGACCGAGAGCCCCCCGAGCTGCACCAGGCCGCATGCCCCCAACATGGGGGGGTGCTTTGGGGAAGGGGGGCCCTGTGGCCCCCCACCCCAAAGCACCTTGTCCTCATGTTGATGAGGTGGCTAAGGTGTTGGCCGGCTGATTGAACACTGTGATTACGGCATTGATCCACGCAGACCAGTCCGGATTTATGCCGGGCAGCGGGACTGAAATAAACATCCGACGCCTCCTCACACATCTCTCTAGGGTGAGCGGGGAAGGCCCAGAGCTAGTCGCTTCTCTAGATGTCGAGTCCGGTGGACAATCCGGCCGTCTGTGTGCTAGTCTGCTGGACTTTTGAAATGAACGGACTTGCCCACACATGGAGGAAAGTCTGTTAATTTTGAACGTGGCTCCAGGTAGACGGGACTAGCAAAGGAAGTCAATGTCGCCGCCTTCGGCAGCGAGATTGACACCTCGCTAGCCCTGTCACCTGGTATGGACTTAAAGGGGAAGCCCTATGCCGAAAAAATGGCGTGGGGGTCCCCCCAAAGCCCATATCAGACCCTTATCCAAGCACGCAGTCCAGTCAGGAAAGGGGTTGGGGATGAGTGAGCGCCCACACCTCCTGAGCCGTACCAGGCTGCATGCCCTCAACATGCCCCCCACCCCAAAGCACCTTGTCCCCGTGTTGATGAGGACAAGGGCCTCTTCCTGACAACTCTGGCCATTGGTTGTCGGGGTCTGTGGGCGAGGGGCTTATTGGAATTCGGGAGCCCCCTTTAATAAGGGGGGCCCAAGATACCGGCCCCCCACCCTATGTGAATGAGTATGGGGTACATTGTACCCCTACCCATTCACCTGGTGAAAATAGTGTAAATAAAAAAAAAAGTTTTTAAAATAATTTATTAGACAGCTCCGGTGGTCTTCTTCCATCTTGGGGGGTCTTCTCGCCGGACTCCTCCGCTATCTTCTGCTCTTTTACTAGCGGAGGAGCCGGCTTTCTTCTTCGTCGTCGTTGCCGCCCTACGGGGGTCTTCTTCCGACTTCGGGGTCTTGTCCCACTCTTCGGGGGTCTTGTCCCGCTCTTCGGTTCTTCTTACCAGACCTCCGCTATCTTCTTATAGCTTTTACTAGCGTTGGCCCGGTCTTCTGATGCTGCCTTCGCCTTCTTCTCTTCTCTTCTTCTCTTCTTCTTCTTCCTTGCAATGTTGACACAACGCTCTCTCTGGCCGCAATGGCAGGGATGCATTGCACGGCGATTTATAAAGGGACCAGGGGCTGGGTCACTGAATGATGTCACATGGTGACCGCACCCCCTTATGATGTCACAGTCCCAGCATCCTCTGGGAATGAGGGTATGAGTGTCCTTACAGCACGTCTGCCAGTAGCACACCACTGGCTGTAGGCTACAGCAGGCAAATTTCTCTGCCCCATTTGCTGCAGCAAAAAAATATTTATACAGTCTAATCTACATTTAAGCTTGTCAAACCTCCTGGCTTTACAACTCCTGCATTTCCGTCTGGTGGATTCTGCCCCTTCTGTGATTTTGCTGAATGTGCTGTACCACAATTACAGGTTCCCAGTTGCTATTTCTTTTGATGTAAGGCCATTCCAACTCTGTACCATCATGTCAAAGGCAATGTTATGGCATTGTTGGGCAAGGCAGTCAGCTGCAAGGTCCACATTAGTGCTAACTTGTGGTCCAGCAAACATGACCAGGAACGATACAGTAGATTTCATTCACCGCACACTGAGTAACTCTGCTTACAACTTGGAAGGATGCAGGCAGGGCCGGTGCTAGACTATTTTGTACCCTAGGCAAGACCAGCTACTTGCGCCCCCCCCCCCCCTCAAAAAAAAAAACATACCGTATATACTCGAGTATAAGCCGAGATTTTCAGCCTCTTTTTTGAGGCTGAAAGTGCCCCCCTCGGCTTATACTCGAGTCATCGCTGTCTGCCCGCTCGATCAGCGTGTCGAGCAGACAGACAGCGGCCATTCTGATTCAAAAGCCGCGCCTCCGGCTCCGCCTTCGCCTGTGATAGGCGGAACACTGAATTTCCCAGCAGCCTGTGTTCCGCCTATCACGGGCATCTTCTCATCCTCGTACTACGGACGAGGATGATACGACGTCCGTGATAGGCGGAACACAGGCTGCTGGGAAATTCAGTGTTCCGCCTATCACAGGCGAAGGAGGAGGCGCGGCTTTTGAATTTTACAATGGCCGCCGACGAAGAGGGCACGGGACGGAGGCAAGGCAAGGCACGGCACGGGACAGGACGGGACGGGACGGGACGGGACGAAGGCAAGGCACGACACGGGACGGAGGCTCGGGACAAAGGCTCGGGACACAGGTAGGCTGGACACACACACACACACACACACACACACACACACACACACACACACACACACACACACACACACACACGGATGGAGACACACACACACGGATGGATGGATGGATGGAGACACACACACACACAGGGATGGATGGATACACACACACACAGGGATGGATGGATGGATGGATGGAGACACACACACACAGGGATGGATGGATGGATGGATGGAGACACACACACACAGGGATGGATGGATGGATGGATGGAGACACACACACACAGGGATGGATGGATGGATGGACACACACACACACAGGGATGGATGGACGGACACACAGGGATGGACGGACACACAGGGATGGACGGACACACAGGGATGGACGGACACACACACAGGGATGGACAGGCATGTCTCACCCTCGGCTTATACACGAGTCAATAAGTTTGCCAGTTTTTTTGGGGGTAAATTGGGGGCCTCGGCTTATATTCGGGTCGGCCTATACTCGAGTATATACGGTACACTGCATGGCTTTGTGAAGTGTCATTAAATAATAGCACAACGCACTCTTTGATCACAGATCCCAGTGTGTATTGTGTGACAATCTGTCAGTGCACTTTTTAATTATTTCACTGTGAACACCAGGACCAATTGCAAGTGCGACCGCTCAGCCTGGATTACGAGCATCATGGGCCTGGTGCTGAAGATTTTGGTGGGCTCTGGATTATGAAGCCCCTTGCCCTGTATTATACATTAAAATTTTCTTTACAGGCCCACGTTAACCATCACTTGTGCCTAGGCATGCCTTTCATCACCACCCACTGCATCTGGGACTCCTTTCCTTATCATCTACTGTGCCTGCAGCCTCCCTTGCTGTGCCACCCACTGCACCCACTGCCCTCTTCCCTCACCACCCAACATACCTGTAGCCCCCCTTTATTGCAGAAATACTACAGGAGAGGGTCACAGACTGCAAAATGTACTACAGGAGAGGGTCACAGACTGCCGACAGGGTACAGGAGAGGGTCAGAGACTGCGGACATGGTACAGGAGAGGGTCAGAGACTGCGGACATGGTACAGGAGAGGGTCAGAGACTGCAGACATAGTACAGGAGAGGGTCAGAGACTGCGGACATAGTACAGGAGAGGGTCAGAGACTGCGGACATGGTACAGGAGAGGGTCAGAGACTGCGGACATGGTAGAGGAGATGGTCAGAGACTGCAGACATGGTAGAGGAGATGGTCAGAGACTGCAGACATGGTAGAGGAGATGGTCAGAGACTGCAGACATGGTAGAGGAGATGGTCAGAGACTGCAGACATGGTAGAGGAGATGGTCAGAGACTGCAGACATGGTAGAGGAGATGGTCAGAGACTGCAGACATGGTAGAGGAGATGGTCAGAGACTGCAGAAATGGTACAGGAGGTGGTCAGAGACTGCGGACATGGTACAGGAGAGGGTCAGAGACTGCGGACATGGTACAGGAGAGGGTCAGAGACTGCGAACATGGTACAGGAGAGGGTCAGAGACTGCGGACATGGTACAGGAGAGGGTCAGAGACTGCGGACATGGTACAGAAGAGGGTCAAAGACTGCGGACATGGTACAGGAGAGGGTCAGAGACTGCGGACATGGTACAGGAGAGGGTCAGAGACTGCAGACATGGTACAGGAGAGGGTCAGAGACTGCAGACATGGTACAGGAGAGGGTCAGAGACTGCGGGCATGGTACAGGAGAGGGTCAGAGACTGCGGACATGGTACAGGAGAGGGTCAGAGACTGCAGACATAGTACAGGAGAGAGTCAGAGACTGCAGACATGGTACAGGAGAGGGTCAGAGACTGCAGATATGGTACAGGAGATGGTCAGAGTCTGCAGACATGGTAGAGGAGATGGTCAGAGACTGCAGACATGGTAGAGGAGATGGTCAGAGACTGCAGACATGGTAGAGGAGATGGTCAGAGACTGCAGAAATAGTACAGGAGATGATAAGCGACTGCAGTCATGGTAGAGGAGATGGTCAGAGACTGCAGACATGGTAGAAGAGATGGTCAGAGACTGCAGAAATAGTACAGGAGATGATAAGCGACTACAGACATGGTAGAGGAGATGATCAGAGACTGCAGACATGGTAGAGGAGATGGTCAGAGACTGCAGAAATAGTACAGGAGGTGGTCAGAGACTGCAGACATGGTACAGGAGAGGGTCAGAGACTGCAGACATGGTACAGGAGAGGGTCAGAGACTGCGGACATGGTACAGGAGAGGGTCAGAGACTGCGGACATGGTACAGGAGAGGGTCAGAGACTGCACACATGGTACAGGAGAGGGTCAGAGACTGCACACATGGTACAGGAGAGGGTCAGAGACTGCGGACATGGTACAGGAGAGGGTCAGAGACTGCGGACATGGTACAGGAGAGGGTCTGAGACTGCAGACATAGTACAGGAGAGGGTCAGAGACTGCAGACATGGTACAGGAGAGGGTCAGAGACTGCAGACATGGTACAGGAGATGGTCAGAGACTGCGGACATGGTAGAGGAGATGGTCAGAGACTGCAGACATGGTAGAGGAAATGGTCAGAGACTGCAGACATGGTAGAGGAGATGGTCAGAGACTGCAGAAATAGTACAGGAGATGATAAGCGACTGCAGACATGGTAGAGGAGATGGTCAGAGATTGCAGACATGGTAGAAGAGATGGTCAGAGACTGCAGAAATAGTACAGGAGATGATAAGAGACTGCAGACATGGTAGAGGAGATGATCAGAGACTGCAGAAATAGTACAGGAGATGATCAGAGACTGCAGACATGGTACAGGAGGTGGTCAGAGACTGCAGACATGGTACAGGAGATGATCAGAGACTGCAGACATGGTACAGGAGGTGGTCAGAGACTGCAGACATGGTACAAGTGTTTCCTAGGCTAGTAGTGACCAGTGTGGAAAAACATTGATCACTGCACTATGTGTAAACAGGAGTTTACAAGATATAACAATGTTCCAAAAAAACAAAAAAACTAACAGGAATTTCTCAAGCAAAGGAGGACAGTAAATAGTTAACAGGTCTGAGACGCTCCCAGCCTGACCAACCTAATTCCTTCAAAGATTAATAAAAGGTCAAACAAATCATGGATGGGACTCTAGCACATATAGCTATAGAAACAGCAATCTTGCAGGTCTTGCAGAAGTCTAATAAGCATTCTCCTGTCCTGTGTTCATTGTAAATAAAAACACAGATAAGAAGCAGAGTGAGAAGAGGAGGGGAAGTCATCCCAATCAGTGTGATCTCTGCATATACTACACACAGTGCTAGAGAAGGAGAACAGACTGATACCTGTCTTCAGCCAGCATTGTGACAGGTTTTATCTCATACCTTCACCGTGCTCAGGTATGTCGGGTCCTCTCCATCCCGCCCTGCTCTGGCCAACATCTTCTGGTCAAATGTGCTGGGCTGGACAATATGATTGGCTAAGGAGTTAGTGGGAGGTGGAGCAACTTAGCAGTCACGCCCTCCCACTCAGAAGAGGAGTGCTATTGGCTGCCTGCCTTGTTACACAGACGTCCTTCTCCCTCCAGCATTGTGAAAGCCTGGGAGGGAGAGGGGAGAAGCTGCACACCACAGCGCAAGGCTACCACCCGCCCGCCACACTGAACTCCTTGCTCTCCGGGTTCCCTATAAGCGGCTCTGCCAGGAACTTGGGGGTGGGAGAAGAGGAAGAAAGGGGGAGGCAAGGGTCGGCTTGCGCCCCTAGACGGCAGTGCGCCCTAGGCGGCTGCCTAATCCTCCTAGTGGGTGCACCGGCCCTGGATGCAGGACAGGGCTAAAGTGCTGCAGCTTGTTGTGCCGCCACGTCTCCATATAGCTAGTGATGAGATTTGTCAGCTCTATCTCCTCCTCCATGCTATCCTCTGTTGAATTGTTCTATGAACCACAAGTACCCCCTAAGTGTTGAAGGGATTATTCAATGAGTAAGGCTAAAATGTTCCATGCAGTGCTTCAACTGGTCTGTCAAGTGGACAGGAGCCACACCAGAGTAGAGATTGCAGGGGCAGGCCCAGAGGTGATTCATGCCATGCCAGCTGGAGCCAGGAATGATGGTATGTGAAAATGGCACAAACCTCAAGTCCGCACTTAGACAGGGAAAGTTGACACATGCCATGCCCCGACACATGTCCTCAATTTGGTAGTGCAGCTTTACTTAAGTAGGTACATGTCAGGTCTGGCTTAGCCCTTCCTTCTCTGGGCTGGCTGCTCAGCTGTTGGATAATTGCCAGCTCTCATCTCTCTCACAGTCACCCAGCTGTTCCTGATCCTACTCGTCTGACCTGCCTACTTAAAGCTGTCCAGCTCACTCACTTCATATCTGCCTTCGCCTTGGTCACATCACAAGAAACCTTCTCCTGCGGTTCTGTTTAAAGACTGGATTGCTGACATCCCTTCTGGCTCCTTACCCTGCTTGCTGTTGCTCCACTTGGATCCTTGACTTCTAGCCTAGCTGATTACCCGATCTGGTTATTGAACTCTGGACTGGCTGACTACTCGATCCGGTTACTGGACTCTGGCTATGCTTTGACTACACTTACTCTATTTACCTTTTTTTTTTTTTAAGTGTGAGTTAATTGTACTTCTGTCTCGGTCTGGTTCTTGGTTTCTGACAGTATCCAGGGTTGGAAGATCTTCTAAAGCAGCATAGAAGAGTCTGTAACCATTTCAGTCGGTCATACACAGCCAGTGCTTGGTTGGCTAAAGTTCAGTAGGAATTTCACCTGCCCAAAAACTGCCTGATTTGTGACATGCCCACCAGGTGGAACTCTACTTTGGCAATGCTGCAGTGACTGCACATGCAGCAGAGGGCCACCAATAAGTACCTGTGTGAGTATGGCAAAACCACAGGCTCAAACCAGCTCTGCTTTATCCCCATGCAAATGGCTGCTGATAAAGGATTTATGCACTGTCACCATTTGAGGCCACAAGGATGCTGAGCCATGACAATGTATGCATTAGTGACGCAATCCCTGTTGTGTTCCTACTGGAACAGACTGTGTGGCATTATGGAAAGGTCAATTTATGCAGTGCAGCGGGAGGAATAGGAGGATTTCCTTTCCTCTCAAGGCCCAATTTATACAGAAACCATTCTTGCCATGCCACAGAACACATAAGAGTAGCGGGATGAGAAGGAGGATTCTGGCAGTTTTGGAGGCATTGAAGCAGAGCAAGACATACTGTATGTCAACTCAAACAGATGGTTTTCCATCCCCAGAACCCTTGGGAGTAGTACATAGCTGGGAGGCGGCAGTTCCAGATACTGTAATCATCAGTAACCCAGAGGAGTCTGCTTCTAATGCCTCTGCAAACTTGTGGTGCATGGGATCCTTTATTCTTCAAAGCCTATGAAGGGCCCAAGAATTTGTGGCATCAAGGAGAAGGATCACTATTGGTTGGCAACCCTCCTTGACCACCGTTACAAGGGGAAAGTCTCAGAAGTCATCTCGCCCCCAGAGAGGGAGCAGAAGATGAAATCTCTTGAGGACACCTTAAAGAGGAGTTTATGTAATGCCTTTCCCAACTTGGTAGGTTACAGTCTGGTGGAAAACATAGTTTTGAGTTCTGTTGGTCAAGAGAGAAGGCTGCCTAAATTTTTTTAGTCCTCACCACTCAGGGCTGTCAGCTTAAACATCCCAGCATCTGCATTATATGATGGAAGCTTATCTAGGGGCGAAAATGGAGAGCTTTCCAGTTGACAATCCACTGTTTACTGGGTCATGAGACTAGATCACTTGCCCAATATGCAATTGAGCTGCTGGGCCATCCTGCACCCAGCATGCTTTCAGAACGGGCATTCAGTGCTGCCAGAGGTTTTGTGACAGATAACAGAGCAGCAGCTATCAAGCCACTGATGCCTATGTCACTGATAAAGTGCTTTCTGGATTTGGAATCTCTGAAAGACTGTCTAGGCTGCCTAGCTTTGTGGGTGTTGATTTCATTTGGATGAAATGTTTTGGTGTAGGTTTCATGGGTACAATTAACACCCAAAGATCTGGCTCCCAAAGTCATTGTTTACAAAATAAAGAAAGCTTGCAGGGAAAACGTCACTTTTTTGGCTTTATAAATGTCATTATTGCTGCAGCAGGTTCTATACACGGTACAGATGTGCCACTTTACTGGCAGATTAAGGGACCCCCAGGTACTATATTTAAAGGAATTTTTAATTTTTTTTCTAATTTCGCATTTTATTTGGTTACACTTTAAGCATCATTAAATCACTGCTTATTTAAAAATGTTATGTACAAATTTTTTTCATGTCCCCCAGGGCAGTACCCAGACCCCCCAACCATTGTATGCCCAATTACTTCCATATAAGCTTTCAAAATGGGCACTTTTGATTTTTCCAGTTGAGGACTTCAATGGGTTTGTTATTCGGTTCTGAACTTTTGCGATGTTGGAAAGCTCTGCTGCGACACGAACGGGGGGGGGTAATTCAGCCTATCTCTACTTCTAAATTAAGGGTTCATTCACACAGGTGCACAGACTCATACATCTTTGACAAGGTGTTTGTTTTAGTCTGACAAGCACAGTGATCTGATTGATCTTTACACACAACCATGTCAACCATATCATTTTTTTGTTCAGAACATAAACAAAATGGGCTTACTGGGAGGATAAATTGGCATAAGACCTTTCCATAACTGACAGCAGCCCAATGGAGCAGTTGGTTGTCTTTATGTGGCGGTACAATAAAGTGATTTTGGGGCTGTGATTCACCCAAAGCGCTTTAGACCCCTCTCTTTGGGGCTCTAAGGTCTCATAATCAAATCTAGTTTTGTGTTGGCGAAGGATCGCAGGGATCATCACACAGGATTGCTGGCACTTGTCAGCCTTCATTGAACTTTTCACACACATATTATATATATATATATATATATATATATATATACGATTGAAGTAAAAAAAAATCACATGGACTTCTCTATATGTGATAAGGTGGTGCAACATTTAACACATTGCACAGTTGGTGTTAGATTTGAAGGTAATACCATTTAAAGCGACAGCTCACTCATTTATGTTTACAGCTATTTTGATGTTTCAACCTTGTGATTATTATTTTATTTAAATAGAAAAAATATTTTTTTATTATACTGCACTATGTGATCCATTCTATCTCTCACTTTGTATAGTGGATGTGTGCTGAGGAGAGAGGAATAGAGACCATATTTCTCAAGAGATTGATTCTGTTGTGAGCTTACTGCAAGGTAGGTTTTTGGCAATCTGCCAGAGAGAAGCATTTGAGGTCAAGAAGAGGGAAAAGCATATTTCTGAGGAGAGGGAATCTGCTGTTTAAACCACTTCCTTTAAAGAAGTGCTTTATACCAATCTTTTATAAAGCACCTTGTCCCCATGTTGATGAGGACAAGGGCCTCTTCTTGACAACCCTGGCCGTTGGTTGTCGGGGTCTGCGGGTGGGGGATTTATCGGAATCCAGGAGCCGCCTTTAATAAGGGGGCCCTCAGATCCTGGCCCCCCACCCTATGTGAACAAGTATGGGGTACATTGTACCCCTACCATTAAATAAATGGTTTAAAAAGCACACCAGACAGGTTTTTAAAGTAGTTTATTAGGCAGCTCCGGGGGTCTTCTTCCGAGTTTGGGGGTCTTCTCGCCAGGCTCCTCCGGTATCTTCTGCTTTTTTGCTAGCGGAGGAGCCTGGCTTTCTCCTTCGTCGCCATCTGGGAGTCTTCTTCTGACTTCGGGGGTCTTCTTCCGAGTTCCCCACGCTTTCCGGCCCCTTCTCCTGCTCTCCGGTTCTTCTGCCGGGCTCCTCCGCTATCTTCTTCCAGCTATTTTACTAGCGTTGGCCCGGTCTTCTTGTTCATCATCATTACCTTCTTCTTTGTCTTCTTCTTCTAGACACTAGACAGGTTTTTAAAGTAGTTTATTAGGCAGCTCCGGGGGTCTTCCTCCGACTTCGAGGGTCTTCTTGCTGGTCTTTTGCTAGCGGAGGAGCCTGGCTTTCTCCTTTGTCGCCATCCGGGGGTCTTCTTCTAACTTGGGGGGTCTTCTTCTGACTTCTCTGCACTTTCTGGCCTCTTCTTCCGCTCTCCGGTTCTTCTGCCGGGCTCCTCTGCTATCTTCTTCCAGCTCTTTTACTAGCATTGGCCCGGTCTTCTCGTTTGCCGCCTTCTTCTTCTTCTTCTAGACAATGGACAGGTTTTTAAAGTAGTTTATTAGGCAGCTCTGGGGGTCTTCTTCCGACTTCGGGGGTCTTCTCACCGGGCTCCTCCTCTATCTTCTGCTCTTTTGATAGCGGAGTAGCCTGGCTTTCTCCTTGGTCACCGTCCGGGGGTCTTCTTCCAACTTCGGGGGTCTTCTTCCGATTTCTCTGCACTTTCCTGCCTCTTCTCCCACTCTCCGGTTTTTCTGCCGGGCTCCTCCTCTATCTTCTTCCAGCTCTTTTACTAGTGTTGGCCCAGTCTTCTCATTCATCATCGTCGCCTTCTTCTTCTTCTAGACACTAGACAGGTTTTTAAAGTAGTTTGTTAGGCATAATAAAAAGGACGTGACCTGTTTGGACCCCAATGCAACATAAGCATGCCTCCATCCCTGTATTGATAAAAGAAAATGAAAGTGGATTGTGGGACTTTAAATGAGGCATGGATATGTGTTTGAAATAGTCTAGGATACCTAAAATATTATTCATTGTCACTGTCCCTGCGGGGAAAATCTGTATACCCATAAAAAGTTGCTAATCAATCCAATAAATTAAATACAGATACTGAATAGTAGGTATATATAATGTATCATAATATATAATACATGGGCCATGCAACAAGAAGCATAATTAATTGTAGTAATAATCAAATTGACATATTTAATGTATATAATGGATAGACATAATTGGTACAAGCAATCACAATAAAAAAATTGAATGGACATACAGAGCAGGTGAACATGGTTATCCTAATAAATATACACTACCGTTCAAAAGTTTGGGGTCACATTGAAATGTCCTTATTTTTGAAGGAAAAGCACTGTACTTTTCAATGAAGCTAACTTTAAACTAGTCCTAACTTTAAACAAATATACTCTATACATTGCTAATGTGGTAAATGACTATTCTAACTGCAAATGTCTAGTTTTTGGTGCAATATCTACATAGGTGTATAGAGGCCCATTTCCAGCAACTATCACTCCAGTGTTCTAATGATACAATGTGTTTGCTCATTGGCTCAGAAGGCTAATTGATGATTAGCAAACCCTTGTGCAATCATGTTCACACATCTAAAAACAGTCTAGCTCCTTCCAGAAGCTACAAAACTGACCTTCCTGTGAGCAGATTGAGTTTCTGGAGCATCACATTTGTGGGGTCAATTAAACGCTCAAAATGGCCAGAAAAAAAGAACTTTCATCTGAAACTCGACAGTCTATTCTTGTTCTTAGAAATGAAGGCTATTCCATGCGAGAAATTGCAAAGAAATTGAAGATTTCCTATAACGGTGTGTACTACTCCCTTCAGAGGACAGCACAAACAGGCTCTAACCAGAGTAGAAAAAGAAGTGGGAGGCCGCGTTGCTCAACTAAGCAAGAAGATAAGCACATTAGAGTCTCTAGTTTGAGAAACAGACGCCTCACAGGTCCCCAACTGGCATCTTCATTAAATAGTACCCGCAAAACACCAGTGTCAACATCTACAGTGAAGAGGCGGCTGCAGGATTTTGGGCTTCAGGGCAGAGTGGCAAAGAAAAAGCCATATCTGAGACTGGCCAATAAAAGAAAAAGATTAAGATGGGCAAAAGAACACAGACATTGGACAGAGGAAGACTGGAAAAAAGTGTTGTGGACGGATGAATCCAAGTTTGAGGTGTTTGTGAGACGCAGAACAAATGAAAAGATGCTGGAAGAATGCCTGACGCCATCTGTTAAGCATGGTGGAGGTAATGTGATGGTCTGGGGTTGCTTTGGTGCTGGTAAGGTGGGAGCTTTGTACAGGGTAAAAGGGATTCTGAATAAGGAAGGCTATCACTCCATTTTGCAATGCCATGCCATACTCAGTGGACAGCGCTTGATTGGAGCCAATTTCATCCTACAACAGGACAATGACCCTAAACACACCTCCAAATTGTGCAAGAACTATTTACAGCAGAAGCAGGCAGCTGGTATTCTATCGGTAATGGAGTGGCCAGCACAGTCACCAGATCTGAACCCCATTGAGCTGTTGTGGGAGCAGCTTGACCGTATGGTACGCCAGAAGTGCCCATCCAACCAATCCAACTTGTGGGAGCTGCTTCTAGAAGCGTGGGGTGCAATTTCTCCAGCTTACCTCAATAAATTAACAGCTAGAATGCCAAAGGTGTGCAATGCTGTAATTGCTGCAAAAGGAGGATTCTTTGACGAAAGCAAAGTTTGATGTAAAAACAATGTTATTTCAAATACAAATCATTATTTCTAACCTTGTCAATGTCTTGACTCTATTTTCTATTCATTTCACAACGTATGGTGGTGAATAAGTGTGACTTTTCATGGAAAACACAAAATTGTTTGGGTGACCCCAAACTTTTGAACGGTAGTGTAACTATAAATGAATAAAATAAATTAATGATTGTAGCAAACTTGACTTGGCATCCCTGAGTATGGACTCTACGCGTTTCATGGCGATTTCAGCCAATCATCAGGAGTGGGATGCATCAAAAATCGCTAAATAAAGAGATTAAGTTAATAAGTAAATTGGTCGGTCACAGTCTCAAATGAAAAATCATTGCTTTCAAAAAGAGAGCAGGTGTTAAATGTGAATGCATTACCTTTGGCCACGTTCAGATAAGTAACCCAACAGACCCAAAAAGGGAATAGGATGGTGGCACTGAATGAACCGTCTCCCCCAGGGTTGAGGCGGGGACACATCCCCTTCACCCTAAGCCATAGCTCTCCAAGGAACATGGAGGAATGGAGAAGGGGCAGTGGGAAACAGCAGCCAATGGGAGAAGCGAACAGCCACACCACAATGCCAGAGTATGAGGTATGCACATATGTAGGGATGAGTCGAACACCCCCCGGTTCGGTTCGCACCAGAACTTTCGAACGGACCCCAAATTCATACGAACGTTAGAACCCCATTGAAGTCTATGGGACTCGAACGTTTGAAATTAAAAGTGCTAATTTTAACGGCTAATATGCAAGATACTGTCCTAAAAAGGGTTTGGGGACCTGGCTCCTGCCCCAGGGGACATGGGTCAATGCCTAAAATGTTTTTAAAAATGGCCGTTTTGGCGGGAGCACTGATTTTAATGACGATTAAAGTGAAAAAAAAAGTGAAATATTCCTTTAAATATGGTGCCTGGGGGGTGTCTGTAGTATGCCTGTGAAGTGCCACGTGTTTCCCGTGTTTAGAACAGTCCCTGCACAAAATTACATTAAACGGAAATAACATCATTTAAAACTGCTTGCGGTTTTAATGTTATATCTGGTTCCTGCAATATGGCTGAAAATAATTGAGAAAAATGGCATGGGTAGCCCTCCCTGCCCATTACCAGCCCCTTTGTGTCTTGTACGCATATTTTTTTTTTCTCAATAAATTTTTATTAAAGTATATAAAAAATATACAAGTTTTTCCATAAACAGAGTATAAACAGTGTATACACAGTGTTACTCAACAAACATACAGCATATGTTCATGCTCAAATGGCCTGTACAGCCTTGTTGGATCTATCTAGTATAGTTCAAATCGTGATAAAACTTCAATCAAAGTGTAGCAAAATAATAATAATATCCCCGCCTTCAACGCTTTATTAGTGTAAGAGCTGGGCATCCTCCGACCCCCCACCCCAACTGGGATCACACTGTGAAGGGCCAAAAGAACCTCCCACCTCCTCGAGTGTCATCAGCCGGTCGATGGATATGGAAGACCTTGTTGCTGAAATCCAACAATATTTTCAACTCTGTGTTGAATTAGGGGTCAAGTATAGTACAATTCGAACCAGATTCAATACAGAATTGCAAAAGTAAGATGCAAAAAAAAAAACATGCAAGAGGAGATAAAAACATAGAAAAGGAAAATGCGAAATAAAAGTACATAAAGTAAAAAAAAGTAAAAAGTACACAGTCTACTGTTTCCGCTGTTAGTATTTAGGTCGCCATTATTACTCAATTATACAAAAGCCCTTTTAGGGTTGGTGTTTCAAACTATACCAGTCAGTCCATGGTTTCCACTGTCCCTGTGTTTTCGAATACCTGCCTTGGGATGAGGCAAATAGAATTTCATACGTTGCATGGATGTTGGTGGTAGTTAATATTTCTCCCAGCTCTGGGGGGTCACGATCCCTCCAATGTCTCATGATCACCAGCCTAGTGCTCAGTAAGATGTGGGTAGTTATTATTCTTGCTCTTTTAGGTAGTGTATCTAAATCAAGCGAGAGAATGGCCATACCGGGGTGCTTCGGTATTTGTATCTGTAATATGTTCTCAATCGTACGGAACACTTTATCCCAGAGTATCCGAATGCTATTGCATTCCCATAGAATGTGAAAAAGTGTACCCACACATCCACACTGTCTCCAACACAGCGGAGATGTTTGAGTATCAAATTTGGACACTCTGTATGGGGTCAAATACCACCTCAGGAGTATTTTTTGTGTTAATTCCCATAAATGAATGCACATGGTGGCCGAGTATGTGGATTGAAGTGCCTGTTGCCATTTGTCTGACGAGTATTGAGTTCCCCAGTCCCGTTCCCAGGCTACAATATTAGAGGTTTTGGTGAACAATAGTTTACCATTCAATGAGGTGTAGAACAGGGAAATTCATTTAATGTTAGTGGTTGAATTAGTCAGGTAGAGGAAAATCTTCCACGGTAATTGAATTGAGGTAAGGGAGTTATTTTTGAGAAAGTGTTGTATTTGGGTGTACCTGTAGAGGTCAGATCCTTTAAGGTCAAATTCGATTTGTAATGATCGAAATGTTTTCACAGAGGGTCCTATAGTAAGATCAGCGATAGTCTTAATCCCCTTTCTGACCCAATGTGTCACCTGAAGATCGGGTATAATCTCTGATAGGCATGCCAGAGGTATTTGAATGGAGGACAATGGTGTATCAACAGGGGGGGTATCAAGTAGGAGTTTCCAGGCCTGTAAGGACGCCCGGAGTGCTGGGGCCAGAGACACAGTAGGCATCTTCTGAATAGTACTAGCCAGTAGGTAATTATAGGTATTGGTGCCAGGAAGCTGAAATTCCTCCAGCTCTTGCCATTTCGTTCTGGGTGAATTTGGAAACCATGATCTCATTTGCGCAAGAACCGAGGCCGTATGGTAGTCTTTAATCAATACATTGCCCACTCCTCCAGCTTTCCTTACCGCTATTGACTTCCTAAAGGCCCACCTCGCCCTTTTTCCTTTCCATAAGAATTTATTAATCATAGATTGCATTTTGATAAAGTAAGAGTTAGGGATCGGGATGGGCAAAGCTCTAAAGAGATATATAATCTGTGGTAAGATCACCATTTTAAACGCCGCTAAGCGCCCGACCAGAGTAATTCAGCCTTCGCTAGGTCTTGGAGTTTTGACGGTAGAGAATTAAGAAAGGGAGCATAGTTGGCCGAGAATAGTTCCCCTGTGGAAGCAGTCAGGAAAATCCCTAGGTATTTAACTTTATCTTTGCTCCAGGCGTATGGAAACCGTGAACTGAGCTTTTCCGTAAACCTGATGGTATACCCATTCCCAGTTTATAAGATTTGCTTTCATTCACCTTATAATAAGATATTGTATTAAACTCTATGTACCGAAGCCAGGGAAGTTTCAGGGTTTGTAAGCATTAGAATAATATTGTCTGCAAAGAGGCTGATAACATGTTCAGATTTATGGGTATGGAAGCCGGTAATGTTAGGATGCCCTCTAATAAGGGTGGCCAAGGGTTCCAATATGAGATTAAAAATTAAAGGGGAAAGTGGGCACCCCTGACGGGTGCCATTAATGATTTGGAACGGTTTGGAAAGAATGCCCGAGGTGTACACTCGGGCAGACGGCGTAGAGTATAGGGCTAATATTGCCTGAAGCAGAAATCCCTGAAAGCCATACCTCCGTAAGACCGTCTCCATATAGCCCCAATGCACCCGGTCGAAGGCCTTCTCTGCGTCCAACGCTAACAGCAGAGAAGGCCTCCCCCCAGCACCAGCCAGGTGAACAATGTTCAACAGTCGCCTGGTGGCGTCCGAAGTCTGACGCCCCGTAGTGAATCCAGTCTGGTCTGGGTTGATTAGAAGCGGCAGAATATCTATCAGACGGTTTGCTATCAATTTGGCGTATAATTTCAGATCGGTGTTCAATAAAGATATAGGTCGAAAATTTGCAGGTGTATTTGGGTCTTTCCCTGGCTTCGGCAGTGTCACAATTAAGGCTTCGAGCATTTCAGGGGGGAAGGACGAAGAGGCAGCAGCATTATTAAAAATTTTACCCAGATAGGGTGCTAAAATATCTTTGAAAGTTCGGTAATATTCCCCCACAAAGCCGCCCGGTCCTGGGGATTTGTTAAGTGGGAGTGTATCAATCGCTTTAATTATTTCGTCAATAGTAAACGGTGCATTCAGGGACGCTATGTGTTGTGGCGTCAGTGTAGGTAGCGAGATTTTCAGTAAAAAGTCATTGATCATGTCAGTGGTAGGCTGTGGCGTATCTCTGTCTTCTTTGAGGTTATAAAGGGTGCTGTAATAGTGGCTAAATGCGTCTGCAATGTCTTGAGGGTGTTGCATTTTCAGTTTGGTAGAGGGGTGTAGGAGGAATGGGATTTTGGTTTTACGTCGATGTCCTTTAAGTTGGTGCGCTAACAATTTCCCTGCCCTATTATTATGTGCGTAGTATTTCATCTTAAGTCTTTTGGTATGTTTCTCAAAATCCTCC
Organism: Lithobates pipiens; assembly: GCF_037356315.1. NCBI lineage: Eukaryota > Metazoa > Chordata > Amphibia > Anura > Ranidae > Lithobates > Lithobates pipiens. Next base: position 212,814,850 of record NW_027507784.1, read on the forward strand.
AGTAAGAGTGTTCTGAGATCACATCTTAGTTGGGTTAGCAGCTTAGAGTGGGAAGTGGATGGTTGATGCTTATTTATTGATTCTAGGTCAGAAATTTTAGAAGTGATATCCTGGATCTTGTTTTGCCGCTGCCTTCTTGCCCTCGCCCCCATTTGGATGAGAATACCCCTCATATATGCCTTGTGGGAATTCCACAAGGTGAATTGATTGCACACTGATGGTTCATTTAAAGTAAAGAATTCTTTTAGGAGTTGCTCCATGTGCAGCCTACACTCCGGTTGTTGCATAAGAATTAGCTCTCCAGACCGGGGTGTAGCCCACCATGGAGGTGTCTGTCATTGAAAATTTTATAGAGGCGTGATCAGACCACGTAATATCATTAATCTCAGAAGATACGATCCTAGACAGAGTCTTTTGGTCAACCAAGAACAAGTCTATCCTAGAGTAAGTTCGATGAGCCGCAGAAAAAAATGTGTAATTTCTTCCTTTAGGGTGTAGACAGCGCCACACATCAAACAATTCTTCCCCCTGAAGCGTTTCAAGTAAGGATAAACCTACACGAGTGTCTTGCCGTGGAATCCACCGTGGGATCAGGCACTACATTAAAGTCCCCACATATTATCAAAAAGCCCCGTTTAATACTATTAATCCGTTTCATGAGCTTAAGGAAAAAGCGAGGTTGTCGTGAATTAGGTGCGTATACGTTCACAATAGTATACGTTACTTGGTTGATGTCACAGATGAGTACATGGAAACGACCATTGGGGTCCTTATGCTCTTCTTGTAAAATAAAAGCAACCGTGTTCCGAATCGCTGTTAACACCCCTCTGGTTTTTGATGCGGAGTTAGCTGTAAAAACATGTGGATATTGCCTATGGTTGCATGGTGGGGCCGAAGTTGCGCAAAAATGAGTTTCTTGGGCGCACAGGATATCAATCCTGTTTTGTAAGGCTTCAGCCCAGAGAGATTTCCTTTTCACCGGGTGGTTAAGGCCATTAACGTTAATCGACAAAAAATTTATAGCCATAGGGGAAATAGTAAATTGTGAGGATGGTAGCGTAGTTGACTTAGAGCGGGTTGCAGAGCACACATCCAGTGTAAAAATGGTAAAGGCACCTCTGTCGTGAGGAAGTCACATTTACTCACTGTGAGTGTAGGTCCAGTCCGAGAAGTAAGGTTCTGTTTCCATCCCATAGCTGTGTAGGGCCGCGTACACATGGGCGGACTGTTCGCCCAACTTAGTCCGCTGAACAGTGTTTCAGCGGACAGTCCGCTCGTGTGTGGGCTTCAGCGGACTGTTTCAGCGGACAGTCTGACGAACAAATTTTTTCGGAATTTCCGTAAGACAGTCCGTCCAAACTTGGTTTCAGCGGACAGTCCGCTCGTGTGTAGGCTTGTTCGACAAACTAAGTTTCGCGCATGCTCAGAAAGGATTTACACGGCGAAGGTTGCATTGCAGTGTATTGGACGTCGAATTTCTCGTCCCGTCGTACGTGCCGTTCACGTCATCGCGCACGCTTTCAGCGGACTGTTCGTTCATCGTGTGTGGTCAAGTCCGTTCATGCAAATTTTGAGCGGACTGTTTGTCGGATTGTTTGACGAACTAAGTTGGGCGAACAGTCCGCCCGTGTGTACGCGGCCTAGGATCTTGTAGGAGAGGTATCTCGTGGCAGACAGTGTTCAACTGTGACAGTGACTGTGTGAAAACAAAGAAAGTAAAAAACGAACAAAACAGAAAAAAACATGGAAAATTGAGCAAAAGCAGAGGCGTACTTGCTGATGGATGATACCGTAAACGTGTCGCTGTAGAACAGGGGTCCATCAGTAAAGCGTTACCTAAGCAGTTCCAAGGGGTATATACCCGGGTGCAGCTACACGCTGCTCGAGTAGGCTGGGGGTAAATTCAAGCCTATTTTTCGGTCCAGGGATCATAGGTGGACCGGTTGAGGTTCCCATGGCCCAAAGTAGGCTAAATTGGTAGTCAATGGTGGGACCTGGCGTTCCGCTGTGTGACAGTTTTCCAGTCTTGGATATGTTCCAGTTTACTGGAGGAGGCGGCGTTGTTGTCAGCCGGTTCAGGGATGATTTGCCATTCTTTAAGCAGCAACAGCCCTTTTTCCAAGGAGTCTACCACAAAGAGTTTATCTTGCTTTGTAATAACGAGTTTGGTCGGATATCCCCATTTGTAAAGGATACGGTGGTTCCTCAGTGCTTTCGTGATAGTGTTCAAGTTCCTACGCTTTTGTAGGGTATGTTGGGATAAATCAGCGTAAAATTGTAGGTCTTTGTATTGGGGTAGAAGTTGCTCCCGGTTACGCATTATTGACATTAATTGCTCTTTTATATGAAAAAAGTGCAGGCGCAGGATCACATCTCTGGGAATGTTTTCCGAAAGATGAGAGGGTTTGGGCAGACGGTGTATTCTGTCAATAGTGAACTCTATATCGGGCGTTTCAGGCAGGAGGGAAGCAAACAGGGTTTTGGCGTAGGGTCTCAGGTCTGATGGTGTGACCGATTCGGGGATCCCCCGTATTTTGAGGTTGTTCCTTCTGGATCTGTCTTCGATGTCTGCTAATTTACTTTTCACCCATGCCGAATCCCCTTCCCTCTCTTCATTCGCATTCACCAAGTCATTAATGGTGGATGCATATTCTCCCATCTTCCTCTCAATATGATCCACCCTGTGTTCCACCGCTCTCACCTCCCCGCTTAGTTTATGCATACAGTTCATCATGTCTGATTGCAGAGTGCTTCTGAAAGAGACAAGCATGTCCTTGAGGACCGTGTCCAGCACAGGTTGATTCGCTGTGGGAAACTTAGTGATGGATTCTGGAAGTTCCCTAGTGTCCTCCCCTGAGTCTGATGCAGGGCTCATGGCTGGGCTGAATCCAGCGCCATCCATCCTCATCTTAGCCTTAACTGGGCTGCCAGAGGGAGATTGTGGAGGTGGAGAGTGTGAGCAATCTTGAGGTTCATCTAGGGAAGGTGAGTTGTCAGTATTCATCTGAGCGAACCGAGGATTGTGAGAGGGGGTGGATGTGGCGTCAGCGCCATATTGCCTACCTCCATGCCGCGGCCTAGTAAAGTCATCCATCAAAGCGTTGCGGCTTGAACGAGCCTTTTCGTTTGTTCGGCATGATCCTCAGCGGTGCCCGAGGTGGATCGCCAGGTTTAGGGGCCAAAACGGGGTGATTATCTGTAGATTTGAGCCGTTGAATCCACCGTGTCTCCGGAGCTCCGGACTTATGCTGCCATTCAGCTCCGGTGCAGGCCACACCCCCCTCTTGTACGCATATTAAGGGGAACCCCGTACCCATATTAAAAAAAGGAAATGCGGGGGGGCGGAGCCGGCGCGCAAGGAGCATGGACGTGTGAGGTCTGAGCTCCTCGCCACACGGGACATCCAGCGCCGTTCACAGCGACTACAGACACGGACGCGCGGCAGATCCTCACGGGGGAAGATCCAGGGAAGTGTCCGGTCATGTCGCGGAGGAGAAGGGAACGCTCCCAGCCCGGGAAAATGACGGATTTTTTCGGCCGGCCAGGCCATACAGGCGGGCAAGATGGCGCTGAGCGCGCACGTGTATCACAGGCCGCAGAGGAGGCCCGCAAGGAGGACGCTGAAGACGGATGGGAAACTGTGAGTAGGAACAAGCACAAACATAAAGCACCACAGGCTGTGTCCCCGTCTTCCTCCAGCACTAGCAGCCCTGCTAAATCTAAACCTAAGCTTACACAAGGCACTGCTGACAGGGAAGATAGAGTTACAGCTCCTATTATAGATGACACGCTTGAATTTCAGGATGCAATTGCTGCCTTCCCTACAAATAACCAGCCAGTCATGGACTCCATCTTGAAGGAGATGTTAGTGTCTTTGAGGGGGGCAATCCACACTGACATGTCACAATGTAAATCTGAAGTTAGAGCGGTCAGTGACAGGGTCTCCCATATTGAACACAAGATGGGAGAATTTACAGACACGTTTAACAATATGGTGGATGCTCACAACGAACATGATGAGGACATATCCTGGCTTAAAACTAAAGTGGCGGACTTGGAAGACCGCTCGAGAAGAAATAATGTCAAAATCAGAGGTATTCCGGAGACGGTTAAACCCCAAGAATTAATGGCACACCTCACTTCTATTATGCGTGAAATCTTACCAGATGTGTCGCTAGAAGAACTGACCATTGACCGCATCCATAGGCTGCCCAAGCCACAACACATTCAAGCGAAACTTCCCAGAGACACTATAGCAAGGATACATTATTACAGGGTAAAGGAGAAGCTAATGTATGCTATAAGGCAAGCAGATCATCCCCCAGACTGCATTCAGGGACTTACGTTCTTTGCAGATTTGTCTGCTCATACCATGCAACGGAGACGTAACCTCTTGTCTATTACTAAAGCGCTCAGGAATCACAAGATACCATACAAATGGAATCACCCGGCTACCCTAATTATTACCAAAGGGGACAGAGATTATCGCATCAACACGCTAGAAGATGGCTTGCACCTGTTGAGGAAGTGGGACATCATTGAAAAGGAGCAGCAGTCCCCTAGGAACCTTCCGGTCCATCAAGCAGCAAAGGACACCCCTGAGACCTGAAGCGACTTTTCCCGCACTCCGTGTCTGGTTTGTACTTACTGCACTTTAGTCTGGATGACCCCATCGGCATTGAGACTTGTTTTCCCCCATCTTTATTAGCCACTGTTGGCTTGGTTCTTAGGAATCAGTTACTACATTGTTTTTTACTCACCACTTTTTCTATACTTTTTTGAAACAAAGGTTCCACACACCACTGTTCTGCTAAACGTCTTTTTTTTGTTTTTTTTCATTGTGCATTCATTTTCTCTTGCAACAAGACTTCCTATACAAACTCACTTTCGTGCATTTTAGTTTAATCTCTGGGTGTATATAGAGGAGTAGTGATGGCCGAACGGTTCGCCCGGCGGTCGTTTCGCGGCGAATTTCCGACTTTCGCCGTCCGCGGGTTCGAACGCCTTTTTCCGTCGTTCGCCCCGGCGGACTTACGTGTTTAATGTATACAAGAACTTTAACCTTTCGTGACACGTTTATCATGTGTTACAGGACAACCAATTGAGACATGACAGCTCATGGACACTTGGACATTCCCCCTAACCTATAAATACACCCGATCCGGTGGCCATTTTACATTCTTTCTTCTGTCACTGTAGGGAAAGGATCCTGTGTGGAGTAGGGACAGAGAAAACGCTAGCTATTTGGTACACAAAAGTTCTTTTCAGGACTGGTATAGGTGTTAGGTCAGCAGCCTGAGTTTCTTTTGTCAGTTTAGATAAAGGGACAGAGCGCTGTATGCTGCTATTTTAGGGACAGCTCAGCCAGATTAGTCTTTCTTCATCATCATCATCATCATCATCATTAGCTGTTACTATCAGGTCCACAAAAGAGCTGTTCCAGCTAATCGTTCCAGCCTACTCTTTTTTGCCAATTTGTATAGGGACAGGCAGGAAGCAGTGTGTCAGGCAGTGAGGATAATTTTAAAGACTTGCTGTTACTATTAGTTCCACAAAGGTTCTTTTCAGGACTGGTATCAGTGGTACGGTAATAGGCTTGTACACGTATAATATTCTTTCTTCCAAATATAGAAAGAATATTATACTTGACTGCTGCCCTTCTGCTGCAGTCTGCTAATCATTCACAACTCACTTGTTCCACAAAAGTTCTTATAAGGACTGGTAACTTGGTCTGTCTAGGGTGCTACGGTACATAGGCTTGGGTGCGGTACAGTCTGCTGTTCTGTAAGGACCGCTATCGGTCCACAATAGATAGGGTTGCCGTGCACTACTGCTGACCGCTGCCCTATACTGCAGCAGTCCTTCAGCGGTATAGGGACTGACGCACAGTCTGCTAAACACTAACACACAACCTGCTTGGTCCACAAAAGTTCTTATAAGGACTGGTAACTTGGTATAGGGTGCTACGGTACATAGGCCTGAGTGCGTTACAGTCTGCTGTTCTGTAAGGACCGCTATCGGTCCACAATACATAGGGTTGCCGTGCACTACTGCTGACCGCTGCCCTATACTGCAGCAGTCCTTCATTGGTATAGGGACTGACGTACAGTCTGCTAATCACTAACACACAACCTGCTTGGTCCACAAAAGTTCTTATAAGGACTGGTAACTTGGTATAGGGTGCTACGGTACATAGGCCTGAGTGCGTTACAGTCTGCTGTTCTGTAAGGACCGCTATCGGTCCACAATACATAGGGTTGCCGTGCACTACTGCTGACCGCTGCCCTATACTGCAGCAGTCCTTCAGCGGTATAGGGACTGACGCACAGTCTGCTAAACACTAACACACAACCTGCTTGGTCCACAAAAGTTCTTATAAGGACTGGTAACTTGGTATAGGGTGCTACGGTACATAGGCCTGAGTGCAGTACAGTCTGCTGTTCTGTAAGGACCGCTATCGGTCCACAATACATAGGGTTGCCGTGCACTACTGCTGACCGCTGCCCTATACTGCAGCAGTCCTTCATTGGTATAGGGACTGACGTACAGTCTGCTAATCACTAACACACAACCTGCTTGGTCCACAAAAGTTCTTATAAGGACTGGTAACTTGGTATAGGGTGCTACGGTACATAGGCCTGAGTGCAGTACAGTCTGCTGTTCTGTAAGGACCGCTATCGGTCCACAATACATAGGGTTGCCGTGCACTACTGCTGACCGCTGCCCTATACTGCAGCAGTCCTTCATTGGTATAGGGACTGACGTACAGTCTGCTAATCACTAACACACAACCTGCTTGGTCCACAAAAGTTCTTATAAGGACTGGTAACTTGGTATAGGGTGCTACGGTACATAGGCCTGAGTGCGTTACAGTCTGCTGTTCTGTAAGGACCGCTATCGGTCCACAATACATAGGGTTGCCGTGCACTACTGCTGACCGCTGCCCTATACTGCAGCAGTCCTTCATTGGTATAGGGACTGACGTACAGTCTGCTAATCACTAACACACAACCTGCTTGGTCCACAAAAGTTTTTATAAGGACTGGTAACTTGGTATAGGGTGCTACGGTACATAGGCCTGAGTGCAGTACAGTCTGCTGTTCTGTAAGGACCGCTATCGGTCCACAATACATAGGGTTGACGTGCACTACTGCTGACCGCTGCCCTATACTGCAGCAGTCCTTCATTGGTATAGGGACTGACGTACAGTCTGCTAATCACTAACACACAACCTGCTTGGTCCACAAAAGTTCTTATAAGGACTGGTAACTTGGTATAGGGTGCTACGGTACATAGGCCTGAGTGCAGTACAGTCTGCTGTTCTGTAAGGACCGCTATCGGTCCACAATACATAGGGTTGCCGTGCACTACTGCTGACCGCTGCCCTATACTGCAGCAGTCCTTCATTGGTATAGGGACTGACGTACAGTCTGCTAATCACTAACACACAACCTGCTTGGTCCACAAAAGTTCTTATAAGGACTGGTAACTTGGTATAGGGTGCTACGGTACATAGGCCTGAGTGCGTTACAGTCTGCTGTTCTGTAAGGACCGCTATCGGTCCACAATACATAGGGTTGCCGTGCACTACTGCTGACCGCTGCCCTATACTGCAGCAGTCCTTCATTGGTATAGGGACTGACGTACAGTCTGCTAATCACTAACACACAACCTGCTTGGTCCACAAAAGTTCTTATAAGGACTGGTAACTTGGTATAGGGTGCTACGGTACATAGGCCTGAGTGCAGTACAGTCTGCTGTTCTGTAAGGACCGCTATCGGTCCACAATACATAGGGTTGCCGTGCACTACTGCTGACCGCTGCCCTATACTGCAGCAGTCCTTCATTGGTATAGGGACTGACGTACAGTCTGCTAATCACTAACACACAACCTGCTTGGTCCACAAAAGTTCTTATAAGGACTGGTAACTTGGTATAGGGTGCTACGGTACATAGGCCTGAGTGCGTTACAGTCTGCTGTTCTGTAAGGACCGCTATCGGTCCACAATACATAGGGTTGCCGTGCACTACTGCTGACCGCTGCCCTATACTGCAGCAGTCCTTCATTGGTATAGGGACTGACGTACAGTCTGCTAATCACTAACACACAACCTGCTTGGTCCACAAAAGTTTTTATAAGGACTGGTAACTTGGTATAGGGTGCTACGGTACATAGGCCTGAGTGCAGTACAGTCTGCTGTTCTGTAAGGACCGCTATCGGTCCACAATACATAGGGTTGACGTGCACTACTGCTGACCGCTGCCCTATACTGCAGCAGTCCTTCATTGGTATAGGGACTGACGTACAGTCTGCTAATCACTAACACACAACCTGCTTGGTCCACAAAAGTTCTTATAAGGACTGGTAACTTGGTATAGGGTGCTACGGTACATAGGCCTGAGTGCGTTACAGTCTGCTGTTCTGTAAGGACCGCTATCGGTCCACAATACATAGGGTTGCCGTGCACTACTGCTGACCGCTGCCCTATACTGCAGCAGTCCTTCATTGGTATAGGGACTGACGTACAGTCTGCTAATCACTAACACACAACCTGCTTGGTCCACAAAAGTTCTTATAAGGACTGGTAACTTGGTATAGGGTGCTACGGTACATAGGCCTGAGTGCAGTACAGTCTGCTGTTCTGTAAGGACCGCTATCGGTCCACAATACATAGGGTTGCCGTGCACTACTGCTGACCGCTGCCCTATACTGCAGCAGTCCTTCATTGGTATAGGGACTGACGTACAGTCTGCTAATCACTAACACACAACCTGCTTGGTCCACAAAAGTTCTTATAAGGACTGGTAACTTGGTATAGGGTGCTACGGTACATAGGCCTGAGTGCAGTACAGTCTGCTGTTCTGTAAGGACCGCTATCGGTCCACAATACATAGGGTTGCCGTGCACTACTGCTGACCGCTGCCCTATACTGCAGCAGTCCTTCATTGGTATAGGGACTGACGTACAGTCTGCTAATCACTAACACACAACCTGCTTGGTCCACAAAAGTTTTTATAAGGACTGGTAACTTGGTATAGGGTGCTACGGTACATAGGCCTGAGTGCAGTACAGTCTGCTGTTCTGTAAGGACCGCTATCGGTCCACAATACATAGGGTTGCCGTGCACTACTGCTGACCGCTGCCCTATACTGCAGCAGTCCTTCATTGGTATAGGGACTGACGTACAGTCTGCTAATCACTAACACACAACCTGCTTGGTCCACAAAAGTTTTTATAAGGACTGGTAACTTGGTATAGGGTGCTACGGTACATAGGCCTGAGTGCAGTACAGTCTGCTGTTCTGTAAGGACCGCTATCGGTCCACAATACATAGGGTTGCCGTGCACTACTGCTGACCGCTGCCCTATACTGCAGCAGTCCTTCATTGGTATAGGGACTGACGTACAGTCTGCTAATCACTAACACACAACCTGCTTGGTCCACAAAAGTTCTTATAAGGACTGGTAACTTGGTATAGGGTGCTACGGTACATAGGCCTGAGTGCGTTACAGTCTGCTGTTCTGTAAGGACCGCTATCGGTCCACAATACATAGGGTTGCCGTGCACTACTGCTGACCGCTGCCCTATACTGCAGCAGTCCTTCATTGGTATAGGGACTGACGTACAGTCTGCTAATCACTAACACACAACCTGCTTGGTCCACAAAAGTTTTTATAAGGACTGGTAACTTGGTATAGGGTGCTACGGTACATAGGCCTGAGTGCAGTACAGTCTGCTGTTCTGTAAGGACCGCTATCGGTCCACAATACATAGGGTTGACGTGCACTACTGCTGACCGCTGCCCTATACTGCAGCAGTCCTTCATTGGTATAGGGACTGACGTACAGTCTGCTAATCACTAACACACAACCTGCTTGGTCCACAAAAGTTCTTATAAGGACTGGTAACTTGGTATAGGGTGCTACGGTACATAGGCCTGAGTGCGTTACAGTCTGCTGTTCTGTAAGGACCGCTATCGGTCCACAATACATAGGGTTGCCGTGCACTACTGCTGACCGCTGCCCTATACTGCAGCAGTCCTTCATTGGTATAGGGACTGACGTACAGTCTGCTAATCACTAACACACAACCTGCTTGGTCCACAAAAGTTTTTATAAGGACTGGTAACTTGGTATAGGGTGCTACGGTACATAGGCCTGAGTGCAGTACAGTCTGCTGTTCTGTAAGGACCGCTATCGGTCCACAATACATAGGGTTGACGTGCACTACTGCTGACCGCTGCCCTATACTGCAGCAGTCCTTCATTGGTATAGGGACTGACGTACAGTCTGCTAATCACTAACACACAACCTGCTTGGTCCACAAAAGTTCTTATAAGGACTGGTAACTTGGTATAGGGTGCTACGGTACATAGGCCTGAGTGCGTTACAGTCTGCTGTTCTGTAAGGACCGCTATCGGTCCACAATACATAGGGTTGCCGTGCACTACTGCTGACCGCTGCCCTATACTGCAGCAGTCCTTCATTGGTATAGGGACTGACGTACAGTCTGCTAATCACTAACACACAACCTGCTTGGTCCACAAAAGTTTTTATAAGGACTGGTAACTTGGTATAGGGTGCTACGGTACATAGGCCTGAGTGCAGTACAGTCTGCTGTTCTGTAAGGACCGCTATCGGTCCACAATACATAGGGTTGACGTGCACTACTGCTGACCGCTGCCCTATACTGCAGCAGTCCTTCAGCGGTATAGGGACTAAGAGTTTTGTCACAGGGTGATTTAAAAAATGACAGGCAGAGGAAGAGGCAGGCCCTTCCGCAGGGGTGGTAGGGGTAGGGCAGGAGCAACAGCCTTGAGCCAAAGTGGGAAGTTGCAGAAGGTGCGTTCAATTACTTTAAAGGACGCACCAGACTTGGTTGAGTGGCTCACTCAGCCTTATTCTTCTGCACCCTCCTCATCCTCTCGATCTGCACCCTCTTCTTCACTCTCTGCTATGTGCACCCCCAAAGACACTACCACCAACAACACGACCACCACCACCACCACCACATACCTTCCGCTTGAGTCACTGGAATTATTTTCCGATCCATATCAAGAGGACATTTCTGATGCGCAGCCACTCTTGGTATTGGATCAGGAAGAGGAGGTAGCAACAAGCGCTACTCAGCAGTCTGACGCCAGTACCCAGATCAGCCCAAGGAGGAGGTTGGTCCCCGGTGTTGCTGCCTACTCTACTTATAGCGGTGGGGAAGGTGACGTTGATGATGACGTGTCTAGTGATGTCACGTGGGTGCCCACAAGAGAGGAAGAGGAGGGGAGTTCAGAGGGAGATATGGACCAGCAGATAGGGAGGAGAAGCAGCAATGACTTACATTGCACAGCAGGGACAAAGCAGACTGCAAATGTATCAGGAGCGAGTCATCGACCATGTACGGTCACATCTGGCGCTCCCAGGACACCGGCACATGGCTCCGCAGTGTGGGCTTTTTTTAACGTGTCCGCTGCTGACAATAGCGTTGCCATCTGCAATCTTTGCAGTCAACGCGTTAGTCGCGGTAAGCCCAATACTCACCTAGGGACGACCGCCTTAAGAAGGCACATGAGCAGCCATCACCGAGCCCAGTGGGAGCAACGGAACACACAAAGCCACACTGCAGGCTCTCACCGTCCAGCCTCGTCTTCTACTTCTCCTTCTCCTCTCTCCTCACAATTGTCCTCCACTCCACCTTCCATCACGCCAAGCTCACATTTTTCTGCAAAAAGGCAGGCTTCCGTGGGCCTAATGTTTGAGCGTAAAAAAATGATGACGCCGGATAACCCTCTTGCCCAACGGTTGGCGGCTGGCTTGTCAGAACTCATAGCCCGCCAACTACTGCCATATAAACTGGTGGACTCGGAGGCCTTTCGCAAATTTGTGGCCATTGGAACACCACAATGGAAGGTCCCAGGAAGGAAGTATTTCTCAGAGAAGGGCATCCCAGAGCTATATGGCCATGTTCAGCGGCAAGTGAATGTATCTCTGGCACACAGTGTCGGTGCCAAGATACATCTGACCACAGACACGTGGTCTAGCAAACACGGGCAGGGAAGGTATATCAGTTTTACTGCCCACTGGGTGAACCTTCTGACGGCCGTCAAGCATGTAACCCGTGGCACCCGTGTAGATTTGGTTTTACCGCCACGGATTGCATGCAGGCCTGACTCTTCTTCTCCTCCTCCTACTCCATCCTCCTCCCTCTCCTCCTCAGCTGCCTCCTCCTTTTCCGCTGCTAGCGTCTCTTCCACTGCACCGCCCAAGCTCCCCAGAACCTATTCCACATGCCAGGTGAGACGTTGCCATGCCGTGCTGCGTCTGTTGTGCCTGGAAGCAAAGAGCCACACTGGCCCGGCACTCCTTTCAGCTTTGCGTTCACAGGCAGATGAGTGGCTAACACCGCTCAATTTGACAGTTGGTAAAGTGGTGTGTGACAACGGTGCCAATCTGCTTAGCGCATTGAAACAGGGCAAAATCACGCACGTGCCGTGCATGGCACACGTCTTAAACTTGGTCGTGCAGCGATTCCTTGTCAAATACCCTGGGGTCCAGGACATCTTGCGGCAGGCAAGGAAAATCTCGGCCCATTTCAGAAGATCTTACACGGCCATGGCTCGCCTTGCTGACATTCAGCGGCGACACCATCTGCCGGTCAGACGTCTTATTTGCGATTGCCCGACGCGATGGAACTCAACCTTCTATATGCTTGATAGGCTGCTCCAGCAGAAACGTGCAGTTAACGTCTACCTGTATGAACTCTGCGAAAGAAACGGTTCTGGGGAGCTGGGTTTTTTTTCACCGCGCCAGTGGCTGCTCATGCGCGACACATGCAGACTTCTGCGGCCATTTGAGGAGATCACCAAACTGGTCAGTCGCAGCCATGGCGCCATCAGTGACATGGTACCTTATGCCTTCTTTCTGGAGCGTGCATTGCGTCGTGTCATTGATCAGGCTGTGGAGGAGCAGGAGCGGGAAGATGAGGAAGTCGCAATGCTGGATGAATTCCCAGGGGGGGCTACTCTATCTGAGACAAGTCAACAACAGGAGTCTGATGAGGAGTCAGAGGAGGATGGTGCCGGGGCGGATGAGCAGGAGCAAGAAGAGCATGCTTTAAACCTTTCTGGGATCCCTGTTGTGCGAGGATGGGGAGAGGAGAATGAAGAGGACGACATTATCCTGGATGATGAGCAGGAGCCAGGCCACCACACCGCTTCCACTTTAGTGCAAATGGGGGCCTTCATGCTCCAGTGTTTTAATAGGGACCCCCGTATAAAAAGCATGAGGGTCAAGGACCAGTACTGGGTGGCAACGTACTTAGACCCCCGGTACAAACACAAAATGGCGGAAATGTTACCGCCGTCGCAGAGGGCTGTCAGAATGCAGCACTTCCAGGCCTTGCTTCGAGAAATGCTGCATTCTGCTTTTGCGTGCGCTGGCAGAGGAGCAATTCCCACTCCCAGAGAAGGATTTGCGGGTACCAATCCAACAGCGCCTGCAAGAAGAGGCCGGTTTGAAGATGTGTTGGTGACTTCGGATATGAGGTCATTCTTTCAGCCGACCCATCGACAGGTGTCATCCGGATCCAGCATCAGGGAACGCCTAGACCGTCAGGTGTCCGACTACATTGGGTTAACGGCCGATGTGGACGCTCTGAGGAGTGATGAACCCCTAGACTACTGGGTGGGCAGGCTTGACCTCTGGCCAGAGCTTGCCCAATTTGCAATCGAACTGTTGGCTTGCCCCTCATCCAGTGTCCTGTCCGAAAGGACGTTCAGCGCAGCAGGGGGGATTGTGACCGATAAGCGTACTCGCCTAGCTCACCACAGTGTTAACTACCTCACATTTCTAAAAATGAATGAGGCATGGATCTCGGAGGAATTCAACACATGTGATCAGTAGACCATGTATATGTCTATAAACAATTTTTGGAATCAAGCACACAGACCTTCTTAATTCATTTGGCTCACTTCCCTGACCCAAAAAAGCACACCGTACTATATGCCCCTACCCTCCTCTTTGAAGAGGTTGAGCGGTGTCATATTTCTACTGGGGCTGCTTATTATGAGGGGTTCCCACCATCCCTGTGCTGTGCTGACTTCCTCCTGGGTGTTCTTATTATGAGGGGCTCCCACCATCCCTGTGCTGTGCTGACTTCCTCCTGGGGGTTCTTATTATGAGGGGATCACACCATCCCTGTGCTGTGCTGACTTCCTCCTGGGGGTTCTTATTATGAGGGGATCACACCATCCCTGTGCTGTGCTGACTTCCTCCTGGGGGTTCTTATTATGAGGGGATCACACCATCCCTGTGCTGTGCTGACTTCCTCCTGGGGCTGCTTACGGTGCTGCTGTCAGCGCTGTATGTCACGGAGCTGCTGTCAGCGCTGTATGTCACGGAGCTGCTGTCAGCGCTGTATGTCACGGAGCTGCTGTCAGCGCTGTATGTCACGGAGCTGCTGTCAGCGCTGTATGTCACGGAGCTGCTGTCAGCGCTGTATGTCACGGAGCTGCTGTCAGCGCTGTATGTCACGGAGCTGCTGTCAGCGCTGTATGTCACGGTGCTGCTGTCAGCGCTGTATGTCACGGAGCTGCTGTCAGCGCTGTATGTCACGGAGCTGCTGTCAGTGCTGTATGTCACGGAGCTGCTGTCAGCGCTGTATGTCACGGAGCTGCTGTCAGCGCTGTATGTCACGGAGCTGCTGTCAGCGCTGTATGTCACGGTGCTGCTGTCAGCGCTGTATGTCACGGAGCTGCTGTCAGCGCTGTATGTCACGGAGCTGCTGTCAGTGCTGTATGTCACGGAGCTGCTGTCAGCGCTGTATGTCACGGAGCTGCTGTCAGCGCTGTATGTCACGGAGCTGCTGTCAGCGCTGTATGTCACGGTGCTGCTGTCAGCGCTGTATGTCACGGAGCTGCTGTCAGCGCTGTATGTCACGGAGCTGCTGTCAGCGCTGTATGTCACGGTGCTGCTGTCAGCGCTGTATGTCACGGAGCTGCTGTCAGCGCTGTATGTCACGGAGCTGCTGTCAGCGCTGTATGTCACGGAGCTGCTGTCAGCGCTGTATGTCACGGAGCTGCTGTCAGCGCTGTATGTCACGGAGCTGCTGTCAGCGCTGTATGTCACGGTGCTGATGTCAGTGCTCTGTATTACGGTGCTGCTGTCAGTGCTCTGTATCTCCAGCACCCTCTTGTTTGCCTACCCTGGTCCCTGACCTTCCCTCTCCTCCATTGCCTTCATTAGCTCCATAGTCCTGAATTGTCAGAACAATTTCCCAAATAAAAAAAAAATGCTTGTAGTTATCGATCCCAAATTCACCTCATACATGTATTATGCTATTGTCCAGGTGGTGGGACTACGTGCTACCCCCTAATAATTACCCCGTGGCCGCAAATTCGACCTAAAGGTTTGCGAAATTCGCCTCCCATTGAAGTCAATGGAGCCCGCGGCGAACGGTCGTTTTCGCGAACGTTTGTGCCCGTTCGCGTTTCGCGTTCGCGAAACGTCCCGTCGGAAGTTCGTCCATCACTATAGAGGAGTGTATAGAGGTTTTTTTTTTTTTTTTTTTTTTTTTTTTTTTTTTCTCTGGAGGTACTGTTTTCCATTGTTGGAAACGTTGCAAATTCCTCAGTATGGCATTCAAATTGTCCTCTTTAAATGTTAATGGCCTAAATAGCCCGCAAAAACGACATATGTTATGGAAAGAGGCACAGCGGCTTCATTGCGATATCTTATGCTTGCAGGAGACCCACTTCAAAGAAGGCAATTTTCCCAAACTGACCAACAAACACTTCCCCACGATTTTTCTAAGCAACGCCCCGACAAAAAAAAGGGGAGTAGCAATTCTCGTTAAACACTCAGTTGCCTATAAGTATATTTCCCATCATCAAGACAGTGAGGGGAGATATCTGATACTCAACTGCGAAATTAACAATGTAGCTTACACTATAATCAACGCTTATGCCCCTAATGCCCGACAGGTACATTTTCTTAACAAATTATGGAAGAAGATACAAACGGTAGCTAAAGGGCATGTTATTCTGTGTGGAGACCTGAATGCAGTTCCAGATAAAATACTAGATGTATCTAATCCCTCCCCGAGGCTCTCCTGCAGGCCTGAGATCGCAAAATTCATAAGCTCTGCTGACTTATATGATGTTTGGAGATGTCAACACTCCACTGAACGGGACTTTTCTTTTTTCTCTCAGGTTCATTTGTCTTATTCTAGGATTGATATGTTTTTGATTGATAAATTTCTATTACAACGGGTATCCGGATCAGAGATCGGTACCATTTCATGGACGGATCATGCTCCGGTGTCTATGACGGTTGGGGGTGGCGCCTTCACCACCAGAGCAAACCGGTGGAGGTGCGACTCGCAGTTGTTCGGGATCCCGGAGGTGTTGCAGGAGGTTGAAACTGCACTGAAGGAATTCTTTCTGTTTAATGATGTTGAGGGTATAGACCCGTTTACCTTATGGAATTCTCACAAAGCCTGTATAAGGGGTCTGCTGATTAAGATTAGTGCAGGAGTGAATAGGAGGCGGAGGCAGCGTATGGATAGCCTTCTAGCAGAAATACGTGATTTAGAAACCGTGAATAAAGCTGCCCCCTCCTGTTCCACCAGCAACAAACTTACTAAAGCCCGCAACGACCTCCGCACCTTATTGGTAACCCAACATGCCAAGTCTATGCATAGACTCAGAGCCAATTGCTACACTCATGGCAATAAGGCTGGGAAATTATTGGCCATGCAGCTTAAAGAGAAGGTACTTAAACAAAAAATACCCTATATAGTCCATCCTGATACAGGATCGAGGCTTACCAATCCTAAAGAAATTGCAGATGCTTTTGGCTGGTATTATAGTAGCCTATATAATTTAAGAGAGGATACCTCCACTATACAACCCTCACCTGACGCCATAGAGAGTTTTCTTCAGACGCTTAATCTCCCGAAATTACAACCATCGCACTTAGAGCAACTAAATGCTTCATTTTCGATAGCCGAAATACAAAAAACTATAAACGCCCTCCCTAAAAACAAATCTCCCGGCCCAGATGGTTACTCCTCTGAATATTATAGAACATTCTCTGATATTTTATCCACGTACATGCAGAGGGTGTTCCATGCAGCTGCCTCCTCAGCCTCCTTTCCCTCAGAGATGCTTTCGGCCACTATAGTCACGTTACCCAAGCCAGGAAAGGATCCAGACAAAGTTCAAAACTTCAGGCCCATATCTTTATTAAATGTGGACCTGAGGATATATGCTAAGATTTTGGCTAATAGGTTGTCTGGAGTTCTGCCTCAGTTAGTACAGCCTGACCAGGTTGGCTTTGTGGCTGGGAGGCAGGCTCCGGACGCCACCAGGAGGGTGCTGAACTTGATACATTCGGCGTCCGGCGGGGGGGGGGCAGCGGTCCTCCTCTCGCTGGACGCCGAAAAGGCTTTCGACAGGGTCCACTGGGGGTATCTTTCTGCGATACTTTCGAGGTTTGGCTTTACGGGGCCGGTCCTCTCTGCCATTTCTGCACTGTACACCACACCGTCAGCACATGTGTTCACGGAAGGCCTTTTTTCTGAACAGTTTTCTATCACCAATGGCACAAGACAGGGGTGCCCTTTGTCGCCCCTGATCTTTGCCTTGGTGATGGAGCCTCTGGCGGAGAGGATCAGGACCCACCCAGGTATAAGAGGTATTAGCTCTGGTCTGACGAGGCACCCCATTACCCTATATGCGGACGATGTGATTTTGTCTCTTGCCGACCCGGAGGAATCCCTGAAAGCAGTATATGATGTTTTAGAGACCTTTAATGAGATTTCTTACTATAAAATTAATGCTACCAAGTCTAGCATATTGGGCATTAATGTCCCTTCGGATATGCAGAACCGGATTAAGCTCTCTCTACCTTACACATGGGCATCTGAATCTATCCAGTATTTAGGCATTAAATTAACTAGTTCCCTATCTCAACTTTATAGATGTAATTTTGAATCTATTCCGTCCAGTTTTGAAAGAGAGTTGTCTCGATTTAAACAGTTTTACCTCTCTTGGTCGGGAAGACTTGCAGCATACAAAATGTTTTTACTACCCAAACTCCTTTATCTTTTTAGAACACTTCCAATTGTGCTCCCAGCCTCCTTCTATGCAACGCTGCAACGCCAATTAAATAGGTTCCTATGGGATGGGAGACCCGCTCGAAGCAGTTTTAAAGTCCTAGTTAAACATAGAAAGGTGGGTGGAATGGGTGTTCCCGAACTTAGAGACTATCACATGGCGGCCATCCTGGACCAACTCAGAGTATGGTTCCATGATCCGGGGGTGAAACGGTGGCACTTATGTGAACTGGAACAAACTCAACAAGGGGATCTAACGGGGCTCCTGTATGCCACAATGATAGGCGACCCTAAAGCTCATACACATCACCCCATTATAAATGCTACGTTGAGGGCCTGGATCTACTTACGTAAACATCAACCGTCCAATACTGACCTTAAATACCTCCCTATCCCCCTCTCAGCTTTGTCCTTTCTCACCCCAGACTTACAAGTAACACACTGGGCACGCTATGGCCTCTGTTATACCCACCAACTTTTAACACAAGGCCGCACTCAGACATTTGGGAATTTAATGGCCACTCAGAGTATCCCCAAAACCGAATATCTGAATTTCGCTAGATTGATTAGCTTGATCCCTAGAGAACATACGGGGTATTTTAGCCTCCCGGAATGTATTTGGGACTTATGGCAACCCACATCGGCTCACAAGAAAGGGATTACGGCCATTTACAATCTCCTACATGGCAAAATGCATTTTGAAATGTTTACTCAGCTGACTAAGTGGGAGGAAGAATTACATATTACTATTTCCCCGGACCAATGGATGAGAGCTATTAAAGGCAGTTATAGTTCCACCCGCTGCTCCAACTTTAGGGAAGGCGCACACAAATTACGACTTAGGTGGTACAGGACACCTTATATAATAGCGAAATATGCACATGACCAATCGAATTTGTGTTGGAGGAGCTGTGGCCAGATAGGAAACCTGACTCATATTTTTTGGTTCTGCATATCCGTACGAAGCTTTTGGGGAGAAATAGGCAAATTAATTGCCAAATTGACAGGAATTCTGAACCCCCTTAGAATAGAGCAAGCCCTCCTGGGGGTGAATTTGGATATATATCCTATCACAGCTCGCACTTTAGTGATATATATTTTGTTTGCCGCTCGGTTGAGCATTACAAGAAAATGGAAGTCGAATGTATCTCCTTTGGTATCAGAAGTTGTTACGATAGTGGATCACTCGTTTGAATTTGAAAGAACTGTAGCGTTACAGGAAGACAGACTAAAATCCTTTTTTCAAAAATGGGCGTTATGGGACAAATTTAGGAAACGTTAACACACTGTTGTTTGACTATATTTGATAAAGTTGTTGTGAACTATCTGGAATTCTGTCGTTGTCTCCCGTTGGACGCCTCTTTCATTTTATGTTTGTCCTTCATTCTACTCATTCACATACAGCATTTTCACTGATTACGACTCTATAGGTTCTGTTGTATTTTTGTATTTCATATTTTATACTTCTATGATCTTATATGCGCTATGTATTCTTCTTATGGCTTACTTTATTTGTGTATGAATATGTGGAATGTCATTTTTTCGAAACTTTAATAAAAAGATTGTTAAAAAAAAAAAAGGAAATGCGTGTGGCCCCCAGGCCCTATATACTCAGAACAGCAGTATACAGGCGGTGCAAACAAGACAGGGACTGTGTAGGTTTGTTGTGTTAAGTTGAATCTGTTTGTAATTTTCAACTGGTACATTTTTAAAGTGTAGCTCCAGTCAAAAAAACTTTTTTTAAGCTTTTTGGAAAACATAGGGAAGGGTTATCACCCCTGTATAATTTGTTTTGTCGTACATCTTTTTTCATCTCACTTGCTGTTGTCTCCTTCTGTTTGCAAGTAGGAGATGTTTGTAAGTTGGATGTTTGAAAGTAGGGGCCTGCCCTATATGCTCTGCCGAAATGGCGGAACAAGGTGTTGGTTTTGCCACAACATTGTAAGCCCTCAAAGTGACTCTTGGTGGGCGCTGGAGGGCCCTGCTGTAAACGATTATATCAAGAATTGTAATTACATGCCATTGTTGAACAGTGTTAGAAAAATTGACCTTTGGTGGTTGTGGTGCTGGTGCCACAACACTATAAGTCCTCAGAGTTACTCTGGGTGGGCACAGGAACGGGCCCTCCTGTGAAATAATATATCAAAAATTGTAATTAAATGCCCCTGTTAAACAGGGGCAGAAAAATTTGGCCTTAGGCACTGCTGCTGGTGCCACCACACTGCAACCTCTTCCATATACTCTAGTTTTATTGCAGGAATTAGCCCTGCTGCAAAGCATTGCATCAAAAATTGCACTTAAACGCCCCTGTTAAACAGGGGCAGAAAAATTGGGCCTTAGGCACTGGTGCTGGTGCCACCACACTGCAATCTCTCCCATATACTCTAGTTTTATTGCAGGAATTAGCTCTGCTGCAAAGCATTGCATCAAAAATTGTAATTAAACGCCCCTGTTAAACAGGGGCAGAAAAATTGGGCCTTAGGGATTGGTGCTGGTGCCACAACACTGCAACCTCTCCCATATACTCTAGTTTTATTGCAGAAATTAGCCCAGCTGCAAAGCATTGCATCAAAAATTGTAATTAAACGCCCCTGTTAAACAGGAGCAGAAAAATTGGACCTTAGGCACTGGTGCTGGTGCCACCACACTGCAACCTCTCCCATATACTCTATTTTTATTGCAGGAATTAGCCCTGCTGCAAAGCATTGCATCAAAAATTGTAATTAAATGCCCCTGTTAAACAGGGGCAGAAAAATTGGGCTGATGGCATCACCCAGAACCAGAAATGTTCTTCCAACATATCAGCGGAGGAGGAAGAGGATAGACAATCAACATAACAGGACAGTCACTCAGCATCAGCATAGGCAGTCTTGAAGGGATGTGATATTTCAAAAAAAATTATTCGGTTACATCAGCTTCAGGTGCTTGGTAGCTGTGGGTTATCCAAGACTGATTCATCTTGATGAAGGTCAGTCGATCAACTGATTCGGTGGACAGGCGCACCCCGTGATCGGTAACAAAGCCACCAGCAGCACTGAAGGTGCGTTCCGAAAGAACGCTGGATGCAGAGCAGGCCAGTAGCTCAATTGCATACTGTGCAAGCTCTGGCCAGTGATCCATCCTCAAGACCCAGTAAGCCAGAGGATTTTCGGTGAGAAAGGTGTCCAAGTCTGACCTTGCCCCTAGGTATTCCTGCACCATGTAAATCAGACGCTGGCGATGGTTGCTGGAACCGATCATACCTTGGGGCTGCGGACTAAAAAATTGTCTGAAAGCATCAGTCAGACGGCCACCTTCTCCACCGCTCCTTCTGACCGATGCCTCAGCAACACGTTGTCCAGGACCAGGAGTTTGTAACCTCCCAGTCTCTGGGAACGCGTTGCACAGACCTTTCTGCAAGGCCTCCCGGAGATGTCTCATCCTCTGCTCCCTCTGCGATGGCAAGATAAGGTCAGCAACCTTACCCTTGTACCGTGGATCAAGGAGAGTGGCCAGCCAGTAATGGTCCCTCTCCTTGATCCGAAGAATACGAGGATCCTTCCGCAGGCTTTGCAGGATCTGGGAGGCCATGCAGCGTAGGTTAGCTGAGGCATTCAGTCCGGAGTCCTCTGGGTCACTAAGGACAACATGATCCGCAGCTACCTCCTCCCAGCCACGTACAAGTCCACAGGTTTCTTGGGACTGTAAATCATCCCTACAAGACTGCTGCTGCTGCTGATGCTGAGTGCCAGCCTCCACCTCCATGCTGACACAATCATCCTCCTCCTCCTCCTCTTCCTCCTCTTCATCCTCTTCCTGTGTGATGGGTGGCACAGCAGGAACACTGTCTGGATAAAGGGGGCCTCGAAAGGCAAGAAAGTCCTCCTCTTCCTGCCTCTGCTTTGCCTCAAGTGCCCTGTCCATTATTCCAAGAGGTGGACAAGAGGTACAGTGTCACTGATGCATGCACTGTCACTGCTCACCATCCTTTTGGCTCCTCAAACGGTGACAGGACAGTGCATGCATCCATGATCATGCCCCACTGGCGTGGTGAGAAAAAACCAAGCTCCCCTCACCCTGTCCTGGTGCCGTAGTCGCTCAGGTACTCATTGATGGCCCTCTGCTGCGTGTGCAGCCGCTGCAGCATGGCCAACGTTGAGTTCCATCTGGTGGGCATGTCACATATAAGACGGTTCTTGGGCAGGTTCAACTCCTTTTGGAGCTCAGCCAGCCGAGCACAGGCATTAAATGATCACCGGAAATGCACACAGACTTTCCTGGCCTGCTTAAGGACATCCTGTAAGCCCGGGTACCTGCCCAAGAACCGCTGCACCACCAGGTTAAGGACGTGAGCTACACAGGGCACATGGGTCAGTTGTCCCTGTCGGAGGGCGGAGAGGAGGTTGGTGCCATTGTCGCAAACCACCATTCCTGGCTTAAGCTGGCGTGGCGTCAACCACCTCTCGGCCTGCCCCTGCAGAGCTGACAAAACATCTGCCCCAGTGTGGCTCCTGTCCCCCAAACAAACCAGCGCAAGCACGGCATGGCATCGTTTTGCCTGCGTACTTGCGTAGCCCCTGGAACGCCTACAGAGCACCGCTGGTTCTGAGGACAGAGCACTGGAAGAGGCCATGGAGGAAGAAGAAGAGGAGAGGGTGGAGGAGAGAGGTGTGTCACAACCAATAGTAGCATTTTGGAGGCGTGGTGGCGGAACAACCTCCAACACTACTGCACCTTGTCCTGCATCCTTCCCAGCTGCCAGAAGAGTGACCCAATGGGCTGTGAAAGACAGGTAACGTCCCTGTCCATGCCTGCTGGACCATGAGTCAGCGGTAATATGCACCTTACCACTGACTGCCCTGTCCAGCGATGCAAGGACATTGCCTTCCACATGCCGGTAGAGAGCCGGAATCGCCTTCCGTGAGAAAAAGGCATTTGGGGACCTGCCACTGAGGAACCGCACATTGTACAAACTCACGGAAGGGGGCCGAGTCTACCAACTGAAAAGGCAGCAGTTGAAGTGCTAGCAATTTAGCCAAGCTAGCATTCAAGCGCTGGGAATGTGGATGGCTGGGAGTGAACTTCTTTCGCCAGTCCAGCAGCTGGGGCAGGGACATTTGCCTGCTATAATTGGACGTGGGTGTACTGCTAGCAGAGTGCCTGGAAGCACTTGGCTGTGACACACCTAATTCTACACCTTCATTCCTCTCAGAGCAGGTTTCAGAGAGGACTGAAGGTCTAGTGGGGTTGGAGATGCCAGCTGATGAGGAGCAAGGAGAGGTCCGCTTTGTTCTTTGGTGTGGGTCTTTGAGGTACGCTTGCCAACGAGCTGCATGGCAGGTCAACATATGTCTGGTCAAGCATGTGGTGCTCAAGCGGCTGATGTTTTGGCCACGCGAGATACGCTTGAGACATATGTTGCAAATAGCAGCGGGGCGATCTGATGCACTCATCTCAAAAAAGGCCCACACCAAAGAACTTTTAGAATAATGCGCAGAGGCAGCGCCCTGCACAGGCGGAGCTCTGCGGTGTGATTTAGTCGGTGTGCTGCCCCTAAGCTGGCCCCCGGAGGGCATCCTGCCTCGTTGGACATGTGCCTCCTCCTCCTCCTCCTCCTCCTCCTCTCTCCTACCAGGTACCCACGTGGAGTCAGGGCTCTGATCATCCCCTCCCTCTTCATCGCTGTAGCAAACCTGGCAGTATGCTGCAGCTTGTGGAACATGACTGCCAGATTGCTGTCCTTCTTGAGCATCCCCTCTCTCTGCATTCACTCTACTGCCTTCCTCTAGCTGAGTGTCATCATCAGAGCCTACAAAACACTGGGCATCCTCCTGGAGCATGTACCCAACACTGTGCTCAAAGAGTTCAGGAGACTCCTCAGGAGGACGTGGTGGGTCTAGGGAAGGAGTCACTGATGATGACCTTGAGGCGAGGGAAGACGATGCGTTGGCAGCTGCTTTGCTAGTACCCTGAGACTGGGTGAGAGAGGATGAGGAGGATGAAGAGGGCTTGGTCATCCACTCTACCAAGTCGTTGGCATGTTGCGGCTCAACATGTCCAGCTGCCGAAAAGAAGGACAAGCATGTCCCATGGCCACGTGCTGATGACGATGCACCGCGTCCACGACCAGCACTGTTGTCTTTAGTCACAGAGCCTGCTTGCCCTCTTTTATCGGCCCGCGCCTGTCTGCCTCTCCTTGCTGGCCTTCCAGACATGGTAATGGCCTGAAGGAAGTTGGGTAAAACAGCAATTGGGTAGTGTATATAGTGCTGGAGGCACACAACACCCACTAACTCCTGCAGATGCCTTTATTATAGAACACCAGCAATAAAGGGTAGATAAAGGGGTATACTGTACTGGAGGCACACAACACCCACTAAGCCCTGCAGATGGCTCTATTAGAGAACAGCAATAAAGGGTAGATACAGGTGTATATTGTGCTGGAGGCACACAACACCCACTAACTCCTGCAGATGCCTTTATTATAGAACACCAGCAATAAAGGGTAGATAAAGGGGTATACTGTACTGGAGGCACACAACACCCACTAAGCCCTGCAGATGGCTCTATTAGAGAACAGCAATAAAGGGTAGATACAGGTGTATATTGTGCTGGTGGCACACAACACCCACTAACTCCTGCAGATGCCTTTATTATAGAACACCAGCAATAAAGGGTAGATAAAGGGGTATACTGTACTGGAGGCACACAACACCCACTAAGCCCTGCAGATGGCTCTATTAGAGAACAGCAATAAAGGGTAGATACAGGTGTATATTGTGCTGGAGGCACACAACACCCACTAACTCCTGCAGATGCCTTTATTATAGAACACCAGCAATAAAGGGTAAATACAGATGTATACTCTGTGTGGAGCCACACACAACTTCCAATAACTCCTGCAGATGGCAGATGGCTCAAATAGAGAAGAGCTATGTAGGTGGATATAGCGGTGTGTACTGGGTACAGAGCACGCAGACAGCACGCACAAGCTCCTAACACTGACTGCAAGCTCTATTATAAAAGATAGATATATCGCTAGCTATATAGGTGAATATAGCGGTGTATACTGCGGTCAGGGCACGCAGACAACAACCACTACAGAAGAGAAAGATCGAAAAATCGGCCGATAACGATTGGTGTATACTGTGTTGAAGGTACACAGAACACCCACTAACTGCTTCAGACACCAACACACTACACAAGGCCGCCGCGCTGGCGGCCTTATATAGTGTGGGGCGTGTGCTACACAGCCTGAGCTATGATTGGCCACAGGCATCCTGCCTGTGGCCAATCATGGCTCTCCTCGCTGCCGGCGCTGTGATTGGCCAAGCATGCGGGGTCACAGTGCATGCTTGGCCAATCATGAGCCAGCAATGCACTGCGCCATCGCAGTGCATTGTGGGCCGTGAGCGCCACACGAATTTGGCGAGAACGGCCCATAACGTTCGGAATTCGCCGAACGGGTGAACAGCCGATGTTCGAGTCGAACGTATGTTCGACTCGAACACGAAGCTCATCCCTACATATATGGGCCACAGATCAGAATCTAAAAAAGAGTGAATAAATAAAATAAATATGGTGAAATAAAATAAAAATTGGATGATAAAAGCTAAGATGAATAATGATGTTTTAAATGGAAAAAAATATAAAAATGTGTTATAAAATGTGTGTGAAGTGAGGGGGGGTTGCAAAAAACAACACTGTCCACCTAGGCTTAAACACCTATTAAAAAGTGACTAGGTGATGAAAAACATATTACAAATAGGTGAGTGTATGCATAATGAAATGAACTAAGTAGTAAGTGATAAAAAGAAGGGTTAAATAGCCTATATATACACAAAGGTCTGAATGTTATGCAAGCATGTGTCTAGATTGATCCTTAAATAGGACCTCCTAATTACCTAGAGTGTAGATCAGAGCCAATAGAACCTGTCCTCCTGATGGAATGTGTGAAGTGAGCTGCTGGCCTAACCCTGCCTTTGTATCCACAGACATGGGGCGTGTTACCGCCAACGTCATGCGATTGGACAGAATGGACACCCACCCGTGGTGCAGAGACCACAGCTGTAGTCCATCCCGTCCATATAGCCTAGCGAGATGGAAAAAGCACTGCCACACAAACCGGCATCAGCAAGATGCCGAGCATGCAGCGTGCTGGCATGACGCCAAAGCATCGAGGTCCCACTCTGCCCCCATCATCTAACAGGGATGGGCAGGGGAGAGGGAGCTAGATGCCTCGCAACCCCAGGAGAGAAAGACCAAATTAACAGGACCACCCATCCGGTGGGCTGGACGAGCCAAAGGGCATGAAAAAAGAAAGCTGATTAGCTGAAATATCAGAACATTAATAAAAAGAGACTTTGATATAATGACCCAATAACGAAAAGAGAAATATTAATGTAGATCCTAATGATGATACAAACTAGTGGGGGGAGAGATGCCAAAATATAAATTAACTCAGAAAACTAAAAACTGAGGGTATACAATCATTTGGATATATTGGGTTTTTGTATTTCCATAGCAGGTCACAAAGGGAACGGGTGTCTTCCACCCTGGTATATGTATAATAAAAAGCATGTGACCTGTTTGGACCCCAATGCAACATAAGCATGCCTCCATCCCTGTATTGATAAAAGAAAATGAAAGTGGATTGTGGGACTTTAAATGAGGCATGGATATGTGTTTGAAATGGTCTAGGATACCTAAAATATTATTCATTGTCACTGTCCCTGCGGGGAAAATCTGTATATCCATAAAAAGTTGCTAATCAATCCAATAAATTAAATACAGATACTGAATAGTAGGTATATATAATGTATCATAATATATAATACATGGGTCATGCAACAAGAAGCATAATTAATTGTAGTAATAATCAAATTGACAAATGTAATGTATATAATGGATAGATATAATTGGTACAAGCAATCACAATTAAAAAATGTAATGAACATACAGAGCAGGTGAACATGATTATCCTAATAAATATAACTATAAATGAATAAAAGAAATTCATGATTGTAGCAAACTTGACTTGGCATCCCTGAGTATGGACTCTACGCGTTTCATGGCGATTTCAGCCAATCATCAGGAGTGGGATGCATCAAAAATCGCGAAATAAAGAGATTAAATAAATAAGTAAATTGGTCGGTCACAGTCTCAAATGAAAAATCATTGCTTTCAAAAAGAGAGCAGGTGTTAAATGTGAATGCATTACCTTTGGCCACGTTCAGATAAGTAACCCAACAGACCCAAAAAGGGAATAGGATGGTGGCACTGAATGAACCGTCTCCCCCGGGGTTGAGGCGGGGACACATCCGACTTCTCCGCGCCTTCCGGCCTCTTCTCCCACTCTCCGGTTCTTCTGCCGGGATCCTCTGCTATCTTCTTCCAGCTCTTTTACTAGCGTTGGCCCAGTCTTCTCATTTGTCATCGTATTCTTGTTCTTGTTCTTCTTCTCTTCTTCCAATGTTGACACAATGCTCTCTGCTGCTGTAATGCCAGGGACAAGTTGCGCGACTACTTATATAGGCATAGGGGGTGGGGTCACCGGGTGATGTCACATGTGACCCCATCCCTTATGATGCCACAGTCCCGGGGGATGCTGGGACTGGGACATCACAGGGGGGCCCTTATACCTTTATAAGTTGTAGTGGAACGTGTCCCCGGCATTAAAGCGGGAGAGAGCGTCAATGAAGAAGAAAGAAGAAGAAGAACGGGCTCCTCTGCTAGCAAAAGAGTGGAGGAGCCCGGCGAGAAGACCCCCAGGGCTGCCTAATAAATTACTTTAAAAACCTGTGTTGTGTGTTTTTTTTTTATTGACACTTTTTCCCCCCAGGTGAATGGGAAGGGGTACGATGTACCCCATCCTCATTCATATAGGGTGGGGGGCCCCCTTATTAAAGGGGGCTCCCAGATTCTGATAAGTCCCCGCCCGCAGACTCTGACAACCAATGGCCAGGGTTGGCTGTCCATGGGGACAAGGTGTCTTGGGGTGGGGGGCCCGCAGGGTGCCCCCTTCCTCAAAGCACCCACCCCCCCATGTTGAGGGCATGTGGCCTGGTATGGCTCAGGAGGGGGGGGGGGGCGCTCGCTTGTCCCCCCTGTTTCCTGACCGGCCGGGCTGCATGCTCGGATAAGGGTCTGGTATGGACTTTGGGGTGACCCCCCGCCATTTTTTCGGCATAGGGGCTTCCCCTTAAAAGCCATACCAGGCGACCGGGCTAAGGTGTCAATCTCGCCAATGGAGGCGGCAAGATTGACTTCCTTCTCCAGATCCGTCGTACCTGAAGTCACCTTCAAACCTTTATAGCACTGCATGTCAATTAGTTTTTTTTGCACTGATTTACTTATACATGATTGGGTTTAGTTTAATACAGCAGCAGTAAGGTAATAAAGAAGTTTATGATTTGGGGTTTAACCACTTTCAGACCGGAATAAGGAAGGGTAGTAGAGGTAAAGGTAGTGGAGCTATACCTAAAAAATATCACATAAATAGTATTGTTATATGTGTACCCCGATATACTACCCAATAATGGTTTTAACCCCCTGATTGCCCCTAGTTAACCCTTTCACCCCCTTTTGCCAGTGTCACTAAGCGATCGTTTTTCTGATCGCTGCATTAGTGTCACTGGTGCCGCTAAGTAGCTAGTTATTTTTTTAGGTTCACCGCCAGGTTTTTATAGCGCTAGGTACCCCCATATACTACCCAATAACGGTTTTAACCCCCTGATTGCCCCTAGTTAACTCTTTCACCAGCGATCACAGTATCAGTGTCACTAGTGACGCTGGTTAGCCAGTTAGTTATTTAGGTTCCCCGTCAGGTTTTTATATAGCGTCAGGGACCCCCATATACTACCTAATAAAAATTTGAACCCCCTGATTGCCCCTAGTTAACCCTTTCACCAGTGATCACCGTATAAGTGTTACGGGTGACTCTGGTTAGTTTGCTTTTTATAGCATCAGGGCACCCACCATTTATTACCCAATAAAGGTTTAACCCCCTGATCACCCGGCGAGTGATATCAACTAGGTTTTAGGGTCAGGGTCTGCGTCGCCCCAGGCAGCGCTAGGTTAGTTCAGTACCGCTAAGGCTGCATACACACGGGCGGACTGTATGGCCTACTTAGTCCGTCGAAACACATTTCAGCGGACAGTCCGCTCGTGTGTGGGCTTCAGCGGACTTTTTCAGCGTGCAGTCTGGCGTACTAAGTATTTCGGATTTTTCGAAATTCTGTCCGTCATACTTTGGTTTCAGCGGACAATCCGCTCATGAGTAGGCTAGTTCGACGGACTAAGAATGGCGCATGCTCAGAAAGGATTTACACGGCGGAAGGGTGCATTGCTGTGTCGTGGACTTCCTATTTCTAGTCCCGTCGTACGTGCTGTACACGTCATCGCGCAAGCTTTCGACGGACTGTTTGTGCATCCGTGTGTGGTCAAGTCCGTTCATTCGAAAGTATGACGTACTGTCCGTCGGATTGTATGACGGACTAAGTAGGCCATACAGTCCGCTCGTGTGTACTTGGCCTAACACCCACCCGCAAAGCATAAACCTCCCGTAGTGGTACAGATCAATATCTGATCTGATCAGATCTATACTAGCGTCCCCAGCAGTTTAGGGTTCCAAAAAAACGGATTGTTAGCAGGATCAGCCCAGATACCTGCTAGCACCTGCGTTTTGCCCCTCCGCCCAGCCCACCCAAGTGCAGTATCGATCGATCACTGTCACTTACAAAACACTAAAATCATACCGGAGCGATCATAGAGTCAGGCCTGATCCCTGCGATCGCTAACAGTTTTTTTTGGTAGCGTTTTATATTTAAATCCGGAAGGCAGTGCTTGGTTTTCGGGGTCCCGTACGTGGCTAGGCTTCCAAAAAGTCCCCCACATGTGATATCCCCGTACTCGGGAGAAGCAGCAGAATTTATTTTGGGGTGTAATTTGACTTATGCCCATAGCATATGTGAGCAATATATCATTTAATGACAACTTTGTGCAAAAAAAAAAAAATTTAATATTCCTGCAACTTGTGGCAAAATATAAAATATTTCATGGACTCAACATGCCTCTCAGTAAATAGCTTGGGGTGTCTACTTTCCAAAATGGGGTCATTTGGGGGGGGGGGGGGGTTTGTGCTATTTTGGCATTTTATGGCCTTCGAAACTGTGATAGGTAGTGAGGAGTGAAATCAAAAATTTGCACCCTTAGAAACCCTGAAGGCAGTGATTGGTTTTCGGGGTGCCGTACGCAGCTAGACTCCGAAAAAGTCCCACATATGTGGTATCCTTGTACTCAGGAGAAGCAGCAGAATATATTTTGGGGTGCAATTCCACATATAACTATGGCATGTGTGAGCAATATATCATTTAGTGACAACTTTTTGTAAACTTTTCTTTTTTTTTGTGTCATTATTCAATCACTTGGGACAAAAAAAACATTCAATGGGCTCAACATGCCCCTCAGCAATTTCCTTGGGGTGTCTACTTTCCAAAATGGGGTCATTTGGGGGGGGGGGTTTGTACTGCCCTGCCATTTTAGCACCTCAAGAAATTAGATAGGCAGGTGTAAATTAAAAGCTGTGTAAATTCCAGAAAATGTACTCTAGTTTGTAGACGCTATAGCTTTTGCGCAAACCAATAAATATACGCTTATTGACATTTTTTTTACTAAAGACATGTGGCTGAATAAATTTTGCCCTAAATGTATGACTAAAATTTAGTTTATTCGATTTTTCTTATAACAAAAAGTAGAAAATATCTTTTTTTCTCAAAATTTTCGGTCTTTTTCCATTTATATCGCAAAAAATAAAAATCGCAGAGGCAATCAAATACCATCAAAAGAAAGCTCTATTTGTGGGAAGAAAAGGACGCAAATTTCGTTCGGGTACAACATTGCATGACCGCGCAATTACCAGTTAAAGCAGTGCAGTGCGA
Organism: Lithobates pipiens; assembly: GCF_037356315.1. Lineage (NCBI taxonomy): Eukaryota > Metazoa > Chordata > Amphibia > Anura > Ranidae > Lithobates > Lithobates pipiens. Next base: position 212,845,876 of record NW_027507784.1, read on the forward strand.
AATTGTAAAAAGACCTCTGGTCCTTAGGCTGAAAATTGGTCCGGGGCTGAAGTGGTTAAATCATATGTGCAATACCAATACCACACTAATTAGTGCCATGATAAAAATTCAATAAAAATTCATTATATGTGAAAAATATATATATATATATATAAATAAATATATTTTTTTAAACCTAAATGGATATATAGTGTAGTACTACATGCCTACAAACCCCAAAATATTTGCAAAGTGAAAGTGTGCTATAATAAATACCTGATAAAACACATAAGTGCATAAATACATATATAAATGAAATAGATGAAAAACTAGAAAATAATGAATTTCAATCCTAATGGAAAAAAATATATATCAATACAAATAATTATCCGTGATATAAAAAGTGCCAATGCATAAGTATATAAAATGTGACAATTATTAAAAAATTATAAAAAAAAACAAAAATACAATGAAAGTCCCATATTGAAGTATAGAAAAAGAAAGTGACTGGTGCTGGAATACTAAATGTTCTTCAGTAGAGCAAAATTCTCTCGGTGCGCTTCTCAGTGTTTTAATAATATAGTTGCCCTCACCAGAAATCTTACCCCAAAAGGGGTGGATAAGCCTCCACAGTATGAGCCACTGTGCTGCTGTCTGGCGTTTAGCTGGCATTGTGCTGGGAGATATTTGCTCTTCTAAGTGGTGTCCCCGTTTATAAATATGTTAGGAAAGAAGACACATCAATGGTGTAGTACATAGTGGCAATCCATTTTATTAAGAAAGAAAACTACTCACAATATAGTTGAGATAAAATCGGTTTGTATATACAACAGCTGCCGGCCGCTGCTATGTAGAAGGTGCACGTCGTATTGCCACACCCTACGCGTTTCATCAGAGTGACGTCTTCTGGAGCGGCCATATTGGTGCACCTTACGGTTTAAATAGAGTACAGTGCTCCACCGCGCCTGCATGAAATTAAGGCGCCATTTTGTCTAAGGGAATGCCCATCCCGTCTCCGTCTATCCCATTAGCCTCAGCCTCCGTAGTGTGTGACATATAGGGCACCATTTTTCCTGAGGGAATGCCAGCCCCATAATTCTAATCGCCCCAAACTTCCACTGTAAAATCCTTCAGAATTACAGGGGCATAATGGATCTCCCTAACCGAATGTCAAATTATACCGAGCCCAATGGAACGTGGAGCACTGCAGCCTATTTGAAAAAGGAACCAATTCTACTCCACACGGCATTGCTAGCCATTGCATTACTGTACAAAGGATAATGTTCCTATTACATAACCCCTCCAAGCTTAAATGTTTAAATTTAAATATTACAATAAAAAATTATGAAAAAATAAAAAATCACCTAATCAAAAAATAAAGAAACATATTAGTGAAATTCAGAATATAAAAAGTAATAATAATTACTGAGAAAAAAAGATAATATTTGGATACATTGTTGTAATAGTATTATAAAAAACATGGAAAATAAAAAGAAATTAAAATTAAATGTCACCCTTAAAAAATGCGAATTTGAAGTAATTGGCATGTGGTCACCTATTAGTAGGGAAATTAGAATTGAGAATTTACTAGTAATGAAAAAAAATATGTAAAGAAATTTTTTTTATACGGTCTAAAAATTGGTATATATACACATGTATGCATATATATCTACATAGGTTCCTATTACAAGGAATTTGTAGGGAAAGGATTAAAAGTGTATATCAGTTGAGTTTGATAATGAAAATGGGAATATGTAAAAAATTTATGAAATCTGAAAATTCATGTGTGTATATGTGTGTATGTGTATGTATATATATATATATATATATATATATATATATATATATATATATATATATATATATATATATATATATATATATATGTTCTAGAGCCCTACAGCCAATATGGATAAGGATGACATACAGGGTTAACATAAACTTACCACTTGAAATGGACCTGAAAGTTCCTGAAAGTGTTGGTCTAACGTACGGTATACCAAAATAAGGGGGCATACCCTAGATAAGAAATGAGAAATGAAATGAAATGAATATGAAATGAAGTGAAATGAGTACTCTTGTGAGGAGTATGAGTACTTTGTGAAATGAACTAAAAAGGGGATGGGAGGGTGGGTATCGCGCACAGGAACCGACAAGGAACACAGCTGAATGGGCTGATTAAATAATCCTCCAGGCTCCTCCCATAAATTCAGGCCACCATACTGGCCTTCTTATTTATGGTCTAGACCCGACGGCCGATACGGATAAGGATGACATACAGGGTTAACATAAACTTACCACTTGAAATGGACCTGAAAGTGTGCCTTGGTCTAACGTACGGTATACCAAAATAAGGGGGCAACAACATTCAGGTAGGGATAGTTCTTTATTGGCTCAAGATTAATCACTGTGTAAGTTTGGCAAAGGCCTGGGTCATCTCCACTTGCAGATTGGGAATGTACTGGGAGAAGCAGGCGGACTTCCACCTGCCTAGTTTTTTGATAACATGGTACGAGACCCCTTGGCGGGAAGCTGTCGAGGCTGCCCCCGATACGGAATGAGTGTCCAGAGTACTGAGCAGGGTTGAGATGAAGGTTGCGAAGAAGTATTCTCATGTGTTCCATGAAGCGAGTGGTGTTCAGGGGCTTGGTATGAAATGGAAGAAGTGGACTAGAGTCTGGTCGCTCAGGCAGCGATGACAACAGCCGACTGAGTGTAGTGACTGGACACCAGTTGTTATGGGTTTTATAGAAGTGGACGTCCGTGCCTGAGCCTACTTGCTGGGTTTTCGGAGACCACTAAATGCAGAATAAAATGGTCTACGCAGCGGACCAGGTGGCGTCTGCGTAGCATGCGGCCTGCGGGGCTGTTACAGGTGAACTCCCCGGGTCGTAAGAACCCGTAGAAAGCCAGATACATAGCCGCTTGCAAGACTATACTAGGGAAAAGGCCGAACGGTGATGTGGCCAGGATATCTGACATGCTCCTAAAGATATCTCCTGTAATGGGCAGGCGTTTGGCGCTGACCACTGGTTGGAGTTTCTGAACACCACGTAGGACGGCCCATACAGCATGGAACATAAACAACAAGGGTTTCGTAGGGTCCTGGAGTGACGAGAAATGTTGTACACCGGCTAGGTACAGCCGGATGGTATTGTGGGATAGAGCCAGTTCAGTATGGCAGTAAGAGATAAAGGCCAGGACTTGTTTGACATAGGATGTCTCTCTGCCGCGACACACCATGAATCTGTTGAAGGCCCTCCAGGCTGTATGGTAGGCCTTGAGGGTGTTGAGCGAGAGAGAGGAATTTATGAGCTGGGTTGCTGATTGAAGATGTGGAGCTAGTCCAGGGTCAGCTGAGACCAGTCCGGGATAGCGGTTGACATTGACTTGGCTCCGGGCATCTGTTCAAAAAAGGAAATGAAATTGAAACGTGAGAGGGCATCTGCTGCAAGATTGCGCTTGCCCAGGACAAAGGAACAATAGATGTTGAACTGGAACTGGAATGACAGCTGGACCAGCCTACGCAGGAAGGACATTACTGCAAGGGACTTGGACCTGACTTTGTTAATGATCTCTGCTGTGGCAAGGTTATCTGTGGTGAAGGCCACGGTTTGACCAGTCCAGCTGCAGCCCCAGAGGTGTGCTGCTGCCACTATAGGGTATAGTTCAAAAAGGGAAGAGGAATTGGTGAAGCCGGGTATAGTCAGTATCTGAGGTGGCCAGGGTGCTGCGAACCAAAGATGGCCAAAAATAGCCACGAAGCCTGTGGAGGCAGCCGCGTCAGTCACTACCTGGGGTGACAGGGAAGATACTGTGGGGATGAACAATGATATGCCATTCCAGTATGAAAGGAACTCCTCCCACATAGAGAGGTCTGCTGTCGCTGTGGAGTCGGGGCTGAGAACCTTCTCGGGATCCTGCGTATGGGATAGGAACACCAGTAGGCGGGACACGAAGGAGCGAAACTGGGGGATGATGCGCATAGCAAAGTTGAGCATCCCAAGAAGGGATTGCAGCTGTTTTTTGGTGCATCCTCTGGAGTGGTTGAAGTCTCGCAGAACCGCCTTGATGCAGGCCAGTTTATATGGGGGGAGACTGGCTTGCATGGCGCAGGTATCCAGGTTAACCCCGAGGAAGGTGATGGACTGACCTGTTTGTGTTCTGCGATAGGGACATTAAGATTCTTGAATACCACCCTCAACTTGCCGAGGTCCCCGGGGGGGGGGGGGGCCGGGTGGTTCGAACAAAAGGAAGTCACCCAGGTAATGGATGACCTCTCAGCACTGGGCCTTTTGTAGGAGAATCCATGTAAGGGATTGTGCGAAAGTGACGAAAAGCCAGGGACTGCTTTTAGACCCGAAGGTCAGCTTAGTGGCAAAATAATATGCCTCCCTCCATTTGACGCCATTCCAGCACCAAAGGGACGGGTGGATGGGAAGGAGCTTAAAGGCATCTGAGATATCGGCCTTGGAGAGGCAGGTGCCAGTGCCTGTTTTGAGTATCGCCTGGATGGCCATGTCTACGGAGGCGTACTTGAGAAAAAACTCTCCGGAGGGGATAAGAGAATTCAAACTGGGGATGGTAGATGAATGAGGCACTGACAAATCGTACACCAGACGCAATTTGTTAGAGAACTTGCCCTTGACAAGCCCAATAGGGCTGATTCTCCATGTGTTGAAGGGGTGCTGGGTGAATGGGCCTATCATAAGGTCCCGATCTAACTCCACTTGCAGGAGTTGGTCTATGGCCTGTTCATTGGTAGCTGCCGACCGAAGGTTCCGGCACTCATGGGTCATGTGAGGAAGCAAAATGAATCCAGTGTGGAATCCCTCCGTAAAACCTTGAATGAGGTAGACAGCCAGGGAGGGAGTGGGGTGTGAGGAAAGGTAGAAGCCGAGCCACGTAACGTCGACCCGGCTTAGTCATGACCTCTTCAGCTGCTTAACCTCACAAAGGAGTCTGGGGTGAGCCTGTTGGCAAAGGGTGCAGATGTGGAGTAGTCGGCACTGACTAAAGTTGCATGAACCATAGTTGTAATTATTGCAGATCGCTGCTCCTCCTATGGTCCGGACTGGGTGCCTAAACTTGTCCAACTGAGGCAGGCGTTTTCAGAGGGACGAGGAGATGTGGTGTTGGCGCACCAAGTGGCAGTGTGGGTGGCCGACTGGCAGATTGCGCAGAGGGGTGAACGGAGGCACGCAAATTGGCGGCAAAACAGTTCGGTGTCCATAAGATTCCAGTCAGTGGGCGTCTGGAACTGAAGGAACCTGGCAGCGGCTTTGGCAGAGAAGGTGTGATGGTAATTATAGAAGCGAAAGCCCCCATATTTATAGCCCAGGTTTACCACAGTATGGAGATACCGATCCAGCTCCTCTCTCCTGTTGGGGAAGGCTGAACATAACACATCCCTGAACATGCCGAAGGGCAATGTGAACTCCGTCACTGACAGTTTCCTATCCAGCCTAGGATCCTTAGCTTTAAGGACCACCGACACGTCACCCCATGTGTATGCCTTGTTCTCCGCCAGGTCATGGATGGAGATGAGCAGGGAGGCGAGGTTGACGTCCTTGCCCTCCAGGATGTCCTTCCTGACATTGGCTGGGACCAGGTGGGAAGGGTATACCACGGAACTCCACCCTGAGGTACCTGCGGAAGGAGTAGCCACTGCCTGGGCTACCGCAGGGTCAGGGTGTGAAACGGGTGGGCGGGTCTCCAAGAGCACCACCCTATTCTGGACCTCGGCAACTGCGGTGGTCAGGGACGACACCAAGGTATGCAGCTGTGTTATGGCTGAAGCAATAGAATCCAGGGAAGCTTGCTGTTATGGCTGAAGCAATAGAATCCAGGGAAGCTTGCTGAGGGCTGGATCAGGCCATGGTTGGAGGAGGGATGAAAAGCCTGAAGAGCTCTGCTTTCCTGGCTGTAGCCGTAAAGGGCACACCTCTACACCTTAATTCTGAGGTCAATTTTGGGATGGTCCATCCTCTGAGGGACTGCACACTGCCACTCACTGAGACTGGAGAGGGGGAAAATTTGGCCGTGAGATCCTCACTGCCGGCTTGAGACATGGTAGGGTAGTCTAAGCCTGGGCGTGCCAACTTGTCCTCGGGGTTGGAGTTTCGCTGAGCGGAACCTAATCAGGGTGACATGGATTACAAGACATCCCTAAAGGTATACATACCTAACGTAGTGCTGCTGCGTGCCCTTTTTTTTGTTTTTCTTACCTAAGGAGGCACTGTCCAAACGGTTCAGGGTGGACCTACTGAAACTCGACTGACCTACAAATATGAAGGCAAAATTTTGTTGAGAGTTCCATACCTGTCGCAGACAATTCGCTAAAATGGTGACTTTGATGGGGGGTGGTGAGTTTGAAATGAAATAAAAAATGAAATGAGACAAACAAACAATGAAATGTTGCCTTAATGAAACATCTGTCATGACAGAGGTGCGACTTGGTCGTGTTGCAGGTGCAGCTGACAACGAACCGGACTATGGAGCATGTACTGAAATGAGGCAATTAGTGAAATGAGGCCAATGAGCAAGGCCTCCCGGAATGATCGGAAAATTGCAAAACAACTGGATTCGAACCGGGGTGCAGTAGGTGACAATGAAATTAGTGATTCTGCCATGACAGAGGCCCGGATCGCCATGCCATAATCTTGCGACTGAGCACGAAACGGACTCTGGAGCATGTACTGAAATGAGGCTTGTCCTGGGGCACGCTGAGACGAATTTAGTGCATAGATGTGACTATACTCATATCGGAGCGTGATAGGTGAAAATGAAATGATACCCATGACAAAGACAAGAATCAGAGAGTAAGCCCATGATTGACAAATTAATCCTGTCTCTGGAGCATGTACCGAAATGAGGCCAAACAACTGGGCACACCGGAACGAATCGTGCATCTGTAAATGCGACAGGATTCGAATCGGAGAGTAATAAGTGATCAGAAATGATATGCCATGATAGAGACAAGAATCAGCGACTGGACCGATGATTTGACAAAGAATCTGTCTCTGGAGCATGTACTGAAATGAGGCCAAACAACTGGGCACACCGGAGCAAATCGGTGCATTCCTGAAATGCGACTGGATTCGTATTGGAGCGTAATACGTGACAAGAAATGATATGCCATGGCAAAGACAAGAATCGGAGACTGAACCTGAACCTGCAAATGACTCTGTCTCTGGAACATGTACTGAAATGAGGCCAAAAACTGGGGCACACCAGAGCGAATCGGTGCATCGGAGATGCAACTAGATTTGAATCGGGGCGCAATACATGACAGAAATGAATGAAATGATTAGAAATGATTTGCGAGCTTTCGGAATTGATTGAAATGATCCGGACTGACTAGAACGTTCCTGACATAATAAGCAACAACCTGTGATTTTTAGAAATGATTTGAATGTTTCAAAACGTTTAGAAACGACTAGGGATTTGTTCGAATGAATGATATGATACGAAATGAGTGCCTGATGTGGCATGGACCGACGTGTCACGAACGAGTGACAACGAATCATTCGTGAAGCTAAGGAGCAACCGATGTTATGGTAACAAATGCGTGCGACATGATCGGAACACGTTTTGTGAAATGTTTGTGAGTGGTTCGTGAGTTCAAAACATCGCAGTTTAGTGACATAGAAAAATGCATGAAATGGGAGCCGAAGCCCTACCTGCGACAGTCAGACCAGATGCGTTGTACGACAACGGTGATTCGAGTATTGCAAAACTCGGATAACGATAACACACGAACGCTCAACTCATGGACACGAAGACAGACTCGAAACATAGACTCACAGAGACGGGACTAACGAATACGGGAACTCACGAACACTGAACTCACAACGTATAGTCTCGAATAGTCGGCCCTAGATCTCTGATGTAACAGATATCGCGCACAGGAACCGACAAGGAACACAGCCGAATGGGTTGATTAAATACCCCTCCAGGCTCCTCCCATAAATTCAGGCCACCATACTGGCCTTTTTATATATATATCTATCTCTATAACTTCCTATTGAAAGGAATCTACAGGAAATGAAATGAAAAATGTATAAAAAATGTATATCAGGCGAGTTTAACCCTCCACCCAAGGATTAGAGGAAGGTATTTTATGGTATATTTTAAATGTTAAATACAATTATAAGAACGCATAACGTCCAATCCGCCCTCTAGCCAGACGTTTCAGATGTTATATTGACCTACTTAAAAATTGGTCAGATCGAGATACTATTATATCTAGTATTTTGTCAGATGTTATGCATCCATCCTCATTTTGCATAACATCCGACCCAAATTTTTCAGAAGATATGGGTTTATTTAAAATATAGTCAGGAAGCAATTAAGGTCCAGATCAATGTTCATTCCCACTGGATGTTATGCATCCCTTTAATATCCCCAAAATGAGGATGAATGCATAACATCTGACAAAATACTAGATATAATAGTATCTTGATCTGACCAATTTTTAAGTAGATCAATATAACATCTGGAACGTCTGGCTAGAGGGCGGATCAGATGTTATGCATTCTTATAATTGTATTTAACATTTAAAATATACCATCCCCTAATCCTGGGGTGGAGGGTTAAACTCGCCTGATATAAAAAAATTTATACATTTTTTACACATTTTTCATTTAATTCCCTGTAGATTCCTTTCAATAGGAAGATATATATATATATATATATATATATATATATATATATATATATATATATATATATATATATATATATATATATATATATATATATATATATATATATACACAGTGGTGTGAAAAAGTGTTTGCCCCCTTCCTCATTTCCTGTTCCTTTGCATGTTTGTCACACTTAAGTGTTTCGGAACATCAAACCAATTTAAACAATAGTCAAGGACAACACAAGTAAACACAAAATGCAATTTGTAAATGAAGGTGTTTATTATTAAAGGTGAAAAAAAATCAAAACCATCATGGCCCTGTGTGAAAAAGTGATTGCCCCCCTTGTTAAAACATACTATAACTGTGGTTGTCCAGACCTGAGTTCAATTTCTCTAGCCACACCCAGGCCTGATTATTGCCACACCTGTTCACAATCAAGGCATCACTTAAATAGGAGCTGCTTGACACAATAAGGTCCACCAGAAGATCCTTAAAAGCTACACATCATGCCGAGACCCAAAGAAATTCAGGAACAATTGAGAAAGAAAGTAATTGAGATCTATCAGTCTGGAAAGGGTTATAAAGCCATTTCCAAAGCTTTGGGAATCCAGCGAACCACAGTGAGAGCCATTATCCACAAATGGCGAAGACATGGAACAGTGGTGAACCTTCCCAGGAGTGGCCAGCCGCCCAAAATTACCCCAAGAGCGCAGCGACGACTCATCCAAGAGGTCACAAAAGACCCCACAACAACGTCCAAGGAACTGCAGGCCTCACTTGCCTCAGTTAAGGTCAGCGTTCATGCCTCCACCATCAGGAAAAGACTGGGCAAAAATGACCTGCATGACAGAGTTCCAAGGAGAAAACCACTGCTGAGCAAAAAGAACATCAAAGCTCGTCTCAATTTCTCCACAACACATCTTGATGACCCCCAAGACTTTTGGGACAACATTCTGTGGACCGATGAGACAAAAGTGGAACTCTTTGGAAGGTGTGTGTCCAAGTATATCTGGCGTAGAAGGAACACTGCATTTCATAAAAAGAACATTATACCAACAGTAAAATATGGTGGTGGTAGTGTGATGGTCTGGGGCTGTTTTGCTGCTTCAGGACCTGGAAGACTTGCCGTGATAAAAGGAACTATGAATTCTGCTGTCTACCAAGAGATCCTGAAGGAGAATGTCCGACCATCTGTTCGTGTACTCAAGCTGAAACGAACTTGGGTTCTGCAGCAGGACAATGATCCTAAACACACCAGCAAGTCCACCACCGAATGGCTGAAGAAAAACAAAATGAAGACTTTGGAGTGGCCTAGCCAAAGTCCTGACCTGAATCCTATTGAGATGTTGTGGTATGACCTTAAAAAGGCCGTTCATGCTCGAAAACCCTCTAATGTAACTGAATTAGGACAATTCTGCAAAGATGAGTGGGCCAAAATTCCTCCAGGACGCTGTAAAAGCCTCATTGCACGTTATCGCAAACGCTTGGTTGCAGTTGTTGCTGCTAAGGGTGGCCCAACCAGTTATTAGGTTTAGGGGGCAATCACTTTTTCACACAGGGCCATGATGGTTTGGATTTTTTTTCACCTTTAATAATAAACACCTTCATTTACTAATTGCATTTTGTGTTTACTTGTGTTGTCCTTGACTATTGTTTAAATTGGTTTGATGTTCCGAAACACTTAAGTGTGACAAACATGCAAAGGAACAGGAAATGAGGAAGGGGGCAAACACTTTTTCACACCACTGTATATGCATACACATGAATTTTCAGATTTCATAATTTTTTTACATATTCCCATTTTCATTATCAAACTCAACTGATATACACTTTTAATCCTTTCCCTACAAATTCCTTGTAATAGGAACCTATGTAGATATATATGCATACATGTGTGTATATATACCAATTTTTAGACCTTATAAAAAAACATTTTTACATATTTTTTTTCATTACTAGTAAATTCTTCTATTCTAATTTCCCTAATAATAGGTGACCACATGCCAATTACTTCAAATTCACATTTTTTAAGGGTGATACTATTACAACAATGTATCCAAATATTATCTTTTTTTCTCAGTAATTATTATTACTTTTTATATTCTGAATTTCACTAATATGTTTCTTTATTTTTTGATTAAGTAATTTTTTATTTTTTCATATTTTTTTATTGTAATATTTAAATTTTAACATTTAAGCTTGGAGGGGTTATGTAATAAGAACATTATCTTTTGTACAGTAATGCAATGGCTAGCAATGCCGTGTGGAGTAGAATTGGTTCCTTTTTCAAATAGGCGGCAGTGCTCCACGTTCCATTGGGCTCGGTATAATTTGACATTCGGTTAGGGAGATCCATTATGCCCCTGTAATTCTGAGGGATTTTACCGTGGAAGTTTGGGGTGATTAGAATTATGGGGCTGGCATTCCCTTAGGAAAAATGGTGCCCGATATGTCACACACTATGGAGGCTGAGGCTAATGGGATAGACGGAGACAGGATGGGCATTCCCTTAGACAAAATGACTCCTTAATTTAACGCAGGTGCGGTGGAGCACTGCACCCTATTTAAACCGTAGGGTGCACCAATATGGCCGCTCCAGAAGATGTCACTCTGACAAAACGCGTAGGGTTTGCCACTATGTACTACATGGATTGCCACTATGTACTACACCATGGATGTGTCTTCTTTTCTAACATATTTATAAACGGGGACACCACTTGGAAGAGTGAATATCTCCCAGCACAACGCCAGCTAAACACCAGACAGCAGCACAGTGGCTCATACTGTGGAGGCTTATCCACCCCTTTTGGGGTAAGATTTCTGGTGAGGGCAACTATATTATTAAAACACTGAGAAGCGCACCGGGAGAATTTTGCTCTACTGAAGAACATTTAGTATTCCTGCACCAGTCACTTTCTTTTTCTATACTTCAATATGGGACTTTTTCATTAATTGTATTTTTTTTAATTTTTTTTTATAATTGTCACATTTTATTAACTTATGCACTGGCACTTTTTATATCACGGATAATTATTTGTATTGATATATATTTTTTTCCATTAGGATTGAAATTCATTATTTTCTAGTTTTTCATCTATTTCATTTATATATGTATTTATGCACTTATGTGTTTTATCAGGTATTTATTATAGCACACTTTCACTTTGCAAATATTTTGGGGTTTATAGGCACATAGTACTACACTATATATCCATTTAGGTTTAAAAAAATATATTTATTTATATATTTTTTTTTTTTTCACATCTAATGAATTTTTATTGAATTTTTATCATGGCACTAATTAATTGATGGTATTGCACGTATGATTTAAATGATCACGTTTAGGTACCTCCGGTTTATATAGTGGTACACATATAACAATACTATTTATGTGAGTTAGGCCGCGTACACACGCGGGGACTGTTCGCCCAACTTTGTCCGTCAAACAGTTTCGGCAAACAGTCCGCTCAAAATTAGCATGGACGGACATGGCCACACACGACGGACGAACAGTTTGCTGAAACCGTGCGCGATGACGTGAGCACTTTTTGTGCTATAAACAAAAAAAGAGCCACAATTTTGAAAAAAACGCATTATTTTTGACTTTTTGCTATAATAAATATCCCCCAAAAATATTTTAAAAATAAATGTTTTCCCTAGTTTAGGCCAATACGTATTCTTCTACATATTTTTGGTAAAAAAATTGCAATAAGCGATTATTGATTGGTTTGCACAAAATTTATAGCATTTACAAAATAGGGGATAGTTTATGGCATTTTTATTAATAATTTTTTTTTACTAGTAATGGCGGCAATAAGCGATTTTTATTGTGACTGCGACATTATGGCGGACACATTGGACATTTTTGACACATTTTTGGGACCATTGTCATTTATACAGCAATCAGTGCTATACAAATGCACTGATTCCTGTGTAAATGACACTGGCAGTGAAGGGGTTAACCAGGGGTGGCAGTGTAGGGGTTAAGTGTGTCCTAGGGGCGTGTTACTAACTGTGGGGGGCTGGGCTGTGTGTTAGTGAACACTGATCTCTGCTCCAATTACAGGGAGCAGAGATCAGTGTCACTTGTTGCTGGGCAGAACGGGGAGATGCTGTTTACATCGGCATCTCCCCGTTCAGCCTCCCCGTGAGACAATCGCGGGTATCCCCGTGACGATTGAGTCCACGGGACCCGCGACCGGACTCACGGGGGTCTCGACCGATGCACGCGCATGCCGCCGGCGGCTCGCACGTGATGGCAGGGTGGTAATTTCAACTGGACATACCTGTACGCCAGTTTGCCTGCCCGTTCCATTCTGCCGACATACATAATCGAGGGCCGGTTGGGAACTGGTTAATGAATTAGCCTAGGAGTAAGACATATGCACTCACATTAAAACATATATTTCATAAAATACACAGTATCAACTGACAAAATACATAAATACGCCTGTCAGCATAATAAGTTTATATTGTCCCAACAATCCAGCATAATGTGTTATTGAGGTTATTTCCAAGTGAGTGTGGCTGTGGGATTGACATGTTTCAAGTTTTTTCCTAAGTCTGTGTTCAAAACATCAGAATATACTTCACATATATGGTATCCATCAGAGTACTAAGCTGCAGAGGTAAGACTTTTGCCTCGTATACACGGTCGGATTTTCCAACCGGAAATGTTGGATGTGACCATGTGTATGCTCCACTGAACATTTGTTGGCGGACTTTCTGCCAACAAATGCTGGCTAGCAGGTACTCAAATTTTCGGCCAACAAAACTTTGTTGTCGGACTTTCCGATTGTGTTTACACAAGTCCATTGCACAAAAGTTCATTCATGCTCAGAATCAAGTATGAGCTGGAAGCGCTCGGTTTTGTAAAAGTAGCGTTCGTAATGGAGATATCACATTCGTCACGTGGCAAATTATGAAATCTAGAAATGCAGCGTATTCTCTTCTTCTTTATAATGCTATAATAATGAAGTTGCTTTGCTGTTGATATTCTCAGAGTTCTGACAAATGTATTTTTTATTATTTCTAGTGATCTCCTGAATAATATTTGTTTTTGTTGTTTTTTTTTCTTTTCTTGTGATCTCCAGAATAATCTTTATTTATTTATTTTTTCTAGTAATCGCCATCATTTTTTTTTCTCGTTATCTCCAGAATGAATTTTTTTTTTGTATTTTATTTTTCTAGTGATCACCATAATTTTAATTTTCTTTTTTTCTGTCTAGTTACCACAACACCATTATTATTTTGTGTTTTTTTTTGCCACTTCAGCAAACTCTTTGGATAGACTTGAATCAACTCTACCATTCATCTTTGTCCCTTTTTTTCCCCCTTTTTTTTATATTAAAATATTTAAACTTATTTTTTGAATCCTTAGACTTCATACAAGACCGTTCGCGTTATACAAGTATTCACAAAATATTATCACCCCCAACCCCATCCCTCCCTTAGATCTCTCCAAATAACTATAGTCCTGCCCATTCGGCCCTTACTCGTGCTACATTCCTTCTGCCATCTTTTCGGCGTATCTCTGTGATTGCTTATATTTTACCCATCTCTTTTCAAACCCTACTTCTCCTCTTTCACCGCTGAACTTTAAAAGCTCCAAGTTATAGATTTTGTTAATTTTACATAACCAACTCTTCAAAGAGGGGCTCTCAGGTTCTTTCCACTGGCGGGGATTAAACTGTTTGCTGCATTTAGGAGATGCAGTATCAATATTCTCCTATATTGTTTCATGGACATATTAACCCCGTGGAGCAGGCAAACCCTTGGCTAAGGATGAGCCAAACACCCCCCTATTCGGTTCACACCAGAACCTGCGAACAGACCTAAACTTCGTGTGAACTTTAGAACCCTATTAAAGTCTATGGGTCTCGAATGTTCACAATCTAAAGTGCTAATTTTAAAGGTTAATATGCAAGTTACTGTCCTAAAAAGTGTTTGGGGACCTGGGTCCTGCCCCACGGCACATGGATCAATGCAAAAAAAAGTTTTAAAAATGGCAGTTTTTTCAGGAGCAGTGATTTTAATAATGATTAAAGTGAAACAATAAAAGTGTAATATTCCTTTACATTTCGTACCTGGGGGGTGTCTATAGGATGCCTGTGAAGGGGCGCATGTTTCCCATTCTTAGAACTGTCCCTGCACAAAGTGTAATTTCACAAGGAAAAAAAGTCTTTTAAAATTACTTTCCATTGTCGGCTTCCGTAATACAGAGAACACTCAATGAGTGTTCTCTGTATTAGCCGACAATTCATTCATTAGAAAAAAAAACGTGGGGGTTCCCCTAAATTAAATTACCAGGCCCTTCAGGTCTGGTATGGATATTAAGGGGAATCCCGCATCAAATTAAAACATTTTTTTTACGTGGGGTCCCCCTAAAAATCCATAACAGACCCTTTATCCGAGCACGCAACCTGGCAGGCCGCAGGAAAAGAGGGGGGGACGAGAGAGCACCCCCCCTCCTGAACCGTACCAGGCCACATGCCCTCAACATTGGGAGAATGCTTTGGGGGTCTGTGACCCCTCAAAGCACCATGTCCCCATGTTGATGTGGACAAGGGCCTCATCCCCACAACCCTGGCCGGTGGTTGTGGGGGTCTGCGGGCGGGGGGCTTATCAGAATCTGGAAGCCCCCTTTAACAAGGGGACCCCCAGATCCTGCCCCCCCTTTTTGAAATGGTAAGGGGGGTACAAAAGTACCCCTACCATTTCACAAAGAAAGTGTAAAAAGGGTTAAATAAGACAAACACACTTTTGAAAAATTCCTTTATTAAAAATAAAAAAAATAAAAAAAAGATTCCAGCGTTGGTAATCCACTCTTGCTATCTAGCGACGGATGATCATCTCTCCGGGGTCCAGCAATGGCTGATCTGATCCAGCGACGGGGGATCTCACAGTCCAGCGCTGTCCATACATGCATCCGTCTTCTGTCTCCACTGCAGAGACACTGCGGGGATCCCTGCGCTGACTTTTCTTATATTAGGAGGGCGGGGCCACCCATCACCTGACCCCGCCCCCTCTGATGCTGATGAGGGAAGCCATGGGGTTCCCCAGTGACGTATGGGTGACCCCGCCCTCCTCTGATGTAACGCAGGTGCGCTGGGAACCCCGCAGCCATATCTATCTGTGTAATCATGTTTGTCCGTCTCACTCTCTTATGTGTGTCGGGATCCATATCACTTTTCCCAAAGAAACTTTACTGATCCTACTTTCTAATTTAACCCACCTTTTTTCTTTATTATCTTTTACCCAACCACTTGTGCCAGAAGAATTGAATTATAATAGGTTTTAACATCAGGTACCTCCAAGCCCCCTTTTGTCTTATCGCTTGTAAGTATTGCCATATACTTGTATTTTATATAATATTTTAGGAAGGATTATCATCTTAAAGCAGTTTATCCTACTAATCCAAGACCTTTGTCTAGAGGCTATGTTGTTTAAGTCAGTTTTGATGTCATTCAACAGCTGAATAAAGTTTTGTTGGTACATAGTTTCATATGTAGGTGTTATTTTGACTCCCAGATACTTTATTTCATTGTCCCGCCATATAAATGGAAAATCCTGTTTATTGATTCATTTTTCCTGTGGAACAACGCTTTTATTTAGTATTTCTGATTTTGAAGGGTTTAAGGTTTTTAGTAGATTGGGGAGGGTTGTCCTAGGACTGGTAATATAAAACAAAACGACGTCGGCATATGCCGCTGTTTTATGTACTTCGTTATCAATCTGTAATCCCTTAATGTCAGGGTTTAACCACTTGACCACTGGGCACTTAAACACCCTTAATAACCAGACCAATTTTCAGCTTTCGGTGCTCTCGCATTTTGAATGACAATTACTCAGTCATGCAACACTGGACCTATATGAAATTTTTGTCCTTTTTTTCACACAAATAGAGCTTTCTTTTGGTGGTATTTAATCACCGCTGGGTTTTTTATTTTTTGTGCTATAAAAGAAAAAATACCGAAAATTCTGTAAAAAAATGAATTTTTCTTCGTTTCTGTTAGAAAATTTAGCAGATTAGTAATTTTTTCTTCATAAATTTTGGCCAAAATTTATACCACTACATATCTTTGGTAAAAATAAGTACAAATTGGTGGATATTATTTGGTCTTTGTGAAAGTTATAGAGTCCACAAGCTATGGTGCCAATATCTGAAAATTGATCACACCTGAAGTACTGACGGCCTATTTCAATTCTTGAGACCCTAACATGCCAGAAAAGTACAAATACCCCCCAAATGACCCCTTTTTGGAAAGAAGACATTCCAAGGTATTTAGTAAGAGGCATGATGAGTTTTTTGAAGTTGTCATTTTTTCCCACAATTCTTTGCAAAATCAAGATTCTTTTTACTTTTTTTTTTTTTCACAAAATTGTCATATTATCAGGTTATTTCTCACACACAGCATATGCATACCACAAATTACACCCCAAAACACATTCTGCTATTACTCCCGAGTATGGCGATACCACATGTGTGAGACTTTTACACAGTGTGGCCACATACAGAGGCCCAACATGCAGGGAGCGCCATCAGGTGTTCTGGAGCACCCAGGACAATTCTGACATTTCTCTCCTACATGTAAAAATCATCATTTATTTGCTAGAAAATTACATGGAACCCCAAAACATTATATATGTTTTTTTAGAAAACACCCTGGAGAATACAATGGTGTTCTTTGCAACTTTTTATCTCGCACGGTATTTGCGCAGTAATTTTTCGAATGCTTTTTTTTGGAAAAAAAAACAGTTTTGTGCTTAAAAAAAAAAAAAAACACAGTAAAGTTAGCCCAATTTTTGCATAATGTGAAAGATGAAGTTACGCTGAGTAAATAGATACCTAATATGTCACTCTTCAAAATTGCACACGCTCGTGGAATGGCGCCAAACGTCGCTACTTAAAAATCCCCATAGGCGACGATTTAAATTTTTTTTACTGGTTATATGTTTTGAGTTACAGAGGAGGTCTAGGGCTAGAATTATTGCTCTCGCTCTAACGTTCGCAGCGATACCTCACATGTGTGGTTTGAACACCGTTTTCATATGTGGGCGGGACTTACATATGCGTTCGCTTCTGCATGCGAGCACATGGGGACAGGGGCGCTTTAAAAAAAAAAAAAAAATTATTGTTCATTTTACTTTATTTATTTTAGTTTGACATTTTTTTTACCAAAAATAATTTTTTTGATCACTTTTATTCCTATTACAAGGAATGTAAACATCCCTTGTAATAGGAATATGGCATGACAGGTCCTCTTTACAGTGAGATGTGGGGTCAATAAGACCCCGCATCTCGCCTCTAAGCTGGGAAGCCTGGAAAAAAAAAGATTCTGGCTTTGATCGTATTAGCGATTCGGTAGAAGCACCGGAGGGCGGAGGGCGGCGGGAGGGGGGGGGATGTCTATGGCTGGGTATTGCAGGGTATCACCGACTATGGCTGGGTATTTCAGAGTATGGCGTTGCAGAGTACTGCGTTGCAGAGCATTGCAGGGTATTGGCGGGTGTTGCAGAGCATTGCAGAGTGTTGCAGGGTATTGGCGGGTGTTGCAGAGCATTGCAGAGTGTTGCAGGGTATTGGCGGGTGTTGCAGGGTATTGCAGGGTATTGCAGAGTGTTGCAGAGTGTTGCAGGGTGTTGCAGGGTGTTGCAGAGTATTGCAGAGTGTTGCAGAGTGTTGCAGAGTGTTGCAGGGTGTTGCAGGGTGTTGCAGGGCGTTGCAGGGCGTTGCGGAGTGTTGCAAGGCATTGTGGAGTGTTGCAGGGCATTGCGGAGTGTTGCAGGGCATTGCAGAGTGTTGCAGGGCATTGCAGAGTGTTGCAGGGCATGGCAGAGTGTTGCAGGGAATGGCAGGGTATTGCAGAGTAATGGCAGAGTAATGCAGAGTAATGGCAGAGTAATGCAGAGTAATGGCAGGGTATTGCAGAGTAATGGCAGGGTATTGCAGAGTAATGCAGAGTAATGGCAGGGTATTGCAGAGTAATGCAGGGAATCGAGGGGTTAATTTTCGGTGAGCAGTGATGTGGGCACTGCAGATGCAGCCCACATCGCTGCTGACACCGATCTCTTCCCCCTCCGCTGTACCGATCGGTACAGAGAGGGGGAGGGAGGAACCGGCGTCATAACATGACGCCAGCTTGTTTACAAGTGATCACTCCGTCATTTGACGGAGCGATCACGTGGTAAACGGCCGCGATGAGTGGCCGTTTACCGTGATCCATGATGCGCCGGGTCCTGTGAACCCGGCGGTCACGGATGCTCTCGTGTGCGCGCCCCAGGGGGCGCGCGAGAGCAGAATTCTGGGAGGCCGTTAATTAACGGCCTCTCAGAGTTAAACAACCGCCCTGAAGCCGTTAATCGACAATGGGCGGTTGGTAAGTGGTTAATCTTATCCTTGCCAACAATGGTTCTATTGATAAGACAAAGAGTAAAGGGGACGGGGGAAGTCCTGTTAAACATTTCAAAAGGCTGCGATAGTGTCCCATTTATTTTGACCCTTGTTGTAGGGTGCTTACATAAGGCGTTTATCCAACTTGTTATCTTAGGGCCTACTCCGAATGGCTCCAGAGTGTTTTGCATAAATAAACCCAGTCTACTCTGTCGAACGCTTTCTCTGGGCATCTATAGACAGTAGTAGCCCTGGGGATTTACTCTCTTTCAACTTTTGTACAACTAGAAGGGTTATAATACCATTATCCCTACTTTCCCTACCTGGGATAAATCCCACTTGATCGTGTGCACCAGGTTGCTCATTACCATCTTCATACTGGCTAATATCTTTGCAAACAGCTTCACATCAGCGTTCAGTAGGGAGATGGGCCGGTAGCTAGAACACAACGTGGGGTCCTTTCCTTCTTTGGGGATAATAGTAATCTCAGACTCAAGAGCTTCCCATCGTATTTCCCAATCCGCGCCTATACCATTCATATAGGAGGCCATTTTTGTGACAAAATGTCACAGAATTTTTTTATAGTATGCGGTAGTCAACCCGTCGGGACCTGGACTTTTCCCAGCCGCTGACTCTTTTAGCATTTTGAATATTTCTGCTTCCTCCAAGGAACCAAGTTTGTTTAGGGGTATTCTTTTTAGGCTACATCCATTTTGGAATACTCTGGTGTTATCTAGTCTCTTTTTAACCTTATCAGGGGGATCTTTTTGATTTATTGAATATAATTTCCCATAATGATCTTGAAAAGCCTGGGCAATATCTGGGGTTAGGTAAACCTTTTCCCCTTTTCCTGATTGTATACGTTCAATGAAATTAGACCTATTTTTCTTTTTTAGCATTCTAGATAAGTATTTGCTAGACATATCACCCCATTGGCACCTCTTTTTCTTAAGCCGGTAAAAAAGAGCTGTTTTCTTGGTCAGTAAGATCTTTTAATTCCTCTCTCTTTGTAATTATTTTCAGTTCTTTTATCACCTGTGTTTTTATGGTTCTGTTCAAGGTCGTGAATTTCCTTATGTAACACTTCACTTTTCTGTCTGTTTGCCCTTTTTTTCCCTGTTTCTATTGCGATCAAGATCTCCTTGATATAGGCCTTATGGGCTTCCCATATAGTGGCTTCCAAGGTAATGCTAGGGCTATTTGTTGTGAAATACCACTCTAGCTCTCTCTTTTTATCCTATCCACAACCTCTGTCTCCTGCATCAGTTCTCCATGTATTGGTCCCATTTCGTTCCCTCTCTACCTTTAATTTTATTGATACTGGGGCGTGATCTGAGAAGATCCCAATTTCTATGTTTGAACCCATCACCACATTCAGCATCCTATGTTCTACCAGAAATAGGTCAATCCTCGAGTACGTCCCGTGCACAGCAGAGCGGAACGAATAGTCCCGTATTTTTAGGTGTTGTATTCTCCAAACATCCATCAATTGATATTGATGTAACTGCTTTTTAAGTATCTTCCGCTGAGCCGTCTCAGTGCCAGGGACGTACTGTCCACCTCAGCATTAATACAGAAATTAAAGTCTCCAGCCATCATTGCCCAACCCCTTTTAAACTGCATAAACTTTTCTGCCACCCCCAAGAAAAACCTTATTTGATTTCTATTGGGTCCATAAATATTTTCTATAGAGTATTTTACTTATTCTGCCCCTTAGAAAAAAGTAGCACCCTTCAGGGTCCGCTCTTCTTTCTTCAGGTAAAACCGTATTCCTCTCGAGAATCCTATAGCGACTCCCCTAGCTCGTTTGGTTGGGGAGTCCCCATAGAACCACAGTGGGTAGTCACTAGACCAGAATTTCTGATTAGAATCCTGAGCGATGTGCGTCTCTTGAAGTAACACAATATCGTCATTGAGATACTTAATTTCTCTTAAGATATTGGCTCTTTTGGTGGAGGTATTAAGCCCACGTACATTGTAGGACACTATCTTTAGTGTGGTCATCTTAAGTTAGAGTCTCGCCCCTGCCTCTTTCTTCTCTTTTAGCCTTCTCATCCTAAACTTCCCCCGAGTTTGTCTATCTTCCATATTTGCTGTCTTTATTGGGAACCCGTACGCCAGCACAATGGTATTTTACTACTTCTAGGCCAAGGCGGACTCGGACATCTATTGCCCCTTTTTCTGTATATTGGAGAGACCTCCCCGCCCCACCCTCCTACCCCCCTCCCACCACTTGTTGCCCTCTCCCCCCAACCCCACATCTATTGGGGGATTTTTGACTTCCAAAGGCCCTGGGATCCGTAGTCTACCCAATCATTCCTACTCTCCGGATCCCCCCCGAAGGTTGAGCTCCGCCTGTGGTGCCCACAGCAAACCTCTGCCTCCCCATTTGGGGTGCCCCTCCCCTAACCACCCCCCACCCCTGCAGTGCCTGCCCTCCTCCTGCCAACTGTCCGACTTCACTTCCCTCTGTCCATTCCACCCCCTTCCTTTCATCTTTACTCTGGTTTCTTAGGAGTTTTCTTCTTTCTATCGATCAGATGCCACTGTTGTTGAGCCTCAATATTTGATGTTTTCTTCTGTGCTTCCTACCAACCTGGTATCTCTACTAATGCAATATGCAGTTTATTGCAAAATTCTTCCATATGTTCTGAAAATCTTAATGTAGCCGACCGGCCCTATTTCTTGCCAATAAGACAGACAGGAAATCCCCAAAAATATTGTATATTGTTTTCTTTTAATACTTCCAGTAGGGGCTTCAGCAATTTTTTCCTTCTGAGTGTTTCTGGTGCCAGGTTGGGGTAGATCTGTAATGGAGACTCATCATATTTGGCTGGAGTTGTTTTAAGATTAATCCATATCTGCATCCCTAGGCATTTAAGCCGGCATTTCTGCTGGTTTTCTAATCCTGTGAGTTCTTTCGTATTTAATTTTTGTTATTTCTGCATTCCCTAGTAACGGACCAAAAATGTTGTCCATTTTTTCTTGTAAATCCTTGCCTATCACCTCTGGCAGCCCTCTGATCCTCAAATTTTTCCTCCTGCTGTGATTCTCCTGGTCTTCCATTTTATACTGTAGGTACTTTTGTTCTCTCTGCAACCCTTCCAACTGTTCTTTAAACTCTAACATGACCGCTGACTGGGGTTCCAATTTTTCTTCCTCTACTCTTTTGAAGACATGATTCATGTCCTCATGCATGGTCACCAGTTTCCCATGTATGGATTCTTCCAGCCTTGCAAACATCTCAGCCATCTTGTCTTTTGTTGGTAGGTGCTTGTCCAGTCTTAATTCATGTACACTTTCTTCAGCCATTTCATTGGTGTCTTGTGGTGGAGTATTGGTACCTAATAAGGATCCTCTCTCCCCTGTTTTAGGTGCTACTTCTGATGTTTTACTTTTAGCCTCCATCTGTTTACTTGGACTATCTTTGCCATTTTCCACTGTCATATATTTCTTAATTGTACCAGGGCTAGCAGTTACTTTAGGGAGGTTCGTTCCTGCACCAACACCCTTCATAGTTTCATAGTCAGTAAGGTTGAATAAGACACTAGTCCATCCAGTTCAACCCGAGTGAGTGTCTACCCCTATCCCTGTGCATTGCACACTCACATTGGTCCCTACCCTCAAGGAGCCCACAATCCAAGGTCCTCATTCATATACTAGGGCCAATTTTGGACAGAAGCCAATTAACCTAGCTGCATGTCTTTGGAGTGTGGGAGGAAACCGGAGTACCCGGAGGAAACCCACGCAGGCACAGGGAGAACATGCAAACTCCAGGCAGGTAGTGTCGTGGTTGGGATTCAAACCAGCAACCCTTTTTACTGCTAGGTGAGAGTGCTAACCACTACACCACTGTGCCGCCCTTATGACGTTCTCCTCATTTTGTATTATATTTAGGTTAATGTATAAATGAGGTAAAAAAAACAAAAACGGGGAGGGGCCAAGCAAGAGAGAGGTTTTTTTTTTTCCTCCCGTCTCTTTCCTCCTTCCCTAACCTTCAGGGAGGCAGGGGAGGGGAAAATGAATCAAACCCTCTGCTTTACATTAATTTAGCACCAACCAGGAATTTCCTTCATCTTTCCTTCCTCTTTTCTGTTCCTCTTCTCTCTCCACCTCTCCCCTCACTCCTCCACTTGTCCACCTGATGATATATAGTAAATTGGCTGTACAATTTATGTTCGAGATATTATTCGACTACTACCGGTGCATCCGTTCCATTCACCTCACCCCTGGCATGCATTCCAAGGCTTGAATCAAATTTATAATTGTTCTTAAGAGGGGTATTTAGTCACTCACAGATCTTCTCCCCACTACCGTCAGATATGTACAGTATATTATAGTATAGTGCCAATATCTTGTATAGACTTACATAACCATGATGTCCTTTTTGCACAAAAAAAACAAAAAGGGGGGGGCTCTGGCAAGTTAATGGACCTGTTAGTGGGTTCCAACCAATCAATATATACCTGTGTGTCTTTGTACTGCTACTCAGACTTAAATGGCTTACTCTTATCGCATAGGCACTGCTTCCCACGTGCCGTCGGATTTATTGATATTGAGGGTCCATTAGGGGAGTTGTAAGAAGCTGTGACTTGTCTAGGCTCCCTCCAATTCACTAAATTTACAGTTCTCACTCAGATTTACTTGCTTACACAAGCGCAAAAAAAAAATCCTTTTATGTTAAAGTATATGTCAGAAAATATCAGCAAATGTCTCAAAATATTTTAACCGCTTCTCTATCTTTGTCTTTATTTAATTGCCAAATGAGAGTGTGTAACCACCTACTTAAATGTTTGTTATGGCTTTGTGTGTAAATTGCTTATAGTTTTGCTGTAAGCAGGGCTGTATCTTGCTTCTCACATAATCTCTGTTAAAACCACTAGGGAGAGCATGGAAACATCCTTATCACACTAAGGTATAGTTCTTTCCAACATAGCTGTAGCGTATCTTACCCTTCAGATGTTTCCCCTGCAGTTTCAGCTTACTCACCATAGACTTTGCGAGCGCTTGAGAGATTTTCTGGTATTACCTTGGAGTCTGCTCGCTTGACTAGGGGAGAGTAGAGGGAGGGGAGGGTGTCTTATGATAGGTTCCAGGGTCCCATGGCCAGTGTCTTTTAAGCACTCTGATGCTCCTCCTGGGTCACTCCTAGGTCACCACAGCCTGGCTCCACAGACTGGAGTGACCTCCTCTGCCTGATCCGCTTGCTCTCCACTGCCGGATTCCGCTAGTTTCTCCTGTAGCCGGGGAAGGGGTGCTACTCGCGATCTCCGCTGCTCTATACCATCTCCGGCCAGTCATGGGAATGCCCTGCAGCACACCGCTACACTGCTACAACCCCGGACTTGGGACTAAGTGAGCCGGCTAAGGCTAAGGCTGGGAGAGGGTAAGGAGAATGCTTCTCCGTGTAGCGCTACACCCCGGGAGGGAGGTTTTGCGGGCTTGGGCTTAGCAACGCCCACGTGATGCCCACATCAGGCTCCTGCCTGTCTTCTTCTGTATTTCCTATTTTGTATTTTGTATTTTTTAACCTTAAAGTTACAACTATGTTGGTGTCCCTTGTTAATTTGACATTGTATTTTTGAAATGTACCTGCCTACTCACAAACTGGCCTTTTTGAAGTAAAACATACAGCCAAGTGTTTGAACAAAAGTTTTAAATTTAATAGGGAGCACAAGGTCATGACAAAATAAAGAGGAAGGCAATGCTGGAGAAACAATTGAAATTTGTGAAGCCTTTGTACCCCAGGGCAGACATCAATTATGTGCCTGTCAAAATTGGTAACCTGAGGAGTCCGTGTAATAGGGAACACAATACGGTCCAGTACTTCGAGAGATTGGGAGCAGCAGCAGATGACATATATGTCCCAAGGCTGTGGGACATAAACTAAACCCAGGCCATCATTCTCAACACTTCCTTCCACGCTTCCTTCCACGCTGCTGTGGTGGGTTGAGTGGCTGTGGTGTTGATGGAGGTGGTGGAGGAGTATGGTCCAACTCCCCAAGGGTGGGTTTGAGTTTTGAGTCCACCCCTTGTCCCCTTGTTTAGGGCCTTCAGAATAATTTCTTCACAGATCATGTGTTGGCCCTGCTTCATATGTTCTAGTTTGCTTGCAGTGACACATCCAAATGCCTTGTGGCCACCACGGGTCATGTTAAGTGCCGCATTAGCCTGTTTTAAGAAAGCAGCTGTGGACTCCTCAAGATTCCTTGCCTTCCTGGTCCTTTTGGTTGGAGGGCAGAGGGGAGGAACCTGGGATTCGTTCAGGCAGCTTGCCATAGCCTCCTCCTGGCTCAGACTTTCCCGTGTGTGAAAATGGCACATAGTTTTCGGTTTTTGGTCATCAATCACACACAGTTTTGAGCTTGTGACTGTTGCAAATTGAATGTTAACAAATAGAAAAGACTATCATTCTTACCCCAGCATTTTTCATTCTTGTCCTAATCATTTTTGGCTACTACTGTCTATTGATATGTAAACCACTTTGTTAAATCTGAAATTAGTGATCAATAACATCTAGTTAACATCATTCAATTTTTGACCAGAAATATGTTCAATAATGTTATACCTGGGTCAAGCTGGGCTCCTCCGCAACTTCTTCCTGGGTGGAAGGCCCAGGTTGGACTTCAGGAGCCTCAGCTGATGTGGAACGAAGTGTTGAAGGAAGGCTCAATATCGATGGTCTGGGTTCAGTCTGGTTGGACACAGCCTGGGGACATATACATCATCTACTGCTGCTCCAGATCTCATGGAATCCTGGAACCTCTTGCACTCCTTATTATATGTGCTCCTCAGGCTACCAATTTTGGCCGTCAAATAGTTGATGTCTGCCATGGGATACACAGGCTTCACCAATTCCAACAGTTTATCCAGCACTGCCTTCCTCTTTTGCTTGTTCGAATAGTCCCTGCATTGGACTTGCCAGAGACATGGCAGCTCCCTGTACTTGTCTATGAAGTTTGGCAGGAAGTCAGGGGCTGTAAATTTGTCATCCATTTTATCTGCAAGGCACAACACAAGGCAAACCCTAATGTCAGGCTAAACTCTCCTAATCTTGTCCCAATATAGGCCTCGAACTATAAGCAGTATGGGCCACTAACTACTGATGCCCCAAGTTACAATTGTACCTTCATTGAATGATCGGCACTAACGATCCTTCGTCCTCCACTCACAGACCGTATGTACGTCGCCCGCATGTTATGCTTTATATACACTGCACATGCGTGAAACTCCGCCCCGTCCTTCTTTCTAGTATATTCCCGGGCTCTTCTCTTTTGAGGCAGAGGGAGCGCACAGCAGGTTCCTACAGAGAGGAGCAACGATGAAGAAAGGCCGGAGCAAGGCAGTTCCAGATCCATGAGGAGATATAAGGACCATAAAGAAACCCAAATGTGAGAGAGGCCAAGATCATGACTAAAGTTGTGAGAAGTCTGCACATGACTTTTGGGGTATGACAATCCTGGAGCAATTGAGGAAACACTGGTCAGACCTGAAATTGAGGGAGCTGGATCAGTATAGAAGGATCAGGAAAGTGCTGCAAAAAAGTATTTGTCATGTGTTCCTATTATTATTATTACTTTAATGCTGGTCCATGTGCTTTTCTTTACGGTTGTACAGTTTAAAATGCCAAGTTTGAGGTTCATGGGCACAGTAATCCTGAGGTTTGTGGGCACAGCAATCATGAGGTTCATGGGCACAGTAATTGTGAGGTTCGTGGGCACAGTAATCGTTCATATTAAACATTGTTTGTTCGACCACTAATGCAACGTTTTTGGCAGATGCAGGTTA
The DNA here is from genome assembly GCF_037356315.1 of Lithobates pipiens. Lineage (NCBI taxonomy): Eukaryota > Metazoa > Chordata > Amphibia > Anura > Ranidae > Lithobates > Lithobates pipiens. The sequence continues at coordinate 212,872,687 of NW_027507784.1, forward strand.
AAGCGGGAGTCCACCAGCTACAAATACTGCAGCTGCTGACTTTTAAAATAGTGACACTTACCTGTCCAGCGCGCCCGCGATGTCGGCACCCGAAGCTGATCTCTAGATCGTCACTCGGGTGCTGCCGCCGCCATCTTGGGTATGGGAATCAGGAAATGGAGCCTTTCGGCTTCATTTCCCGGTTCCCTACTGCGCATGCGCGAGTTGCGCTGCGCAATAAGGACGGTCCCCGCTGCCTCTGGGATCTGTGTGTTTCCCAGCAGGCAGCGGGGCACTTGCGGAAGGGGGTAATCTACGCCCCTTTCCGCAGAGAGCTATCCCAGAAGTGGGTGCAGTTACCTGGATTATCCAGGTAACTGCACCCCCCTCCCCCCTGAAAGGTGCCAATTGTGGCGCCGGAGAGGGGGAGGATTCCGATGAGCGGAAGGTCCATTTTAGGGTGGACCTCCGCTTTAACTACATTTGTTCATGCCTATTTTGATTAAAAGAAGTTTATTACATTGTTGTCTAGATGTGTTTGAAACTATAATGAAATGACAACTTGATTCAGTGTAAGGAGAGGACACTCAGCAGCTGTTTACACATCTGGATGCAGGAACACTAGTGTGGGACACCGTAACAACCTTTTTAGGGTGTCCCTCGGAGGTGCTCCAGTGGATACTAGGGGTCTCTCCATGTGTAAAACTTGCAAAAAACAGGTAAGTATTCTAGATTTTGAAAGGGAAAAAAACATGTCTTCAGCTTGGAACTTGCCAAAACAGGCAATTGGATGACACTTTCAAGCAATGTTTCATATTACTATTTCTAGCCTGAAATATCTGTCTGCTAAGTATACTTTTTTTTGTATTCACATAGGGGAGAAAAGAATCATGACATCTGAGGACACCAGTAACCCCACACCTGCTGAAGGGGGGGAACTCAGCACACAACCTGAGAATGTGGATGCAGAACCTGAGGATGTGGATGCAGAGGTTCAGGAAGTGGTCATAAAAAGATGTGACAGCGTTGTAATACTAATATAAGAGGATACAACTTTCCAATGATAATGCCAATAAAGAATATGAAAAAATAATGATGCAAAAAAGTCCCCAAAAAACAGTATGGGAACTAAAAGTGGGATAGAGCTAAAATGATAATACTGCAATAATAAATAATATACCAAAATACAATCTTTCCAGTGATAATGCAATATGTGAAAAAATATAAAAATAAATGAATTAAAAAAAAATCCAATAATCAATAATGAGACATCCTCCACAGTGATGGTTCTTCTAACAAAAACTTTATCCTGAGTGCACCCACCACCACATGCAATGGCCGCTCACCTCCTTTATGCGACCCCTAGAGGTCAAACAAGCCTTTGCACTTAGTGCCAATATGCCTTTAAAGGAATCTGGAGCTCCAGCAACAAAGGCATATGAGAGAATTGGTCACGATTAAGCAACCAATTCTTGGTCCAAGAACTCCTCCTCCCCCTGTTCATGGACTGGACTTGGATCAAAGCAATAACTCCAACACCAAGCCCAACAACAGCACAAATTCTATGACAAGTATGAGGCTGCTCAGAACAAACTGACAGAATGCACTGAAAATCAGGAAGGATCTGAGAACGACCGGAAAATCAGAAACAAGAGGACAAGAACGCACTGAAAATCAGAAGCAAACTCTAAATAGAACATACCGAAAGACAGGAACAAACTGACAATACGTACTGAAGAACAGATATGAACCGTCAAGCACAAACTGAAAAGCAGAAACAAACCGAAAAGCAAAAGACTGAAAAGCGCGAATCATCTCTCACCAAACTTCTACTAACTCGAGATAAACACAAGATTAGCAGAAGGAGCCCAAAGGGTGGCGCACTGGCTATTGAACTTCCTTTTTATCGGCTCGTCGTACGTCTTGTACATCACCATGTTCCCACATTCATAATTGTTGGCCAACATTTGTGTAACCGTGTGTATGCAAGACAAGTTGGAGCCAACAACATTTGAACAAAAATCTATGGTCAGATCGTGTGTACATGGCATTTCAGTTTAAAAGTGACCTTATAACATGTCAGCCATAAAAACAAAAGTGTTTCTCCGAAGCCTTGGTACAATCCCTACTGCAAATGCTCAAATTAGATGTGTCACAGCAATCTACAGGCATCAAGAGATGTAAAATAGGATAGATTCAAAAAAGGTATAGAGAGGGGCCAACTTGTACATAGGGCCCTCAACGTTTAAAAAATATAGATATAACAATTGCCACATGATGGACTATTCCACCATGTCTTTACCCATAAATGTCAAGCTCAACAGAATCTAGTGTGTTGTAATAAATTCTAGAGGGAAACTATGTTGAACATATGTTGGATTTAAATAAATTTAAAAGTCAGATCATAAACTCTGGGTGATTTCAAGAATAAAAAATAATAAATTAAATACATTGAAGTGGCACAACTGGTCATTCCAATCGGAAATTCTACCAAAAGTATTACACGGCAACTACTGAGGAATAAAAAACATTGTTGCTATTTTCTCAATATAAGGATCAGGAGCGCAAGAGGTCTTGCCTCTGGTGTGGACACTATTTATAGTGTGATCATTGCCAATTTACTGCCCCCTGTGGAGAGGATCATTCTGTAATTTGAAAGGAATATCAAAGAATCATTTTGAAATATGGAAAAGAAAATCAAAGATGGTACCCGCAACAATAGGCTTCCACTGCACATGAGCAGACTGTAATACAACATTGTGCAAGTGCAATGTACACAACATCACTGCACATGCACAGTACCAGTGGACGCAGCTACCCCAATATCTACAAAAGTCAGAGACACCCACCCTGGTGTGGGTAGAGATCCAGACAGCAAGATATCAGATGGAAAGTTATGGAAACTCGACCGGCGAAGGAGGGGGAATAGGAGGAAGGGCAAAACCACAAAGCCTCCCATCCCCCAAATTGAAAATATACATAACAAACATACATAACAAACACCACTGCCCCCACGACATCAGGAATGGGAGGGCAAAATACCAAGGCCGAATCATCCCTAAGAAAAGGCAGGCATGGGACCGCCTAGTGTACACAGGGTAACCCGTCAAATAAAAAGCACAGCCAGGGGAAGCACAAAAGCTCAAACAACACAGTACAATCTCATCCAGCACATTGAGGAGTATCATGCAAACTGTAAACAGTAATATACATTACTACAACTTCAATGCAATAAACATATATTTCACAAAAGACCATATTTTCTGTATCCCAACAGAAACCTTTTCAGGGACTATAAGAACAGGAGACATATCCAGAAATATACTCCACACCAAAATGTTAAGGATACATTTAACAAATATATATATTTTTGTATTAGTACATGCTCCTGTTAGAGAATTTAGATTCTTATTTTATAATCATTTATGTTTGTTTGCAAAAGATTGCTTAAAAGTAGTAGAATTTCATATTAACCAATATATGTTATTTCATAGATATAGAAAATGTTGAACTTTAGATAACCTCTCTGATTCTTTCTCATACTTTGATAGTTTACTGGGTGAAAGTTCATTAGAATAGATTCAAGTTATATAGAATTGTCTCAAAGTCCTTGAAATGCATTTAAATCAGACAGATACAATAAGAAAACAGGTGAATAGAATAATTTGATGGAATACGGTAAAATTATATACATTGCATTAATTAAGTTTGACAAGGTCAAACAAAGGTCTGTTCAAGCCCTCATTAAAACTGTTAAAATACATTAAATAAGGAAATATATATGCATGTGTGTGTGTATATGTGTGTGTGTGTATATATATATATATATATATATATATATATATATATATATATATATATATATATATATATATATATAGTGATACAGTACTTTCACACAGAGGATTTTGTAGTAACACATATAACACATCTGGTGGGGTTATTGAAAGTTCATTCTCTCAAAGTCGTAAATCTGTAAATCCTTAAAGCTAGTTAACCACTTCAATACAGGGCACTTTCGCCCCCTTCCTTCCCAGCCCAATTTTCAGCTTTCATCGCTCTAGTGCTTTCAGTGACAATTGCGCGGTCATGCTACACTGTACCCAAATGAAATTTTTATCATTTTGTTCGCACAAATACAGCTTTATTTTGGTGTTATTTATTCACGACTCCGTTTTTAATTTTTTGCGATATAAGCGCAAAAAAAGCGGAAATTTGGAAAAAAAAACAATATTTTCTTTTTTCCATTTTAAAAGAAATCCAATAAAATCAAATTTTGTCATAAATTTAAGCCAAAATGTATTCTGCTACATGTTTTTGGTAAAAAAAATTCCGTTAAGTGTATAATAATTGGTTTGTATGATCACGGACATATGTACGCAAATGATCATGTACATATGTGTGCAGGTGATCACGTACATATTTATGCAGATAATCATTGGGACATGTGATTTTAGTGGGACATATGTGGGGGACATGTTTTTATTATTATTGGACATGTGTTTTTATTATTTGGGGACATGTATGTTTTGGGGACATGTGTGTTTTGGGGACATTGTGTTTATACTGTGTGGTGTGTTGTGCGTTTACACTAGACTGATGATCAGTGAGTAAAAAGCTGTAAAAAACAGCTCATACTCACTGATCATCAGCCGGCTGCAGCGATCTGCTCTCCTCAGCGATGACTTCTGTGTGAGGAGAGGAGGAGCCGATTGCCTAGCAACCGGCTGTTTGTTTACATCACATGATGGCCGTGATTGGACACAGCCGTCATGTGATCAGGAGGGCCAATCACAGAGCCCTCCTGCTGATCTGAGATGCGCCGTGTCCGGGTGACACGAGCACATCGGCATCGCGCTGCTGCGCGGGTACGCGCGCGATCTCGCTCCTTCTGAAGGACGTTCCTGAACGTCCTATCAGAAGTAGACGGCTCCCACCCGGCCGTATATGTGCATTGGCTGGGTGGGAAGTGGTTAAATCTTATCAAGATGAGGAGGGTTTGATAACACAGCTGGGTGCCATACTGTCTCTACACCGGTGTTTTTAATTGGACAAAAGCGGTTATAAATCACTTTAATGAACATACAGGAATTCTGGGAGTGAATATGTTTGTCTGGTTGTAGAACAGGTGTCAGATTTATAGTTAGTTATGTTGACATAGATCTTAGCGACCAATCATATCTAAGAGAAATGGTTAAGATAAGGCTTGTAAAAGGGTATATAAATGCAAGCTCTACAATTGTTAGACAGACTAGTCAGATAGGAGCTTATAAGGCTGAACTCTATGTATGCTGCCCTATTGCACGGGTCATAGAGGTCAAAACCAATAGGCAAATATCTGTCCTTTTGTTGTAACTTGTCTCCTCATACGAGTCAAATGAAAAAAACTTCTTAACTTGTTCCAGAGTGTGGTCTCAGGTGAATTTCACTCACAGTTCCCCATGGCAGTGCCCAACCCCACAACCCCATACTATTTTTGATAGCCCCTTTCCTATTTATAAGCAGGTTGTGTTAATGCTAATTTAGTGCGTTAGCAGCTTGCCCAGGCTGGGAAAAGGGTTAAGTTATATGTGCTCAGTTCCAAAGCTTTTTGCTCCCAGCCAACTCACCTGTGCTATAAAAAGGGGGAAGGATGAGGTCCAAAGGCTTCCTTTTTGGTTATGGTTCCCACTTTCGGCTCATGATACTGGGAATGCTGCACCTTGTGGTCCACTGAACTGGGTACCAAGGGACATCCAAGTCATGGAGAATACCAACATGGACTACCACCTCATAGAGGTATGCCTGGGCAGCCACACAACTGTAGTTTGGATTAGGAATTGGACTTGTTCATACCGGACTGTAATGTTGAAGCTTCTCCAAGTAACATTACCTGTTCCAAGACTGGTCTGACGTTATTTAAAGGGCTGCATGTGGGTTCTAGCTTATCTAAAGAACCAGAGTCTGTAAAGCACAAAGGGGTATGAAGCTCAGCTACTACAAAAGAGTTAACTCAGCAAAAAAGGGAAAGGAATGTAGTTTCTAAGAGTAACCAAGCACAGTTGAAAATACAATGCAACCAGTCATTAGGCGTGGTACCCGGTAAGCTGACAGGTCCTCTAGTAGTGAGGGGGTAGATGCTCTGGCTCCCTCCCTAGCAGTTGTAATCCAATAGCATCCAGATCCGAACTCAGAGATCAATGACCTGCTCACATTTGTATGGAAGCACGCATGAGGTCCACGTTATATGCTCAAGGGGACCCCATTCTGTTACTGGAAGTGAGGTAACAGCGGTACACTGGAATGTGAAGTGGACGCAGGCTCAGCATGTCCCGCCTAATGCAACATACAAATTACAGTGTGTAGTAACATGGATCAGCACTCTTCAGAGGAACTTTGTATTTTATTACTGCCCGCAGTGAAAGCTTATCTCTAAGTCAGGGAACTGCCTTAATATTAGATTCTCACATGACCACAGTCTCTGCCTGGCCCAGGGCATTGATGAGGGCACTCTGTGCAAAAGGTACCCCCACATATTATCCCAGAAACTGGACATTTTTAATTTGAAAGGTTCTCTTCCTATTGATTTCAAAAAAGTTTTCAGTTCAGCATCCAAACTAATTTGAAGTTTACCAAACCCTGCTCAAACTGAACCTAGGGCAGTTCAGCTGTTACCAGATTGCATTATTTAAAGTGGTCTTTTTTTTTCCTACACCTGTAAGGGAAAATGCATATTAAGCTAGTATTCACCGCATACTAGCTCATTATGAAATACTTACCTTAGAACGAGGCTCCGGTATCTCACTCAATCCACACAGAGGGAGCTGACATTTTCCCTTGGCGTGTCTTCCGGGTATCACGGCTCCGGCATTGTGGATGGCCGGAGCTGCGATGTCGTTACTCCCGCAAATGTGCGCGGGAGACTTCTTTTCGGCAAGGCCCGGAATCTACCGGGCTTTCAGCCAAGAATCCCTGGAGTGCATGCACCACTGAAGTCAGAGGGAAATATCTCCTAAACCGTACAGGCTTATCTGTAAGTAAAATTGACTATACTACCACTCTAATAAAGGATTTATGAAGGTTTCATACAATGCTTGTGCACTTGCGGTTCTATAGTGTTCTATAAAGAATCTCAGTCTAGAGGAAGCATTAAAGCTGTGGACGCCAGCGGCTGTGCTTGAGTCTACCTGAGTCCCTTGGAGCGCTGGAAGCCACCAGCATATCCGGAACCTGTGGCTTTATCTCCCCTGACTGCAGCTCGTCCTCCCCAGGAGTGCATGAAATCCAGTATATTACCACATGTGCTGACATCTTTTTACTCTTGTGAGTTTTCAACTGCTATCCTTAGAATTAAATGTCATATCATTGCTGCACTTAGATGGCACTGCTCTCTTTCTATTCTGCTTCTTCACAGAGTTCCGTCTAGCTCTTACCAGAGCCTGCAGTCATCAAAAGCCAACCCCTTACCCCCAAGACTATACTTGCTTCTAAAACTGTATTTTATGAACATTCTTCGCATTAACTTCTCACGACAGAAATTAGAATTGCCCATTCTCTCCTTACCCGGCCAACAGTGCGCTCAAGTGTTTTTTTATTTGAAAGTAAAAAAAAGCCATGGATGCTGTGCATTGCAAACACAATTGCAAAAGAGAATTTTGACTACAAAGGATATATTACAAATTTTCCATGCAAGATTGCATCCTTTTTTCCACTTAAAGTGATTGTAAAACTATCACTTTGTAAAACAATCCATCCAGTTTAAAATTGAATTGAAAGGCAAAACATTTGTGTATATAGATAATAAATGTGATCACATTCTCTCTGTTCTCAGCTGAATATGAGCTGGGGGAGGAGAATCTACAGCACATCAAGCTTCCTAGTGAAAGCTTATGCAGGGGAGGTGTGTCAGGAAAAATTTGATCATTGAAAGAGAGCAGGTTGAGTTCCCAACACAGCTAGAGAACTGACCACAATGTGTTCTCCTGTTTAGTGTGCTCAGTGGGATTTCACACAAAGGAAGCATTACAAAGAGAACAGGATACATCAGCTACATATCAGAAATATAAAATGTTGAGGTAACCAACACTTTAACCACTTCAATACAGGGCACTTTCGCCCCCTTCCTTCCCAGCCCAATTTTCAGCTTTCATCGCTCTCGCGCTTTCAGTGACAATTGCGCGGTCATGCTACACTGTACCCAAATGAAATTTTTATCATTTTGTTCGCACAAATAGAGCTTTATTTTGGTGTTATTTATTCACGACTCAGTTTTTTATTTTTTGCGATATAAGCACAAAAAAGCGGAAATTTGGAAAAAAAACAATATTTTTTTTTTCTATTTTAAAAGAAATCCAATAAAATCTAATTTTGTCATAAATTTAAGCCAAAATGTATTCTGCTACATGTTTTTGGTAAAAAAAAATTCCGTTAAGTGTATAATAATTGGTTTGTGTGATCACGGACATATGTACGCAAATGATCATGTACATATGTGTGCAGGTGATCACGTACATATGTGTGCAGATAATCATTGGAACATGTGATTTTAGTGGGACATATGTGGGGGACATGTTTTTATTATTAGGGACATGTGTTTTTATTATTTGGGGACATGTATGTTTTGGGGACATGTGTGTTATGGGGACATATGTGGGGACTGTGTTTATACTGTGTGGTGTGTTGTGTATTACACTAGACTGGTGATCAGTGAGTAAAAAGCTGTAAAAAACAGCTCATACTCACTGATCATCAGCCGGCTGCAGCGATCTGCTCTCCTCTCCTCAGCGATGACTTCTGTGTGAGGAGAGGAGGAGCCGATTGCCTAGCAACTGGCTGTTTGTTTACATCACATGACGGCCGTGATTGGACACGGCCGTCATGTGATCAGGAGGGCCAATCAGAGAGCCCTCCTGCCGATCTGAGATGCACCGTGTCCGGGTGACACGGGCGCATCGGGATCGCGCCGCTGCGCGGGCGCGCGCGCGTGGGCACGCGCGCGCGCGATCCCGCTCCTTCTGATGGACGTTCCTGAACGTCCTATCAGAAGTAGACGGCTCCCACCCGGCTGTATATGTGCATTGGCCGGGTGGGAAGTGGTTAAGCATTGACTATTTGCATCTAATCTTCAATGACGCACACTGACTACTGCTAGATACTGTATGCTGAATCACATTAACAATGCCTGGAATACTAAGGCATAAGACAAGTATTTGGCGCAAATCAAAGATATTTGGTTCCCACTAGAAAAAGAGTCTATAAAATTACATATAGTAGTGAGTGCAGGGAATGCACTACTTTGTCAAGTCCAAAAAAGGAAAAATAAAATGTTCTTTAGTTCGTGAGGAGAGGGGGGGAGGAGAGGAATGGAGAGGGGGGATGGATCCGCATGCAGGGCTGCCACCTTAAAAGAGCTGAAACTTAAGCTCCTGGATTGCTGCAGATAAAGGAGAAAAAAGAGAGAGAGGGGCGCCTCTGGGTGCAGATTTTTCAAAAGGTTTTATTTTCAGTGTAAAAACATAAAATTTTGCACTTACATTTAGAAGGCAAAAGGTAGGCATTTAAACACAGAGGGTCATCAGGTGTATCTGATTATGGGACGTCAGCCAGTGATCCGGTCCACATCTGTCATCTAGTTGTTCCTGTTCCTCTCACATAAGGTCCACTACAGGTGTTTTTTAAGAAGCAGCCGGCTTATGGTGGACACGAGATGTGCGGTCTTCAGAAGGAGGCTTGGGAAGCAGAGATGACCAGGGCGCGGTGCTGTGACGTCAGAGGGTATGCGACGCGTTTCTTGAGCGTGCGGGTCGAGATTGTCGGACGACCGCGCTCTTTCATCAGGCAGAATCAGAATAAAGTGAAGGGGACTCAGGATTTAAATAGGGGCAGGCTGAGGACAGTAGGCGTGGCTGGAGGCGGAATGGGAACAGGTGAAGGGGCGTGGCTAATTAGGGGCAGGCTGAGGACAGTAGGCGTGGCTGGAAGCAGACTGGGAGCAGGTGAAGGGGCGTGGCTATGGCCGAGTATGGGGAAGGAAACGATGAGTAATGAGGGGGGGAGGGAAATGGGAGAGAAAGAGAGAGCAGCAGCGGCTTAGTATAAGGAGGAAGAAAACGTCTATGGGGAAATCTTATGTATATGTCGGTAAAATCGTCTATAGAATAAAATTCTATGGGAAAAACATCAAAAATAATTGTGAGAATAAGTAAAAAGGGTAAAAATTATATATATAAAAAGATAAAAAAGCTTAAAAAAGCTAAAAGGAGGGGAGTAAAAAAGAAGGTAAAAAGAGGCAAGAAGCATACATGAATTGTGTAGATATACCGTATATACTCGAGTATAAGCCGAGATTTTCAGCCTCTTTTTTGAGGCTGAAAGTGCCCCCTCGGCTTATACTCGAGTCACCGCTGTCTGACTGCTCGATCAGCGTATCGAGCAGACAGACGGCGGACATTAAAATTCAAAAGCCGCGCCTCCTTCTCCGCCTCCGCCTGTGATAGGCGGAACACTGAATTTCCCAGCAGTCAGTGTTCCGCCTATCACGGACATCCGCTCATTCTCATACTACGGACGACGATGAGAGGATGTCCGTGATAGGCGGAACACAGGCTGCTGGGAAATTCAGTGTTCCGCCTATCACAGGCGGAGGCGGAGGCGCGGCTTTTGAATTGTAGAATGGCCGCCGAGAAGAGCGGCGATCCATCGGCACGACACGGGACGGAGGAGGCACGGGACGGAGGAGGCACGGGACGGAGGAGGCACGGGACGGAGGAGGCACGGGACGGAGGAGGCTCGGGACGGAGGAGGCTCGGGACGGAGGCTCGGGACACAGGTAGGCTGGACACACACACAAGGCTGCACGGACACACACACAGGGATGGATGGATGGACACACACACACACACACACAGGGATGGATGGATGGATGGATACACACACACACACACACACACACACACAGGGATGGATGGATGGATGGATGGATACACACACACACACACACACACACACACACACACACAGGGATGGATGGATGGATGGACACACACACAGGGATGGATGGACGGACACACACACAGGGATGGATGGATGGATGGACACACACACAGGGATGGATGGACGGACACACACACAGGGATGGACGGACACACAGGGATGGACAGCCATGTCTCACCCTCGGCTTATACACGAGTCAATAAGTTTTCCAGTTTTTTGGGGGTAAATTGGGGGCCTCGGCTTATATTCGGGTCGGCCTATACTCGAGTATATACGGTAATTGTATTGGGGATTGGACATGCAGGACATATGTGTATAAGGGGATAAAAATGGTGTATGTGTATATACACATATACAGATACACATATAAATACGTACGCTTACCCGTGTTAAATGAAAAAAACGGGATGTATAAAATGAAAATAAAAACAGAAATAAAAAAGAAATAAAAACAAAAACGTACACCCGCACATATATGCCTACATGGACACATGTGTGTATGTGTGCACATACATGAGTGTGGGGCGCGGGGAGAGGAAAAAGGAGTACGTGGGAGTGGGGGGGGGGGGGAAAGAAAAAAAGGGGGGGGGGAAAGGAGCTAGAAAAGGGGGGGGAGAGGGGGGGGGAGAGGAATAGGAAGTATTACACTAATACAAAATGATAAAAATTATTTTCTAAATATGCATGGGTACATATACAAGCCAATATCAATACATGATTCTTTGCAAGGAGAAAAGAGAATATAATCGCTTGAGAATTGCAGTAATGGTAAAACAGTATGCATAATAATATAATTGCCATAAATATCGGTAGCTAGAACAAACGGATAGATTGAGAGGATATCTATATAGGTGAGGGGATGTCATGTTGTGTGATAAGGACGGCACCATGGATGAGGGGTGTCTGATATGGGGCGGTTCGAGCTCTGCGACAGATGATAACAGGTGGGTTATAAGGTAGTGGTACATCAGAGAATGGTGGCAATTTCGATACACTCGTTGATTCCCCCTGGGGAGAGTGCGTCGAGGGTATAGATCCAGAAGGTTTCGCAAGAGCATAATTTTTTAAACCTTTCCGCTGGAGGGAGATGGTTGGGGATCTGCTCGATAACCCAGACCTTGAGGCCTGATGTGGACCCCTTATGAGAGAGGGCGAAGTGTCTGGGCACGCTATGGGGGTCTGTGCCTCCTTCTATTAATCTACGATGCTCACCGAAACGTTGTCTGAGTGTCCTAATGGTTCTCCCTACATATATGAGACAACAGGGACAACTCAGACCATATATTACGAAATCGGATGAGCAGTTATAAAATTCTTTTAGTTCATAGGTTTTGCCCTTGGTGGTGAATTCTTTTTGTCCGTGATTGACAAATTTACATGTTTTACAAAGTGCTTTGTGGCATTGATACATCCCAGTTAGGGGTATCAGTTGGAGGGTTTTAGGAAAATTGGATTGGGTTTTTAATTTACTGGGTGCGATTTTGTTTCTCAAGTTTGGGGCCCTACGGTAAGTGACAGATGGTTGGGCTGGGAGTTCAGTTTTCAGGTGGGGGTCCTGCTGTAGGATACTCCAGTGTTTTTTTTTTAATTCTTTCCATAGTTTTATGTTCATTATGAAAGGTGGTGATGAATCTACTAGAGAAATTCTGTGGGGAGCGGTCTGTTTTTGTTGCAGTTTTTTCTGAGAGGCACTGTTTGAAAGCGTTTTCTATAAGGGGTGCAGGATAGTTTTTTTCTTTAAATTTAGTTTTCAAAGTGTTGCTGGATTCGATATAGTCAATTTGTTTGGTGCAGTTTTGCCTTAGGCGCCAAAATTGGCCCTTTGGGATATTTTTGATCCATTTTGGGTAGTGACAGCTATTAAAGTGAAGGTAGGAGTTGCCCGCAGTTGGTTTCGTATAGTTTTTTGAGATAATAGCATGACCTTCGTGTCCCAGTTCTAAGTCTAGAAATGCCATGGTCTCGGAGTTGGTATTAGACGTAAAGGATAGGCCATAGGGGTTATTGTTGCAATGTTGAACAAAGGGGGGGATTGAGTCAGCTGCTCACTCCCAGATGAGGATAAGGTCATCTATGTATCTACCGAAAAAGATTATGTTTTCTGAAAAAGGATTATTTTTGTAGATGTAGTGGGATTCCCAGAAGCCCATCGCAAGGTTCTACTAAATGTAAGTGCAAAATTTTATGTTTTTACACTGAAAATAAAACCTTTTGAGAAATCTGCACCCAGAGGTGCCCCTCTCTCTCTTTTTTCTCCTTTATCTGGAATACTAAGGCAACCCATAGATTGGTTTGTTTTTTCATTCAACCAGCGGTTGAAATGAAAAGAAAACTGACCTGATTCACTCATCCAAGTGTCTGCATCCCTTTAGAAGTAATTTACCCTTAGTGAGTGTCTTTTTTTTTACAATAAAGTTTTTATTTATCAAATTCAGAAGACACAAATATGACATCAGAGTGCACGTCAATAAGCAGCCAATAGAGGGCACAGGGTGACCAGTAACAGTATGCGGAGACAAGACAAATTAAGCATAACATAACGCCAAGTAACGCCAATCTTGTATAGGCTGTCTGAGCATATTCGTTTCACTGTTATTTCGTTGTAGATCAAATTACGATGTTTTAGTGTCTTTTAATCAAAAAGAAATAATTGCGAAACAATTAAGGGGAGAGATGGGGGAAGGGAAATTAGGGGTAAGGGAAGCAAAGTGAAAGACAAAGGAAGAAAAAAGGAAGAGAAACAGCAAGGTTAGGAGAGCGGAAAGAGGTAAAGTGCAGCAAACAGAGCTTACGGACTGGGCCACCCCACAGCCCTTCGAGTCTACTCTCAGTCACACCAGCCAGGGGTGAGAATCCATGCCTTGGGGCGCGATTCAATCTTGGTCACCGCGCACTCACCCTGTACTCAAATCCCGAAAGGCATCAGAATACTTAAACTGGACCCAAGGGGACCAAGTCTTGTGAAATTTTTCCGCCGTGTCTTTGGCTGTAGCTAGCATCTCCTCCAGAGAGAAAATATGGTTAACTGAATGTACCCATTCTCTGACTGAGGGTACCGTAGTTAATTTCCAGTATTTAGGAATCAAGGATTTAGCTGCTATCAGCAGGTACTTAGATAAAGATCTGTTGTATCTGCCCAGCGACCAGTCCGATATTTGCAAGAGACAACACTCCGGTGAAAGAGTTAGTGTGGTATTAGTAATATTGCGAATTAAATTACAGATCATGCTCCAGAAACTAGCTATCCGGGGGCAACTCCACCAAACATGCAGCATGTCTCCCACCGCCTCTCCACAGCGCCAGCAGAGGTCAGAGGATGCTGGATACCAACGCTTAACTTTAGACGGGGTGGCGTACCATTGTGAAAGTAATTTGTAAGCATTTTCTTGTAGCCTGGTGCTTATAGTGCCTTTGTGTGCCAGGATGCATGCATTGCGCCACTGTGTGTCCGTGAAATGAGTCCCGAGGGCCCTCTCCCACGCACCCTTAAATCTATCCGGCTCCCTGTGGACCAGCTGCTGGAGACATGCGTACATAAAGGAGGTTGACTTCTCCAAGGGGGTGCCCTGGAGGCAGATCTTCTCAAAAGGTGTCGGGTCCCTGAGCACAGCTGCCTTCCTTTCAGGCGCTAGAAGATAATGGCACACCTGTCTATATTTCCAAAATGACAATGTTGTCAGAGGGAGGCTACCCGTAAGGTCTTCAAAGGGAAGAATCCTTCCCCGCCGTACCAGGTGTGAAGCTAGCAACGGGGAGTCAGCAGTGTGAGAGAAATCAGTCGTGGACATGCCCGGGTAAAAGTCCGGATTCCCCCGGAGAGGTGTCGGAGGACCCGGGGAGGAGGCAAAATCATGGTAAGAGGTCAGCTTGTGAAAAATCCACAATGTAGCTCCTATGAGGGGGTGTTGTGACAGTTCCCTAGGGCAACTGGCCTTCGGGATCCAAGGGGAGAAGCGCAAAGGAGATCTAGAAACCCCCTCTTCTATTGAAATCCAGTCTTTGCTGTCGGCGTGGCAATTCCAGTCGACTATTCTGGCTAGGTGAGTGGCATAATAATACAATTTGAAATTCGGGAACCCCATCCCGCCCGCTGCCTTCGGTTTCGTCAACAGATGTAGACTAATTCGCGGTCTTTTTTGGGCCCACAGGAATTTCCAAAGTAAGGATTGTAGCTGTTTAAAAAAGGTGACTGGGAGGTCGATGGGCAGAGTGTGAAATAGGTAAAGAAGTCGTGGGAGTGTAATCATTTTGATGAGTGCGGCCCTTCCAAACCATGAAAAGAGGCCCCGCGACCACCTAGTCAGGTCTAGTTCGATCTGCCTCAACATGGGCTTAAAATTAAAAGAGAAAATCTTGCTCAACTGCGGGGTAAGCTTGATGCCCAAATATGTCAAGGCGTCCGTCACCCATTTAAATGAGGTATTCGATTGTGCCTGCGCCAACACTTCCGGGGGGAGTGTCAGATTCATGGCTTCCGACTTATTATAATTAATCTTGAGGTTTGAAATGTAGCCGTATACTAGGAAGGCCTGCAACAGGTTTGGGATCGAAGTGTGTGGGTGGGTCAGAAAAAACAGCAAATCATCCGCATAAGCAGCGATTTTACAAATCCTCTGCCCTACAGGGAAACCTGAAATAGAGGGTGTGTTGTTAATCGTGCGAATGAATGGCTCTAGGGTGAGGATAAACAAAAGCGGGGAGAGGGGGCACCCCTGCCTCGTCCCGTTCCGAATCCGCACTGGAGCAGACAGGGTCCCATTAATCTTCAATTGGGCAGTTGGATTTTGGTAGAGGGAAGAAATCCAGGAAAGCATGCTGGGGCGTAGCCCAACGTGAGTGCATGTGGCAAGTAAAAAGTCCCAAGCCACTCTATCGAAGGCCTTCTCCGCGTCCGTGGACAGGAGAAGGCCCCCAAACCGAGCACTCTGACAAAGGTGGACTAGATTCAAAGCCTTCGTTACGTTATCCCTGGATTCCCTCCCCGGCATGAACCCTGCCTGCTCCGGGCCGATCAGTTGGGGCAGAAAATATCTCAGTCGGTTTGCGATGATTTTAGAAAGAATTTTTAAATCCAAATTAAGTAGGGAGATGGGACGATAGCTGGCGCACAACGTGGGGTCCTTCCCCGGCTTGGGAAGCACCGTAATATAGGCTCCCAAAAAGGTCCCCGGAAGTTGATGGGGCTCTCTTAAGGAGTTGAGGGTTCTCAAGAGAGGCTGTTCCAACATCTCCGAAAAAGCCTTATAGTAGTGCGCCGTCAGCCCATCAGGGCCAGGGCTCTTACCCGGTTTAAGGCTTTTTATCGCCCCCAGTAGTTCCTCCGAGGTAACCGGACCCTCCAGGGAATCAGCGTCATCAGGAGAGAGTGTAGGCATGCCACTCCGGGTCAGGTAATCCCGAATGATATGACCCCTCTCCCCAAGCAGCTCCCCAGGTTTATGCTGGGGTGGGATATTATAGAGGTCACTATAAAACCGGTGGAAACTGTCAGCAATCTGATCTACACGATTCGTCAACGAACCGTCTGCCTTTTTAATTGCCAGAATGTTATTGGCGAGGGCAGCCTCCTTAACTGCCCTGGCCAATAGCCTCCCGCCCTTGTCGCCATGCTCGTAGTATATTTTTTGTTTTAGAAAAAGGGTACGCTTACTCTTAGTCTCTAGAATATCTTTCAACTCCGACCTCGCCTCAAGCAGTTCCTGTGCCACTGAGGTAGCCCGGGACTGCTTATGTTGGGACTCAAGCCGAGCAATTTTTGCGGATAGGGTAGCCACCTGAGCTTCCACTTTCCGTTTGCGGGCTGCCCCCGCTTTGATAAACTCCCCCCTCATAACACATTTATGTGCTTCCCATATAGTCAGGGGTGAAAGCTCATCTGAGGCATTTTCTCGGAAATAGTTACGAAGGGCTTCCGTCAGAGTCGGGAGTAGCTCAATGTCAGTCAGCAATGAGGGGTTCAGTCTCCAGGTGCAAGGTCTAGGCCTCAAGTCAGAATGCGTCAGGGAGACCGAAACCGGGGCATGGTCCGAGATGGTCTGGAGCCCGATGTTAGAACTCTGGGCAGTCAACAGGTCTCGCTGCGAGATAAAGATGTAGTCAATGCGAGCATACTTATCGTGAGGTGCCGAATAGCAAGTAAAGTCTCTACCAGTAGGGTTGAGTGTGCGCCAAGTGTCAATTAAAGTCAAAGAATGTAATACCCGTTTCACCTGTTTCAAAGTACGGTAGGTTAAGCTTGACTTTCCCGTGGAAGTGTCCTGAATCGGGTTAAGTGGTACATTGAAGTCACCCCCCAATAAAATGCACCCCGTAGCAAAGCTCTTTAATTCGCCTACCACTCGCCTGCAAAAGGATGCATGTGCACTATTGGGGAAATAAACGTTAGCTAGTGTTAAGGGCGTAGAACCCCACATGCCCTTTAGAAACAGATATCTGTCACCGGGATCCGACAACTGCTGAGTGACCTCAAAACCGGCCGATTTGTGAAGGAGAATCGAGACTCCTTTCGTTTTCGCTTGCGAATTAGTAGCATGAAACACCCGTGGGAAATTTTTGTTAAATAACCTAGGAATTTGATCGGTTCTGAAGTGTGTCTCTTGCAAATATACAAACATGGGTTTTACCTTATTCAACTCCCGGAGGATTGAGATGCGCTTTTCAGGTGTGTTCAGACCACGAACATTATGTGATATCAAAGTCGGGCTGGGGCCCAGCGACGAGTACGCCATAACCAAGAATTCAAAGCCGTCCGAGGGCGGCCCACTCTGTGGAGAAAAACAAAAAGGAGAGACAGTAAAAGATGACAGTAAGGAGAAAGAGGAGAAGAAGATGGGTAGAAGTAAGAAGAAGAGAACGGAACAAGGACAAAAGGGAGGGTAGGGTAAGGTAGGGGAACGTCCTGTACACAGGGCGTATCAATCAGAGTGAGATCTTGCCTGCAGAGCTCTGAGCTGCAAGCCGAGACAAAAAAAAGGGAGCAGGGAGCGGTACATGCAACAAAAACCCCAACTATACCGCTATGCCCTATTTGTGGGGTACGTGGGAGGAACACCACAGAAGGAGTAAGTGCTCGTAGTGATATCAAAAAAGAGGAAAAATGGGAAACAAAAATACAAAAACACAGAGTCACCATAAGGGGGACTCACAAGCCCTAAATGGAAGCAAAACAAGGCAAAAGAACATTTCCTGGCCGGAAAATAACAGCCACTAAGTGGCGGGACATGCAGTTTAGTACTACTAGCTCAAAAAGAAAAAAGGAAAAAACAAACACATCATGTCCCTGAAAAACCTTGGAGCAATTGCCAGTTCAAACAGTCAAAGAAAAAGAAAAGTCAGGCAAGATGAATAGCATTCCCCCAGTCCTTCAAGCAGGGTCCCGGCTCCTTGACTGCCGTGCAGGGAACTGAAGGCGTCCCCCCGCTCCAGCACCCATCCTGCCACCTCTGCTCTTTTTCATGGGGGGTTTGGCCGGGGATGAGTGGGGAGAGCTGTCCGGGCTAGCGTCTTGAGGAGGATTCCGGAACTCAGCATACCACTCCGGGAGATGAACACAGGGGATATTCAGTGCTGCGCAGAAATCTGGGAGCTCTTCCGGGAGCCTGAGTAATAGTTGTCTTCCATTAAAGGTGACCTGTAGGGCGAACGGAAAACGCCACTTGTACACAATGCCTCTCTCTCGCAGTACTTCCAAGAGGGGACGTAAGGCCCTCCTATTTTGCAAGGTGATGGGTGACAAGTCCTGGAAAAGTGCCAAATCACAATCGTTGAATTGAATACGGTCATTTTTCCTTGCTTGGCTGAGAATCTCCTCCTTCAAAGGAAAGTTCTGGAGGCAACAGATGATGTCTCTTGGTGGGGCCGTGTCCGAAGGTCTTGCGCGAAGGGCCCTGTGCGCACGAACGAATTCGATAGGGGTATCAGCCGGGTTCTCCAGCAGGTTGTTGAAAATGGAGCGTAGGGCCGAGGATATCTGGTCAGGGGCCACCGCCTCCGGAACCCCCCTCACTCGAATGTTACATCGCCGACCCCTGTTATCAAGGTCCTCTAGGTGCCTGTTAATGGAGATAAGGTGCGCAGTATGTGAGGCCGTTGTAGCTTCCAGTCTGTGTACCGCCTTATCTCTCCTATCCTCCGCTCTCTCCATGGTGGCCATTTTTTCGTTCAATGAAAGGAGGTCAGCCTTAAGGTCAGTAATGGCAGAGAACAGGGTATTCTTAATGTCCGATGCTATAGCAGTCATGTCTCCCAGCGTGAGAGGGTGGGCAGGGTTGCTGTTCCCACTAACCAGGTCGTCTACGGTACCTTGTGATCCATCGCTCATCTCCTCCTCGTCGCCTCGTGGCAGCGCCATCTTGCGCGGAGTGGAGCGGTCAGCGCGGGCCTGCATGAGGAATAAATCCTGTATATTGCGGCTTTGGGACGAGGCGGATTGTCTCCGCGATCTAGTCCCCGGGTTGTGCCGAGCTTGCTTGCTCATTTTCAGCGTCCGGTTCGGCCAGGAAACACGCTAACGGGCTGTGAGTCTCCAGGAGCTCCTCACTGAGCAGCCATTCCTTCCGCGCGCCAATCCACGCCCTCCCTTAGTGAGTGTCTTATCAAAAATGTAATTTCTATTGCAGAGGATGCGTAAAACGTACTTATAACTAGTGTTGTGCGAACAGTTTGACCCGAGTAAGAGTTTGGACCAAACATTGGCTGCTCGCCCAATTGGTGAACACCCAAATTTTCAGGGTATTTGACCATTTGTTCGCTGCACAATGCATTGGAAGCCCTGACAGGCTGAAGCAATGAAGGATTTGCACAATAAGGGCACTTAACACGGTCAGAGTCATGACTGGAAAAAGTAATGATGACTGTGTCATTTGCAGTGTTATATTGGAGTGGAGATGGATAGAACAGGGCTCTGTTTACTGTTACTAGCGAGTTAGTATGCTATTGTGATTCTATTGTAAGTGTAACATTTTAGTGTAGTGTGAATATAGTGATAGTGCAGTGTGAGTGTAGTAGGGATGGGCTGAACAACCCCCTGATCAGTTCGCACCAGAACTTTCAAACATCTCAAATGTTCGGAACTGAATAACAAACCCCATTGAAGTCTAAGGGACCCGAACTGAAAAATCAAGTGCACATTTTGAAGGCTTAAATGCAAGTAATTGGGCATACAATAATTATAAGGGTCTGTGTACTGCTCTGGGGGACAGGTATCGATGAAAACAAAATTTGTAAAAGCTGAATTTTTAAATGAACATTGCATTGTACTGTGTGTAGAAGCTGCTGCAGCAATAACTGCATTTATAAGGCCAAAAAAATAGGATTTTTATATACAGCTTACCTGTAAAATCCTTTTCTTGAGAGTACATCACGGGACACAGGAGCTTCATTACATAGTGGGTTATATAGGCACCTCTGGTGATTGGACACTGGTTAACCCTTAATTAAAGAGAATTCCTCCCCTATATAACCCCTCCCATATGGGAGGCACCTCAGTTTTGTAGCAAAGCAATAAGAAACCACGTAAAACCCAAGAAGGGTGGGACCTCTGTGTCCCATGATGTACTCTCAAGAAAAGGATTTTACAGGTAAGCTGTATATAAAAATCCTATTTTCTTCATCATACATCACGGGACACAGGAGCTTCATTACATAGTGGGTTATATAGGCACCTCTGGTGATTGGACACTGGTTAACCCTTAATTAAAGAGAATTCCTCCCCTATATAACCCCTCCCATATGGGAGGCACCTCAGTTTTGTAGCAAAGCAATAAGAAACCACGTAAAACCCAAGAAGGGTAGGAGCTCTGTGTCCCATGATGTACTCTCAAGAAAAGGATTTTACAGGTAAGCTGTATATAAAAATCCTATTTTCTTCATCATACATCACGGGACACAGGAGCTTCATTACATAGTGGGATGTCCCAAAGCAATGCTCAGTTTGAGGGGAGGGAGACACAGAACAGAATTATAGACCGCCAAGGACCGTAGGATCTAAACTGCAGCCCGCAGTACACTGCGCCCAAAGGTGATATCCTCTTGCCCTCTGACATCCACCTGATAAAATCTGGTGAATGTGTGGACTGATGACCAAGTTGCAGCCTTACAGATCTGAGCCAGGGAGGCCTGGTGATGCACTGCTCAAGAAGCACTTACAGCCCTAGTAGAGTGCGCTTTCACTTGAAAAGGAGGGATCTTCCCCTTTATACGATAGGCCTGAGAAATAATCTGTCCAATCCACCTTGAGAGAGTGGATTTTGATGCCGCCTGGCCCTTCCTAGGGCCTTCCGGCAAAATAAATAAGCAATCAGTTTTCCTTATCTGAGCAGTTGCCTGAAGATAGATACTGATTGCCCTTACCACATCTAAAGTGTACAAAGATTTTTCTTCTGCGGCTGTGGGTCCGGAAAAAAGGATGGTAGGATTACATCTTGATTCAAATGGAATCCTGAGACACTCTTACGAGGAGACATAGTCCTAAGCTACAAAGCAGAGGTACTAGTACAAAGTGCAATCACTGTTGTGCTTAAAGTCTCACAATAAATATAAATGCTTAAACTGCACAACCTGATGCTGAGTAGGTGTCTTAGGTTTGCCTGGATCCAATCCCTTAGGATGCTTACTGCCCACAGCTCCTGTATCTTACACTTACAGCCCCCTGACGCTCTGGGCTTTTTAAAATTGCCACCTGGCGCCTGGGCAGTGCAGCGCCGTGCACACCGACGTGCACGGCTCGCAACCACACCCCCCCATTAGCATGGGAGCACGCTCAGCGTGCGTGCATGAGGACTGCTGGCCATCCATGGGGGAAGGGGATCACCAGCGGAGCCGCGCGGGACCCCTAGACTATGTGGGACCCCTGTTTTACCTTCATTGTGGCAGAGATTGCAGTGGAGACGTGAGTCATCTAAAGGAACCAGGCTTCACTGAGCGTGTGTATCTGAAAGGCATGTAAGTATGCATCAGGCTACTCTTACTCCCTCTAGTGGTGGAAACCAGGTAAGACATACAACTACTCAAATGAAGAAATCCAGGATATATAATTTATATAGGATTAACTTCCCTTACCTGTCCTTGCCGCAGGAAGTGTTGAAACAGACAGATTCCAGCCTTCACCCATCATGGCGGGCAGAGTTGTGCCAACCTTCAGGATTTTTTGGGTTCCTTCTCAGAAGAACCTCTTACCTGGACCTTGTAAAAGACTCTGCCAGAAACTTTCGTGCCACTATGTAAATAGTACACCAAGTCTGGTTTTCCCAGAGCCCAGTCTTCCAATAGGAGAGGACTTACAGGCAAAACCTTGTTTCTTCGGATGACGAGGCCCAGGTACCATACCATCTTGGGAGTCAAAATATCGGCCCGAGATATGGATCCGGTTATCGTAGCCCTTAGGCCCCCGCAGGGACCAGCACAGAGCTCTCTTCATAGCACATGTTTTACATGACCAACCACCTTAGACACTGGTTAAAAAACTGAGGTGCCTCCCATATGGGAGGGGTTATATAGGGGAGGAATTCTCCTTAATTGAGGGTTAACTAGTGTCCAATCACCAGAGGTGCCTATATAACCCACTATGTAATGAAGCTCCTGTGTCCCGTAAGGTATGATCAAGAAATGACATTTTCCTTGCAAGTTTTCTTTATTTTGTAAACAACAGCTTAGGGAGCCAATTTGTATGACAAGGCCACAATGTAGTGCATTGAGAACATGACTAGAGATTTTTTGGATAAATCCTTGTGTCTCTTTCTCAGACTTTGGATAAAGCAATAGGTGTGGAAAAATTGGTCTTTGGGTGTTGGAGGTGCCTTCACACCGTAACCCTATAGAGATACTCCTGATAAAATCAAGAATTGCATTGTTGTCAAAAATTTCAATGATATGCACCTGTCAAACAGGTGTGGAAAAATTGGTCTTTGGGTGTCGGAGGTGCCTTTACTCGTAACCCTATAGAGCAGTGATGGCGAACCTCGGCACCCCAGATGTTTTGGAACTACATTTCCCATGATGCTCAACTACACTGCAGAGTGCCTGAGCATCATGGGAAATGTAGTTCCAAAACATCTGGGGTGCCAAGGTTCGCCATCACTGCTATAGAGGTACTATTGATGAAAGAAAAGTGAAATTATATGCACCTGTCAAACAGGTGCGGAAAAATAGTTTTTTGGGTGTTAATTGTGCACATGAAACCTACACCAAAAAATTTCTTCCAGACGAAATCAACACCTACAATCTTGCAAAGATTCCACTTCCCAAAAACACTTAATCAGCAACATCAGCATCAGGGGCTTCATAGCTGCTGGTAATCCAGGACTGATTTATTTTGATAAATGTCAGCCGGTCAATGGAGTCTGTGGACAGACTCGCTCTATTATTAGTAACACAACCTTTGGCAGCCAAGCAGCTCAATTGCATACTGGGCAAGTTCTGGCCAGTGATCTATTCTCATGACCCAGTAACCCAGTGGATCCTCACCTCAAAAGCTCTCCATTTCTGTTTTTCCCCTTAGATAATCATCCACCATATGATGCAGACGCTTCTGGCCTGATTTATCAGATCTTTCAACCCTGGGTACCTATTTAAGATATGCTGCACAGCCATATTGAGAACATGTGCCAGGGCATGGCATATGTGTCAAATTTCCCTGTCTAAGGGCAGACAGGAGGTTTGTGCCATTATCGAACACCACTATTGCTGGCTCCAGCTGGCTTGGTGTGAGCCACCTCTGTGCCTGCACCTGCAGAGCTGCAAGAATCTCTGCTCCATTGGTTTGTATCCCCAAAACACACCAGCTGAAGCACTGCATGGCACCTTTCAGCCTGACTCATTAAATAGCCCCTTGAATGCTTAGGGGGTACTTCTGGTTCACATGACAATTCAGCAGAGGAGGGCATGGAGGAGGAGGAGGGGGTAGAGCTGACAAATCCAGAATTAATACTAGCTGTATGGGGACATGCCGACACAACAAGCTTCAGCACTGAGCCCTGCCCTGCATCCTTCCGAGTTGCAAGCAGAGTTACCCAGTGTGCTATGAATGAAATATATCATCCATAACCATGCTTGCTGGACAACATGTCAGCAGTAATGTGGCCTTTGTGGCTGACTGCCTTCCCCAGCGATGTCACAACATTGGCTTCCACATGATGGTAGAGAGCTGCAATGGCCTTACATGAAAAGAAATAGCGACTGGGAAACTGCCATTGTGGTACAGCACATTCTGCAAATTCACGGAAGGGGCAGAAGCACCAGACAGAAAGGAAGAAGTTGTAGAGCCAGCAGCTTTGACAAGCTTGCATTTAAATGCTGGGCATGTGGGTGACAGTGACTATTTTTTTCAACTGCAGCAGATGGGGCAGAGAAATTTGACAGCTACAGCTAATGGTGTGCTACTGGCAAATGTGCTGCAATAATCTGGGACACCCTGAACTATACCATCATCCCTGTCAGTGGAGGCTGCTGAGAGGTGTAATAGCAATTTGGCTGTATGCTATGCACACAGCCACATCTGATGCTGTGCTCATATAAGCACCCATTTCCATCTTAATGATATAATATTTTAGCTTACCTTCAAACCCACTCATCCAAGTATGCAGACATCACCCGCATTCCTACATCCTCATTTCAGCCTGACTGCTCCTCAGCCAGGCCCCCCTTGTTCCCCATTAAAGAGACATCGCCAGCATTCTTACATTCTCCAAATGGTCAGCATGTGTGTCCTCTCGGACCTCGACCAAATCTTTATTTACCTTTCCCCTGGAAGCCACGCCCTGGAGGGTTTGCCTCCAACAGCTGAACACCTCCCACAAAGGTTGTGACCTCACAACAGCAACACAGGATGTGAATGCCCATATAAAGACAATACAATGCAATACAATTCAGAAGAAAGTACCAATCACAGACATGTATACATTCAAATAGTCAGTGACGCAAACTGACTAAATGCTTTCAATGATGGAAACCATACAAAACCAATGAACGATGACTACAATTCCGTTGATAGAAATCCTTAATATACATTGTTCCAGAGAACAATGTATACCTGGATTATTTTACACCTCTGTGTGGATGGAAGGTTATCCACAGATGTGCACTGCCCATCTCCATGTGCTGATCAGACACAACAGAAACAATGAGCGCACATTTGCACACAACCAATCCCTGCAGAGCAAGTATATGCCCCCAGATGATCGTCTGTACAGTGTACAGGGGCCCTTTTGCTGGCGGACATACCCCCACTCCGCAAACACCTTTTTCCAATCCCAAGAAGTTATCCACTACCTAACGGATCTCAACCAGCGTCAGTCTGCCCCAGTCAGCTCTTTTAGAGCGGGCTAGGGGAGAATGAACACAGGAGGACAGTACATATAATAAATACATCTAAAATTTTCCACAACAGAGGTCATTAGGTATAGTTTAGGTAGACTGAGGTGAGTAAGAAAATACAGATTTTTTTCCCCTAGTAGTGGCACTTTAAAGGCACAGAGTGGTGACAATGATTCATAAAAATAAAATTTGTATAGTATTAGTATTAGTATAAAAATATATTTGTACTTAGAAAAATGACAAAATGCAATTAAAATCAATACAAAGCTAAAGTGCTGGACTAGCAAGTATATAGTAGCAACAAATTGTAATATGATATACATAACATGGGGCAATAACCATATACAAAATAGCTTTGGTTGCACATACAAATCCTATGCATTTCAGAGTAGTTAAGACTCCTTCTTCAGAGGTTATCCGTTATGCAATTTTAGTAACACTTACATTCTATAAAGTAATCAAAAAAATAAGAAATAAATGCACATTATATATCCATCACTAGGGATGAGCTTCGTGTTCGAGTCGAACATACGTTCGACTCGAACATCGGCTGTTCGTCCGTTCGGCGAAGTCCGAACATTTTGGTCCGTTCGCGCCAAATTCGTGTGGCGCTCACGGCCCACAATGCACTGCGATGGCGCAGTGCATTGCTGGCTCATGATTGGCCAAGCAGCATGCACTGTGACCCCGCATGCTTGGCCAATCGCAGCACCAGCAGTGAGGAGAGCCATGATTGGCCACAGGCAGGATGCCTGTGGCCAATCATAGCTCAGGCTGTGTAGTGCACGCCCCACACTATATAAGGCCACCAGCGCGGCGGCCTTGTGTAGTGTGTTGGCGCCTGAAGCAGTGGGTGTTCTGTGTACCTTCAACACAGTACACACCGATCGTTTTCGCCCCATTTTCGATCTTGCTGTTGTGTAGTAGTTGTTGTCTGCGTGCCCTGACCGCAGTATACACCGCTATATTCACCTCACCTATATAGCTAGTGATCTATCTTTTATAATAGAGCTTGCAGTCAGTAGTGTTAGGAGCTAGTGTGTGCTGTCTGCGTGCTCTGTACCCAGTACATACCGCTATATTCACCTACATAGCTGTTCTCTATTTGAGCCCACTTGCCATCTGCAGGAGTTATTGGAAGTTGTGTGTGCCTCCAGCACAGCACAGTATACATCTGTATATACCCCTTTATCTCTGGTGTTCTATAATAAAGGCA
Organism: Lithobates pipiens; assembly: GCF_037356315.1. Classification (NCBI taxonomy): domain Eukaryota; kingdom Metazoa; phylum Chordata; class Amphibia; order Anura; family Ranidae; genus Lithobates; species Lithobates pipiens. Next base: position 212,899,163 of record NW_027507784.1, read on the forward strand.
TCTGCAGGAGTTAGTGGGTGTTGTGTGCCTCTAGCACAATATACACTACCCAACTGCTTTTTTACCCAACTCCCTTCAGGCCATTACCATGTCTGGAAGGCCAGCAAGGAGAGGCAGACAGGCGCAAGCCGATAAAAGAGGGCAAGCAGGCTCTGTGTCTAGAGACAACAGTGCTGGTCGTGGACGCGGTGCATTGTCATCAGCAAGTGGCCATGGGACACGCTTGTCCTTCTTTTCGGCAGCTGGACATGTTGAGCCGCAACATGCCAACGACTTGGTAGAGTGGATGACCAAGCCCTCTTCATCCTCCTCATCCTCTCTCACCCAGTCTCAAAGTACTAGCAAAGCAGCTGCCAACGCATCGTCTTCCCTCCTCTCAATGTCATCATCAGTGACTCCTTCCCTAGACCCACCACGTCCTCCTGAGGAGTCTCCTGAACTCTTTGAGCACAGTGTTGGGTACATGCTCCAGGAGGATGCCCAGTGTTTTGTGGGCTCTGATGATGACACTCAGCTAGAGGAAGGCAGTAGCGTGAGCGCAGAGAGAGGGGATGCTCAAGAAGGACAGCAATCTGGCAGTCATGTTCCACAAGCTGCAGCATACTGCCAGGTTTGCTACAGCGATGAAGAGGGAGGGGATGATGAGGGCACTGACTCCACGTGGGTGCCTGGAAGGAGAGAGGAGGAGGAGGAGGAGGAGGAGGCACATGTCCAACGAGGCAGGATGCCCTCCGGGGGCCAGCTTAGGGGCAGCACACCGACTGAATCACACCGCAGAGCTCCGCCTGTGCAGAGCGCTGCCTCTGCGCGTTATTCTAAAAGTTCTTTGGTGTGGGCCTTTTTTGAGATGAGTGCATCAGATCGCACCGTTGCTATTTGCAACATATGTCTCAAGCGTATCTCGCGTGGCCAAAACATCAGCCGCTTGGGCACCACATGCTTGACCAGACATATGTTGACCTGCCATGCAGCTCGTTGGCAAGCGTACCTCAAAGACCCACACCAAAGAACAAAGCGGACCTCTCCTTGCTCCTCATCAGCTGGCATCTCCAACCCCACTAGACCTTCAGTCCTCTCTGAAACCTGCTCTGAGAGGAATGAAGGTGTAGAATTAGGTGTGTCACAGCCAAGTGCTTCCGGGAACTCTGCTAGCGGTACACCCACGTCCGATTATAGCAGGCAAATGTCCCTGCCCCAGCTGCTGGACCGGCGAAAGGAGTTCACTCCCAGCCATCCACATGCCCAGCGGTTGAATGCTAGCTTGGCTAAATTGCTAGCACTTCAACTGCTGCCTTTTCAGTTGGTAGACTCGGCCCCCTTCCGTGAGTTTGTACAATGTGCGGTTCCTCAGTGGCAGGTCCCCAAACGCCACTTTTTCTCACGGAAGGCGATTCCGGCTCTCTACCGGCATGTGGAAGGCAATGTCCTTGCCTCGCTGGACAGGGCGGTCAGCGGTAAGGTGCATATTACCGCTGACTCATGGTCCAGCAGGCATGGACAGGGACGTTACCTGTCTTTCACGGCCCATTGGGTCACTCATCTGGCTGCTGGGAAGGATGCAGGACAAGGTGCAGTAGTGTTGGAGGTTGTTCCGCCACCATGCCTCCAAAATGCTACTATTGGTTGTGACACACCTCTCTCCTCCACCCCCTCCTCTTCTTCTTCCTCCATGGCCTCTTCCAGTGCTCTGTCCTCAGAACCAGCGGTGCTTCGTAGGCGTTCCAGGGGCTACGCAAGTATGCAGGCAAAACGATGCCATGCCGTGCTTGCGCTGGTTGGTTTGGGGGACAGGAGACACACTGGGGCGGATGTTTTGTCAGCTCTGCAGGGGCAGGCCGAGAGGTGGTTGACGCCACGCCAGCTTAAGCCAGGAATGGTGGTTTGTGACAATGGCACCAACCTCCTCTCCGCCCTCCGACAGGGACAACTGACCCATGTGCCCTGTGTAGCTCATGTCCTTAATCTGGTGGTGCAGCGGTTCTTGGGAAGGTACCCCGGCTTACAGGATGTCCTGAAGCAGGCCAGGAAAGTCTGTGTGCATTTCCGCCAATCATTTAATGCCTGTGCTCGGCTGGCTGAGCTCCAAAAGGAGTTGAACCTGCCCAAGAACCGCCTTATATGTGACATGCCCACCAGATGGAACTCAACGTTGGCCATGCTGCAGCGGCTGCACACGCAGCAGAGGGCCATCAATGAGTACCTGTGTGACTACGGCACCAGGACAGGGTCAGGGGAGCTCGGTTTTTTCTCACCACGCCAGTGGGGCATGATCAGGGATGCATGCACTGTCCTGTCACCGTTTGAGGAGGCCACAAGGATGGTGAGCAGTGACAGTGCATGCATCAGTGACACTGTACCTCTTGTCCACCTCTTGGAGCATACGCTGCGTGGAATAATGGACAGGGCACTTGAGGCAGAACAGAGGCAGGAAGAGGAGGACTTCCTTGCCTCTCAAGGCCCCCTTTATCCAGACAGTGTTCCTGCTGTGCCACCCATCACACAGGAAGAGGATGAGGAGGAGGAAGAGGAGGAGGAGGATGATTGTGTCAGCATGGAGGTGGAGGCTGGCACTCAGCATCAGCAGCAGCAGCAGCAGTCTTGTAGGGATGATTTACAGTCCCAAGAAACACGTAGACTTGTACGTGGCTGGGAGGAGGTAGCTGCGGATCATGTTGTCCTTAGTGACCCAGAGGACTCCGGACTGAATGCCTCAGCTAACCTACGCTGCATGGCCTCCCTGATCCTGCAAAGCCTGCGGAAGGATCCTCGTATTCTTCGGATCAAGGAGAGGGACCATTACTGGCTGGCCACTCTCCTTGATCCACGGTACAAGGGTAAGGTTGCCGACCTTATCTTGCCATCGCAGAGGGAGCAGAGGATGAGACATCTCCGGGAGGCCTTGCAGAAAGGTCTGTGCAACGCATTCCCAGAGACTGGGAGGTTACAAACTCCTGGTCCTGGACAATGTGTTGCTGAGGCATCGGTCAGAAGGAGCGGTGGAGAAGGTGGCCGTCTGACTGATGCTTTCAGACAATTTTTTAGTCCGCAGCCCCAAGGTATGATCGGTTCCAGCACCCATCGCCAGCGTCTGATTTACATGGTGCAGGAATACCTAGGTGCAAGGTCAGACTTGGACACCTTTCCCACCGAAAATCCTCTGGCTTACTGGGTCTTGAGGATGGATCACTGGCCAGAGCTTGCACAGTATGCAATTGAGCTACTGGCCTGTCCTGCATCCAGCGTTCTTTCGGAACGCACCTTCAGTGCTGCTGGTGGCTTTGTTACCGATCACAGGGTGCGCCTGTCCACCAAATCAGTTGATCGACTGACCTTCATCAAGATGAATCAGTCTTGGATCACCCACAGCTACCAAGCACCTGAAGCTGATGTAACCGAATAAATTTTTTTGAAATATCACATCCCTTCAAGACTGCCTATGCTGATGCTGAGTGACTTTCCTGTTATGTTGATTGTCTATCCTCTTCCTCCTCCGCTGATATGTTGGAAGAACATTTCTGGTTCTGGTTGATGCCATCAGCACAATTTTTCTGCCCCTGTTTAACAGGGGCGTTTAAGTACAATTTTTGATGCAATGCTTTGCAGCAGGGCTAATTCCTGCAATAAAACTAGAGTATATGGAAGAGGTTGCAGTGTTGTGGCACCAGCACCAGTGCCTAAGGCCCAATTTTTCTGCCCCTGTTTAACAGGGGCGTTTAAGTACAATTTTTGATGCAATGCTTTGCAGCAGGGCTAATTCCTGCAATAAAACTAGAGTATATAGAAGAGGTTGCAGTGTGGTGGCACCAGCACCAGTACCTAAGGCCCAATTTTTCTGCCCGTGTTTAACAGGGGCGTTTAATTACAATTTTTGATGCAATGCTTTGCAGCAGGGCTAATTCCTGCAATAAAACTAGAGTATATGGCAGAGGTTGCAGTGTGGTGGCACCAGCACCAGTGCCTAAGGCCCAATTTTTCTGCCCCTGTTTAACAGGGGCGTTTAAGTACAATTCTTGATGCAATGCTTTGCAGCAGGGCTAATTCCTGCAATAAAACTAGAGTATATGGGAGAGGTTGCAGTGTGGTGGCACCAGCATCAGTGCCTAAGGCCCAATTTTTCTGCCCCTGTTTAACAGGGACATGTAATTACAATTCTTGATATAATATTTCACAGGAGGGCCCCTTCCTGTGCCCACCCAGAGTAACGGTGAGGACTTATAGTGTTGTGGCACCAGCACCACAACCACCAAAGGTCAATTTTTCTACCACTGTTCAACAATGGCATGTAATTACAATTCTTGATATAATCGTTCACAGCAGGGCGCTCCAGTGCCCACCAAGAGTCACTTTGAGGGCTTACAATGTTGTGGCAAAACCAACACCTTGTTCCACCATTTCTGCAGAGCATATAGGGCAGGCCCCTACTTTCAAACATCCAATTTACAAACATCTCCTACTTGGAAACGGAAGGAGACAACAGCAAGATGAAAAAAGATGGACCACAAAACAAATTATACAGGGGTGATAGATCCCTATGTTTTCCAAAAAGCTTAAAAATCGTTTTTTTGACTGGAGCTACACTTTAAAAATGTACCAGTTGAAAATTACAAACAGATTCAACTTAACACAACAAACCTACACAGTCCCTGTCTTGTTTGCATCGCCTGTATACTGCTGTTCTGAGTATATAGGGCCTGGGGGCGACACGCATTTCCTTTTTTTAATATGGGTACAGGGTTCCCCTTAATATGCGTACAAGACCCAAATAGGCTGGTAATGGGCAGGGAGGGCTACCCATGCCATTTTTCTCAATGATTTTCAACCATATAGCAGGAACCAGATATAACATTAAAACCGCAAGCAGTTTTAAATGGTGTTATTTCCGTTTAATGTAATTTTGTGCAGGGACTGTTCTAAACACGGGAAACATGTGGCACTTCACAGGCATACTACAGACACCCCCCAGGCACCATATTTAAAGGAATATTTCACTTTTTTTTCACTTTAATCGTCATTAAAATCAGTGCTCCCGCCAAAACGGCCATTTTTAAAAACATTTTAGGCATTGACCCATGTCCCCTGGGGCAGGAGCCAGGTCCCCAAACCCTTTTTAGGACAGTATCTTGCATATTAGCCGTTATAATTAGCACTTTTAATTTCGAACGTTCGAGTCCCATAGACTTCAATGGGGTTCTAAAGTTCGTTCGAATTTGGGGTCCGTTCGAAAGTTCTGGTGCGAACCGAACCGGGGGGTGTTCGGCTCATCCCTATCCATCACACATTGAATGACAGCAAAAAAGACAATGAGGCATTTGTCCATGGTCATGATACTTACGATGCCCCTTGCTAGATGGTCAGACTCCATATGAAGCATGGAAAGCAAGAAAGATGTAGAGGGTCAATGGAGGTAGATGACACAGAAAAAACAGGAAAGAAAAACCGGTTGGTCAAGGGTAGCTGGATATAAGGCCACAAACGCACATACTGGGACCAAAATGTAAATGTAAAGGGGGAACCAAATAAGTGCCTATTATACACAGATATTCCCCCATAGAGATCTAATATGGAGAGGATAACATTATATGTTCATATCCAGGTACAAAACGACCACATACCTGAGAGCCTTTAAATGTAAATGTATTTAGTACAAGTACATGTGGAAAAATAGAAATAAAAACCAAAGGGGGTCCACCGAAGTCTTGGAGCTATAAAGCAGCAGATTGGGTGCCATCTGAAGACATTTAAAGATATCCCCACATAACTCTATCTTGCTAATTTGCAAAAGATCTACATCTATTGTAGACATGAATCTAAAAGATATGGCATACCTGTTTCTTTAACCACCTCAATAGAGTGCACTTACCCCCCCCCCCCCCCCTCCCCCCCTCCAGACCAGACCAATTTTCAGCTTTCAGCGCTCTCACAGTTTGAATGATAATTACTCAGTCATGCAACACTGTACCCATATGAAACTTGCATATTTTTTTCCACACAAATAGAGCTTTCTTTTAGTGGTATTTAATCACTAGTGTTTTTTTTTTTTTGTGCTATAAATAAAAAAATATTTTTTTGTAAATTTTATGAAAAAAATTCCTTTTTCTTTGTTTCTGTCATAAAATTTTGCTAATTAGTAATTTTTCTTCATAAATTTTGGCCAAAATTTATACTGCTCCATATCTTTGGTAAAAATAACCCACATTAGTGTATATTATTTGGTCTTTGTGAAAGTTATAGAGTCTACAAACTATGGTGCCAATCACTGAAAATTGATCACGTCTAATCAGGCCTTCAGTACACAGTGTATCTCATTTCTTGAGACACTAACAAGCCAGGAAAGTACAAATACACCCCAAAGACCCCTTTTTAGAAAGTAGACATTCCAAGGTATTAAGTAAGTAGCATGGTGAGGTTTTTTTTAAGTAGTAATTTTTTCCAACAATTCTTTGCAAAATGAAGATTTTTTTATTATTATTTTGTTTTTTACAAAATTGTCATATTATCAGGTTATTTCTCACATACAGCATATGCATACAACAAATTACACCCCCAAATACATTCTGCTACTCTTCCCGAGTATGGTGATACCACATGTGTGAGACTTTTACACAGCATGGCCACATACAGAGCACCAACATTGAAGTAGTACCTTCAGGCGTTCTACGAGCAAAAATTACACATCTCGTTTCACAGCCACCTATTACACTTTTGAAGGCCATGGAGTACCAGGACAATGGAATTGCCCACAAAATTACCCAATTTTGGAAAGTAAACACCCCAACGTATAATCTGTGAGGCATAATGAGTCTTTTGAACAGTTCATTTTTTTCCAGAAGTTTTTCCAAAATGTGGAAAAAAATGAAAACGCATTTTATTTACACAAAGTTATCAAATTATAAGATATTTCTAACAGCCTGGTCACATACAGAGACCGAACATTGAAGTAATATCTTCAGGCTTTCTAGGAGCATAAATTACACATCTCATTTCATTCCTACCTATCACATTTTTGAAGGTCCTGGAGCACCAAGACAATGGAATTACCCACAAAATGACCCCATTTTGGAAAGCAAACACCCCAACGTATATTCTATGAGGCATGGGATGCAAATAGGTACTCAGGTACTCTGATGGGCTGCAGATAGGTACTCGGGTACTCTGAAGGGCTGTTAACAGGTACCTGAGTACTCTGATGGCCTGGTGACAAGTACTTGAGTACTCTGATGGCCTGGTGACAGGTACTCGGGTACTCTGATAGCCTGGTGACAGGTACTCGGGTACTCTGATGGCCTGGTGACAGGTACTCGGGTACTCTGATGGCCTGGTGACAGGTTCTCTGATGGCCTGATGACTGGTATTTGGGTACTCTGAAGGGTGGTGATAGGTACTCAGGTACTCATATGGGCTGTGACAGGTACTCAGGTACTCAGATGAACTGTGACAGGTATTCAGGTACTCAGATGAACTGTGACAGGTACTCAGATGGACTGGGACAGGTACTTGGGTACTCCGATGGGCTGTGACAGGTACTTGAGTACTCTGATGGGCTGTGACAGGTACTCGGGTACACTGATGGGCTGTGACAGGTATTCAGGTACTTTGATGGGCTGTGACAGGTACTCGGGTACTTTGATGGGCTGTGACAGGTACTCGGGTACTCTAATGGGCTGTGACAGGTACTCTGATGGGCTGTGACAAGTACTCGGGTACTCTGATGGGCTGTGACAGGGCCTCGGGTACTCTGATGGGCTGTGACAGGTACTTGGGTACTTTTAATAGAAAAAGTGCTAATGCGCTACACCTCACTTACAAAGTGTCAACAAAAAACAGTATAAATTGAATATATATACACGTGTAAAAAAATATATAATTATTCGTGTAAAGATAATAATAAATAAGTGGAAGCAGCCAGACAAAAAATAGTGATCTCAACACTAATTAGAATACCAATAATAATAAAAAATGCGGCGCTACCAGCAAAAAAATATTATTTTTAAAACTCTAAAACAAATAAATAAGTGAAAAAAGTGAATCCACCTCATAAAGTGTATCAGTGTGCAATACAGGGCAATACACTATAATAATAAAAAAAGTGCATATATAAACTATCGTGTAGAAATATATAACACAATCAAACAATGATGAAAAGGTGGCAAAAATCAAATGTGTAAAATAAATATAATAAACAATCAATGGTGTCTTCTTAATATAAGTCCATATAATTGCTTTGTGACCATAGAACAAAATCCATGCATAGAAACGTGATTTCCAAAAGAGTGACAATCCAGCAACCAGCTTCAGTGCCAAACAGGTGCACCACCAGTTTCCCCCAGCCTCTCACCTCAAATGCTTAGTAAGCAGACTCTGTATGAAAGTAAAAAGCTACTCCATCCTCCTCCGTCCAGCAGATAATAAATAACTGTGCACCTCTCTCTCAAGCTCTCCACATGTCTCCCAGCACAGTGCGCGGCACATAAAGTATGAAATAAAAGGACAGGGGGGCTTTCATGTGTAGTATTTTAAATCAGTGGTTTAATAAAGGTAACTGATCACTTACATAGAAGCAGAAAACAGCAGATAGCGTCGTACGATCCGAACTTCCGGTCTCGGCCGCGACCGGAAGTGATGAGTGTAACACCACAGCTCCTTCCCTGACGCGTTGCGTCACACCCTCGTGACTTTCTCAAAGGGTTATGGGAGTTGTGGTGTTCTATGGAGCTTATATGTGGTCAACGCCGTCGCCATGGTAACCGCGGCGGCGCCGCCACATACACATAACAAATACGGACAACAATTCCGTTCAATGGTAGTAATCATTGGCAAACATCTTCATAAAATATCTAAGCATATAGACAATAATACTAATATACATATAACCAATCACTTTCAATATTAATCTGTATAAATAGATGTAGGGCGCCATCTAGTGTTAAAATCACAAATCTCTTCCTCTAATGCAATTAAACATTCAAAATAATAAACATATGCTAAAAAATGTCTATACATCTTTATAATAGTACTAGACAGTAAAATCGATATCCTTTAATATATAATGCAAAAAATATACGATAAAAATAAAATAAAAAATAAAAAATATAAAAAATAAGAAATATTAGATCTTAGAATAAATATTAAAATAAATGTGAACCCTTATATTATCTTCCCCCATTTTCACTACCATCACTTATTAAAGGGAGAGGGGGCCTCCACAGTCCATCAATTGGAAAAAAGTCCAATATTATTATAGATAGAAAAAAGGAAAAAAGGAGGGAAAAAAGGGGGTGTTGTCCGTATTTGTTATGTGTATGTGGCGGCGCCGCCGTGGTTACCATGGCGACGGCGTTGACCACATATAAGCTCCATAGAACACCACAACTCCCATAACCCTTTGAGAAAGTCACGAGGGTGTGACGCAACGCGTCAGGGAAGGAGCTGTGGTGTTACACTCATCACTTCCGGTCGCGGCCGAGACCGGAAGTTCGGATCGTACGACGCTATCTGCTGTTTTCTGCTTCTATGTAAGTGATCAGTTACCTTTATTAAACCACTGATTTAAAATACTACACATGAAAGCCCCCCTGTCCTTTTATTTCATACTTTATGTGCCGCGCACTGTGCTGGGAGACATGTGGAGAGCTTGAGAGAGAGGTGCACAGTTATTTATTATCTGCTGGACGGAGGAGGATGGAGTAGCTTTTTACTTTCATACAGAGTCTGCTTACTAAGCATTTGAGGTGAGAGGCTGGGGGAAACTGGTGGTGCACCTGTTTGGCACTGAAGCTGGTTGCTGGATTGTCACTCTTTTGGAAATCACGTTTCTATGCATGGATTTTGTTCTATGGTCACAAAGCAATTATATGGACTTATATTAAGAAGACACCATTGATTGTTTATTATATTTATTTTACACATTTGATTTTTGCCACCTTTTCATCATTGTTTGATTGTGTTATATATTTCTACACGATAGTTTATATATGCACTTTTTTTATTATTATAGTGTATTGCCCTGTATTGCACACTGATACACTTTATGAGGTGGATTCACTTTTTTCACTTATTTATTTGTTTTAGAGTTTTAAAAATAATATTTTTTTGCTGGTAGCGCCGCATTTTTTATTATTATTGGTACTTGGGTACTTTGATGGTCTGTGACAGGTACTCGGATGGACTGTGACAAATACTCGGGTACTCTGATAGCCTGGTGACAGGTACTCGGGTACTCTGATGGCCTGGTGACAGGTACTCGGGTACTCTGATGGCCTGGTGACAGGTTCTCTGATGGCCTGATGACTGGTATTTGGGTACTCTGAAGGGTGGTGATAGGTACTCAGGTACTCATATGGGCTGTGACAGGTACTCAGGTACTCAGATGAACTGTGACAGGTATTCAGGTACTCAGATGAACTGTGACAGGTACTCAGATGGACTGGGCCAGGCACTTGGGTACTCCGATGGGCTGTGACAGGTACTTGAGTACTCTGATGGGCTGTGACAGGTACTTGGGTACACTGATGGGCTGTGACAGGTATTCAGGTACTCTGATGGGCTGTGACAGGTACTTGGGTACACTGATGGGCTGTGACAGGTATTCAGGTACTTTGATGGGCTGTGACAGGTACTCGGGTACTTTGATGGGCTGTGACAGGTACTCGGGTACTCTAATGGGCTGTGACAGGTACTCTGATGGGCTGTGACAAGTACTCGGGTACTCTGATGGGCTGTGACAGGGCCTCGGGTACTCTGATGGGCTGTGACAGGTACTTGGGTACTTTGATGGTCTGTGACAGGTACTCGGATGGACTGTGACAGACACTCGGGTACTCTGATGGACTATAACAGGTACTCGGGTAATCTGATGGGCTGTGACAAGTACTCGGGCACTCTAATGGGCTGTGACAGGTACTCGGGTACTTTTATGGGCTGTGACAGGTACTCGGGTACTCGGATGGAATGTGACAGATACTATTGTATTCTGATGGGCTGTGACAGGTACTCGTGTACTCGGATGGAATGTGACAGATACTCGGGTATTCTGATGGGCTTTGACAGATACTCGGGTACTCAGATGAACTGTGACAGGTATTCAGGTACTCAGATGAACTGTGACAGGTACTCAGATGGACTGGGACAGGTACTTGGGTACTCTGACGGGCTGTGACAGGTACTTGGGTACTCTGATGGGCTAAGACAGGTACTCGGGTACCCTGATGGGCTGTGACAGGTACTCGGGTACTTGAATGGACTGTGACAGGTACTCGGGTACTCTGATGGGCTGTGACAGGTACTCGGGTACTCTGATGGACTGTGACAGGTACTCTGGTACTCTGATGGGCTGTGACAGGTACTCGGGTACTCTGATGGGCTGTGACAGGTACTCGGGTACTCTGATGGGCTGTGACAGGTACTCGGGTACTCTGATGGGCTGTGACAGGTACTCGGTTACTTTGATGGGCTGTGACAGGTACTCGGGTACTCTGATGGGCTGCGACAGGTACTTGGGTACTCTGATGGACTGCGACAGGTACTCGGGTACTCGAATGGACTGTGACAGGTACTCTGATGGACTGTGAGTGACAGGTACTGTGATGGGTGGTGACAGGTCCTCTTTATTGGGGGGGCAATCAGTGTGATTGGTGTACTCTGTAAGCAGTAACGAGATGTTTGTTTACATTTAGTGTAAACAAATGTATGCCTGTGGCCAATTATAGCTAAGGTTTTTTTTGTACATGCCCCACACTATATAAGGCCACCAGTGCATCGGCCTTGTGTAGTGTGTTGCCATGCAGGGAGAGAGAAGGATAGGCAGGGACAGTGTCATCTTTGCTTGTGAATAGGGATGAGCCGAACACCCCCCTGTTCGGTTCGCACCAGAACCTGCGAACAGACCTAAACTTCGTGTGAACTTTAGAACCCTATTAAATTCTATGGGACTCGAACGTTCACAATCTAAAGTGCTCATTTTAAAGGGTAATATGCAAGTTACTGTCCTAAAAAGTGTTTGGGGACCTGGGTCCTGCCCCAGGTTACATGGATCAATGCAAAAAAAGTTTTAAAAACTGCAGTTTTTTCAGGAGCACTGATTTTAATAATGATTGAAGTGAAACAATAAAAGTGTAATATTCCTTTAAATGTGGTACCTGGGGGGTATCTATAGTATGCCTGTGAAGGGGCGCATGTTTCCCGTGCTTAGAACTGTCCCTGCACAAAGTGTCATTTGTGCAGGAAAAAAAGTCTTTTAAAATCACTTGCGGCTATATTGTCGGCTCCCCGTAATACAGAGAACACTCAATGAGTGTTCTCTGCATTAGCCGACAATTCATTCATTCATTGATAAAAAAAATAAAAATAAAGCGTGGGGGTTCCCCTAAATTCAATTACCAGGCCCTTCAGGTCTGACATGGATATTAAGGGGAACCCCGTGTCAAATTAAAAAAAAAAAATTGACGTGGGGGTCCCCCTAAATATCCATACCAGACCCTTCAGGTCTGATATGGATATTAAGGGGAACCCCGCATCAAATTAAAAAAAAATTGACGTGGGGGTCCCCCTAAAAATCCATACCAGACCCTTTATCCGAGCACGCAACCTGGCAGGCCGCAGGAAAAGAGGGGGGGACGAGAGAGGGGCCCCCTCTCCCTCCTGAACCGTACCAGGCCACATACTCTCAACATTGGGAGGATGCTTTGGGGGTCTGTGACCCCTCAAAGCACCTTGTCCCCATGTTGATGAGGACAAGGGCCTCATCCTCACAACCCTGGCCGGTGGTTGTGAGGGTCTGCGGGCGGGGGGCTTATCAGAATCTGGAAGCTCCCTTTAACAAGGGGACCCCCAGATCCTGCCCCCCCATTTGAAATGGTAAGGGGGTACAAATGTACTCCTACCATTTCACAAAGAAAGTGTAAAAATGGTTAAACAAGACAAACACACTTTTGAAAAATTCCTTTATGTCCTCCTAAAGGGGTCCCCCGAACTGTTTGAGCACAGTGTTGGGTACATGCTCCAGGAGGATGCCCAGCGTTTTGAAGGCTCTGATGATGATATCCAGCTAGAGGAAGGCAGTAGCATGAGCACAGAGAGAGGGGATGCTCAAGAAGGACAGCAATCTGGCAGTCATGTTCCACGAGCTGCAGCATACTGCCAGGTTTGCTCCAGTGATGAAGAGGGAGGGGATGATGAGGTCACTGACTCCACGTGGGTGCCTGATAGGAGAGAGGAGGAGGAGGAGGATCTCCAATGAGGTAGGATGCCCTCCGGGGGCCAGCTTAAGGGCAGCACACTGACTGAATCATACTGCAGAGCTCCGCCTGTGCAAGGCGCTGCCTCTGCGCGTTATTCCAAAAGTTCTTTGGTGTGGGCCTTTTTTGAGACAAGTGCATCAGATCGCATCGCTGCTATTTGCAACATATGTCTCAAGCATATCTTGAGTGGCCAAAACATCAGCTGCTTGGACACCACATGCTTAACCAGACATATGTTGACTTGCAATGCAGTCCTCTCTGAAACCTGCACTGAGAGGAATGAAGGTGTAGAATTAGGTGTGTCACAGCCAAGTACTTGCGGGCACTCTGCTAGCAGTACACCGACGTCCGATTGTACTGGGCAAATTTCCCTGCCCAGCTGTTGGACCATTGAAAGAAGTTCACTCCCAACCATCCACATCCCAGCAGTTGAATGCTATCTTGGCTAAATTGCTAGCACTTCAACTGCTGCCTTTTCAGTTGGTAGACTCTGCCCCCTTAAATGAGTTTGTGCAATGTGCGGTTCCTCAGTGGCAGGTTCCCAAACGCCACTTTTTCTCATGAAAGGCGATTCCAGCTCTCTACCGGCATGTGTAAGGCAATGTCCATGCCTCGCTGGACAGGGTGGTCAGCGATAAGGTGCATATTACCACTGACTCATGGTCCAGCAGGCATGGACAGGGACGTTACCTATCTTTCACAGCCCATTGGGTCACTCTTCTGGCAGCTGGTAAGGATGCAGGACAAGGTGCAGTATTGTTGGAGGTTGTTCCGCCACCACGCCTCCAAAATTCTACTACTGGTTGGGACACATCTCTCTCCTCCACCCCTCCTCTTCTTTTTCCTCCATGGCCTCTTCCTGTGCTTTGTCCTCGGAACCAGCAGTGTTCCGTAGGCGTTCAAGGGGCTACACAAGTACGCAGGCAAAACGATGCCATGCCGTGCTTGCGCTGATGTGTTTGGGGGACAGGAGCCATACTGGGGCAAATATTTTGTCAGCTCTGCAAGGGCAGGCTGAGAGGTGGTTGACGCCACGCCAACTTAAGCCAGGAATGGTGGTTTGCGACAATGGCACCATCCTCCTCTCTGCCCTCCGACAGGGACAACTGACCCATGTGCCCTGTGGGGCTCACATCCTTAACCTGGTGGTGCAGTGGTTCTTGGGCAGGCACCTGGGCTTACAGGATGTCTTGAGGCAGGCCAGAAAAGTCTGTGTGCATTTCTGCCATCATATAATGCCAGTGCTCGGCTGGCTGAGCTCCAAAAGGAGTTGAACCTGCCCAAGAAGCACCTGATATGTGACATGCCCACGAGGTGGAACTCAACGTTGGCCATGCTGCAGCCGCTGCACACGCAGCAGAGATCCATCAATGAATACATGTGCGACTACGGCACCAGGACAGGGTCAGGGGAGCTTTTTTTTTTTTCACCACACCATTGGGGCATGATCAGGGATGCATGCACTGTTCTGTCACCATTTGAGGAGGCCATGAGGATGGTGAGCAGTGACAGTGCATGCATCAATGACACTGGACCTCTTGTCCACCTGTTGGAGCATACGCTGCATGGAATAATGGACAGGGCACTTGAGGCCTAACAGAAGCAGGAAGAGGAGGACTTCCTTGCCTCTCAAGGCCCCCTTTATCCAGACAGTGTTCCTGCTGTCCCACCCATCACACAGGAAGAGGGCAAGGAGGAGGAGGAGATTTGTGTCAGCATGGAGGTGGAGCCTGGTGCTCAGCATCAGCAGTCTTTTAGGGATTATTTACAGTCCCAAGAAACCCGTGGACTTGTACGTGGCTGGGAGGAGGTGGCTGCGGATCATGCCGTCTTTAGTGACCCAGAGGACTCCGGACTGAATGCCTCAGCTAACCTACGCTACATGGCCTCCCTGATTCTGCAAAGCATGCGGAGGGATCCTCGTATTCTTCGGATCAAGGCGTGGGACCATTACTGGCTGGCATCTCTTCTTGATCCACGGTACAAGGGTAAGGTTGCCGATCTTATCTTGCCATCGGAGAGGGAGCAGGGGATGAGACATCTCCGGGAGTCCTTGCAAAAAAGTCTGTGCAACACGTTCCCAGAGACTGGAAGGTTACAAACTCCTGGTCCTGGACAACGTGTTGCTTAGGCTTCAGTCAGTCACAGAAGGAGTGGTGGAGAAGGTGGTCATCTGACCAATGCGTTCAGACAATTTTTTAGTCTGCAGCCCCAAGGTATGATTGGTTCCAGCAACCATCGCCAGTGTCCGAAAATCCTCTTGCTTACTGGGTCTTGAGGAGGGATCACTGGCCAGAGCTTGCACTGTATGCAATTGAGCTACTGGCCTGTCCTGCATCCAGCTGGAGGCTTTGTAACCGATCACAGGGTGCGCCTGTCCACCGACTCGGGTTGATCGACTGACCTTCATAAAGATGAATCAGTCTTGGATCACCACCAGCTACCAAACACCTGAAGCCGATGTAACCAAATATATTTTTTTTTGAAATGTCACATCCCTTCAAGACTGCCTATGCTGATGCTGAGTGACTGTCCTGTTATGTTGACTGAATACCCTCTCCCTCCTCAATGATCCTGCTAATAGCTTGAAAGAACATTTTTGGTTCTGGGTGCCGCCACCAGTTGCTAAGGCCCAATTTTCCAGCACCTGTTTAACAGGGGCATGTATTTACAATATGTGATGCAATGCTTTGCAGCAGGGCTCATTCCTGCACTCCAACTAGTGTATCTGGGAGAGGTTGCAGTGTCGTGGCACCAGCACCAATGCCTAAGGCCCCGTTTTTCAGCTATTGTTTAACAGGTGCATGTAATTACAATTCTTGATATATTGTTTAACAGCAGGGCCCGTTCCAGCGCCCACCGAGAGTAACTGTGAGGACTTACAGTGTTGTGGCACCAGCAGCACCACCACCACCACAACCACCAAAGGCCCAATTTTTCTACTACTTTTCAACAATGGCATGTAATTACAATTCTTGATATAATAGTTCACAGCAGGGAGCTCCAGCGCCCTACAAGAGTCACTTTGAGGGCTTACAGTGTTAACTTGTGGCAACACCAACACCTTAAGGCCAAAATTCGGCAGAGCATATAGGGCAGGTCCCTACTTTCAAACATCCAACTTACAAATGTCTCCTACTTGCAAACGGAAGGAGACAACAGGAAGTGAGTTGAAAAAAAAGACAGACGGCCAAAAAAATTATACAGGGGTGATAGCCCTTCCCCATATTTTCCAAAAAACTTGAAAATAGATTTTTTGACTGGAGCTACACTTTAAAAATGTATCAGTTCAAAATTACAAACAGATTCTACTTAACACAACAAACCTACACAGTTCCTGTCTTGTTTGCACCGCCTGTATACTACTGTTCTGAGTATATAGGGCCTTTTCTTTTTTTAATTTGGGTACGGGGTTTCCCTTAATATCCGTACAAGACCCAAAGGGGCTGGTATTGGACAGGGGGGCTACCCATGCCATTTTTCTCAATGATTTTCATCCATATTGCCGGAACCAGACATTACATTAAAACCGCAAGCAGTTTTAAATTACTTTTATTTTGAGGGGCATGGCCAGGCAGCGGAAGTGTCCCAGCCAGGCCTTTACAGCCTGGACCCCCACCGAGACCATTTCTATTTAAGCTTCTCCACTACAAAGATAGAGACGCAATACTGCACAATGCCAGAACCAAGCCAGAGGCACTTAAAATTTACAATGTCAAGATATCCTTCTTTCCAGATTTCTCGGCAGAATTACAGAGGCAGCCAGTGAAATTTGTGGATGTCAAGAGATGCCTTTGATCGCTTTACCTGAAATATGCAATGTTGTACCCTGCCCGCCTTCGGGTGGAAGCACTGGGCTCAGTGCAATTCTTTGATTCACCATCTACGGCTGCACAATGGCTAGATTAAGAGGAATGATCGCTTCGGGAAGCCCACAACCGACGTCCTGATCCCCCTGGGGGATAAAAGCACCACCTTTAGAAAGGTGGAGAAATGTCTGATCTGTAGTCATATCACCACCAAGGCTACTTGTTCTAGTTGCTGAGAAGTTCTAAGACACTGACGTGCACTTCCACTGTTGCACCCAGGATCATGGGCGTCCGCAGCAGGGGGCAAGGGGGGTCAAGTGCCCCCCCCTGGAATCCCCAAGGTGTTGCAGCCACCGCCATGCTGCATTTTTTTTACTGAGTCCGTCGGCAGCTGCACCCTCCGCTCTCTCCTCTGGATCACAGAGCTGGCTGCCTCTGTGTTCGGCGGCCGCTCTGTAACATGGCCCCGCCCCCCCAGACCTGCTTGTGTGATAGTAGAGAGAATCAACGTTCCGCCTATCACACGAGCTGGTCTGGGGGGACAGGGCCATGTTACAGAGTGGCCGCCGTACACAGCCAGCCAGCGCTTTTATCCATAGGAGGAGATGCTGCAGGTCCAGCCCGCCCTGTGTGCCACAGTGCCTGGATAGGAGGATCGGGGGGGGGGGGGGCTGCAGAGGCCCCCCTGCCTATTCTCCTATCCAACTTATTTTACTGTACCCAGTTCACCTTGTTCATCTCTCCTGCCCCCCCCCCCCAGTGCTCTCCTCCACCACCACACTCTCCTGCCCCCCAGTGCTCTCCTCCACCATCACACTCTCCTGCCCCCCCAGTGCTCTCCTCCACCACCACGCTCTCCTGCCCCCCCCCAGTGCTCTCCTCCACCACCACACTCTCCTGCCCCCCCAGTGCTCTCCTCCACCAACACACTCTCCTGCCCCCCCCAGTGCTCTCCGCCACCACCACACTCTCCTGCCCCCTCAGTGCTCTCCTCCACCACCACACTCTCCTGCCCCCCCAGTGCTCTCCTTCACCACCACACTTTCCTGCCCCCCCCGTGCTCTCCTCCACCACCACACTCTCCTGCCCCCCCAGTGCTCTCCTCCACCACCACACTCTCCTGCCTCCCCAGTGCTCTCCTCCACCACCACACTCTCCTGCCCCCCCCCCCCCACAGTTCTCTCCTCCCCTGTTCTTGCTGCCCCCCTGCTCTCCCCATCCTTCTCTAGCCACCATCCCAGTTCTCTCCACTCCCCCCGTTCCCCCCCCAGTGCTCCCCCCCCAGTGCTCTCCCCCTTGTCCCCCCCAGTGCTCTCCTCCACCACACTCTCCTGCCCACCCCACAGTTTTCTCTTCCCCTGTTCTTGCTGCCCCCTGCTCTCCAGCTCTCCCCATCCTTCTCTAGCCACCATCCCAGTGCTCTCCCCCCCTGTCCCCCCCCAGTGCCCCCCCTGTTCCCCCCAGTGCTCTCCACTCCGCCCAGTGCTCCCCCCTGTCCCCCCCCACAGTGCTCTCCACTCCTCCCAGTCCTCTCCCCTCCGTGCTCTCCCCCTGTTCTCCTCCCCAGTGCTCTCCCCCCTGTTCTTTCCCCCCCAGTGCTCTCCACTCCCCCCAGTGCTCTTCCCCCCGTTCTTTCTCCCCCCAGTGCTCTCCTCCCCCCATGCTCTCCTCTCCCTCCCAGTGCTCTCCCCCTGTTCTTTCCACCCCAGTGCTCTCCGCCCAGTGCTCTCCTCTCCCCCCAGTGCTCTCCCCCTGTTCTTTCCCCCCCAGTGCTCTCCGCCCAGTGCTCTCTACTCCCCCAGTGCTCTCCCCCCTGTTCTTTCTCCCCCCCCCAGTGCTCTTCAGCTCTCCCCATCACTCTCCAGCCCCCACCCCAGTGCTCTCCAGCCCCCCATTCTCCCCACCTCTGTTTTTTCTGCCCCCCTGGTGTTCTCCAACCCCCCCCCCAGTGCTCTCTACCCTCCGTGCTCTCCACCCCTGTTCTTTTTGGCTCCCCCCAGCACTCTCCACTCCCCACCCCTGTACTCTCCAGTCCCCCTGCATTTTGCCCCCACCCATGTGCTCTCCAACCCTACCAGTGCTCTCCACCCCCCATAGTGCTCTCCAGTCCCCCGTGCTTTCCACCCCTGTTCTTTCTGGCCCCCACCGGTGCTCTCAAGCTCCCCCCCCCTGCTCTTTGTACCCCCCCAGTACTCTCCAGCCCCCGTGCTCTCCACTCCTGTTTTTCTGCCCCCCCCCAGTGCTCTTCACCACCCCACACTCTTAGCCCCCCCAGAGCTCTCAGCCTACCGTGCTCTCTACCCCTGTTCTTATTGCTCCCCCCAGTGCTCTCAAGTTCCCCCCCAGCGCTCTCTGCTCCCCACCCTTGTGATCTCCACTCCCCCTCGCTCTTTTCCCCCACCCATGTGTTCTCCAACCCGCCAGTACTCTTTGCTCCCCCTTCTCTCCAACTCCCACCCAGTGCTCTCCACTTCCCCAGGACCAGAGGACAGGCTGACTGGGGCTGGAAAATGAGGACAGCTGAAGGTCCAGGTGGCCATGGACCTCTCCATCTCACAGCAGACAGATCCTCTGGAAGGAGCACCATCCCCATCCAAAACGAGAACAGACCCTGCCTGCTGCTGGCCATCATGGATATCCTGCTGGCATGCAAGTTACCGTACCAAGCATCAACAACACACCTTCCCACAGACAGGGACTGCAGACTGGGACATGGGGCACAGGAGGGGCTGCAATGATGGACACAGTGAGGCTGCATTCACGGCACAGTAAAGCTGCATTTCATGGACACAGTGAGGCTGCATTTGATGGACACAGTAAAGCTGCATTTGATGGACACAGTGAGGCTGCATTTGATGGACACAGTGAGGCTGCTTTTGATGGGCACAGTGAGGCTGCATTGAGCTCTTGCATCAAGTTTGCAGTCTCTGACCATCTCCTGTAGCATGTCTGCAGTCTCTGAGGGAGTCTGGAGAGGAGTCAAGAGTGGGAGCACCACCAGGATGGTGGTCATGGGAGAAGTCAGACTTGTGTGGACTGTGGACAGGAGACTATAGGATAAAACCAGAGCCACCAAGCTGGAGCCGACTGATGAGCCCTGCACAGTGCACCTGAGAGGAGGTCAGTGAAAGCACCACCAGGCCAGTCGGGGGGGGGGGGGGTCACTGATGTAAGGGGGGAGTGAATACGATAATGTAAGGGGCACTGATATAAAGGGTTTCCTCCTTATATTAGTAACCCACCCCCCTTACCTTTGAGTATTCTTTCTGCAGAAGGTGGTCCCCCCCCCCCATGTTCTGAGTTCCTTGGGGGTCCCCCTTGATGATTGATCACTTACCACTATTAACTGGTAAAATGTATGGTTTTCCCTTTCATGAACAAGAAAATAATGACGTTACGCTGTTGGGCTGGTATAATAATGCTGTGAGGCTGGTATGAAATTTTTTCCAGGGCCGGTTTTTGAAAGCATGGGCGTCTGCAAGGTTACTCAGGTGGCTGCGTACCATGCCCTTATAGCCTAGAGAATGTACATCTTTTTACATTGCAATACATCTGTTGCCATATTTTTATCTTTATGAAAACAGCCTATACAGTGACAGTATGAGATCAAAATATGGCCACAACAGTTGTATTGCAATGTAAAAAGATGTACATTCTCTAGGCTCTATGGGAATGGAACACAGCCGCCAGAGTAACTTCCAATACAAAGTGAAGATGAATTATCTGTTATATAACACATATGTATTACCAGCGGAAAGATTTTCATGAGATTGTCGAAAAGGGGCGGAGGATGAGCGGCCTTAAAATGATGCCCCCCCTTGGAAAAAGTTCTGCGGACGCCCATGCCCAGGATGGTCTGGTCCAGGCCTCCAACTGCCTTTTGACATTTCAGTTTGGTCATGTTGGCCAGGTTCAGCAAGTTTTTATGGTTTTGTTTTCTGATTTGCTCCACCACGGGTCCACCCCCATCTTTGTCACCTTTGCTTAACGGAACTTTGACTATATGTGCCTCTACTTTGTGAGTTATCCTCATGCCACAGCTATGGATGCAACTGCTGTTTAACCACTTGCCGACCGCCGCACGACGATGTACGTCGACAGAATGGCACGGGCAGGCATAAGGGCTTACATGTACGTCCTTGCCTGCCCACCGGTCGAGGGCCCGATCGGGCCCCCGCCCGGTGCCTGCGGCGGTCGGTATTCGTTCGGGAGTGATCCCGGACGAGGGGACGGCCATTCATTCATGGCCACCCCCTCGCGATCGCTCCCGACGAATGAAAATGTCCCGTGACATCACTTCCTCTCCTGTAATGTAAACACAGGAGAGGAAGTGATGTATTCTCTCCTCCGTGTCGGTATTTTTCGCTCCAGCACCGAGGAGAGAGCATCGGTGAGTTGCACAAGCACTACACTACACAGTAGAACATGCCAGGCACACTCACACCCCCCCTTTACCCCCCGATCACCCCCCAATTACCCCTGCCCCCCCAGTCACAGTGACACCAATTGCTTTTTTTTTTTTTTTTTTGCATTGGTGTCATTTGTGACTGTAATAACTGTTAGGGCAGTTAGGGTTAGCCCCCTTTAGTTCTAATGTGCCCCCCTAACCCCCCCCAATAAAGGTTTAACCCCGTGATCACCCCCCCTCGCCAGTGTCACTAAGGCTGGGTTCACATTGCAGCGGTTTATGAGAACGGATGTGATTCGCACCGCACTGCAGTGCAAATCACATCCGATCTCTGTGCGATTCGAGTTCAGCCATACAGATAGTATGGCTGAATTCGTGTCGCACCCGCCGCACCCGCCGCAAACTCGCACGGGACCCTTTTTTTGGTCCGCAGCAGAATCGGATCGCATGGGTGTTCACACAATGCGATCCGAGTTTGCAGATCGCACTGCGATATGCGAACTGATCTGGGGGTGTCATTAACATTTCACTGACACTCCCAGCAATTCGCATAGGGCAGTGTGAACTGCCGCCGGGAGGCATGTGATGCGGGAACCCGTTGCGCATTCGTGGCGTTCCCACATCGCTCCAGTGTGAACCCAGCCTAATAAGCGATCGTTTTTCTGATCACTGTATTAGTGTCACAGGTGACGCTAGTTAGGCAGGTAGGTATTTAGGTTCGCCGCAGCTTTTTATAGCGCCAGGGACCCCCATATACTACCGCATAAAGCCCCCTGATTGCCCCCTAGTTAACCCTTTCACCAGTGATCACCATATAACTGTTACAGGTGACGCTGGTTGGTTAGTTATTTTTTTTATAGTTTCAGGGCACCCGCCATTTATTACCTAGTCTCACTAGTGTACCCCTAAATTTAGGGGTGTCTACTTTCCAAAATGGGGTCATTTGGGGGGGGGGTTTGTGCCATCTTGGCATTTTATGGCCTTCAAAACTGTAACGCCCTTAGAAAGCCTGAAGGCGGTGCTTGGTTTTCGGGGCCCCGTACGCGGCTAGGCTCCCAAAAAGTCCCACATGTGGTATCCCCGTACTCAGGAGAAGCAGCAGAATTTATTTTGGGGTGTCATTTCACATATGCCCATGGCATGCGTGAGCAATATATCATTTAGTGACAACTTTGTGAAAAAAAAATAAAAATTAAAGTTTGTAATTTTCCCGCAACTTGTGGCAAAATATAAAATATTCCATGGACTCAAAATGCCTCTCAGCAAATAGCTTGGGGTGTCTACTTTCTAAAATGGGGTCATTTGTGGGGGTTTTGTGCCATCTTGGCATTTTATGGCCTTCAAAACTGTAATAGGTAGTGAGAAGTGAAATCAAAAATTTACGCCCTTAGAAAGCCTGAAGGCGGTGCTTGGTTTTCGGGGCCCCGTACGCGGCTAGGCTCCCAAAAATTCCCACATATGTGGTATCCCCGTACTCAGGAGAAGCAGCAGAATTTATTTTGGGGTGTCATTTCACATATGCCCATAGCATGTGTGAGCAATATATCATTTAGTGACAACTTTGTGTAAAAAAAAAAAAAAAAAAAAATATTTTTTGTCATTATTCAATCGCTTGAGGCAAAAAAATAAAATATTCAATGGGCTCAACATGCCACTTATCAATTTCCTTAGGGTGTCTACTTTCCAAAATGGGGTCATTTGGGGGGGTTTTGTACTGCCCTGCCATTTTAGCACCTCAAGAAATGAGATAGGCAGTCGTAAACTAAAAGCTGCGTAAATTCCAGAAAACGTACCTTAGTTTGTAGATGTGACAACTTTTGCGCAAACCAATAAATATACAGTTATTGACTTTTTTTTTACCAAAGACATGTGGCTGAATACATTTTGGCCTAAATGTATGACTAAAATTGAGTTTATTGGATTTTTCTAATAACAAAAATTAGAAAATATCATTTTTTTTCAAAATTTGCGGTCTTTTTACGTTTATATCGCAAAAAATAAAAATCGCAGAGGCAATCAAATACCATCAAAAGAAATCTCTATTTGTGGGAAGAAAAGGACGCAAATTTTGTTTGGGTACAACATTGCATGACCGCGCAATTACCAGTTAAAGCAGCGCAGTGCCAAATTGTAAAAAGACCTCTGGTCATTTACCAGCAAAATGGTCCGGTCTGAAGGTGGTTAATAACTGCTACCCACCTCCTTCTTTTTTCTCCCTCCCAACCCACTTTTTTCTTTTTCTTATCACCCCCTTTACCTATTGACCTATCACATAATATTCCTGTTTGCATTGCACTATTGATAGAAGTTATCCTTACTGTTACCATTATGTCAATGCAATGTCTAGAATAACCAGAATACTTTCCTGGAACGTTCGGGGCCTAAATAATCCTGTCAAGCGCTTGGCTGTGCTTCGCACAGTTAAGCGTGTTGATGCGGATATAATATAATATATAATTATAATCTAAACGGCAGTTTTGCCATCAGTACCATGCTACTTACTTAGTATACTCGAGGGGAGTGAGTCTCCTAGTCAAATGTAAAATGCAGTTTTCTGCTCTAGAAGTTATACTTGATCCTGAAGGTCGTTATATTTTTATTGTATGTTCCCTTTATGGGAATATATGTATTATTGCAGGTCTGTACATCCCGCCTCCACTTTCTGCTGGTCCTCTCAAAATTCTACCAGACTTTATGTCCTGATTCCCAGGCATACCAGTATTGGTAATAGGGCATTTTAACAATTACTTTGACCATGACAAGGATAAACTGCACTCTCGGACAGCGGACAATATACAGAGGCGGCATGGTCAGACCCCATTTGCTCCTTTAATTGCTGAATTGGGTCTTGTTGATGTTTGGAGAATGCATAACCAAGATGCTAAAGTGTACTGCTGCCAATCTGCCTGGGGGGGGGGTTATCTAGAATAGATGTGGGATTGTGTAATGCTCATATGCTGCCAATGGTCATATCCTCACAATACCAGCACAGACACATATCTGACCACTCTCCACTGACGGTTGACTTACACATGGGGGCGGTAAAGAGTAAGGCACTTTGGAAACTGAAACCATTCTGGTTGTCACTCATCCCAAACCCTGACCCAATCCCAGACCTCTTATCGAATTTCTTTTCACATAACATAGGTTCAGCAACCATAGATATAGTGTGGGAAACAGCGAAAGCATTCCTACATGGCCATTTCATTAGTACCATAAATCAGATTAAAACCTCAACCAAAAAATGGGAGTTGTCAATACTCAAAGAAGCGCAAAATGCAGAAGCACTATATGTATCCGACCCATCAGATGACACAAAAAGGAAGTGGTTGGTGGCCCAAATTATGCTCAGGGACCTCACAATACAGCTAGCAGAGAACAAAAGATTATTTTTTTTACAGCAGAGGCACTTTGAGGAGCGAGAGAACACTGGACATATGTTAGCAATGTTGGCTAAATCACAACAATCATCCTCACATATAGGGATCATAAGGAACTCCAAGGGCACACCATGTCATGCAACTAACGATGTTATAGAAGTATTCAAACAATTCTTCCAAAATGTTTACTCATCCAAGATCCACCCCTCTCGGGAAGACATATGCTCGTTCTTAGATAGGCACCCCATACCATGCCTCTCTGTGGCAGACTCAGCCCTACTTAATGCACCCCTAACGGAAAATGATCTGTTGGAGGCGCTGGCCCACACACAGAATGGCAAAGCACCTGGTGCTGATGGCCTTCGGGCAGAAGTATACAAGCGTTATACCTCACAACTAATTCCAACCTTTCTACAAGTTTACAACAAGGCTTTTGAAACAGGGACTCTTCTGGCTTCTATGAATGAGGCCCTCATAGTGGTACTATTAAAACTGGGTAAAGATGCCTTATCACTCGTATAGACCCATTTCCTTACTCACCTTTGATGTCAAACTGTTGGCTAGAATTCTGGCAAATAGGTTGGCCAATTGTATTCAACAGGTGATCCATCAAGATCAATCAGGATTCATACCGACAAGATCCACATCCAAAAAACTTACAAATCCCCACAGACAATCCAGGTAATCGAGCCATCTTTTCAGTAGACACCGCTAAAGCGTTTAATAGCGTAGAATGGCCCTACCTATGGGAAGTACTATCTAGATTTGGAGTAGGTGCCTCTTTCTTGAAATGGGTTCAGCTACTATATAGCTCCCCATCGGCGAGAATGCGCATTAATGGGGAGGTGTCTGAGTCCTTTAGACTTCATAGGGACACACGGTTTGCCCTTGCCTTGGAACCTCTGGCTATACATGTTAGAGTGGCCCAGAATATTACCGGTTTTAACCGAGGACCTAGACAAGACGTTATCTCTCTATACGCAGACGACACACTAATTTACTTAGGAGACACTGACAGTTCATTGAGGAATGTAATGAGCCTGATTGCTGACTTTGGAGAATTATCAGGTTTCATCATTAACTGGAACAAATCAGTACTTATGCCCCTTGATCCGCTACCAAATCCACTGCCAGACTGCGCTAGGGAAATAGCAGTAGTGGACGAATTCTGCTATTTGGGTATACAAGTGACACCAGACCCCACTCGATACCTAGAACTGAATATGGTACCATTGCTCAAGAAATTCAAACTAAAAAGCTCCGCTTGGAAAAAATTACCTCTCACAGTTACAGGCAGTTAATTTGACTAAGATGGTTTGGGCCCCTCAACTTCTCTACGTACTGCACAACTCTCCTATATGGATAACACACAACTGGTTTACTCGAATAGACACCCATTTCTGAGACTTAATCTGGAACAACAAGCCAGCCAGAATTAGCCTCCATTCCCTACAATTGGCTAAAGATCAGAGGGGCATGGCGGTGCCTCACGCCAGGTACTATTTTATAGCCTCCCAAATCCAACACCTAGGTAACTGGGGGGGGGATAGATATGGCGGACCCAATTAGATCTTTGATTGTACCCAACGGATCTGGTCTACTGGCCCTGGCTCACTTAGAAGCAGGACTCACATATTTTTCAAACATTCTCCCTACGATCATATTGCTGAACACGTTATGGAAATATATCAGGTCCCTTTTGAAAATAAGAGGAGTATGCCCCTTCACCCCTATATGGAGAAACAAATATTATAAGGAACTGTTTAAACTTGAGGACTTTCGGTATTGGGAGGAAGCAGGCATACATTACATATCACAACTATACAATGGGACTGTACTTAAATCCTTTGCAGATCTTGTGGAGGACTATTCCCTTTACAGGCAACAATTTTACAAATACCTCCAACTGAGGCATGCCATTCATGTGAGGGCAGGACTTTCCCGCTTTTGTCAATAGCACATCCCTTAATGAATGATGTCCTTTTGATGGAAGATAGTAAGGGCATGATTTCAAGAATATATACTAAATTGCTAAACTCTACACATGATGTTAGTAAACTCCCCTGCAGAAAGGGTTGGGAACGGGACCTAGGACCTATAGATGGGGAAACCTGGGAAGTATGCCTGACGTCTGCCCATCTCTACTTATTACATAAAGGTATTGAACCCCAACAAGACTATACAAGTGGGGATTTAGAGAAACTCCTTTATGTCCAAAATGTAATAACCATAGAGGTGATCTATTACACATGTTCTGGAAGTGCCCCAAGCTCTTCAGGTACTGGCAATACGTACTCAGCACTATCTCTCAGGTCTATCAGTTCCCACTTCTGCAAAATCCAGTTGTATGCCTGCTTGGTGCCCTGGAGATACCTTCACTTTCACCAAATGAACACGTTGCTGTAATGCGTCTACTGTATATAGCTTGCAAGGCAATTGCGAGGCTCTGGATAACCCCAAGGGTACCAACTGGTAAGCAGTGGGTGGAGCTGGTGAATAGATTGCTAGTGCGTGAGAAGCTTACATACCAACATTGCAATTCCCTTAAGAAATTTTATTCTATGTGACAACCATGGCTGAGTACGCCAGGGCTGGGTCCAACTCAATTGATAATGGAAAGACTATTACAAATGTAAGCAAAGAGCTATTGAGACTCGCACATTCCCCATCCCAAGCTGTGATGAATGGGGGTGGTGGGTAACGTGGTGGATGCATCAAGTTCTATTAGAAGTTAGATTCTTCAAAGGTCTTTTTGTTTATCAGAGGTATGAGAATATGATTGTTCCTTGTGACTGATTACACACAGTAAAACAAATGTTGGTTATCTGATTATTGGCACCATTACTGGGTACAGCTTTGATTGTAATCACGTTATTTGATTATAAACGTGTGGTACAGGTCAACACCTACATTCTATATGCGTAATAACTCTAATATGGATCTTGTCCACGCAGGTACAAGATGATGATGTGCAATATGAAACTGCACGAACAATCAATGTTGCAAATATAATTTACTGTATGTATATTTTTTTCCTAATGTACAATAAACACGTTTTTCTTTTTTTTCACTTTAATTGTCATTAAAATCAGTGCTCCCGAAAAAACGGCCGCTTAAAAAAAAAAAAATTGCATGGATCCATGTCCCCTGGGGCAGGATCCGGGTCCCTAAACCCTTTTTAGGACAATATCTTGCATATTAGCCTTTAAAATTAGCACTTTTGATTTTGAACGTTCGAGTCCCATAGACTTTAATGGGGTTATAAAGTTTGTATGAATTTTCGGTCCGTTCAAAGGTTCTGGTGTGAACCGAACCAGGGGGGTGTTCGGCTCTTCCCTAAAGGTGACCTACACGTTGAGCTGGGAGCGTGACCTAGAACTTAACTGGGATCTTGACTTTTGGCATTCTAACTTTGCCCTTTCATTCAAGGGTATCCTGAATATTTCCCTGATTGAGGCTAGCCTCAAGGTTGTGCCAAAATTACTATTGCCCGGGCCTGGAAATCTCTGACAGTTTCCGTGCGTTTAGCTAAACAAAAAATGTCATGGATAATGTCGCGAGAAAAGATCTCCAATACCATCTTCAACACGGTCGATAAATTCAAACTTACCTGGGAACCCTGGGCTACACACATAGGGATCTCTCTGTGAACCTGAAATTAAAGCCACAGTTCCTTTTAATCTCCAAAGCGAGACCCAAGCCTCCATCACTAATAACCTTCCATGTACTTCCTCCTCTACAACCCCCTGTCTTCCTCTCAATACTTTTCCCCCCCTGCTTCCCTCTTCTTCTCTTTACTCCTTTCCTTTCCCTTTTTTTTTCTCAATACCATCCTTAGCCGGCACCCAGTGCAGGCACAAACCCCCACAGGCAATTAATCTATTATTCCTCAGAAGGGGTCCTCTCAGAAGCCATATTTCTTTTTTTCTCTCTTTTTACACCCCAAAAAAGGACAATTTGTCCCAGGACGGGATCAATTTCTCAATCCTACCTGAATTCTCAGTTATGCCTGCTAGTTATATGGTAATACAGTTGGCCCAGAATTCTGTACCGCAAGTGCCTGAACTACTGACTAAAGTCATACTAATGTTGTTGAAACACTGTATTTTCTATATTCCCTGGGCAACCGGACCTGGCTACCTCCTGCACAGCTTGATTCCAAATGGGGTGCAGGAGATGAAGGGGATGAAAACCCATAAACGATTTGTTAAAAATAAGAAAAGAGTGTAAGGCAAAGCTGCCTAATGTTATTCATTGTCTGCTGTACAACTTTATACCGGATGCTGTTGTTGGTCCATCTTTGTATTAATGCAGATTTCCAATAAAAATGATTTAAAAAAAAAAGAAAAGAAAATAAATTTGATCTGGCGAAAGAAAACTCCCAGGATTAAATTAGAATTTTTGCAATATTCTAAAGTGCAGGGGGGGGGGGGGTTCTGTTCCTAGCCCATGGGTGTATCTCCTTGCTGCTTGGCTTCAGCATATTGCGGGATGGGGGAGGCATGGACCTCGGGGTTCCTCCTTTAAGTTGCTTTCTTTTTTACTTAAAGATAAAAATGTATTACAGATGCTAGATACCCCTACTGTACTGTTAATTGCAATCTGCACATCCTACATTAAATTTGATGCATAAGGTATGGCAAACAGTTAAAACTCTTTTAGAAATCGTTGGCTATACCAGATGTACTCCACTTTGGTCAAATGCTACATTGGCATAACTTTCTCATCTGGAAGGCTTTTTGAGTTGGGAGAGAGCAGGATTCACGGATCTGTCTCAGCTTTACTTCGATAGAACCTTAAAATCTTTTCAACAATTGCGTTCGGAGTTTAACTTGGAACAGCATTGGTTCTATCGTTATTTACAATTACCTCATGCACTTTGTGCACAGAGCTTGATTTCATTTACCTTCTTTGCCTCAATGACTTTGCTTGATATACTTGCCCAGGCTGAGACTACTAAGGGGCTCTTTGTATAAGACAGGATGCAGGTACAACTCACAATGTGCTAGATGTGACCATCCATATGGTAATCTTATACATTTACTGTACATTTTCTGCCCATAGTTTAGGCATTACTGGCAGGGGGTTAGCTCAACTTTAAATGATTCATATGTTATTTCCTTAACCCTTGACCCTACTTTATGTACCCTGGGATATGCTGATTCCAATACATTGGACTCAAAGTTAATTGTTGCAGTTTTAAGATCATTTTTTTTTCCACAAAAATAAATATTACTAGAGATTATGAAGTTGAGTTTACAATAAAATCCAGCCAACATATAATTTGAAATTGGTTCCATGACTAGACAGTACAATAAGGTGACACATGTTATTATCGACCCATAAGACATGGCATAGATAACTGATAAAGTCATTTGGTGGTAGTTTTAATCACAGATCTATTTATCCTGCATTGACATAAAACAAAAAGAAACATGTGAAGAACTTGTTAGTTCTGGAGTCAACCAATTCAGCTAATGGGAGTAGTACCACTGAGATCAATATCAACAGGTCTGACAGTGGTAGTATTGATGCTGGTAGGGTCAGCCCCTATCTTGTGTTATGGAACCTAATGGATAGTGATGGGATGTAGAGTCTGATCCTGTGTGTAGATGGGGAAAGGGGAAGGGATGTAAAGGGAGGAGGGGGAGGGGAGGGGAGTGAGAGGAGAGAAAGTAAAGGAAAGAGAGAAGGAACAGGGATAGGGGGGTAGGGGCCACAATCTGACCCAAGCTCCCAAATGAGACAAGCATATAGGGTCTCCTATTAGATTATTTAGGCAGTCACGGCAGGAGATGGGAAGTAGGAGCCATAGCTTTTGGTAGACTTGAAATTAGTCCAGCATGACCAGACAGTTGTAAATTTTTGTAAGCGTTCTTGGGAAATATAGATCAATTCTTCCATCTCCTCGATCTTAGAGATCCTGATTAGACATTCTCTAATAGATGGTATATCTGTGGATCGCCAGTGGATAGGAATACAGAGTCTACTTCAGGCAGGCATTTGATCAATTTTAGCTATATTTCACTGCAGACCATTCATGCTGTACTGTTTCTAATCTACTTCAGGCAGGCAGTTGATCCAGTTTAGCTAGATCTCACTGCAGACCATTCCTGCTGTACAATTTGTAATCTACTTCAGGCAGGCAGTGGATCCAGTTTAGCTAGATCTCACTGCAGACCAGTCCTGTTGTTATGTTCCTAATATATTACAGGCAGGCAGTTCATTCAGTTAGCTGAAATATATTCAGTACTGTATACTGTGCAGCTAGATCTCGCTGCAAACCATTCCTGTTGTTCTGTTCCTAATATACTACAGGCAGGCAGTTCATTCAGTTAGCTGCAGTATATTCAGTACTGTATCCTGTGCAGCTAGATCTCACTGCAGACCATTCCTGCTGTTCTGTTCCTAATATAATACAGGCAGGCAGTTCATTCAGTTAGCTTCAGTATATTCAGTACTGTATCCTGTGCAGCTAGATCTCGCTGCAGACCGTTCCTGTTATTCTGTTCCTAATATACTACAGGCAGACAGTTCATTCAGTTGGCTGCAGTATATTCAGTATACTGTATCCAGTTTAGCTAGATATCACTGCAGACCATTCCTGTTGTTCTGTTCCTATTATACTACATGCAGGCAGTTCATTCAGTTAACTGCAGTATATTCAGTATACTGTATCCAGTTTAGCTAGATCTCACTGCAGACCATTCCTGTTGTTCTGTTCCTATTATACTACAGGCAGGCGGTTCATTCAGTTAGCTTCAGTATATTCAGTAATGTATCCTGTGCAGCTAGATCTCGCTGCAGACCATTCCTGTTAATCTGTTCCTAATATACAACAGGCAGGCAGTTTATTCAGTTAGCTGCAGTATATTCAGTATACTGTATCCAGTTTAGCTAGATCTCACTGCGAACCGTTCCTGTTTTTCTGTTCCTAATATACTACAGTAAGGCAGTTAACTCAGTTAGGTGCAATATATTCAATATACTGTATCTAGTTTAGCTAGATCGTGCTGCAGGCCATTCCAGTTGTTCTGTTCCTAATATACTAAAGGAAGGCAATTCATTCAGTTAGATGCAGTATATTCAGTACTATACTGTTATGTTTCTAATATACTACAGGCAGGCAGTTCATTCAGTTAGCTGCAGTCTATTCAGAATCAGTTCAGTACTGTATCCTGTGCAGCTAGGTCTCGCTGCAGACAGTTCCTGTTGTTCTGTTCCTAATATACTACAGGCAGGCAGTTCATTCAGTTAGCTGCAGTATATTCAGTATACTGTATCCTGTGCAGCTAGATCTCGCTGCAGACCATTCCTGTTGTTCTGTTCCTAATATACTACAGGCAGACAGTTCATTCAGTTAGCTTCAGTATATTCAGTACTGTATCCTGTGCAGCTAGATATCACTGCAGGCCATTCCTGTTGTTCTGTTCCTAATATACTACATGTAGGCAGTTCATTCAGTTAGCTGCAGTCTATTCAGAATCAGTATATATATATATATATATATATATATATATATATATATATATATATAATATATATACACATCCCAGCTTTGTGCAGCTACATCTCACCGTAGGCCATTCCTGGTGTACCTATTCAAATACATTACAAATAAAAATAAATCAAATACAGTATGTCTGGAAGACCAACAAGGAGAGACAGAGGCTCACAGGCCACTAAAAGAGGGCAAGCCGGCTGGTCATGGACATGGTGCATACTCAGCATGTGGCTGCGGGGCACGCTTGTCCTTTTTTCGGCAGCTGGCCATGTTGAGCCACAACATGCAGAAGAGTTGGTAGAGTGGATGACCAAGCCTTCCTCATCCTCTGTCACCCAGGCTCAGAGTACTTTGCCTGCCAATGCAGCTGCCAAAGCTGCCTCTTCCATCGGCTCAATGTCATCAGTCACTCCTTCCATAGCCCCACCATCATGCCCTGAGGAGTCCCCCGAACTGTTCGACCACAGTGTTGGGTACATGCTGCAGGAGGAGCCTTTTGAAGGCTCCGATGATGGTACCCAGAAGGACAATAAACTGGCAGTCATGTTCCCCCAGCTGCAGCATACTGCCAGGTTTTCTCCAGTGACGAGGAGGGAGGGGATTGTGAGGTCACAGACTCTACACGGGTGCCTGATAGGAGAGAGAAGGAGGAAGAGGATGAGGAGGAGGCACTTCTCCAACGAGGCAGGATGCCCTCCAGGGGCCAGCTTAAGGGCAGCCAACCAAGTGCATCACACCGCAGAGCTCTGCATGTACAGGATGCTGCACATTTTTGCAAAAGTTCTTTGGTGTGGGCCTTTTTTGAGACGTGTGTAGCAAATCACACCATTGCTGTTTGCAATATATGTCTGAAGAGTATCAAGCGTGACCAAAACAGCAGCTGTTTGGGCACCACATGCTTGACCAGACATATGTCAAACTCCCATGCAGTCTGTGGCAAGCGTACTTAAAAGACCCACATCGAAGAACAAGGCGGACCTCTCCTCGCTTCTCATCAGTTGGGATCTCCAAACCCACTATACCTGTAGTTCTCTCAGAAACCTGCACTGAGAGGAATGAAGGTGTAGAATTATGTGTGTCAAGTACTTGTGGGCAATCTGCTATTGCTGCACCAATATCTAATTGTAGCAGACAAATTTTCCTACCCCAGTTGTTAAACCGGCGAAAGAAATTCGGTCCCAGTTATCCACATGCCCAGCGACTGAATGCTAGCTTGGCTAAATTGCTAGCACTCCAACTGCTGCCTTTTCAGCTGGTAGACTCTGCCCCTTTCGTGAATTTGTGGAATGTGTGGTACCTCAGTGGCAGGTTCCCAAAAGCCACTTTTTTTCATGGAAAGCGATTCCGGCTCTCTACCGGCATGTGGAAGGCAATGTCTTGGCTTTGCTGGACAGGGCGGTCAGTGGTAAGGTGCATATTACCGCTAATTCATGGTCCAGCAGGCATGGACAGGGACATTACCTATCTTTCACAGTGCACTGGGGGACCCTCCTGGCAGCTGGAAAGGATGCAGGGCAGGGTGCAGTATTGTTGTAGCTTGTTCTGCCACCACGCCTCCAAAATGCTACTAGTGGTGATTCTGACACACTTCTCTCCACCACCCCCCTTCTATTTCCTCCATGGTCTCTTGCTCTATAGATTTGTCCTCCGAACCAGCGGTGCTCCGTAGGCGTTCAAGGGGCTACGCAAGCAAAAATATGGCATGCGGTGCTTGAGCTGGTGTGCTTAGAGGACAGAAGCCACACTGGGGCAGAGATTCTGTCAGCTTTAAAGGGACAGGCTTAGAGGTGGTTGATACCACACCAGCTTCAGGCAGGAATGCTGGTCTGCAACAATGGCACCAACCTCCTCTCCGCCCTCCGACAGGGACAACTGACCCATTTGCCCTGTGTGGCTCACATCCTTAATCTGGTGACGCAAGGGTTCTTGGGCAGTGCCCAGGCTTACAGGAT
Source organism: Lithobates pipiens (assembly GCF_037356315.1). Classification (NCBI taxonomy): domain Eukaryota; kingdom Metazoa; phylum Chordata; class Amphibia; order Anura; family Ranidae; genus Lithobates; species Lithobates pipiens. The sequence continues at coordinate 212,933,451 of NW_027507784.1, forward strand.
CTCCTGAGGCAGGCCAGGAACGTTTGTGTGCATTTCCGCCAGTCATATAATGCCAGTGCTCAGCTGGCTGACCTCCAAAAGGAATACAACCTGTCCAAGAACTGCCTAATCTGTGACATGCCCACCAGATGGAACTTAACGTTGGCCATGCTGCAGCAGCTGCAGACACTGCAGCAGAGGGCCATCAATGAGTACCTGTGCGACTATGGCGCCAGGACAGGGTCAGGAGTGCTTGGCTTTTTTTGCCATGCAACTGGTTCATGATCTAAGATGCATGCACTGTCCTGTCACCATTTGAGGAGGCCACAAGGATGGTGAGCAGTGACAGTGCATGCATCAGTGATACTGTCCCTCTTGTCTACCTGTTGGAGCACACGCTGCAAGGAATAATGGACAGGGCACTTGAGGCAGAACAGAGGGAGGAAGAGGAGGACTTCCTTACCTCTCAAGGTCCCCTTTATCAAGACAGTGTTCCTGTGGGCTCGCCAATCACACAGGAAGAGGAGGAGGATTGTGTAAGCATGGAGGTGGAGCCTAGCACTCAGCATCAGCAGCAGTCTTCAAAGGATCATTTACAGTCCCCAGAAACCCATGGACTTGTACATGGCTGGGAAGATGTGGCTGCGGATCATGTCGTCCTTATTGACCCAGAGGATTCCGGACCGAATGCCTCAGCAAACCTACGCCGCATGGCCTCCCTGATCCTGCAAAGCCTGCAAAAGGAGTCTCGGATTCATGGCATCAAGGAAAGGGATCAGTACTGGCTGGCAACCCTCCTTGATCCACGTTACAAAGGTAAGGTTGCAGAACTTATCCAGCCATCGCAGAGGGAGCAGAGGATGAAATATCTTGGGGAGGCCTTGCAGAAAGGTTTGTGCAACACGCTTCCAGAGCCTGGGAGGTTACAAATTCCTGGTCCTGGACAACGTGTTGCTGAGGCTTCGTCAGTCACAGAAGGAGCGGTGGAGAAGGTGGTCAGATGCGTTCAGACAATTTTTTAGTCCACAGCCCAAATGTCTTATCGGTTCCAGTAACCTAAATGTTCGTGTTGATAGCTTGTAAGAACATTTTTTGTTCTGGGCACCACCACCAGTGGCTAAGGCCCAATTTTTATTTAACAGGGGCATGTAATTACAATTTTTGCTGTAATATTTTGCAGCAGGGCTTTTTCCTGAGCTCAACTAGAGTATCTGTGAGGGGTTGTAGTGTTGTGGCACCAGCACCTGGGGCAGAAAAATTGGGCTTGTAAAAAATTAAAATTTTTGATCTAATATTTCACAGCAGGGCCCATTCCTGCACCCACCAAGAGTAACTGTGAGGGCTTACAGTGTTGTGGCAACACCACCACACCACCACCAAAGGCCCAATTTTTATAACCCTGTTCAACAGTAGCATGTAATTACAATTATTGATTTAATATTTCACAGCAAGGCCCGTTCCAGCGCCCACCAAGAGTAACTGTGAGGGCTTACAGTGTTCTGGTACCACCAACACCTAAGGCCCAAATTTCTGCAGAGTATATAGGGCAGGCCCCTACTTTCAAACATCTGACTTACAAATGACTCCTACTTACAAACGGAGGAAGACAACAAGAAGTGAGAGGAAATCTACCCCTATGAAGCTAAATTCTCTCCTGTAAGAGTTAATACGGGAAAATTGTGTCTCCTCCACTGATGCTTTATCACCAATCCGTGTTTCCCTAAAACCCCCAAATTTTCAAAATCTAATTGACAGAAAGTGAGGTGAAATTTTCTGAATAGGGGCACAGACAGCAAAACAAATGTTACGGGGTGATAATAACCCTTCCCTATGTTTTCCAAAAAGCTTAAAAATAGATTTTTTGGCTGGAGCTACATTTACAAAATGTAACTGTTCCAAATTACAAACAGATTCAACGTAAGAACAAACCTACAGTCCCTGTCTTTCTTGGGACTACCTGTATACTGCTATTCAGAGTATATGGGGCCTGGGGGACCCACGCCTTTTCTTTTTTTTAATCTGGGTGCAGGGTTCCCCTTAATATCCATACAAGACCCAACAGGCCTGGTAATGGGCTGGGGGGTTACCCATGCCGTTTTTCTCAATAATTTTCACCCATATTGCCGGGACCCCACATTACATTAGAGCCGCAAGCAGTTTTAAATGACTTTTATTCCTTTAGAAATGTCATTTTGTGCAGGGACTGTTCTTAATACGAGAAACACACATCACTTTACAAGCATACTATAGACACCCCTCAGGTACGATATTTAAAGGAATATTTCACTTTTATTTTGCATATTAGCCTTTAAAATTCGCACTTTTGATTTCTCACGTTCGAGTCCCATAGACTTTAACGGTGTTTGAGAGCTTGTGCAAACTTTAGGTCTGTTCGTATGTTCTTGATGTGAACTGAACCGGGGGGTGTTCGGCTCATCCCTAGCACTCGTATATGTCATCCCAATTTTCATCAGTGAGGGTTATGCCGCATACACACGTTCAGACAATCCGGCGGACTTAGTCCGACAAACAACCCGACTTTGTAGCAGAGGTCTGCCGGACTTTCCGAACGAGCGGACCTGCCCACATATGACCGGACTTTTGAAATTAATGGACTTGCCCACACATGGAGTAAAGTTTTTTCATTTTGAACATGGCTCCAGCTAGATGGAACTAGCGAAGGAGGTCTATGTCGCCGCCTCCATCGGTGAGACTGACACCTCGTGAGTATGGATTTAAAGGGCGTGGGGGTCCCCCGCAAAGTCCATAGCAGACCCTTATCCGAGCATGAAGCCCAGCCGGTCAGGAAAGGGGGTGGGGACAAGCAATCGCCCCCCTCCTGAGCCTATCAGGGCCCTGCAGCCCCTCACCCCAAAGCACCTTGTCCCCATGTTGATGAGGACAAGGGCCTCTTCCCGACAACCCTGGCCATTGGTTGTCAGGTTATGTGGGTGGGGGCTTATCAGAATCTCCAGATTCCGGCCCCCTACCCTATGTGAATGAGTATGGGGTAAGATGTACCCCTACCCATTCACCTGGGGAAAAAAGTGTACATAAAAAAACACAATGCAGGTTTTTAAAGTACTTTTTTAGACAGCTCCGGGGGTCTTGTTCCGTCTTCTCGCTGGACTCCTCCGCTATCTTCTGCTCTTCGCCGCACAAAGCGCCCCTGCCATTGCAGGCAGAGAGAGCGCCATGTCAACATTGGAAGAAGAGAAGAAGCAGGAAGAAGAAGCAGAAGAAGCAGAAGGTGGTGGCAACAAGACCAGGCCAATGCTAGTAAAAGAGCTGGAAGAAGAAAGTGAAGGCGACAAGACCGGGCCAACGCTAATAAAAGAGCTGTAGAAGAAAGTGGAGGCCCAGCAAGAAGAACCGAAGAGCGGGACAAGACCCCCGAAGTTGAAAGAAGACCCCTGGACGGCGGCAGTGAAGAAGGAGAAAGCCAGGCTCCTCTGCTAGTAAAAGAGCTAGAAAAAGAGCAGAAGATAGCGGAGGAGTCCAGCGAGAAGAGCCCCGGAGCTGTCTAATAAAGTACTTTAAAAACCTGTGTTGTGTTTTTTTTATGTACATAAAAAAACACAATGCAGGTTTTTAAAGTACTTTTTTAGACAGCTTCGGGGGTCTTGTTCCGTCTTCTCGCCGGACTCTTCCGCTATCTTCTGCTCTTTTGCTAGCTCTTTTACTAGTGGAGGAGCCCGGCTTTCTCCTTCGTCGCCATTGTCATCCGGGGGTCTTCTTCTGACTTCGGGGGTCTTGTCCCGCTCTTCGGTTCTTCTTGCTGGGCCTCCACTTTCTTCTACAGCTCTTTTATTAGCGCTGGCCTGGTCTTGTCGCCTTCACTTTCTTCTTCCAGCTCTTTTACTAGCATTGGCCTGGTCTTGTTGCCACCGCCTTCTGCTTCTTCTGCTTCTTCTTCCTGCTTCTTCTCTTCTTCCAATGTTGACATGGCGCTCTCTCTGCCTGCAATGGCAGGGATGCTTTGTGCGGCGACTTATATAGGGATAAGGGGCAGGGTGATGTCACATGGTGACCCCGCCCCTTATGATGTCACTGTCCCAGCATCCTCCGGGACTGTGATGTTATAAGGGGGAAGAAGGAAGAAGAAGAAGCAGGAAGAAGAAGAAGAAGAAGCAGAAGAAGCAGAAGGCAGCGGCGACAAGACTGGCCAACGCTAGTAAAAGAGCTGGAAGAAGAAAGCGGAGGCCCAGCAAGAAGAACCGAAGAGCAGGACAAGACCCCCAAAGTTGGAAAAAGACCCCCGAAGTCGAAAGAAGACCCCTGGACGGCGGCAGTGAAGAAGGAGAAAGCCAGGCTCCTCTGCTAGTAAAAGAGCTAGAAAAAGAGCAGAAGATAGCGGAGGAGTCCAGCGAGAAGACCCCCGGAGCTGTCTAATAAAGTACTTTAAAAACCTGTGTTGTGTTTTTTTTATGTACACTTTTTTCCCCAGGTGAATGGGTAGGGGTACCCCATACTCATTCACATAGGGTAGGGGGCTTATTAAAGGGGGCTTCTGGATTGTGATAAGCCCCCGTCCCCAGACTCCGACGGACAACCAACGGCCAGGGTTGTCGGGAAGAGGCCCTTGTCCTCATCAACATGGGGACAAGGTGCTTTGGGGTGGGGGGGGGGGGCCGCAGGACAGAGTCTGCAGAGACTGCAGAGTCCAGTGGACAATTTTGAGTGAAGACTTCTTTCTATGTCCGCCGGGAATAAAAAGTCCGCCAGAGCCCAAGTCCGCCAGATAATCTGATCGTGTGTACACGGCATTAGTTGTAGGTCTCCTTCTCATGACAAAGGGGAAGCATCCTTTTGGGGGGGGGGGGAGTCCTCCTAGAGGTGTACATGTATGATATTAGATGTCTTTGTGATGTTGTACATGTGTATAAGGTTTCGAAGGCTGTAAGTTGTCTGTTCCATGTGGTTGAAGGATCTCATGTTATAAGACAGTGTCTCAATTGCCTGTAAGTCCAGAAGGGGAACACGTTGGTACATGATGAGGACACCAAGTGTTCATAGGAGCATATATGTCCTTTATGGAAGAATTGGTGTGCTTCCTCATAGGGCCATTCCTGTTGTAGGAACATGTTGGATTTCCACGCAGCGGCATCAATGGGCCTGGGTATGAGGAATGCATGAAAGAGCCCATAGACTTTTTGAAGGCTACTAATGAGGGGTAAACAAGAGGGGTGTCTTCAGGGTCTGGGGCCAGAGTGGAGGTTCCAGCCAGGGGAATATATGTGTTGGAGTGTGTGTAAATGAGTTTTATAAGGTGACCCAAGCTTTCCCAGACCTGTGGGCTGCCACTAACCCCTGCCTCCTCCCGGCTGCCACATTCCATGCCCTCCTCCTGGCTGAGGTCTTCCTGTGTATGAAAAAGGGACATAGTTTTAGTTTTTGGTTCATCAAACACACACAATTTTCAGATCTTGACTGTTGCAAATTGAATGTTAACAAATAGAAAAGACTATCATTCTGATCTCAGCATTTTTCATTCTTGTGCCAAATATTTTGGCCACTGCTGTCTATTAGGGATGAGCTTCGAGTTCGAGATGAACTCATGTTCGACTTCGACCCTGGTCCTGCCCCAGGGGACATGGATCAATGCAAAAAAATTTTTAAAAACAGACTTTTTTTTTAGGAGCAGTGATTTTAATAATGATTAAAGTGAAACAATAAAAGTGTAATATTCCTTTAAATTTCATACCTGGGGGGTGTCTATAGTATACCTGTGAAGGGGCGCATGTTTCCCGTGCTTAGAACTGTCCCTGCACAAAGTGTCATTTCGCAAGGAAAAAAAGTATTTTAAAATCACTTTCCATTGTCGGCTCCCGTAATACAGAGAACACACAATTCATTATTCATAAAAAAAAAAAGCATGGGGGTTCCCCTAAATTCAATTACCAGGCCTGAAGGCCTGAAGGGTCTGGTATGGATATTTAGGGGGACCCCCACGTCATTTTTTTTTTAAATTTGACATGGGATTCGCCTTAATATCCATACCAGACCTGAAGGGCCTGGTAATTGAATTTAGGGGAACCCCCATGCTTTTTTTTTATCAATGAATGAATTGTCGGCTAATACAGAGAACACTCATTGAGTGTTCTCTGTATTACGGGAGCCGACAATGGAAAGTGATTTTAAAAGACTTTTTTTCCTTGCGAAATGACACTTTGTGCAGGGACAGTTATAAGCATGGGAAACATGCCTTCACAGGCATACTATAGACACCCCCCAGGTACGAAATTTAAAGGAATATTACACTATAATTTATTGTTTCACTTTAATCATTATTAAAATCACTGCTCCTGAAAAAAACTGCAGTTTTTAAAACTTTTTTTGCATTGATCCATGTCCCCTGGGGCAGGACCCGGGTCCCTAAACACTTTTTAGGACAGTAAGTTACATATTAGCCTTTAAAATGAGCACTTTAAATTGTGAACGTTCGAGTCCCATAGACTTTAATAGGGTTCTAAAGTTCACATGAAGTTTAGGTCTGTTCGCAGGTTCTGGTGCGAACCAAACAGGGGGATGTTCAGCTCATCCTTACTGTCTATTGATATGTAAAACACTTAATAAAATCAGCAATTAGTGAGCAAAAAATCAAGTTAACATCATTCATGTTTACTCCAAAAATATGTAGAACAATACTATACCTGGCTCAAGCTGGGCTCCTCCACTTCTTCCTGTCTGGAAGTCCCAGGTTGGGCGTCGGAAGCATCAGCAGAGGTGGAACGAAGCATAGAAGGAAGCGTGCAAGGAAGAGTGGAGACTGATTCCCTGACCCCAGTCTGGTCTGACAGAAAATGCAGCCTCTCATAGTACCACATTCTGGGGACATAAACGTCATCTGCTGCAGCTCCAGATTTCATGGACTCCTGGACCTTCTTGCACTCCCTCAGATATGTACTGCTCAGGCCACCAATTTTTGCTTTTAAATAGTTGATGTCTGCCCTGGGGACCACCGGCTTCACCAACTTGCCATAGACAGGGCAGCTCCCTGTACTTGTCTATGAATAGGGGGAGGAAACTATGGTTGTTGAACCGGTCCATATTCTCTGCAAGACACAACACAAGACAAACCCTAATGCCAGGTTAAACTCTCCTAATCTTGTCCCAATATAAGCCTCAATCTAGAAGAAGTATAGGCTAGTGATGTACCAAGTTAAAATTGTACCTTTGTTCGAACGATTGGCACTTCAGTTCCTCCTACCTCCTCCTACCTACCTCACAGATACGACACACATGTGTTACGTTTTATATACAGTGCGCATGCGTGAAACTCCGCCCACCCCTGATGTTCTTTCTAGTCTATTCAGTGGGGAGAGCACATGGCGGAGACACAGCAGGTGCACACTATTTATTCCACTAACGAGGAGGAGGAGGACAAGGAAAGCCCAGAACCAGAAATGTCCCAATCCCGGAGGAGAAGATTTAAGGACTCAAATATGTCTTTTGGAGAGATGTTGGAAATGGTGGACATATTGAAGAGGAATGACTATGATGGGACTATGATGGGAAGTATGGACCTTACCCAAACCCAAATATCAGAAAGGCCAAGATCATGACTAAAGTTGTGAAGAGTCTGCAGAAGAAGGAAACGCTGGTCAGACCTGAAACTGAGGGAGCACGATCAGTACAGAAGGATCAAGCGAGTTCTTCAAAAAAGTAAGTAGTTGTGGTATGTTCATATTATTATTTTTATTGCTTATATACTGCTCCATGTGCTTTTATTTAATGTTGTACAGTTTAAAATGGCCACTTTCAGGCTCATGGGTTCAATCGTTCGTAGTAAACATTGTTCGTTTCGCCCACTTCAAAGACAATAATTTTGAAAGTTGCACTTAATTACATTTGTTCATGCCCATTTCTAGTTAAAGGAAGTTTGTTGTCTAGAGGGGTTAGTAACAGAATGAAATGCAAACTTGATTCAGTGTAAAGGAGAGGACACTCAGTAGGTGTTTACACATCTGCACACTAGTGTGGGACACCAGAACACCCTTTTTATTAGGGTGTCCCACACACGTGCTCCAGTGGATACTATAGGGGTGTCTCCATCTGTCAAACTTGCACAAAACAGGCAAGTATTACAGTTTTTGAAAGTCTCACAAATAATGTTTTCAGCTTTGAACTCTGACAAAAAAGACAATTGTACAACACTTACAAGCAATGTTTCATATTCCTATTTCTGCTCTCATATATCTGTGTGCTAAGTATTCCTTTTTTACATTCTCATAGGGGAGAGAAGACTCGAGACGTATGAGGACACCAGGGACCCCACACCTCCCAAAGAAGGGGAAATACCAAAAGCACAAGCAGAGGAGGAGGAGGAAGGAGAGGTTGTTAAAATTGGGGAAATTGGCATCACAACAGGTGAGTGTCTGAGACCACAGCTTCAGGTAAGGTAATTGATGTACGCCTGCATATTTATAATACATGGTGTGTTTTTTGGTTTATTTTTAGTTGATGTGGATGTTGTGGAAGAAGAATCGCATTTTACCAGTGAAAGTGCCCAGATCATCATTGGGGAGATAATGGGGTGCAATCGCGATTTAGATAATCTCAAGAAAAACATCAATGATGTTCAACAAAAAATGAAGAACATCATTGTTGTGATTAAAATGGTATTTCTATATACCTGACAAAGACCAGTTAGGGGTATAACTAGCGCAATTACAATACTCACAAAACCCTTTACTTAACACTGCAGTATTAAGGAGACAACATCTTGGCCTACACAAGAAGGTGATGAGTCAAGAATATAGTTCAGCAGTTGTCTGGTTTATTGTGGGAGGGGCTGCATTTTATATGCAGCCTTATCAGCCAATCATTGCATAGAACATGGGTGTGGTTAATACAGAGGCGTACATTACATATCAACATTACATATCATCATTACATATCATTAATTATGTCGTCTGCTTCTGAATCACAGTCATGAGATATGTGGCCCAGACATATTGTGACACAATTTCTTTATTTAGACAGTACAGAATAAAACTGCCTATGCAAGCTATATTTTCCTATATGCATGTTTTATAGAAAAACTGCTACAGTCTGCAGATACAGAGTTTAACCACTTAAGGACCGCTGTATTGCCAATGTACGTCATTACAATGGCACAGGCAGGCACAAGCACGTACATGTACGTGCCTGCCTTCCAGCGGGTGGGGGATCCAATCGGACCCCCTCCCGCTGGATACGGCGGTCCGTTTCCCTCCAGGAGCGATCCGTGACAAACCCCCCCCCCCCGATCCCCCCCCCGATCGCCCCCCGATCCCCCCCCCCCCCCCAGTCACAGTGTCACTGATTGCATTAATCATTTCTTTACTGATCAATGCATTCAGTGTCAGTTGTAAAAGTAAAAACTGTCAGGGCAGTTAGTGTTAGGTCCAGGGTAGCCCCCTATCACCCCCCAATAAAGATTTAACCCCCTGATTGCCCCTAGATTTAACCCTTTCACCCCCTTTTGCCAGTGTCACTAAGCGATAATTTTTCTGATCGCTGCATCAGTGTCGCTACTGTCGCTAGGTAGCTAGTTATTTTTTTAGGTTCACCGCCAGGTTTTTATATCGCTAGGTACCTCGATATACCACCCAATAATGGTTTTAACATCCTGATTGCCCCTAGTTAACCCTTTCACCCCCTTTTGCCACTGTCACTAAGTGATCATTTTTCTGATCGCTGCATCAGTGTCGCTACTGTCGCTAGGTAGCTAGTTATTTTTTTAGGTTCACCGCCAGGTTTTTATAGCGCTAGGTACCCCGATATACTACCCAATAATGGTTTTAACATCCTGATTGCCCCTAGTTAACCCTTTCACCCCCTTTTGCCACTGTCACTAAGCGATCATTTTTCTGATCGCTGCATTAGTGTCGCTACTGTCGCTAGGTAGCTAGTTATTTTTTTAGGTTCACCGCCAGGTTTTTATATCGCTAGATACCCCGATATACTACCCAATAATGGTTTTAACATCCTGATTGCCCCTAGTTAACCCTTTCACCCCCTTTTGCCAGTGTCACTAAGCGATCATTTTTCTGATCGCTGCATCAGTGTCGCTACTGTCGCTAGGTAGCTAGTTATTTTTTTAGGTTCACCGCCAGGTTTTTATAGCGCTAGGTACCCCGATATACTACCCAATAATGGTTTTAACCCCCTGATTACCCCTAGTTAACCCCTTCACCCCCTTTTGCCACTGTCACTAAGCGATAATTTTTCTGATCACTGCATTAGTGTCGCTACTGTCGCTAGGTAGCTAGTTATTTTTTTAGGTTCACCGCCAGGTTTTTATATCGCTAGGTACCCCGATATACTACCCAATAATGATTTAACCCCCTGATTGCCCCTAGTTAACCCTTTCACCCCCTTTTGCCAGTGTCACTAAGCAATCATTTTTCTGATCGCTGCATCAGTGTCGCTACTGTCGCTAGGTAGCTAGTTATTTTTTTAGGTTCACCGCCAGGTTTTTATAGCGCTAGGTACCCCGATATACTACCCAATAATGGTTTTAACCCCTGATTGCCCCTAGTTAACCCTTTCACCAGTGATCACAGTATAAGTGTCACTGGTGACGCTGGTTAGCCAGTTAGTTATTTAGGTTCCCCGTCAGGTTTTTATATAGCGCCAGGGACCCCCATATACTACCTAATAAAAATTTGAACCCCCTGATTGCCCCTAGTTAACCCTTTCACCACTGATCACCGTATAAGTGTTACGGGTGACTCTGGTTAGTTTGCTTTTTATAGCATCAGGGCACCCACCATTTATTACCCAATAAAGGTTTAACCCCCTGATCACCCGGCGGGTGATATCAATTAGGTTTTAGGGTCAGGGTCTGCGTCACCCCAGGCAGCGCTAGGTTAGTGCCAGTACCGCTAACACCCATGCGCAAAGCATACACCTCCCGTAGTGGTATAGAATCTGAACAGATCAATATCTGATCTGATCAGATCTATACTAGCATCCCCAGCAGTTCAGGGTTCCAAAAAAACGCATTGTTAGCGGGATCAGCCCAGATACCTGCTAGCACCTGCGTTTTGCCCCTCTGCCCAGCCCACCCAAGTGCAGTATCGATCGATCACTGTCACTTACAAAACACTAAACACATAACTGCAGTGATCGCAGAGTCAGGCCTGATCCCTGCGATCGCTAACAGTTTTTTTGGTAGCATTTTATATTTAAATCCGGAAGGCAGTGCTTGGTTTTCGGGGTCCTGTACGTGGCTAGGCTCCCAAAAAGTCCCCCACATGTGGTATCCCCGTACTCAGGAGAAGCAGCAGAATTTATTTTGGGGTGTAATTTGACTTATGCCCATAGCATGTGTGAGCAATATATCATTTAGTGACAACTTTGTGCAAAAAAAAAAAAAGTTTGTAATATTCCCGCAACTTTTGGCAAAATATAAAATATTCCATGTACTCAACATGCCTCTCAGTAAATAGCTTGGGGTATCTACTTTCCAAAATGGGGTCATTTTTGGGGGTTTTGTGCTATTTTGGCATTTTATGGCCTTCGAAACTGTGATAGGTAGTGAGGAGTTAAATCAAAAATTTGCACCCTTAGAAATCCTGAAGGTGGTGATTGGTTTTCGGGGTGCCGTGCGCGACTAGACTCCCAAAAAGTCCCACACATGTGGTATCCCCATACTCGGGAGAAGTAGTGGAATATATTTTGGGGTGCAATTCCACATATAACCATGGCATGTGTGAGCAATATATCATTTAGTGACAACTTTTTGTAAAATTATTTTTTTTTTTTTTTGTCATTATTCAATCACTTGGGACAAAAAAAAATATTCAATGGTCTCAACATGGCCCTCAGCAAATAGCTTGGGGTGTCTACTTTCCAAAATGGGGTCATTTGGGGGGGTTTTGTGCCATCTTGGCATTTTATGGCCTTCAAAACTGTGATAGGTAGTGATAGGTAGTGAGGAGTAAAATAAAAAATGTATGCCCTTAGAAATCCTGAAGGCGGTGCTTGGATTTCGGGGTCCCGTACGCGGCTAGGCTCCCAAAAAGTCCCACACATGTGGTATCCCCGTACTCAGGAGAAACAGCAGAATGTATTTTGGGGTGTCATTTCACATATGCCCATAGCATGTGTGAGCAAGATATCATTTAGTGACAACTTTGTGCAAAAAAAAAAAGTTTGGAATATTCCCGCAACTTGTGGCAAAATATAAAATTTTCCATGGACTCAACATGCCTCTCAGTAAATAGCTTGGGGTGTCTTCTTTCCAAAATGGGGTCATTTGGGGGGTTTTGTGCTATTTTGGCATTTTATGGCCTTCGAAACTGTGATAGGTAGTGAGGAGTGAAATCAAAAATTTGCACCCTTAGAAATCCTGAAGGTGGTGATTGGTTTTCGGGGTGCCGTGCGCAACTAGACTCCCAAAAAGCCCCACACAAGTGGTATCCCCATACTCGGGAGAAGTAGCGGAATATATTTTGGGGTGCAATTCCACATATAGCCATGGCATGTGTGAGCAATATATCATTTAGTGACAACTTTTTTTTTTTGTCATTATTCAATCCCTTAGGACAAAAAAAAAAAATATTCAATGGGCTCAACATACCCATCAGCAATTTCCTTGGGGTGTCTACTTTCCAAAATGGGGTCATTTGGGGGGGGTTTGTACTGCCCTGCCATTTTAGCACCTCAAGAAATGAGATAGGCAGTCATAAATTAAAAGCTGTGTAAATTCCAGAAAATGTACTCTAGTTTGTAGACGCTACAACTTTTGCGCAAACCAAAAAATATACGCTTATTGACATTTTTTTTACTAAAGACATGTGGCTGAATAAATTTTGCCCTCAATGTATGACTAAAATTTAGTTTATTAGATTTTTCTTATAACAAAAAGAATAAAATATATTTTTTTTTCAAAATTTTTGCTCTTTTTCCATTTATATCGCAAAAAAAAAAAAATCGCAGAGGCAATCAAATACCATCAAAAGAAAGCTCTATTTGTGGGAAGAAAAGGACGCAAATTTCGTTTGGGTGCAATATTGCATGACCGCGCAATTACCAGTTAAAGCAGCGCAGTGCGAAATTGGAAAAAGACCTCTGGTCCTTAAGGTGTTTATTGGTCCGGGGCTGTAGTGGTTAAGCTAACTAGTAAGGTTAACCCAAGTTGATCTTATATGAACTTATAAAGATGGAGTCACTCTTGTTCATAATGATGTTTTAGGGAGAATCTGAAACACCCAAAACTGGCTAGCATCCATTTTATTTAAAAAAAAAAAAACAGTTTTATATTTTGACAAAAGCCAAATTTGGAAGATGTACACAGTGTGTCAACATGTGCTTTCTCTCATCATGGTGGATCAATGTACGTGTTTTTGTGGGTGCAACCCCTTACTCGCTACTAAAGTGGCTGAGGTGAAAGGGTTGCACCCCCAAAACACGTACATTGATCTCCCATGATGGGAGATAGCATAATAATAGGCATGGCATCAGAATAATAAGAATAATAATAGGCATGGCATCAGAAGGAAAATGCCCAGTTTGAATCGCAATTTGTGTGCATCTTCCAAATTTGGCTTTTACAGGGGTGACACCCCATTTGATGAAGGCAATATCAACACAGTTTGGACATACTCATGCCTGATATTGTCTTCATTTTTCAAAGTTGAACTTTGTAAGTTCCTGAGTTATGTATGTTATGCTTTGATAGATGCCTGCTTCCATAAAAAGGGCAAGTTATATTAATGTTACCAAAAATAATGTTATATACACCAAATTTGTTGGTTTGTTGAAAAACCCTTTTATAAACACACATGTGAATGTGCTTTGAGTAAAAAGTTTAATTATCACCAATGTGTGGCTTCCCTTTTCAAAAGCAGTATTTGTAGTAAAGTTGTTTTTTTCTGTGACAATGGGGGTTATTTACTAAAGGCAAATCCACCTTGCACTCCAAGTGCAGTTTCAGGTGCACTTTTGCAATGCACTTGCAGTGCATAGTGAATTTGCCTTTAGTAAATAACACCCAAAGTGCTTTATAATTTCCCCCAATAACGCCAATATCATGACTCCACACATTTCTGCCATGGTGCTGAAACTGAGGAATATTTTTGTCAGTAACAACTACATAACTACATAACAACTACATAACATAACATAGTAACAACTACATACATTAACAACAAAAACAAGGTGTGTGTGTAGCAGACCTACAACATTATAAAATTATCTTAAGAAGAGACTGTCACCTTATCTCACACAGAAATTTGGTGTGCACCGTTAAAGAAAAAGGCCCAAAAAAAATAAAAATAAAAGAAAGCTAGGAGACACCTAAAACAAACCCTAGCAGTAAATGAAAATGAATATTATTGCAGTTTGAAAGTAAAATTTATTTAAAAAATGCCTCAGACATTGTCTGGTATATCAATGCCCCCCCCCCCTACCCGCAAAGTACTTCATGTATCGGTTTCTGACCTCGTGGATGCTTTGGGGGGGGGTAAGCCAGGACGGCCAGCTTCAAGGGCTATCAGGTTGGCATGTTCTGGTAAGTCTGCGTCAGGCCCAACTGAGGCCACATAGTTCAGAGAGTACTTTTTTTAAAAAATTATGCAGAATGCAGCAGGAAAGCACAATATGGTTCAGTTTATATTCCACCATGTGAATGGATGTCAAAAATAGGCGGAACCGGCTGGCCATTATCTCAAAAGTGTTCTCCACTACTCTTCTGGCTCTGGCCAGCCGGTAATTAAAAGCCCTCTGGTTCGGGGTGACGGTCCTCATCGGGAATGGCCGCATCAGAGGGTCCCCCAGAGCAAATGCTTCATCTGCGACGAAGACAAAGGGGAGTCCTTCCACATTCTCCTCTGGAGGTGGCAAGCCCAAACTGCCACTCTGGAGATGCCAGTAGAACTCCGTCTGCGCGATCACTCCACCATCTGACATCCGGCCCTTTTTGCCCCACGTCCACATACAGGAAGTTGTATGTCACTGACACCACTGCCAACATCACGATAGTATTATACCCCTTGTAATTATAATAGTAGGACCCTGAGTTGGGGGGTGAAACGATGCAGTTGTGTTTCCCATCAATTGCACCTCCACAATTGGGAAAGTCACAATGGATGGCAAAGTGTGAGGCCACAGTCTGCCATTCCTGTGGCATTGAAGGAAACTGTGGAATCAAACATGAAAAAAAAATAGTCATTTTGCACATCAACATTGCAAGTAGATTAGACACAAACATTTTTGGAAATGAGTATTTAAAGCCAAAAGTATAAGGTCCCCTTATCAGATTCCTCACCCCATCTGATGGCCCATTGCAAAAAATTAGGGGGAGGGATGTTTTTGACAGGTAACCCTCTCCACTTCATTGAGAGCTGAATGCATAAATAATGTGTGATACTTTGGCCAGCCCCTCTTTTCTTACACTATTGGCAGCTCACTGGACAGGTAAGACGTGTCATAATCCAAAAAAATAAAACAATGAACAAATGAAAGTACATTTTTACATTCTGCTATTATCTATCAAGATAATAATAGGATAAAAAACGTTAAACAGTATTTGAAAGTATTGAGGCAGGCCCTTGCACTACATGCTTTGGTGAATTAATCCATAAATCTGACCACAAAAGAGGTAGGTTTAGTGTGTATGGGTGTGGCAAAGTCAGCAGAGGATTGCTATCAGCTGACTTAGCAGTTGGGGGAGGGGGGTTCCTAATGAGTTTGGCCCACCAAAAAAAGCCTCTGGCACTCTACATGAATTTAAGGACACACATAACATTTATACACATTTTAGGAGGTGATTAGGGGAAAGCACTACTATGGAGCTGACAAAATACATTGCTAAGTGACTAGGCTAGAGGTTTTTTTATGGGCCCAGAAGAGCATGCTGGGGAGGTTAGTGAAGGCAAATATACATGAAGGACAAAAAAGGAACTTTAAAAGCTTCCAGCATGCATGAGGACAAAGGGGCACAACATATTACAGCATATTACAATCCTGGTAATTAGGGAACGATGAAAGGAATACAATACATTAGCAAAACATTAAATACATAGAATGTGATGTTAAAGGAGAAATCTGCAGGACCTGAATGATGGCAGAACAGGTCTCTGGAATCATGATCCCCAGAGCCTGGGGGGAGATGCCTGTTGAGAACTTGTGGTCCTGAAGACTTCTCCCTGTCGCCAAGTACCGCAACGTGGCAACTAGCCTCTGCTCCGGAGTGATGGCTTGCCTCATGCAGTTATCCTGCCTGCTGATATAAGGGGTCAGCAAAGCCAGCCGTGAAAACTGGGTCCTTCATCCTGAGATAATTCCTGAAATCCTCAGTATTATGCTCCGGGATCTCACGAAGGCATGTGCAAGAATTGGTCACACTGGAGCAACCAATTCTTGCTCCATGAACTCCTCCTCGCCCTGTTCATGGACTGGCCTTGGGTCAAAGCTAAAAGCCCAATACCAAGCCCCTGCACAGCACGAACTCTACGACGAGAACGTGCATGCAACATGGCTTCAAAACGGACAGTTGGTCAGAATGGACTAACAGAAAGCACCAATAAACAGCAAGACCTAAAGGGACGAACTGAAAACATGAAACGAGTGGACAATGAGCACTGAAAATCAAAGAGTACTATAAAATATAGGCCGCAATGACAAACAAATATGAACTAACTACACGCACTGATAAGCAGGTACGCACCCACAAGCACAAACTGTAGAGCAGTAATGATCTGAAGCACAAGTCTGAAAAGCGCAAATCGTCTCTAACCAAACTTCTACTAACACACGATAAACACAAGATCAGCAGAAGGAGCCCAAAGGGTGCCGCACGTGGTGCTGAACTTCCATTTTATAGTCCCGTCGTATGCGGTTTACGTCACCATGTTCTTGATGATCGGAAATTCCGACAACTTTGTCCGACTACGTGTATGCAACACAAGTTTCGGACAAAATCCGTCAGAAAAAATCCGACGGATTTTGTGGTCGGAATGGCCGACCGTGTGTACAAGGCATTAGTCTTAGCACGTGTGTATTTGATACATGGGGCGTTGTTCTTCGAAATGAAAGACGTGCAGGCTTTTTTGTATAGTGCAAAAAAGGACGGGGGAAGGTGAATTGGGATTGTCTGCATTAGGTAGAGTAGGTGGGGAAGAATGATCATTTTTACTAGGTCTGAGTGTCCAAACCAGGATATGTTAAGGCTGGCCCATTCTTTCAAATTCAATTGGATCCTGGTGAGTGTAGGTAAGAAATTGTGGTGATTGAGGTCAGACAATCTCCTGGTTATGTGGATGCCCAGGTAGGAAATGTAGTCCTTCTTCCATATGAATGGGAAGGACTCCTGGCAATCATTTACTTCTTGTTGGGGAAGTAAGATGTTCAGGGCTAGGGATGAGCCGAACACCCCCGGTTTGGTTTGCACCAGAACTTTCGAACGGACTGAAAATTTGTGCGAACTTTGGAACCCCATTGAAGTCTATGGGACTCGAACGTTCGAAATAAAAAGTGCTAATTTTAATGGCTAATAAGCAAGATATTGTCCTAAAAAGGGTTTGAGGACCCGGCTCCTGCCCCAGGGGACATGGGTCGATGGCATTTTTTTTTTAAAACTGCAGTTTTTTCGGGAGCACTGATATTAATGACAATTAAAGTGAAAAAAAAGTGAAATATTCCTTTAAATATCGTGCCTGGGGGGTGTCTATAGTATGCCTGTGAAGTGGCACGTGTTTCCTGTGTTTAGAACAGTCTCTGCACAAAATGACATTTAATGGAAAAAAAGTCATTTAAAACTGCTTGTGGTTTTAATGTCATGTCTGGTTCCGGCAATACGGATAAAAATCATTGAGAAAAAAATGGCATGGGTAGCCCCCCCTGCCCATTACCAGCCCCTTTGGGTCTTGTACGGATATTAAGGGGAACCCCGTACCTAAATAAAAAAAAGGAAAGGCGTAGGGCCCCCAGGCCCTATATACTCAGGACAGCGGTATACAGGCGGTGCAAACAAGATAGGGACTGTGTAGGTTTGTTGTGTTAAGTATAATCTCTTTGCAATTTTGAACTGGTACATTTTTAAAGTGTAGCTCCAGTCAAAAAATCTATTTTTAAGCTTTTTGGAAAATATAGGGAAGGGTTATAGTTACATAGTTAGTAAGGTTGAATTAAGACACCAGTCCATCCAGTTCAACCTGAGTGAGTGTCTGCAATTGTCACTATCCCAGTACCTTGCACACCTACATCGGTCCCTACCCTCAAGGAGCCCACAATCCAAGGTCCCCATTCATATACTAGGGCCAATTTGGGACAGAAGCCAACTAACCTACCTGCTTGTCTTTGGAGTGTGGGGGGAAACCGGAGTACCCAGAGGAAACCCATGCAGGCACAGGGAGAACATGCAAACTCCAGGCAGGTGGTGTCGTGGTTGGGATTCAAACCAGTGACCCATTTTACTGCTAGGTGAGAGTGCTAGCCACTTCACCCCTGTATAATTTTTTTGGCCGTCCGTCTTTTTTCATCTCACTTCCTGTTGTCTCCTTCTGTTTGCAAGTAGGAGACGTTTGTAAGTTGGATGTTTGAAAGTAAGGGCCTGCCTTATATGCTCTGCAGAAATGTGGGCCTAAGGTGTTGGTGTTGCCACAACACTGTAAGACCCCTTAAAGTGACTCTTGGTGGGCACTGGAGTGTCCTGCTATGAACGATTATATCAAGAATTGTAATTACATGCCATTGTTGAACAGTGGTAGAAAAATTGGGCCTTTGGTGGTTGTGGTGGTGGTGCTGGTGCCACAACACTATAAGTCCTCACAGTTACTCTCGGTGGGCGCAGAACCGGTCCTACTGTAAAAAATTATATCAAGAATTGTAATTATATGCCCCTGTTAAATAGTGGCTGAAAAATTGGGCCTTAGGCACTGCTTGCTGGTACCACGACACTGCAACCTCTCCCAGATACTCTAGTTGGAGTGCAGGAATGAGTCCTGCTGCAAAGCATTGCATCAACAATTGCATTACATGCCCCTGTTAAACAGGGGCTGAAAAATTAAGCCTTAGGCACTGGTGCTGGTGCCACGACACTGCAACCTCTCCCATATACTCTAGTTGGAGTGCAGGAATGAGCCCTGCTGCAAAGCATTGCATGAAAAATTGTATTATATGCCCTTGTTAAACAGGGGCTGAAAAATTGGGCTGGTGGCGTCACCCAGAACCAAAAATGTTCTTCCAAGCTATCAGCAGGATCATTGAGGAGGAAGACGTAGTCAATTAACATAACAGAACAGTCAATCAGCATCAGCATAGGCAGTCTGGAAGGGAAATTACATTTCAAAAAAAGTTACATCAGCTTCAGGTGTTTGGTAGCTGGTGGTGATCCAAGACTGATTCATCTTTATGAAGGTCAGTCGATCAACAGAGTCGGTGGAAAGGCACACTCTGTGATCGGTTACAAAGCCTACAGCAGCACTGTATTCCGAAAGAACGCTGGATGCAGGACAGACCAGTAGCTCAATTGCATACTGTGCAAGCTCTGGCCAGTGATCTATCCTCAAGACCCAGTAATCCAGAGGATTTTTCGGTGGAAAAGGTGTCTAAGTCTGATCTTGCCCCTAGGTATTCCTGCACCATGTAAATCAGATGCTGGCAATGGTTGCTGGAACCAATCATACCTTGGGGCTGCGGACTAACAAATTGTCTGAACGCATCAGTCAGATGGCCACCTTCTCCACCGCTCCTTCTGTGACCGACCGAAGCCTCAGCAACACGTTGTCCAGGACCAGGAGTTTGTAACCTCCCAGTCTCTGGGAACGTGTTGCAAGACCTCCCGGAGATGTTTCATCCTCTGCTCCCTTTGCGACGGCAAGATAAGGTCCGCAACCTTACCCTTGTACCATGGATCAAGGAGAGTGGCCAGCCAGTAATGGTCCCTCTTATTGATCCTAAGAATACAAGGATCCTTCCGCAAGCTTTGCAGGATCAGGGAGGCCATGCAGCATAGGTTAGCTGAGGGCTTCAGTCCGGAGTCCTCTGGGTCACTAAGGACAACATGATCCGCAGCCACCTCCTCCCAGGCATGTACAAGTCCACGGGTTTCTGTCTGGATAAAGGGGGCCTTGAGAGGCAAGGAAGTCTTCCTCTTCCTGCCTCTGTTCTGCCTCAAGTGCCCTGTCCATTATTCCATGCAGCGTGTGGAAGCATTATTCCTCCAACAGGTGGACAAGAGGTACAGGGTCACTGATGCATGCACTGTCACTACTCACCATCCTCATGGCCTCCTTAAATGGTGACAGGACAGTGCATGCATCCCTGATCATACCCCATTGGCGTGGTGAAAATAAACCAAGCTCCCCTGACCCTGTCCTGGTGCCGTAGTCGCACAGGTACTCATTGATGGCCCTCTGCTGCCTGTGCAGCCGCTGCAGCATGGCCAACGTTGAGTTCCACCCAGTGGGCATGTCACATATAAGGCGGTTCTTGGGCAGGTTTAACTCCATTTGGAGCTCAGCCAGCCGAGCACTGGCATTAAATGATTGGCGGATATGCACATAGACTTTCCTGGCCTGCCTTTAGGATATCCTGTAAGCTCGGGTACCTGCCCAAGAACCACTGCACCACCAGGTTAAGGATGTGAGCCACACTGGGCACATGGGTCAGTTGTCCCTGTCGGAGGGCGGAGAGGAGGTTGGTGCCATTGTCGCAAACCACCATTCCTGGCTTAAGCTGACATGGTGTCAACCTCTCGGCCTGTCCATGCAGAGCTGACAAAATATTTGGCCCAGTGTGGCTCCTGTCCCCCAAACAAACCAGCGCAAGCACGGCATGGCATCGTTTTGCCTGCGTACTTGCGTAGCCCCTTGAACGCCTATGGAGCACTGCTGGTTCCGAAGACAAAGCACTGGAAGAGGCCATGGAGGAAGAAGAAGAGGAGGGGTTGGAGGAGAGAGGTGTGTCACAACCAGTAGTAGCATTTTGGAGGCGTGGTGGCGGAACAACCTCCAACACTACTGCACCTTGTCCTGTATCCTTCCCAGCTGCCAGAAGAGTGACCCAATGGGCCGTGAAGGATAGGTAACGTCCCTGTCCATGCCTGCTGGACCATGAGTCATGCACATTATGCACCTTACCGCTAACCGCCCTGTCCAGCGAGGCATGGACATTGCCTTACACATGCCGGTAGAGAGCCGGAATTGCCTTCTATGAGAAAAAGTGACGTTTGGGGACCTGCCACTGAGGAACCGCACATTGCACAAACTCACAGAAGGGGGCAGAGTCTACCAACTGAAAAAGCAGCAGTTGAAGTGCTAGCAATTTAGCCAAGCTAGCATTCAACCGCTGGACATATGGATGGTTGGGAGTGAACTTCTTTCGATGGTCCAGCAGCTGGGGCATGGAAATTTGCCTGCTACAATCAGACGTGTGTGTACTGCTAGCAGAGTGCCCCTAAGGTACTTGGCTGTGACACACCTAATTCTACACTTCATTCCTCTCAGTGCAGGTTTCAGAGAGGACTGAAAGTCTAATGGGGTTGGAGATCCCAGCTTATGAGGAGCAAGGAGAGGTCCGCTTTGTTCTTTGGTGTGGGTCTTTAAGGTATGCTTGCCAACGAGCTGCATGGCAGGTCAACATATGTCTGGTCAAGCATGTGGTGCCCAAGCGGCTGATGTTTTGGCCACGTGAGATACGCTTGAGACATATGTTGCAAATAGCAGCGGTGTGATCTGATGCACTTGTCTCAAAAAAGGCCCACACGTCCTCGGCCTCCTTCCCTAGGGAGATGCTTAAAGCATATGTAGTCACGATCCCGAAACCGGGTAAAGAGCCCACAACTCCGGCTAATTTTAGGCCAATATCTCTACTTAATACTGATGTTAAGGTCTATGCAAAGATTTTAGCGCTTACATTGCTCCCGATACTTCCATCTATTATTAACCCTGATCAGTCGGGCTTCACTACGGGCAGACAGGCATTGGATGCCACCAGAAGGGTCATCAATGTCGTCCAGTATGCAAGGGCCTGTCGGGCGCCTTCTCTGCTCCTCTCTTTGGATGCGGAGAAGGCGTTCGACAGGATCCACTGGGGATACATGAAACAGGTTTTGATGAAGTTTGGTTTCTCAGGCCCCATACTTTCGGCAGTGCTGGCCTTGTACTCTTCTCCTTGTGCACAGGTTTACACATCTAATATGTTGTCATCAGTTTTTGATGTATTTAATGGTACGAGACAGGGGTGCCCCCTGTCCCCCTCCATTTTCAATCTCCTCATTGAGCCACTGGCGGAGAGGGTGAGGTCCGACCCCTCCATCACTGGCTTCAGAGTTCAGGGCAGGGAACACGTGTTGAATTTATTTGCCGATGACATTATTTTATTTCTAACCACCCCAGACATCTCTCTTAGACGGGTTCATCAGACCCTGAAAGAGTTTGGAGACATCTCTTTCTATAAAATTAATTCAACTAAATCTTTAATCCTGGGTCTGGACATTCCCCCTCCCCTAGAGGCTGCATTAAAAAAGGAATTCCCCTATAGTTGGAGCACGGAACACATTACCTACCTGGGAATTAAGGTAACAAAAGAATTAAAACAATTGGCCCCTTCTAATTTTTCTTCCTTACTGACAAAACTTAAAGCTGAAACCGCCCAACTGAACAAAACTGAATTGACCTGGACAGGAAGGCTAGCCACCTTTAAAATGATTATTTTACCACAAATTCTGTATATGTTCCGAACCCTCCCAATCCCCCTAGGGGATGTTCATTTTGGTCCCTTTAATGCGCTACTCAGACAATTCATTTGGAGAGGCAAAAAACCAAGATGTGCTAAATCACTACTGGTGAAGCATAGACGGCCTTATATAACAAAGGAGTTAAATTTATTGCTGATTTATAAACTGACTCTGGACCTATTGACTTTGACGTGCTTCAGAAACGATATGGCCTTCTACCCTCAGATAGATATACCCACTACCGAGTGATGCATTGCTTAGGATCCATAAAATCGCACCAGGTGCTCATCCCTAAGGTTGCTTGGAAGTTCTATAACTCTAGTTTCCTAGCCCGAGGTGGGATTTCCCTTTTCTATAATATTTACCAAAACAAGTTAGAATTTATTAAATCCCGCCCCTACATGTTGTGGGAGAGAGATATGAGCACTACATTTACGCTTCAGCAATGGAAAGAAGCCTTCCGAGCCATCTATGCCTCTTCCAAATCCGTTAACCACTGGGAACTATCACAAAAAATCGCCCTAAGATGGTATCTCACACCCTATAAAATATCTAAGTTTGACCGTGGGGGGTCCCCGTTGTGCTGGAGACGGTGTGGAGATATTGGGAATTTATACCACGTGTTTTGGAGCTGTAGGAGCCTGACTAGCTTCTGGAACTCCCTGTTCCACGTTGTGTCCAGCATATCGGGAATCATAACTAGACCTAACCCCTCCCTAGCTATACTGAACATAGGAATAAACAATTTTCCCCCGGGGTCCAGAGTAGTGATAACACACATTCTTTTGGTGGCTCATACACTAATAGCGAAATATTGGAAGTCCGATTATGCCCCGAAAGTATCTGAAGTCCTGGCTACCACCCAAACCCACTTTGTATATGAAACCTTAATTGCTAGTAGACAAGGTAATAGAATGAAGACGATTAGTAAATGGCAAGTGTGGACAAAATGGTACAAACCTGCTTGACCCTACTAAGTGATACAGACGTAATAGTTGGAGATGACCACCAGACCAAAGACCCATTACCCCCCATTTTTCTTTTCTTTCTCTTTCCCTTATACCCCGTTTCTTTCCCTCCCTCCCTTCCCCTTTCCTCCATTTTGACTACCTACTGTCTTATATCAAAGCAGAGAGAATAGTACTCACCATTGCGAAAAATTGGAAAGTATAATATACAGTTTGTAATAGCAACCCAATGTGAAATTGATATCATACTTGTGCTCTGCCAATTGATATATGGATTTTTTCTACTTAAGAGAATTGTACATTTCCTTGTCATCCCTATTATTTGTTATCTTCTTTTTTTGTATTTTTTTTATTCATCTCTTCTTGTACAAGTTATATGTAAAATTTTAATAAAAACGAATTGGAAAAAAAAAAAAAAAAGGCCCACACCAACACACAGAGACAGCGCCCTGCACAGGCAGAGCTCTACGGTGTGATTC
Source organism: Lithobates pipiens (assembly GCF_037356315.1). Taxonomy (NCBI): domain Eukaryota; kingdom Metazoa; phylum Chordata; class Amphibia; order Anura; family Ranidae; genus Lithobates; species Lithobates pipiens. The sequence continues at coordinate 212,957,549 of NW_027507784.1, forward strand.
AGTCAATGATGCTGCTCCTAAGCTGGCCCCTGGAGGGCATCCTGCCTCATTGGAGATGTGCCTCCTCCTCCTCTTCTCTCCTATCAGGCACCCACGTGGAGTCAGTGACCTCATCATCCCCTCCCTCTTCATCGCTGGAGCAAACCTGGCAGTATGCTGCAGCTGGTGGAACATGACTGCCAGATTGCTGTCCTTCTTGAGCATCCCCTCTCTCTGCACTCACGCTACTGCCTTCCTCTAGCTGGGTATCATCATCAGAGCCTTCAAAATACTGGGCATCCTCCTGGAGCATGTACCCAACACTGTGCTCAAACAGTTCGGGGGACTCCTCAGGAGGACATGGTGGGTCTAGGGAAGGAGTGATTGATGACATTGAGACGAGGGAAGAGGGCACGTTGGCAGCTGCTTTGCTAGTACCCTGAGCCTGGGTGAGAGAGGATGAGGAGGATGAGGAGGGCTTGGTCATCCACTCTACCAAGTCTTCGGCATGATGCATGAACACGTCCACATGCCAAAAATAAGGACAAGCGTGTCCAATGGCCTACCAGACATAGTAATGGCCTGCAGGGAGATGGGAAAACCAGCAATTGGGTAGTGTATACTGTGATGGAGTTACACAACACCCACTTTAACTCCTGCAGATGCCTGTATTAGAGAACACCAGCAATAAAGGGTAGATACAGGTGTATACTGTGCTGGAGGCACACAACACCAACTTTATCTCCTGCAGATGCCTGTATTAGAGAACACCAGCAAAAAAGGGTAGCTCAAGGTGTGTACTGTGCTGGAGGCACACAACACCCACTTTAACTCCTGCAGATGCCTGAGAAAAGAACACACTGTCCCTGCCTATCCTTCTCTCCATGCACGCTGGAACACATTACACAATGCCCCCGCGCTGGTGGCCATATATATATAGTGTGGGGCGTGTACTAAACCCCATGAGCTATAATTGGCCACAGGCATCCTGTGACTTTGAATTTCCTATTCACTATGGTAATCCCTTTAATATCTGAATCTGCTCTCAGTTTATTTAAGAGGGGTTCTAATATCAGAACGAAAATTAGGGGGGAGAGAGGGCATCTTTGTCGTGTCCCATTGCTAATGGTAAAAGCCTCCGACAGGTGGCCATTCATTTTCACCCTCGCAGAGGGGTTGGAATATCATGCTGTGATGTGAGTATACATATGTTGTTGGAGGATGATTCCTTTCAGTATCTCTTGCATGTAATCCCAGGCCCCTCTGTCAAACACCTTCTCTGCATCTAGGGAGAGGAGGAAACATTGAGTCTTGGATGAAGTAAGCCAATGATGTAAGTTTAGTGTGTGCGTGGTGTTATCTCTTGCCTACCAATCTGGTATGAAACCTACGTGATAGGAGAATATAAGGCTGGGTATGAGAGGTAGAAACCTCTTGGCTAGTATTTTGATGTATAGTTTTATGTCCCCATTTATCAATGATATGGGTCTGTAGTTGGAGGCATGTGTTGGGTTACCGCCCTTCAGGATGACAACTATATGGGCCTCTAACATTCTACCCGGGCAGGTTTGAGGGTGGGCAAGGATGTTGAATGTTGTTAGCATGTTAGGTGATAAGACATCTAGGAAGCACTTGTAATATTGGAATGGAAGGCGATCAGGCCCGGGGATTTTCCCTATTTTCATTTGGTTGATAGCCATGTTTAGTTCCTCCGCAGCAAGAGGGCTTTCCAAATCTTCAGACTGTTGGGTGGTGATTGGATTGGGCAAAACTGGGCTATAAACACCTGTAGTTGGAGGATTGGGGTCTGGGTGGTCATGTAATAGGTTATAAAGGTTGGAGTAGAACGTTTCAAATTGTTTGGCTATATCCTCATTTCTGGAGAAAAGCTTGCCTTGTTTGTCCTGTTTAAGATCTCTCTTTATTGCACAAAATCGGATTACTTCACAATAGGTATCATCTATTCCACCATCAGTAGATGAGTGGAAATCCAAAGTGAATAAATGTATTTTGTTTGAGAAACATACAGTTGCAAAAAAAGTATGTGAACCCTTTTGGAATGATATGGTTTTCTGCACAAATTGGTCATAAAATGTGATCTGATCTTCATCCAAGTCACAACAATAGACAATCAGAGTCTGCTTAAACTAATAACACACAAAGAATTAAATGTTACCATGTTGAACACACCAGTATTGGGGCGGCACAGTGGTGTAGTGTGTAGCACTCTCACCTAGCACTAAAAAGGGTCGCTGGTTCAAATCCCAACCACGACACCATCCACCCGGAGCCCACACACCCCACCCACGCGGGCCCCCCCCCCAGGCACCCCAGCCCCCCCATACCCCAAAGACACACAGGCAGGCCAATCAGCCCCTGTCCAAAAATTGGCCCTAGTATATGAATGGGGACCCTGGACCGTGGGCCCCCTGAGGGCAGAGACCAATGTGAGTGTGCAATGTACAGGGATAGGGACAATTGTAGACACTCACTCAGGTTGAACTGGATAGACTGGTGTCTTTATTCAACCTTACTAACTATGTATATGTATGTAACACCATGTAGACATTCACAGTGTGGGTGGAAAAAGCATGTGAACCCTTGGATTTAATAACTGGTTGAACCTCCTTTGGCAGCAATAACTTCAACCAAATGTTTCTTGTATTTGCAGATCAGACATGCACAACGGTCAGAAGTAATTCTTGACCATTCCTCTTTACAGAACTGGTTCAGTTCAGCAATATTCTTGGGATGTCTGGTGTAAATCGCTTTCCTGAGGTCATGCCACAGCATCTCAATCAGGTTGAGGTCAGGACTCTGACTGGGCCACTCCAGAAGGTGCATTTTCTTCTATTTAAGCCATTCTGTTGTTGATTTACTTCTATGCTTTGTGCCGTTGTCCTGTTGCAACACCCATCTTCTGTTGAGCTTCAGCTGGTGGACAGATGGCCTTAAGTTCTCCTGCAAAATGTCTTGATAAACTTGGGAATTTATTTTTCCTTCAATGATAGCAATCCGTCCAGGCCCTGATGCAGAAAAGCAGCCCCAAACCATGATGCCCCCAACACTATTCTTCACAGTTGGGGTGCAGTTTTGATGTTGGTGTGCTGTGCCTCTTTTTCTCCACAGATAGTGTTGTGTGTTTCTTCCAAACAAGTCAACTTTTAATTGTTTGTGTGTTATTAGTTTAAATAGGCTGTGATTGTCTATTGTTGTGACTTAGATGAAGATCAGATCACATTTTATGACCAATTTGTGCAGAAATCCAAATCATTCCAAAAGGGTTCACATACTTATTTTTGCAATTGTACCTCTCTCGCAATGCTCTACATAAGTTTGCTGCAATATGGTTTTGTTGGATAGACTGGATGGATCTGTCTATTCCTCTTTGTTGAGAAAGTTGCTCTCGTTATTTGTGGGATATTTATTAGTTTGCCAAGTATGTTAGAGGGGTATAGGTGTTACATTGATATATTTATTTAATGGTAACTTATGGGCTGTGTACAGTATTCCTTATCTAAACAATAGAATAAGCAGCGCTAAATATAAATCCACACCAGTGAATTCAAATGTATTAAAAACTATAGACCCAGTCCAGTGAACATGAATTACTAAATGTTACTACACTGTGCAAACCCTGCCCCGAGCATACAGAAATAGAGAAAATTAATTAATAGTTTGTATCAAAATCAATTAAACACAAATTATTATATAGTGCATGTCACCAGATGAATAGTGATAACAAATATATACGATCTGTTGAAAAATATACCCTGTGACTAAATATTATTCAACACTAAAAATAAATAAACAAATAACGAGAATCAAATGAATTGTTTCAAGTTCTATCAAACAATGTCCACTTCCTAAAAACATTGTTACCAACACCACTGTGAAAGCTCCTGAGAACATAATATAATGTATCCCAGCAAAATCATAGTCCATACGTTGAATCTTCAGATCATAATCCAAATAATGGAATAGTGAAAAAAAAGTTTAACCAGTGTGTCTTGAATAAACAGCAGATTACATCTACACTCCTCCACCACACCGCTCTAGATGTGACTCCTCTCCCCTTATGTGATTACACTCACCCGCTGTATATGCCTCACACTTTCGTGTTTGCCTGAATGTGCTTTTCCCCTTTACAGGGTTTAAATGGGATATCCAAGTTTCCACTCCAGAATGCAGGGCTAGTGGCATGGCTGTTCTCATAGATGCCACAGATGTTTCCATAGGTGTCACGGCTGTTCCCATAGATACTCTCATGCAACAAAGAAAAGATTTGCTTCAATAGCGTGATACAGTATAAAACTTTTTAATCACACATAAAAAACTCCCACATTGCACTCACATCAAAGGATGAATAAACACGCCAAATCTAAAAATTCACAGCACTCTTGAATAACCCATACTAAAGCATAGGTGGTCATGGCGGACCCAGGATATGCGGGAATGATGGATAGTCTCTCACTGCTCCTTAACTGTACTGCCGCTTTACAAGGATCAATGTAAGATGTTCAACATCCTATATGTATCTCTCTCATTCGCCTAGTAGCCAAAATCCGACATGTTTCGTCATAAAATTGACTTAATCATGGACCTGGTCACTAGGCAAGACAAACTGACTTATATTTTCCCCAAACTGCTCTCAATGGGCGGTGTCTAATCACCACACATGCGCATCACCTGTGTCCCCATTCCATCAATGCTTCAGTTCACACTGCTCATTAATACAGAGTCAATCCATGATGCAATCTAACAAGCTTTTAAAAAATTATATGTAAATATCATTCCAACAATCCAAAACTCAATTGCACAAAAGTAAAAGTAGATTAATACTCTATACAGATATTGGTAGTGAATAGTAGAGGAGAATTTCCACAAAGGGAGTCGCTCTTAACATATCAATCTGCATCGGCATATATAGCGTCCTATCTCCCCCAATTTCTATTGTTATACTATATCAGATGCTACATGCATTGGAGAAGGGGGGGGGGGTGACCTGCAGACTTAAAATAAACAAATTGGAAATGGGTTTTATTGATATCTATATCTCCATTAAGGAGAGCTAAATACCACACATGAGACGAATATAATGAATGCGTTCAAAAATGCCTTATAACTTAATAACATCTGACCCATTTACATGGATCATGCCAGCATGCAGGGAAATACACCTGCATTAACCCACATGTATATATCACTAATTAAGTCGCTGGTCCTATTTAAACTAAAATTACAAAACTATATAAAAATACATATATCCATATATCCATATATGTGTGATCACACTGCTTGCAGTGCGCGTGCAACACACGTATATACATAACGATAGCATATATAAACTAATACACAATGACAATTCATTGTATATAAAAATTACAGAAAACGAAAGCCATGCTGCAACAATAACATCCAGCCTGATCAAAAATTGCTGATGAAGCAACCCTAGATGAAATTCAATATTCGTCCCTCTTGGAGGGAGACACACCAAAAAGGGTCCACCGAATATATCCAACTGGGTCGGTGATCTGTCATAGAAGAATGCTCGGTGGACCCTTTTTGATGTGTCTCTCTCCAAGAGGGATGAATATTGAATTTGATCTAGGGTTGCTTCATCAGCAATTTTTGATCAGGCTGGATGTTATTGTTGCAGCACGGCTTTCTTTTTCTGTCATTTTTCTCGTTCAAAATTTTTTATTTTATGTTAAAATAAATTACATGTACAGAATATAAGACAAATTATGTGATACCAGAAAAAAAAGTAGACATATTGAAGTACGGATGATACAAAGCAAAGAAGAATTTCAAGATATTCTCGTGGGAATAACAATGGCCTTATATATTTTAGAATTTGAAAACATTCTTATAGCTGAGTTTTAAACATTTTAATCCCAAAAAAATATAAATATGTCTAAAAGAAAATATATGATTTTAAAGTTTTGACCATAACTTCTAAAGTATGTTTATAGTAAGTATTATATAGTAAGGGAAGAACATAAAAGGTATATAGGAGGGGAAGGGGAGGGAATAATTCTCAGGAGGAGGTTTTATATATCATCTAATGTTGTAATTCTATAAAAAATCTTAATCACCATAACAATAAAACTCAGTTGTCAATATTATCTGACGTATAATATTTAATTCAGGGTTTCCATATGATATCAAACTTTGTCATCTGGTTTTTATCTATAGCGTCCATTTTAGCATGGATGAAAGATTCATTCATTCTACGTTTGGTTTCTGCAATATTCACCACATCTGTTTTCCACGCATTGGCTATAGTCTGCTTTGCGGCTATCAGGAGTGTAAGAACAAATTTGAACTGTTTCTGATTCAGAAAGGCTGGTTTTAAATTAAGGAGAGCTAGAATTGGGTCTGGAAAAATTGGACGATCAAAACATTTTGTAATTATCAGAAAGATCTTTTTCCAAAATGATTGTACAATTGAGCAATGCCACCAGGTATGTATATAGGTACCTTTTTCTGGACAGCCACGAAAGCAGAGGCCAGTGTTGTCTGTTGAGAATTTGGCGATTCTCGCAGGAACCAAATACCAGCGTGTTAGAACTTTATATGATGATTCAGACGCCAATATATTTATAGAGGAAGATTTTGTGAAAGACCATATGTTGGACCAAGACCTAGAATCGATCGTACAATCCAAATCTTTTTCCCACTTGGCCACATATTTAGGTAAACAGTATTAGAATTAGATATCAATTGTGTATACAATGATGTCATACGACCTTTAGCATGTGGTTCCTTGAGACAAAATCTTTCAAATTGAGAAATATTATGTAAGTTTACATTTAAATTGAGAAGAGGAGTATAAAAATCTTTGATTTGGAGATATCTGAATATTTCTGATTGTGGAAGCTTACATAATTCACATAGATCTGTAAAAGATTTTATTGATGTAGTTGAAGTTAAATTATATAGACAAGTGATACCAGCCTTAGACCAAGCTTTAAAGGTTTTGTGATATTTCCAGGCTGGGTAAAAAGTCGGATTCTTGTGGAAAGATAATAGCGGATTTTGTGGAGATTGCAAACCATGTGAATTTCTATACCTATCCCATATAGATAGAGAGTGCTTAGAAATGGGGTTATTTATAGACTTAATATATTGTTTATAGGAAGAGGATCACAGTCTACAGCTTCAATGAGGACCCATAAAGGAATCTCTGTAGAAGAGTGATATTTTGATAATTGAGATAATTGAGCTGCCTTATAATATATGTTAAAGTCTGGGAATCCCAAACCACCCAAAGTCTGGGTTTTATTTTCCCCCAAGTAAATTTCGTTACTTTTTGTTGAATCAGCCTAAGAAAATATGCAGGAATATGAATCGGGAGAGTTCTGAATAAATATAAAAATTTCGGAAGAACAGACATTTTTGTGATATTGATTTTCCCAAACCATGATATCGGCATTGATGACCAATTAGATAACGACCTTGTAATATTTTTTAATAGAGCTGGGTAATTAGCTGCAAATAAATCGGAGGGGTTAGGAGTAAACTGAACACCCAGATATGGGAGGCTATGATCTACCCACTTAAAGGGTAGTGAATTTTGTAAAGATTGTTTATCTTTTTCGACAAGTGAAATGTTTAATGCTGAAGATTTTTGAATATTGACCTTAAGGCCCGAAATAAATGAGAATTCTTGTAGTACAACCATAAGATTTGGGGCCGAAACATGTGGAGAAGATAGAAAAAGGAGAATATCGTCTGCGAATAAACAGAGCTTATGATGAAAGCCACCCATTTCAATACCTGTTATAGTGGGTTCCATCCTAATTCTTTGTGCTAAAGGTTCAATGAGTAAAGCAAATAATAATGGCGAAAGTGGACATCCTTGACGAGTCCCCCTCAGTATATTAAACTCGTCCGATTTGTACCCTGCATATCTGATATAAGCTTTGGGATCTTGATACAAATTAGAGATCCATCGTAAAAAATGAGGGCCGAATCCCCATTTGGAAAGGGTATAGTTCATATATGAGAGAAAAAGAGTGGGCTGCGCTACAGAAAATAAATGAACTAAAAAAATATACCCATGTGAAAACTCACAAAAAAGTTTGAACTTAGTGGTATATTTGTCGCAAACTAAAAGAAAAATTGGAATGCGACAAAAATAAAAATCTACAGATTTTGAGATTTCTAAAGATAGAAAATGCTATGTCAGTAAAAATAGCAAATACTCATAGTGTAGTTAGACAAAGAGTACACTTAATAGAAGTGAATAATCAAATGAATGTGAACAAATGCAAGCAAAACTCTGCTAACAAAGCCCAAACATAAATAAAACAAATATATTGCACCTAATAGTATCTGAAGATTAAAATTAGGTATCAGAAAGTATGTGTAACAAAACTGAAGAACACCTTAAGTGATATTCATAATATAGAGTGAACCTGCAAAAAAGATCAAATAATATAACAAAAAAAATTTTTCTTATTTTAGAACAATCGTGAAACAATGTAACAACCAATAATCCGTTAACTTATAACATTAGTGAAACGTGAATATGGGGATTGTTTAAGAATACAATGAGAATGGAGCAATGTTCAAAAAGTCCATATACAGTCTCTGTTTGTAAAGTTTCCCACAGTGAAGTAGTGACAGTAGAGCTATCCAACACGAACGTGACTTGTGCTCAGCCTCCACCAATGATATTAATGCCGCTTACCAGAAACAGATGGTTCCTTATTACAGAGAACCATGTAGAGCAGTTGACTGATTCCCCCAGTCAAGGGTCTGCACGAATGGAATATAAGGGACTTCGGAGCCCGCTCGTCTCTCGATACAATCCCGTTCGTGGGTTTACATAAAAGGCAATGAGACTCACAATAGTGTAAAACCCAAATATAACTTTTAATCGAACGAAAAAGACAAATGCGCACTTACAGAAATGAAGATTAAAACGATCGTTACAGCAAAACCGAGCCGGCCGGTCTCAGTTAGCGCCCGTTACACCGAAAACATACAGCACGAGATGGTGGCGTCAGGACGTCGCTCCTCCTCCCTACGCGTTTCGTCACTATAGGACGTGGTCACGGGGTACGGGCGGCGTCCTGACGCACCGCTTAAATAGAACAAATAATAAACCAAGCCTCGGTTTGACCCCGAGATCGAAACGAAAAACGCCATATTGGTTTAGGGAAATTGGCAATACTACTGCCAGAAAGCGGCCTTCATATTGATTGAATAAACCCAGCATATATAAACCTTAAAAAAAATTATTAAAATATGAATGTAAATATCTATATACATCCACAAAGAATATGCATTCAATAGAAAAGATAAATAAAAATAAAAATAAAAAAATTTATACTATTTGCCCATAAAGGTACAAATAATATGAAACAAAAATAATATGGTTACCGATGTGGCCATCTTATTACCATATTATTTTTGTTTCATATTATTTGTACCTTTATGGGCAAATAGTATAAATTTTTTTATTTTTATTTTTATTTATCTTTTCTATTGAATGCATATTCTTTGTGGATGTATATAGATATTTACATTCATATTTTAATAATTTTTTTTAAGGTTTATATATGCTGGGTTTATTCAATCAATATGAAGGCCGCTTTCTGGCAGTAGTATTGCCAATTTCCCTAAACCAATATGGCGTTTTTCGTTTCGATCTCGGGGTCAAACCGAGGCTTGGTTTATTATTTGTTCTATTTAAGCGGTGCGTCAGGACGCCGCCCGTACCCCGTGACCACGTCCTATAGTGACGAAACGCGTAGGGAGGAGGAGCGACGTCCTGACGCCACCATCTCGTGCTGTATGTTTTCGGTGTAACGGGCGCTAACTGAGACCGGCCGGCTCGGTTTTGCTGTAACGATCGTTTTAATCTTCATTTCTGTAAGTGCGCATTTGTCTTTTTCGTTCGATTAAAAGTTATATTTGGGTTTTACACTATTGTGAGTCTCATTGCCTTTTATGTAAACCCACGAACGGGATTGTATCGAGAGACGAGCGGGCTCCGAAGTCCCTTATATTCCATTCGTGCAGACCCTTGACTGGGGGAATCAGTCAACTGCTCTACATGGTTCTCTGTAATAAGGAACCATCTGTTTCTGGTAAGCGGCATTAATATCATTGGTGGAGGCTGAGCACAAGTCACGTTCGTGTTGGATAGCTCTACTGTCACTACTTCACTGTGGGAAACTTTACAAACAGAGACTGTATATGGACTTTTTGAACATTGCTCCATTCTCATTGTATTCTTAAACAATCCCCATATTCACGTTTCACTAATGTTATAAGTTAACGGATTATTGGTTGTTACATTGTTTCACGATTGTTCTAAAATAAGAAAATTTTTTTTTGTTATATTATTTGATCTTTTTTGCAGGTTCACTCTATATTATGAATATCACTTAAGGTGTTCTTCAGTTTTGTTACACATACTTTCTGATACCTAATTTTAATCTTCAGATACTATTAGGTGCAATATATTTGTTTTATTTATGTTTGGGCTTTGTTAGCAGAGTTTTGCTTGCATTTGTTTACATTCATTTGATTATTCACTTCTATTAAGTGTACTCTTTGTCTAACTACACTATGAGTATTTGCTATTTTTACTGACATAGCATTTTCTATCTTTAGAAATCTCAAAATCTGTAGATTTTTATTTTTGTCGCATTCCAATTTTTCTTTTAGTTTGCGACAAATATACCACTAAGTTCAAACTTTTTTGTGAGTTTTCACATGGGTATATTTTTTTAGTTCATTTATTTTCTGTAGCGCAGCCCACTCTTTTTCTCTTGTATGCCAAATGTAGTATAACATTTGGGTTGCTGCTTTTCTTTTTAGGTTTTTGTTTAACTTTCTCTGTCAAGCGCGGCGTTCCTCTATTTTCCGTTATAGTTCATATATGACCAAGATACTGTGTCAAAAGCTTTCATAATATCTAAAGAAAGAAAACAAGTGGGAATACATATTTTTTTAGCGGCATGTGACAGGAGTGTTGCACGTCTAATATTATCTCCTGCTTGACGTAATGGAATGAAGCCCACTTGATCACGATGTATTAGATTGCCTATAATAGTATTTAATCTGTTAGCTAGAATTTTGGCTAAAATTTTTATGTCCAAATTTAATAACGAAATAGGGCGATAATTAGACCATATTGAATCGTCTGTGTGAGGTTTAGGGAGCATACAGATAATTGCAGTTAGGGTTTCTCTTCTAAAAGAATGACCTTCCAAAAGGGAATTAAAAGTGTTTGTCAAGACTGGAGATAGGGTGTCTACAAACGTTTTGTAATACAGCGCAGAAAAACCATCAGGACCTGGCCTTTTATTTAGTTTCAGATTTTTGATAACTTCAGATACCTCTATAATTGACACTGGTTCCTCCATCATTTCCATTTGTGTTTTAGATAGTGTCGGTAGAGATATATGAGAGAAAAAATCATTTGCTTTAGAAGGGTCCAACTCATTATTAGAAGAGTATACATTTTTTAATTGTGTTTTGAATTTTTGTAATATTTTTAAAGGATTATTTGTATATACCCCCCTAGAGATTTTCAAACGTATCGGTTTCGTTGGGTTCTGGCAGGATTTTAATGCCGTGGCTAATAGTGTGTGAGGTTTATTCGCATTGATATAGAAATTGTGTTGAGATCTCTTGATGGTTTTATCCGCTGCTTCAGTAAGGAATAGATCAAATTCCAATTTAGCTTTGTCAAGATTTATTTTAGATAAAGAAGAAGGGTTATTTTGGAATGCTGTGTGACATTTATTGAAATTTGTTTCTAAAGTCTGACAAAGGATTTTCCGCTCTCTGTTGAATATGTTTGCTTGCTGTAGACATATGCCACGGAGAACAGGTTTGTGTGCTTCCCATAATGTAGTCGGAGAAACGTCAGGTGTGGAGTTATATTTTATATAATCTTTGAGCGCAATTTCAATATTATTTTTATGAGCTGGATTTTTGAGTAGGAAATCTCTTAATATCCATGTTGGATCTTTTTTTTTTGGAATTATAGAGGCAACAGTAATGTAGCCTGCACTATGATCGGACCATGGGATGGGAATAATTTTTGTAGATATTATTTCTGGAGTTAGCCCTATGGACATAAATATATGGTCTATCCTAGAGAATGAGCGATGAGGGAACGAGTAATGTGTGTATTGTCTCTTGGTTGGATTCAATTCTCTCCAAGTATCTACTAGGTTATGTTTTGTAATTAGTTTTGATAAGAGTTGTTTGTCTGCTGTATGTGACTGTGGGATTGGTAAATTTATCCAAAAATGGGAATATGGTCTGATTAGAATCTCCACATAGAATTGTAGTACCTATTTTGTGGTGTTCTATAGTTTGAAATAAATGAGAAAGAAAAGAAATAGGATTTTTGTTAGGAGCGTAGTATGATGTAATGGTGATAGCGGTATCAAGTAGGTGTCCTTTAAGAATCAAGTAACGACCTTCTGGATCCTTGATTTCCTTCATTAGTGAAAATGGTGTATTGCGATGGAAAGCTATAAGCACGCCTCGTTTTTTAGAAGAGGCCGAAGCTGTGTATACTTGGGGGTAGTCTTTACTGAAAAATTTGGGAGTGGATTGTGACGCAAAATGAGTCTCTTGGAGGCAAACTATATGTGCTTTCTTGGATGAAAATGTGCGGAAGGCTTTAGTGCGTTTGTGTGGAACATTTAGTCCCTGAGTATTTAATGATATGATGTTTAATGGGGCCATGGAGTTGGGAAAAGTAAATATGTGTTGGGGGGGGCGTGGCTCGGCGGCGTTCCGAGATGGCGGCGTAGTTCTGGAGCTCCTGTCCGCGAGGCCCAGCGCACAGTAACCACGGCGGGGAAAAGAAGCCAGAAACACAGCGGTAAGCAGGGGCCATCACAGGGAATGTCGGCAGCTAGGTCCCGCTCCCCGTCGGAGCAGCATATCCAGCCAAATAGACAAATACCGGACCTCTTCCGCGCGAGGCCTAGAGGCGGCTCGCAAGCCGCGGCCTCGAGTAGATCGCGCTCCCACAGCAGGAGTCCGCTACGCCCGAGGGCAGACCCCGAGCCTCAAATGCTAACTATAGACGATCTAAGGAGCGTAGCCGCCGACATTAAAGGGACGCTATCCGCCGCGATTGCTGATTTAAGGGAGGACATTCATTCCATGTCAGTCAGAGTTGATGAAATCGAATCTGTCCAGGCCCGCCATGATGCCTCCCTGTGCCATGTCCAGCAGATTACTGAGTCCCACGCCATCCATCTGCGAGATATCAATAGGCACATGGAGGATTTGGACAATAGGGGGAGACGTTGGAACCTTAGGGTGAGAGGCCCCCCCGAATCAGTCGATTTTGATCACCTCTCACAAGCAGTTACCCACATTTTTAATGATCTGCTGGAAAGACCCCTGGAAACTATCGTGGCCTTCGAACGCATTCACCGAGCTCTTCGCCCGAGGGGTAGAGATACAGACCCCCCGAGAGACGCAATATGCTGTCTAATAGACTTTCAGCTAAAGGAAGAGATCCTCCGCAAAGCCCGGGAGAGAAATCAGCTCACGTACAGGGGAGCCACCATTAAAATTTTTCAGGACCTCTCTGGTATCACGTTGCAATGCAGGAGGGAGCTATGGCCTCTCCTGGAGGTTCTCCGGCGTAGAGACGTCCAGTACCGCTGGAAATTCCCTTTTGGCCTGTCAGCTTCTCATCAGGGCTGTAGCACAACCCTTAGGGTACCAGAGGACTTAGACCACTTCTGCGCAGCCCTAGATATTCCTGCAGTGGATCTACCTGATTGGTACAGCGATTTCAAGCTCCCTTCTTTAACAAGTGTTTCCTCCATGGAAGGTTTGGAGGTGGCGGGTAACTTCCACATGGGCCGTCGGCACAGAGACCCCCAACAACCTCCCCCTCCTCGTTCTCCACGGAGGCCCCCGGACGCCCCACAAAATGGCAGTCCCACCGCATCTCCAGCTCACCGAAGGCCTAGACACAATTGACCAGGTACTCAGTGTGCCCTTACGTACATGACCTGACTTATTTGCCCTGAGATTGCTCGATTATTTCCCTGAAACCAGCTGCCCCTCCTCGGAACAGACTTACCTATAACGTGTCCATGTTGGCCCGGGCAGAACTGGAAGCCCTACAATCGGACTTTCCTAACCTCACTCAATGATCCTTTCTTCCTATGGTAGACTTGGTCTCCCCATACAGACTAACCCCTGCTCACATAGACTTCTGGTTCCTCATCAGACTGACTCTTTGTCCACGAGGCAATTTTGTTTCCATAGACATTTCTACAGAAGACCCTCACTCCTTTGCACTGTATGACATGGAAAACTCTTAACACAAGGACTATATATTAGGGGTGGAAAAGGGAAGGTTATGTGCTACATTGGTGCTACGACTCCTTCCCTCCCCCACCATGTCCTTCCCTTTTTATTATTCCCTTCTATCACCCTTGCCTATACCTTCTCATCCTCTTTTCCTTTAAACCTTTGCCTACTTTAACTCCCCTCTCTCACCCCCTTGCCTGTCTCTTCTGTTCTCGGGCTACAGAACTTGGCAACTGGTGATATAATCTAGATGCTATATTGTATATCATTGGTTCTGTTTCATATCGCAGTCCAGTTCACAATAAAGATTTTTGCCGTTGGGTAGCACCCGAGGGGAAGGAATCTGGAATAGTGTATCGGAGGGCGAGTCCCTCCCCTGATCGGAAGATCCCCAAATTGTAGAGAACGTTCGCCAGGTATTCAATCATCTATGTTTCGCATTTGGGCCCAAACCCTTGTTCCGCCTGACGCACCAGGCAATCTGGTCGCTTAAGTTTTGATACGGTTTATGAGATGTATGACATGCATAGATTCCTTCCCCTCGGGGTTTATTGATTTCTTTTTTCTTTCTTTGTGTCCAGCGGTTTGGGTGCTAGAATAATGGTTCCAACGTTGTGGCTTCGTTATTTTGTTTGGTTTTTTGTTATACAAAATGTTTTTTTTCTCTTGATAACTTCATGGGTGCCAACAAGGCGATTGTTTGCTCAATTTAAAGTCTTGTTATACACCAGCTATGTTCTACTACAGGTTATTTAGGCTGTTGCTCCCAGTACCATAACCATACACTGCCCCTACACAGGTCATCCCCTATGCGTACTAGTCTATCTCAACCATATAACAGTCAACTTCGCTCATGATTTAGGCCGTTTCAATCGTTGGGCGCAAACTCTGAATCCCGGGTATTCGGTACACCTTAAGTATTACCACCTTCCACTGGAAGACACCATTCCACGTCTTACCCTAAGCACACTGTTTTTATGTGTGACTTCCAGTGGACGCACAAACCCTCTAGTGTTCAGTTTAACCTTTAGTGGGCTACCCCTCCCATTTCCTTGTTGCTTCTAATGACATAGACCTCCTTCTAGCTCTTTTGTAGGGGTTGAATATGGAAGTGAGATAAAGTTGCTCGTGGCCCCTTTCTCCCTTCTTGGCTCTCCACCTGTTGTATATGACACCCCGCCATCTATCTGTCACTTTAGGCCTTATCAGGACCCAGAGCTCGTTTCCCCTTGTGTTACTCCGTCCGCCACCCCCACACAACGGACGCTGGTAGTCCCTGTTGACCGTACCGAATTTGGATTCGTCGAGAGGGTTGACGAGCTCAACCTACTCTTCGGCTTGACCCTTCTTTCCCCGCTCCTCATTCCGTAAAGACCCATCTATCCAGACCACCACCCCTCCCTCCTTCCTTTCTCCCCCCCCCCTTTTTTTTTGTTGTTGTCTGTCCTCTTCTTAGTTCCTCCCCTCTACTGAAAATGCCTGCCACTACCCCAAGCCAACAGTACGATAGTCTGAAACTAGTATCTTTGAATGTAAAAGGGCTTAATATCCCGGAGAAACGCACTCAAGTGCTCTCCCTCATGCGAACTTTGCAGGCAGACATTGTCTTCCTGCAAGAAACTCATTTCTGCTCTAAGTCAATCCCGAAATTATTTAGCCCTAGGTTCCCCATCTGCTATCATGCCACTTCCCCCACCTCAAAATGCAAGGGGGTATCCATTCTTCTTGCTAAGAACTCCCACATTCAAATAACGGATACACTAGCTGACGAACAAGGTAGGTTCATCTTCATCAAGGGAACGTTTAGAAATAGGAACATCACACTGGCTAATATTTATAGTCCTTTTTTTTTTTATATATATTCTTTATTTAAACTTCAAGGAGGTTACAGAGTCAAGTTACACATAGCTTCATAATTACATACAGGCATGCATCAATTCTCAGCCCATCTTAATCTCTACCAAAAGATACTGTTTCCCTGATTTGAATAACTAAAAACCCTTATTTATCACTACTGTTATTGGATATTCCACTTTCCCTCCTTTTATTTTAATTTTTTTCCCCCCTACCCTCCCCCCTTACAAAAAAAAAAAAAAAAATTAAACTTTTTTTTACCCTTCTTACCCCCCATGAATATAGATTTCTTAATCCCTCCACCTGGTGATTTCCTTATCATTCCCTGTTCCCCAGCAGTTTCTTTCCCTCATCTGAAGAGAGAAAAGCATTCCATACCGCCCATATCCTGGCATACTGTTCACTTCTGTCCTGGGCCGAGTATATTAAATCTTCCACAGCCCCCACCATCCTCACTTTATTTAACCACATTGCTATTGTTGGTGGTTTAGAGTCTTTCCAAGAGCGGGCAATACAACCCTTGGCCTCATTAACCATGTGACACAGTACCGAGCTCTTATATTTTCTCATTGGGATATGTGAGAGGTGCAGCAGAAAATAAGCCGGGTCATCCAGTATTCGATATTCTGTAAATTTTTGCATAATTTTTTGCACGTCTCTCCAATACTGTTTGATCCTGGGACAGGTCCAGAAAATATGTAATAAAGTCCCCCGACCCCGTTGCACCTCCAACATTGATCTGAAGCTCCAGGGAAAAACCTATGGAGCTTCGATGGAGTGTAATACCACCTTGTCAACAACTTATAATTTAATTCCTGAATTCTAGTACAGATTGATGTATTTAACGAGAGGTTTCATCTTCTGACGTTGATCTGATGAGAGTGTCCTGTCTAAGTCCCTTTCCCACTTTGCAAAGCATGGCATCTCATAATTATCTGGGGGGGCTATGAGCATTGTATATATCTTTGATATCGTTCGAGACAGAGGTTCCTTCTCTTCACAGTATATTTCAAATCTAGTTAGATCTTGTTTGTAGTTTATTGCTGGACCTAATGACTCAAAAAAGTGCCGAAGCTGCATTGCCTGCCAATCCTTCACTTCAAATTGGCCCCCCTGTTGAGTCAGTATGGTCACTGTTGGCCAGGAACTGGATTGCAGAAAATGTGATACCTGAACATACCCCCTTTCCCGCAAACTCTTAAAATCCCTCCTCTCCATTCCTGGTTCGAAACTGGGATTGCCTAGCACCGGAACTAATGGGGAATGTGCTGACGAGAATTTTGGGTTCTGACTAATTTTAAACCCTATTTGCAATGTTGGGCCTATAAGAGGGTGTTTTTTCATAGATTCCGGTAATTTTGTATAGCACCAGATCGCTCTTCGAAGGGGTACTGTACACATTTCTTGCTCTAATTCTATCCATATCTTAAATTCTGTATGTCGGCACCAGTCAATAATCCTCCCAATATGAACTGCTTTATAATATTTAAGTAAATCTGGTACTGCTAAGCCTCCGTCTTTTTTTAGCATGGTCATTCGGTTTCTACTGATCCTCGGTCGCTTACCTGCCCAAATAAATTTCTTAAAAACCGTGTCTATTTTACGGAAGAAAGCAGGTGGGATTTCTATCGGTAAGGCCTGTAATATATACAGAAATTTTGGCAAAATACTCATTTTGATGGAATTGCAACGACCAAACCATGAATGCCGTCCCAATTGCCATTTCTCTAACAATGTTCTGACTGCCTTAACCACTTCAGCTCCGGACCAATAAACACCTTAAGGACCAGAGGTCTTTTTGCAATTTCGCACTGCGCTGCTTTAACTGGTAATTGCGCGGTCATGCAATATTGCACCCAAACGAAATTTGCGTCCTTTTCTTCCCACAAATAGAGCTTTCTTTTGATGGTATTTGATTGCCTCTGCGATTTTTTTTTTTTGCGATATAAATGGAAAAAGAGCGAAAATTTTGAAAAAAAAAGATATTTTCTTCTTTTTGTTATAAGAAAAATCGAATAAACTAAATTTTAGTCATACATTGAGGGCAAAATTTATTCAGCCACATGTCTTTAGTAAAAAAAATGTCAATAAGCGTATATTTTTTGGTTTGCGCAAAAGTTATAGCGTCTACAAACTAGAGTACATTTTCTGGAATTTACACAGCTTTTAATTTATGACTGCCGATCTCATTTCTTGAGGTGCTAAAATGGCAGGGCAGTACAAATCCCCCCCAAATGACCCCATTTTGGAAAGTAGACACCCCAAGGAAATTGCTGATGGGTATGTTGAGCCCATTGAATATTTTTTTTTTTTGTCCTAAGGGATTGAATAATGACAAAAAAAAAAAAATATTTTTTTTTTACAAAAAGTTGTCACTAAATGATATATTGCTCACACATGCCATGGTTATATGTGAAATGACACCCCAAAATACATTCTGCTGCTTCTCCCGAGTACGGGGATACCACATGTGTGGGACTTTTTGGGAGTCTAGTCGCGCACGGCACCCCGAAAACCAATCACCACCTTCAGGATTTCTAAGGGTGCAAATTTTTGATTTAACTCCTCACTACCTATCACAGTTTCGAAGGCCATAAAATGCCAAAATAGCACAAAACCCCCCCAAATGACCCCATTTTGGAAAGTAGACACCCCAAGCTATTTACTGAGAGGCATGTTGAGTCCATGGAATATTTTATATTTTGCCAAAAGTTGCGGGAATATTACAAACTTTTTTTTTTTTGCACAAAGTTGTCACTAAATGATATATTGCTCACACATGCTATGGGCAGAAGTCAAATTACACCCCAAAATAAATTCTGCTGCTTCTCCCGAGTACGGGGATACCACATGTGGGGGACTTTTTGGGAGCCTAGTTAACTAGCTACCTAGCGACACTAGCGACACTGATGCAGCGTTCAGAAAAATTATCGCTTAGTGACACTGGCAAAAGGGGGTGAAAGGGTTAACTAGCGGAAATCAGGGGGTTAAAACCATTATTGGGTAGTATATCGGGGTACCTAGCGCTATAAAAACCTGGCGGTGAACCTAAAAAAATAACTAGCTACCTAGCGACTGTAGCGACACTAATGCAGCGATCAGAAAAACGATCGCTTAGTGACACTGGCAAAAGGGGGTGAAAGGGTTAACTAGCGGCAATCAGGGGGTTAAAAACATTATTGGGTAGTATATCGGGGTACCTAGCGATATAAAAACCTGGCGGTGAACCTAAAAAAATAACTAGCTACCTAGCGACACTAGCGACACATGCAGCGATCAGAAAAATGATCGCTTAGTGACACTGGCAAAAGGGGGTGAAAGGGTTAACTCTAGGGGCAATCAGGGGGTTAAATCTTTATTGGGGGGTGATAGGGGGCTACCCTGGACCTAACACTAACTGTCCTGACAGTTTTTACTGTCACAACTGACACTGAATGCATTGATCAGTAAAGAAATGATCAATGCAATCAGTGACACTGTGACTGGGGGGGGAGGGGGGGCGGGGGGGGATCGGGGGGCGATCGGGGGGGGGGATCGGGGGGGGTTTGTGTGCCTGTGTGTACCTACATGTCAGTGTAGTGTTCGTGCAGACTTACTTTTACTCTTCTCCTCGTAGTCCGGTCAAAAAGACCGCCCCGAGGAGAATGACATCACTTCCTCCTTCCTGTGTAAACAATACACAGGGGAGGAAGCTTCTCATTGGCCAGGAGCGATCCAGAGGGGGTGGCCGAAAACGAACGGCCATCCCCTCATCACGGAGCGCTCCTGGACCGAATCGGACCGCCGTAACCAGCGGGAGGGGGTCCGATGGGACCCCCCACCCGCTGGAAGGCAATCACGTAGATGTACGTGATTATGCCTGCCTGTGCCATTGTGCTGACGTACAATGGCAATACGGCGGTCCTCAAGTGGTTAAGGAGCGGGGGAAAGTTCATCTTAAATGTCTCCTCTATCTTTACTGGGATCAATGTGCCCAGGTATTTTAAGGCCGTCCCTACCCATTTAAATTTAAAATTGGGTTGTAACACTTGTTGTTTTTCCCGGGGTAGAGCTACCCCCATTGCCTCTGACTTTGAATAGTTAATTTTAAAATTTGCTAATGCTCCATACTCTTCTATTTCCTTCATTAAATTTGGCAGTGAGATATGTGGGTTAACCAGTGAAAACAGCAGGTCGTCTGCATAGGCAGAGATTTTATAGCTCCTTTCTCCAACTTGCAGACCTCTAATATCTGAATTTAGTCTAATTTTGTTCAGTAACGGTTCTAATGAGAGGGCAAACAGCATAGGAGAGAGTGGGCACCCTTGCCGTGTTCCGTTTGAGATTTTAATCGGCTCTGAGAGTACCCCATTAACTTTCACCAGAGCTTGCGGGGAGGAGTATATTCCAGAAATCCACTTTATCATATGCTCACCTAGTCCCATATGCCTCAGTACTTCAAACATAAACCCCCAGTTCACCCTATCAAATGCTTTTTCTGCATCTGTACTTAAAAAAATAGAGGGTGTTCTAGTTTGATTGGCATAGTGGACCAGGTTGGGTACCTTAACCGTATTGTCTCTAGCCTCCCTAGTAGGGATAAACCCTACTTGATCTCTATGTACCAGTTGGTTTAGTAATGGTTGGAGGCGGGAAGACAGCAGTTTGGTAAACAGCTTCAAGTCACAATTTAGCAATGAAATAGGCCGGTAGCTCCCACATTCCGCGGGATCCTTCCCCTCCTTTGGAATTACCGAAATATGCGCTCTAAGTGCATCTTGTGGGAGGGCCGTGGCTTGGCCAATCGCATTAAAGGCCTTTAACATATGCGTACCTAAAATTGGGAGGAAACTCTTATAATACTGGATTGAAAGTCCATCTGGCCCCGGTGCTTTCCCCTGTTTAACTGTTTTCATTACTTCATTTAATTCCTCTTTCATTATAGGGGCTTCCAGTCTACTTCGTTCCGTGGAGGAGAGTCTACATAGGCCTGCTGCAGATAAATACTCCTCCATTTTGGCCTGGGGTACTCGGGGTAGTGACAAGTTGTATAACGAAGAATAGTATTCTCCAAATCTCTTGGCTATCTCATTGGGTCCAGAGATCAGACGTCCATTTTCCCCTTTAATATGAGGGACATAAACCATCTTCCCCTTTTCCTTAAGTTTCCCTGCTAGTGCTTTACTACACTTATCCCCTAATTCATACGTTATTTTCTTACCGAACTGAATTGCCGCCTTCGCTTTACATCGGAGGAGATCAGTCAACTGTCTCCTCAGATGTGCCAACTCATTTCCTATAGATGTAGTTTGTATATTCTTGTGGAGAATCTCCAACTTCTGAATTTCGTCTACTAGTTTTACCATCTGTTCTTCTCGTATTTTTTTTAATCTAGAGCCATGTTTAATCAGCACTCCTCTCATTACCGCCTTATGTGCCTCCCATATCATGCCCGGGTCACTCCCCGGGGTGTCGTTTATCTGGAAGTACACTTCCATTTCTTTCCCTACATCTTCCCGTATTTCGGGAATCTGCAACAGACTTTCATTTAGCCGCCATTGACGCCCCTTGGATAGAGCCGGGCCCGACATGGATATCTGTAGTGTCACTGGTGCATGATCTGATCAAGTTATATTTCCTATCTCTACTTTCTGTACTGATGGCAATAAGTAATGGGGTATCAGAAAGAGATCAATGCGGGAGTAAAGTTGATGCGGGTTTGAGAAGAATGTATAATCTTTCTCTCCTTCATGTAATAACCTCCATACATCCACCAAATGCATCTCTTGCAACTTCCGCACTATCTTCCCTCTGACACCCTTAGGGACTGATGAGGCTCCCGATGACGTATCTTCCTTAGGGTTTAGTGGTATGTTACAATCTCCACCAAAAATCACCTTCCCTTCTGCAAATTCCATTAATTTAGTCAGGATTTTACTTATAAAATTATCTTGATGTACATTTGGCACATATACAGTGGCTAACGTAACTTTTGCCCCTCCTATTTGTCCCTTTATAAAAAGGAAGCGTCCATCTACATCTTTCCGCATATCCAGAAGAACCCAAGGTATTCAGTTTGAAATTAAGATGGACACTCCTTTAGACTTCGATACTTGATTATGTACATGGTATGCACAGGGGAAAAATCTATTCTGGAGATGCGGGAGATCACTCCTTTTAAAATGTGTTTCTTGTATGTACGCCACATCTGTACTGGATCTTTTTAGTTCGTTAAGGAGCATCTTCCGTTTCTCCGGTATGTTCAATCCTTTTGCATTTATGGAGGTTACCCTTATCCCCTCCATATTCAGAGGAATATAGAAAGGCAGTAGTGAACAACAAAAAAAAAAAAAACCCAAATCTTTTCTAAACTAACCCTAACCCACCCCCTATCCCAACGGCTCCTAAGAGAGGCACCCAACTCTGAACCTCCAGTTGTACGGCTCACGTGGGTGCAGACCTAATTAGGGGGTTGACTTGAATCAGCCAGAGTGCTCTACTCCTGTACCCTCCCACCAGTCTCCCCCTTTCTCAACCTTTATCCCTTTCTCCGACTGCACAGCGTATTTTATTTCCATGATGGGAGTAATTCCCATTCGTTTACTGTCGCAGTCCTCCTCTCTCCTTTCTTCATCTCTTATCTTCCTCCCCTTTCTATTCCTCTACCCCTTTTTTTCCTTTTTTTTTCCCTTTTTTCTTCCCCTCTTCTCTTCCCTTCCTTTCCTTCCCCTCCTCCTCATTCCTAGATCCCCTTCTATCGTCTTGTGCTCTTTTATCCTTTCCCCTATCCCTTCTTTATTCTCTCTTCCATTGGTTTCTATTTCCTCCTTCCCCACCTCCCCCCCCCCAGAACCCCCCTCCGACATTTCCCTCCTTTTTTCTGGGATTTTACTTCCTTCCTTTTACTTCCTTCTTACTACATCCCTTTCTTTAACTTCATTCCTCTTATCCCCTATAACTCCTACTCCTTCTATTTAACTACTCCCCAGGTCCAACTCATCCCATGGTCCAACTGAACCCCCCCGTGCAGTGGAAACGTGAGTTAAAACACCCTAGCCCCCCACCGCCCTCCCCCCTTCCCTATCTTCTACATCATTCCTCCCCCCCTCCCTATCTTCCACATCATTCCTCCCCCCCTCCTCTTTACCCCACCCCTAACTATTTCTCTTTCTCACTACTTTTCTCATAGTTTATTAAGCGACCGTGTTATTTCCCCAAAAAAAAAAAAAGGAAAAAATTTCTTTATCCTTCCTCTCCCCTCCCCTTTTCTCCTTTAGTGTCCTATATGTGTTCTTACCTTGTCCCTTCCTGTGTAACAATCTCATTTTCCTAGACAGTAAAGTGACTAAATATCCAAACCCCCCAAAAAAAAAAAAAAGGACCCTCCCTCTACGATATAATGGAGTTTTCTTAATGGGTATATCTCATTAATCATTTGACCTACTACCTATTTCCAGTTTCTTAAAAATAAATTCTTTGGGGGTAAACTGGGGAGGGAGAGGGCCATCCTTCCCTACTTCTCTATTTTACCAAGGGGTCTATACATATTTCTTTATTACCTTATACATATTAGTATTATATATCCTTCCCCCCTTTTTGTTACCTCTTTTATAGATTTTTATACCCCCCTTCAATCTAAATCCCCCCTCTACCCTAAAAAAAGAACCTTACCTCCATAGTGCCAATATTACCCAGTATTACCCATGTATATTCTCAAAATAGCGTGACCAAAAAAGAAGAAAAAAATATTATTAATATTATATGTTTTTCCCCCCGTGCTAACTCCCCAAGGGAAGAGTGGACAGGGAGCACCCCTTTATTTTGGATGCTCCCTCCAGACTTCTTTCTCATCTCTAAACACCACAGTACCCCCCAAAAAAAAAGAAAAAAAAAAAAAAAAGACAATTTAATCAATCAATCAAAATAAAGGATCATTTTCCATTTCTCTACCCCCACAAACCAGAACCAGATGTGCAACCCCCACCCCCTCACAGTACCCACACAGCAACCTCCGTATTTCTGTGAGGAAGGAAAAAAAAATAATAAATAAAATTCCCAATCACTATCTTCCCATCCCCCACCCCTCCCCCCCTCCTTCCCCCTCCTTTCCCTTCTCCCTCTCCTTCTAAAAAAAAAACAAAAAACAAGGGGACCTTCTACTGGTTTGATTTGGAGGGTGAGGCGGGGACCCCCCCAAAAAAAAGGGAGGAAGGTCAAGGCATTTCTTCTTAAAAAAAAGGGTTAAACAAGGGGAGATACTTTTTTTTTTTTTTTCAAGAGAGTCCAGAAAAGAGGGCCCCAGGCAGAGTCTCATCCCCCCTCCCCTTATTAATCAACTGAGATTGCTATCTAATTTCCCCTCTTCTCTGGGGGTTTGAGTCCATTCCCCCTTCGAGCGGTCCTTATTTTTCAGGGGTCCAGTTATTGATTGGAGCCAGTTCGGTATCTCGAAGGCTTCTGTTCCTAAAAAGGAGAATAGATCCGGGAGTTCTGCCGGATGTCGCAAAAAGAAAGTCATCGCATCTTTTCTTACAGTCAACGCTATAGGATATCCCCACTTATAGGCCCCTCCTGTACGTTTAATTCTGTCCAAGAGTGGGCGCATCATTGCCCTTCGCTGCAGAGTAAGGATAAGTCAGGCAGTACTTTCACCCTTACTCCATCATATTCTATATCTCCTGCTTCCCATGCTTTGCGACTTATTAACTCTTTCTGGGCAAAGCGATAGAATCGACAAATAACGTCTCTAGGTCTATTTACATTTATCGACGGGGGACCTAGAGCTCTATGTACTCTCTCAAACTCCCAATCCTGGGGGAGCGCAAGAGCTTGCAATTGTTGACAAATAGCTTGTACTGTGGACTGCAGTGCGTCCCGTCCTACTGTCTCAGGGATCCCCCTGAACCTCAAATTCTGACGGCGGCTGCGATCTTCCATTTCCTCTATTTGCAACTGCATATTAGATACATGAAAAACTTGTAAAGTCTGTACCTGTTCCAGCTGTTGAACACGCTTCTCCAGGGATACTCGTTGATCTTCCTCTCTTTGGAGCCTTTCTGATAGATGCTGCACTTCGGTTTGGACTAACTTCATCTCCCGTTTGAGTGTGTCCTCAAACCTAGTCACCATCATATCAATATCTGCCCGTGTGGGGAGCGCCTGAAACAGTGCTCTCAATTCTGGGTTTCCTAGAGGTAGCTGTGTGCTTCCCTGATGTTCCTGGGGGTTCTCACACTCTTCCATTGCCTCCTCTCTCTGCAATCCCCGGGTCTTACCCATCTGATGCTGGGGAACAGACCGTCTCCGTTCCTGCATCTCGCTTGTTTCTCCTCCAGCTGACTCGTGCGTGTACTTGCTCGGCTTGTCTCCACCTCCCACTGGGTCACGTGATCCCGCCGGATGCTTCCTAGACACCGCCGCTCTCGTATGGGGGAAAAAGCGATCTATCTCCGGCTGTTCCCCCGTTTTTTGGACCCCCTTCTCCTTCTTCTTCATCCCCAGGTAAGCGCTTATTCTGTATCACACTTTATCACGCTGTTTAAAGAGGGGGAGGGAGGCTAGCTGCGCTGTGTCAGTAGCATCTCTGGCAAGTATGCGTTACTTCCCACACTGTACCTCACCGCTTAGAGAGAGCGAGGAAGGCTAAACACGCTATGTCCATACCATCGCTTGGGAGACCGGGTGGAGGGCAGGAGCTTCTACAAGCGTGTGTCTCTCCTACTCCGCCATTCTTCAAGCCCCTCCCCCAATATATATTTATAGTCCTAATACCACACAAGTGCCTTTCTTCCGTGAAACGATAAACAGACTATCCGAATTTCAAGCAGGCCTACTGATCCTAGGCGGGGATTTTAATGTTCCACTTGACCCCCTCATTGATACGTCCTCCGGCACCTCCAGCATCCCTTTCAGAGCAATTAAGCAAATTAAGAAATGCTTACAAGAGGCTTTTCTTCACGACACGTGGCGCATACTCTTCCCCAAAGAAAAAGATTTTACATTCTTCTCTATACCTCATAATAGATATTCGCGCTTAGACTACATTATGGTCTCGCAACAGGGTCTCCAACATCTAACGAGAGCTACTATAGAACCCATGACAATCTCGGACCACCATCCTGCCACCACAATGCTCTCCTTTCCCGACAAGCTGATTCGTTCCAATATATGGAGGTTAGACGCGAGCATTCTGACGGATAAGATTAGGGAGATGGAAATTCGAGACTGTCTAAAACATTTCTTTCACGAGAACGATACACCCGACACGTCATTCCAACTGCAATGGGAAGCCCACAAATGTGTAGTGAGGGGGAAAATGATTGCTATTGCAGCTGCAATGCGTAGAGAGAGACAAGCTAAAATGACAGCCCTACTGGCCAAACTTAGAAAATTAGAGGCGCAACACAAACGCTCCCTTGCCCTAGATACCCTAGCTGAATTGACAGAAACCCGTACTTGCATCCAGGAAGAACTAAATCGCCACGCCAAAAAGAAATACATCTTAACCCAGAAACTCTTTTATGAATCGGGCAATAAGACAGGCCATTTATTGGCGCAAGCTCTGCGGACGCAAAGAGCCAAGCACACCGTCCACCAGATCCGATCACCAACGGGTGACGTACACGAATCAAATCCTGCAATAGCGCGTGAATTTGAAAAATATTACGCATCCCTTTACAAATTGAACGGGCATTCCTCACATACCCAAGACACGCAACAGAAACAGCAAAACTTTAGAAAATACCTGGAAAACATACCAATAGGGAAAATTCCTAAGGACGCTTCAGAGGCCCTAGAAGCCCCAATTTCCTCCGTGGAATGGATAAAGGCAGTGAAGCAAATGAAGCCGGGTAAAAGTCCTGGGCCTGACGGCCTGACGGCGGCCTACTACAAAATCTTTATGGAAACCCTCCAGACCCCCTTTCTGAAGGCATTCAACACCCCCCACCTATCTGGATCTCTCTCAAAGGGGCTCCTTGAAGCACATATTACGGTCATACCTAAACCGGACAAAGATACCACTAACGTGAGCAGTTATAGACCCATATCCCTCCTAAACGTGGACATCAAGATTTTTTCTAAAATTTTGGCTAACAGGCTCCTTCCACTTCTTCCATCTTTAATTTCCACTGACCAAGTAGGTTTTGTCCCTGGCCGTGAGGCGAGGGACAACACAATTAAGGCCATTAACCTACACCACCTAATTACTAAATCAGGGCAGAAGGCCATGTTTCTATCTTTAGATGCGGAGAAGGCGTTTGACAGAGTAGCGTGGGACTACATGGGAGCAGTGCTATTAAACTTGGGCTTAGGCCCCCATATGCTCAATCTGATCATGTCTCTATACTCAGTCCTGACCGCTAGGGTCAGGGTTAATAATACTCTGTCAGACGCCTTCCCCATCCTGAATGGCACGAGACAGGGCTGCCCTCTCTCCCCAATTTTATACATTTTGACATTGGAGCCCCTCTTGCAAAAAATTTGACTCAATCCTGACATCAAAGGGATACAAACCCCATATAGAGAATTTAAATATGCCGCTTTTGCGGATGATATTCTACTTTTCCTCTCCGAGCCCGTGACCTCCCTACCGGTGGTCCTTAAAGAATTTGAGTACTTTCAGTCGCTAGCTAATCTCAAAATTAATTACAACAAGTCTTATGCCTTGAACATATCTCTACCCAAAACGACGAAAGACCAATGCGAACTTAACTTCCCCTTTCACTGGAGGAGTGATTGTATCCCTTACTTGGGAATAAATCTCCCATCAGACCTGTCCGAATTATATACCAAAAACCACTTACCCTTACTGTGTAAATTAACAGATGATCTTGTCAGATGGAATAGACCCACGTTCTCATGGTTTGGCAGAGCTGCCATTTTAAAGATGAATGTGCTACCCAGACTGCTATATGTGCTACAGGCAATCCCTATACAACTGCCTAGCTCCTTTTTTAAATACTATAGGAATATATGCACGAAATTCTTATGGGGGGGAAAAACCCCAAGAATTAACTTCAGACATCTCACCCATCCTAAACACTTGGGGGGGATCGGCCTCCCTGACATCTACAATTACTATAAGGCGATCCACTTAGCTAGAATAGCGGATTGGAATCTTCACAGTCACTACAAGGACTGGATCCCATTGGAAGCCTCCTTTACCGGTCTCTCTCTAGCTACTATTCCGTGGCTAGAGCAGACCCACATTCCGCCAGAACTATACCAACATCCGCTGATAGGTCCTACTTTAACGTGCTTTAAACAAATTTGCTCCCAAACAAAGCTCTCGTCGGTACCAGGCCCCCTCACGCCACTTAAGCTCAACCCTAACTTTCCCCCGGGGATGTCTTCCCAATTCCTTGTAGACAGCTGGTCAAAAAATCTCATTCAAGCCTTTCACTTCTTCGATTCGGGTAAAATACGTGCGACATTAGACATTGCAACCCAAATGGACAAAATGCCCATATCTCCCTGGTCTTATCTGCTAATTGTACACTTCCTGAAATCGATAGACAAAGATTCGGTTTGCTCTAGGCCACTCACCACATTTGAAAAACTATGCACTCAGAATGCCCCACAGCGGCATCTTATTGCTAGCACACATAACCTCCTATTCGAGGATATACGTCCCAGTTCGGGCAAGCCCTGCCGGAAGTGGGAAAAGGATCTTTCGATGACGGTGACGGACGATCAATGGGAACACATATTTCAGAATATCCATTCGGGTTCACTTAATGCGAACACGCAAGAAAACGGGTTCAAGATTCAGGTTAGGTGGTATCGCACACCCGCTATCATTAAAAAATTCTATCCTTCGGCCACTAACACCTGCTGGAGGTGCCGGAATGACATTGGAACATTTATGCACATTTGGTGGACGTGTCCGTTGATACAGGTTTTCTGGAAAGACATTTGTCAAATTACTTCCCAGGTGACATCGTACCAGATAGACGCAACTCCGGCTCAATGTCTGCTCCACCTGACACCTCTACCACACAGCACGTACCACAAGTCATTGGCAATGTTTATGCTTAACGCTGCGAAACAATGCATTCCCATCCTATGGGGCTCCCCTAGGGTCCCTACACTGAAAGAATGGTTTCATAGGATCAACAAAATGGCCGACATGGAAGAACTGATTCACATTTCTAGAGATACAACCCAAAAATTTAACATAATTTGGTCTTGCTGGAAACATTTCACATCCACCCCAAAATACACTGGAGTCATGGCACCAACAAGAATATAACTAGGTTTTATTCTACGGGATACCTCACGAACATGTCAAGGCAGCCTCCGAGATGGGGGAAGTGGCAGAATCGCTGATTTAGCAGAGAGCGACATTCTCCTCCATGCCCCATGAGATTAATACCCCACTCTCATATTGACCCCCTCGTGTGTGTGTATAGTGTTTTTTTTTTTTTTTTTTGCTCCCTCTCTCTCTCTCTCTCCCTTTTCCCCTCCTCTACCTCTGACCCTTTGTTTATCCCATCCCCTTACCTCTCCCATGCATAGTAATTCCTGAGAATTTGAAGACATGCATCTTAACGTGTAAAATACGGGAACCAGATATAATAATGTACCAAAGTATGTTTGATAACCCTCAATGTTATAGCTAATCAGGAGTAGTATAGGAGGTGTACCTTGTACCCTGCTGTCTTTATTTACTCTCCACATGTCACCATAATACTGGGCCTCTTTGGAAGTCACCTGGGGAAGGTACTCCGTCTACGAAGAGAGAACAGATCCAACCTTACTCGAGTACCACATATGATCTCGCCACATCACATCTCCAGGGTAATTGTGGTTCAGATCTATTTCCTTGATTTTGCCTGTAAGTGTTCACATGTTAACTCCGATAATTGTTAATGATATTAGCCTTTTTTTATAGCCATTGGATATGTGTTTCCGTAGGATATGTTGGAATGTCCTTTATTTTCCTATGTGCTTATGTTATTTCCCTGGTTTTTCCCAATAAAATGTTTTAAAAAAAAAAAAAAAAAAAAATATGTGTTGGTGTTTATGTTAGAACGTGTGTCATATAAGAAATTATTTGTCTCCAGAGTATAGGGGTGGAGGGAAAGGAGATAATGACTGAATAAGAAAATACAATTAATATACAATATTGAAATATATCTTAACATATCTATGTTCTTAATGTGTCCGTTGGGAGGAGAAAATCTCTCCCTCCAAGGGTACATGAGCCACTGTCAACTGCCTGGTGTACACCAAGCTGCTGAGGGTAGCAAGAGAGGGTGCAAGGAACTTCCCTGCAGGAAACCAAGAGCCAATCATATAATTTCATTTTTCAAGCAAAAAATAAAAATGTAAGATTAAGGCAACCTCAGAGACAAAGAAGAGAAGAGAGAGAAAAAAAAGTTATAATAAGGTGCCTAAATTATTAGGAACATTTCTTAAATAAGATTATGATAAAAATATTGATTGGAAGTCAAAGAAAAAACTCGGCAGTAGCCATTCTGTTGAAAAGGCAAGATAGTAGCCTCAGTACAAGTGTTTATCAGTCCATAGTGTCAGCCAGATCTGGAGGTGGAGATTGTAAGCGACTTCTTTTCTGTGGATTGTAGTCTTCTTCTCTTCTGGAAGCAGAGGAGGGATTATCAGCATATGAGGATGATTTTTGGAGAGTGTCTGCAGCATCTCTTGATGTGTTTATCATCCCTAGTTTCTGTAAAGTAGTTTGCAGGTCCTTAGCTGTTCGGCACATATATTTGCGACTTTGGAAAGTAAAACGCACTGAGAAAGGAAAGCCCCATTGGTAGATTATGTCATTTCGCTGTAATATTTGCAGTAGTGGTTTCAGGGTTCTTCTTTTGTTGACTGTAATCTGTGAGAGGCCTGTGAATAATTGATATTTATGACCCTGGAAAATGAGGGGATCTTTATTTCTAGCTGTATTTAGCAGTAGTTCCTTAGTGCGGTAGAAATGCAATTTTGCGATAATGTCACGGGGAGGACCATCTATTTTCTTTGGTGCTAGGGCTCTATGAACCCGGTCCATTTCAAGACGCTCTAGTGGGATAGTTGGTTGTAATTCTTGAAAAAGTTCAGTAATAGCACCGTTTAAATCAGTCACAGATTCGGGTATTCCTCTAATACGTATATTGGAGCGTCTTGCACGATTTTCGAAATCCTCCAATTTGGATTGTAATATGTAATTTTCCTCTTTAAGAAAATCAATTTCTGAGGCAATGTTAGATGTATAATTTTCCAGATCGTCTGCTCTAATTTCCAGTGCTGATGTACGCTGACCAAGTATTCTAATTTCTTTGGTAAGGTATGTGGTGATGATATCTGCAGTGGTTTTTAGTGATTTTTGAAGCAGATTTTCTATTTGTTTCAGCGTTACAGGAGGGGATAAGTCTTTTTGTGTGGAAAGTTCTAAATTCTCCAGAACTGACATATTTTTCTCGGGTATTTGGTTAGAGAGACTATGTGCCTTTAATGAGAGAACATCTTTATGTAAAGCAGCAGAAGGGGCTGTCTGTTTGTTCTCCTCACTGTGTCTCCCCTCAGAGGGGGTGGGTTTCAGTGCCATACTACTGTGTGTGTGAGGTGGCGCTTTCTTGTTAATTTTCTGCCTCATGAGTCTCCTCTGACCCCCCCGAATGTCACCAATGTAAGGTAGGGATATTTATCTACCGTTTGGTATAATATATATGCGGAGGGTCAAGTTACCTCCGCCGTTATATGGCTCCATTGTCCTGCTGAGAATGGAGCTCTAAGCCAGCATTACCTCATGGCTCGGCTCCGCCTCCTCCCTCCTTTCTGTCATTTTTATATACAATGAATTGTCATTGTGTATAAGTTTATATATGCTATCGTTATGTATATACGTGTGTTGCATGCGCACTGCAAGCAGTGTGATCACACATATATGGATATATGGATATATGTATTTTTATATAGTTTTGTAATTTTAGTTTAAATAGGACCAGTGACTTAATTAGTGATATATACATGTGGGTTAATGCAGGTGTATTTCCCTGCATGCTGGCATGATCCATGTAAATGGGTCAGATGTTATTAAGTTATAAGGCATTTTTGAATGCATTCATTATATTCGTCTCATGTGTGGTATTTAGTTCTCCTTTTTTTTTATTTTTTATTTCATAATCTTTATTCATTTTCAACATTTTTTTACATAATAAAAGCAGGAGAAACATTCTCTATAACACGTATAGCACTTGTTTCACAGTTACAGATACAGTAATACTATAGAACGGAATAAAACCTTTAGAAAACGATCCTATCCATGATGTGTCAATAATTCTTCTATCTAACCCCTCCTTTCACTCATAGCTCAAATATTCCTCCCTCCCCTCCTACTTCCTCTCTCTCTACCCGTCCTCCTCCTCTCCCATGCCTCATTCTGGGTATCTCATTCTATCCAGCCAGGGTTTCCACATCTTTTTAAATTCTTTAAAATTTCCTCTCCTTAAATATATCACCCTCTCTTTCCATATTGTTTCCATGATCACTAACTGCCAGTCCGCTACTGAAGGGGCATTTTTTGCTTGCCACCTTTGAGCTAACAATTTTCTTGCCTGAAACAGACATCTCAGTATTGCTTTGTTTATGTGTCGCGATCTTCCTATTGCTTCTCCCAGGCCCAGCACACATATCCTGGGATCCCCCTTGATCGCCACACCAAATGTTTCATTCAGGATGATAACAATCTCTGACCAGTAGCGAAACAATTTTGGGCATCGCCAGAACATGTGTGCCAGGTCTCCAGACTCTTGGCATCTAGGACATTTGTCATCTGCTCTACGTCCAAATCTAAACAGTCTTTTTGGTGTATAATAGGCTCTATGTAGCAGCATTAAGTGTGACATCTTCTGGGCCGGCGAGACTGAGATTGAATAACCATCCTCCAATATTTTCATCCACTGTTTGTCCGTAAATATTCCCAATTCCTCCTCCCATTTCCTTCTGCATTTAAACCTTTCTGGGCTTCCTATACTTCCTTCACATATGACTGGGTATACATCCGCTATAAATCCTTTTGAACTTACTGGGGCATTTAATCTACTAAAAATAGGGGAGTTATTCCACACCGGACCTTGCCTATTAAATTGTTTCCCTAGAGCGTGTCTAATTTGAAGGTATTTATAAAAAGATTGTTTTGATATATCAAACTCTGATCTTAAAGCGCTAAATGTTTTTAATATTTTCCCTGTGTATAACTGGGCCAGCTTATCTATCCCTTTAACTTCCCATTCTTTATATACCCCTATTTCTTCCATTTCCTGCAGGTTCCGGTTATCCCACAGTGGGGTATACTGAGTTAAGCCTCCCAGGCCTTTAATCGCCTTAACTGCCTTCCACACTTTTACTACTAATTTTATTGTAGGTATTTTTTTTTGGAGAAATGAATTTGCCTCCAGGGCTTCTACCATGTTCTTATGGGGTGTTTCCATTAGTATTAGGGCCCTGTTAGTTCCCCCACCCATCCCTTCACTCATTCCCAAGTGTTGTAATTGAGCAGCTAAAAAGTAGCTCCTTGGGTGTGGAACTGCCATTCCTCCTTTTCTTGTAGGTGATTGCAAAGTTTGTAGAGCAATCCTAGATACTCCCCCTTTCCATATAAGTTCTCGAAATAATACCTCCATTTTCCTAAACCACTTTATATCTACCCAAATCGGGGAATTGTGTAACACATACAATAACTGAGGCATCCATACCATTTTAATC
Organism: Lithobates pipiens; assembly: GCF_037356315.1. Classification (NCBI taxonomy): domain Eukaryota; kingdom Metazoa; phylum Chordata; class Amphibia; order Anura; family Ranidae; genus Lithobates; species Lithobates pipiens. The sequence continues at coordinate 212,991,401 of NW_027507784.1, forward strand.
AAATTACATCTCCCTGCATTCGATAATGGGAGTCTTTTCCAGATTTCGATTTTATTTTTAAATTTAGCTATTAATGGGACCACGTTATCACTTATATATTTATTAGGATCTCTTTGTATGTGTATCCCCAGGTATTTCATACGCTCCACTACTTCCAGCTGCACATCTATCCCTGGGCTTTGGTCCCTACTTTTATCCAATGGCATAAGAGCTGATTTTTCCCAGTTTATCTCCAGGCCTGAAAACTTCCCAAAATCTATAATAAGTTTCATCCCTTGTCTGAGGGACTGCTCTGTGTCCCCCAGGAAGAGAAGAATATCGTCTGCATATAGCGCTATCCTCTCTTCCCTCGTCCTCCTTTGAAAACCGACCATATCCCTATTAGATCTAATTGCAATAGCTAATGGTTCTATTGCCAGGGCAAAGACCAGGGGTGACAGGGGGCACCCCTGTCTTGTCCCCCTCTCTAGGAAAATCCTATCTGAGTATTCATTATTAACCCTAATTCTAGCACTAGGGCCGTTATACAGGGTTTTTACCCAAGCAATAAGGTTAGGGCCAAACCCAAATTCCCCCAGTACCCGCCAGATATAGGGCCATTCTAAACTATCGAAGGCTTTGATTACATCCAAAGCCATTATTGCCTTATTACCTTCGTTCTCTATAGGTACCTGCATATTAAAATATAATCTTCTTATGTTCGTGCTTGTAGATCTGCCCGGGATAAAACCTGTTTGATCGGGATGTATCAGCCTGGAAATAATTTTATTCAATACTTTGGCTAGTATTTTAGCGTCCGCACAGAGAAGGGAAATGGGTCGGTAGGACTGTGTTTCCAATGGATCTTTCCCCTCCTTGTGCAAGACTATTATTGTTGCCTCAGTCATTGAAGTCGGCAATCTCCCCTCCTTTTTTGCCCAGTTAAATACTTTAAGGAGCTCTGGAAGCAATATTTTACCGTAATATTTATAAATTTCCACAGGAAGACCATCTGGTCCTGGGGATTTCTTATTGGCCATTTCTGCTACTGCGCACTGGATTTCCTCAATTGTTAATGGAGCTTCCATTATCTCACTCTCCTCCTTTGTTAGGGACGGCATTTTGATATTCGCGAAGAACCTATCCATATCCTCGCCAACCTCTGTCCCCCGAGAGGAATACAGTTTGGCATAAAATACCCTGAAGGTATCAGTAATCACTGAGCTCTGTGCTGAGATTTCTCCTTTCTCAGTCCTTATCACTGGGACAGTGGATGGCGAGGAGTTACTTCTTACAATCTGTGCCAGCATCTTTCCTACTTTTTCCCCTTCCCCATATTCCACTTGTTTCTGAAACAATCTTTTATTCTCTATTTTCCTGGTGATCACTACCTTGTGTTCCTGTTGTTTCTCTAACCATATTTTTTTTTCTCTGGGGTGGGGTTTTCTATATATGCTCTCTCTGCAATTATTAGGTCCCTTTTAACCCTATTCTCCAATTCATTAGATGTTTTCTTAACATTCGCTACCTGTTGAATAAGAATACCCCTAAGATAGGCCTTCAATGCGTCCCATATTACTCCTACTTCTGCAGACCCACTGTTAAACTCCATAAACTCTGCGACTTTAAATAGCACCGTATCGGGGTCTCCAATTAACTCAAACCATACTGGATTCATATTCCAAACTCTTGGGGGTTTTATCCCCCCTAAGTTTACCGATACTGTCACTAACGAGTGATCTGACACCCCTCTAGGTTGATAAACTATTTCCCTTACTACACGGCTTGCCTCCTCATTCCCAAGGACTAAATCTATCCTTGAGAGTGAGGAGTATGAGCTTGAGAAACATGAGTATTGCAACTGGTCCGGGTTACGCATTCTCCATATGTCAAACAGGCCCCCCTCCAGCAAAAATCGAGACAGCCGGGTCTCAGCCTCCGTTTGCATATATATTCCTGGCGGAAACCTATCCTGGTTTTTATTTATAACCTCATTAAAATCTCCCATTACTATAACAGGGATCCCCGATTTATCCGCTATAAATTCCATCAAACAATATAGAACTTCCATTTTAAATGGGGGAGGAATATAAACATTTGCAAAAACATACTCCTGATTTTCAATTACACAGTGTATAAAAATAAACCGCCCTTCTTTATCTATATTGATCTGCCGACAGGAGAACGCCACCTCTCTCTTTACCAGCACGGCCACTCCCCTCGAATAGGAGGTGTGGACTGAATGGTACTGGGCTTGAAATTTCCTACTCTGACTTTTTAATTTGGTTTCTTCAGTTAGGTGTGTCTCCTGTAGGCATATCAATCCTACCTTACACCTTTCCAGGGTGTCAAACACTACTGCTCTTTTTACAGAGACTCCTAGCCCTCGGACATTCCAAGAGCCGATATTCAAAACTCTAGACTGCCTGACTCTAGGAAGTGCGGAAAAAGATAGAAGAGGAGCGAAAAAAGAATAAAACCTGGAGGCTCAAAATTAACATTTAAATTCCCTGAATTCCCTGACGTTGAACAGGAATAATCCCTGCATCTCCCCCTATAGTTCATAATGAGGAAGAGAGTGTAAGAGGGGGAAAAAAAAAAAAAGTGCAATCCCACTCAGTGAATACTTTAATAGAGTTATACAATCGTTTATACTTCATAGTGTCATCCCTTCTCAGTCTCCCCTTGTGAGGGTGAGATCTAAACTTTCTATCTATACATACTATTCCCCCGTGTTTACTCGTTACTTTTAATTTATCATCTATAACTGTGCAAGTATTACGCTTTTCCTTTTCCTGAAGTTTATGTGCTTCCATATTCCCTGTTCCCTCCCCCCTACCCTCTCCAAAAAGGCAGCAAAAACAGAGAGAGGAAGATGTCTCAATATTATAGTTAATCTCATGGATACATTCTCTGCGCCCCATCTAAAAAAATTGAGAGATGTAAGGGAACAGAAGGAGAGAGAAAAACTTACTCAAAATAAAAATCATAACGTTTTTATGTATCCTCTTAAATATTGTGATAACATTCCATCCTAAACTTCCCATCTGTGAGAAAAATCTAAACTTTTTGTATATTCCAAATTTTAATTTATCCTCTATATCTATGAAAACTTCTTCCTTTTCCTGTACATTATTTCCCCTTTTATTCCTTATTCCTCCCCCCCTCCCCCCCCTGTACCCTTCTAGGTTACCCCTAGGGGCTTTTTCTGTGACCAAAACATCCCCACCCATACCTTCATACTCCCCCGTGAACATATACATTGTGCCCAAAATACGAGTGCACTGTACCCACTATGTCCCCCTGTCTAAACTCCCCCTCCCTCCTCCCCCCCCCCAACAAGGGAGGTCAGGGGAGAAGAGAGAGAGAGAGGGAAGGGGCAAAGAGAGAAGCAAGAGAAAAAAAAAAAAAAAAGAAAAAAAGAAAAGAAGAAAAAGCCAAAAAAAAAAAGAAGAAAACACCCAAAAACAAAAAGTAAGAACAAAGAAGAGGAGGGGAAGGGGGGCTGAAGTTATCCTCCTTCCCCTCTAACCCATCATCTCCTTATCAACCGATCCCCTTTTTCCTCCACCCAGGCTAATACACCGGCTGGAGAGTCAAAAAATAAGGTCTCTCCAAATGCTACAACACGTAACCGAGCTGGGTACAGCAGAGCATATGTAACGTCCAGTTTCTGAAGTTTATGCTTAGATTCAATAAACTCTGCTCTGCGCCTCTGCAGATCTGGAGAAAAATCAGAATAAAATGAAACTTTAGTCCCTTTATAAATGATACTTCCCATTTCTCTGGCCTTTCGGAGCACAACCGCTTTGTCTTTGTAATTCAAGAATTTCAGTAGAATAGATCTAGGCTTGCCCTCTCGATTCGGGATTCTAGTCGGCACTCTATGCGCCCTTTCTATTGCGAACTGTTGGGAAAAAGTTTCTCTTCCAAAAATTTCAACAAACCATCTTTCCAGAAATATAATTAGGTCAGGGCCTTCACATTTTTCAGGGAGACCTACCAGCCTCATATTGTCCCTCCGGAGTCGATTCTCCATTTCATCCAATTTCCCTGCGAACTTCCCCATCTGTGTTTTTAGGTCTTTGACCTCTTGATTCAATGGGTATACCTCATCTTCGATCTGAAATATCCTCCCTTCTGCTGCTGATATTCTATCAATTGTGTTTTGTAGTTCTTGCCGCATCAAGGCTATCTCCTCCTTAATGCCTCTTGTTTGGTCACACAGCTCTACCAGAGATTGTTTACATATATTAACTGCCCCCAACACCTCCTTTAATGTTGGTTCTTCTTCTCCATCGGTCAGGGGGATCTGCATAGGCACTGTTTCAGATCTTCCTACTGCACCTGCCATTTGTTTGACTACATTCTTTCCTCCCGCCAGTGCTGGTTGCCCTTGGCTCTTTCTATCCATTGATGTTTTTGCCTGTGCTCCCTTAATTGGTGTGTGATCTGGAGTATGAGCATACTTTTCTAATTTTGCTGCTGCTGATGTCCCTGTTGCTGTGGCCTGGGAGCCCTTCTCCTTATCTTTATCCTTAGCTGACCTTAAGGATTGAATCCCGACATTCTCCTGTCCTGCAGTCTCCTCTCCTCTCCTTCTTGCTGCCATAATTTAATTCAATATATGGCCCAAAAAAAAAAAAAAAAGGGGGGGGGGAGGGGGAGATGGTTCCCAGACGCAGTTACCACAGTACCACAATGAGGGTTTACTATAAGTATATAACCTCCGATAACTGCAGCAATTCCGCTGTCCAGCCAAAATCCCTCCCTCTCATCAACAGGAGCCGCCGTGGCAGATACAGCAGATTTTCAAAGTTCAATCAAACATTATCCATAGGTTAACACTGGTTAGCAGGTTAATACAAACAAAAAAAAAAAATATATATAAAAAAAAAAAAAAATTAACAGTGGAATGCGGGTTTCACTCCTCCGTGCGTTCTTTCCTCCCCTTAGAGCACAGTAAGCAGCTCACAGTCATATGAAACTAAGATAGGGAAAAACGACTCTCAGGGACTTTCCACATTATTAATGTATTACTGTAGAAAAAAACGATACATACTCTGAATGCCGGGCTGTAATGCAAGTGTCCTCCAGAGGTCTCCCTTCTTTGTTTAATCTGCTGCTGGCCGAGATATTTAATGCATGAACCGGCGTTCTAGGCCTGGACTGCCTTGTTCCTCGATCTCTCACCTCCTGGTCTCCCTCTCACCAAGACCAAGGTCTCGCGGGATCTCGGCGTTCCGGGCTCTCAGCTCTGCACAGACCCTCAGGCAATCCTCCCAGCAGCGCCGCTACGGTCTCCGAACCAGACCAGCATCCCTCGCACCACGAAAACCGAGGGGTCTCCACACACCAAGTACGGCCAGCGCTTCAAGGACTTCAGGGAGTATGGAATAAAGTTCTGAAAGCAATTTGGCTAGAACAGCATGAGCCTCTCTCTTTCCCTTCCCAAGGACAGTACACCACAGGCTGCTATACTGTCAGCCATGCACAGGCTTCAGCCGTCGGCATAGCGGTGAGAGCACACACCTCTCTCACTCCTCACATGCTGCCGCCGCCATCACCATCCGGTCACGCCCCCCCGTATTTAGTTCTCCTTAATGGAGATATAGATATCAATAAAACCCATTTCCAATTTGTTTATTTTAAGTCTGCAGGTCACCCCCCCCCCACCCTTCTCCAATGCATGTAGCATCTGATATAGTATAACAATAGAAATTGGGGGAGATAGGACGCTATATATGCCGATGCAGATTGATATGTTAAGAGCGACTCCCTTTGTGGAAATTCTCCGCTACTATTCACTACCAATATCTGTATAGAGTATTAATCTACTTTTACTTTTGTGCAATTGAGTTTTGGATTGTTGGAATGATATTTACATATAATTTTTTAAAAGCTTGTTAGATTGCATCATGGATTGACTCTGTATTAATGAGCAGTGTGAACTGAAGCATTGATGGAATGGGGACACAGGTGATGCGCATGTGTGGTGATTAGACACCGCCCATTGAGAGCAGTTTGGGGAAAATATAAGTCAGTTTGTCTTGCCTAGTGACCAGGTCCATGATTAAGTCAATTTTATGACGAAACATGTCGGATTTTGGCTACTAGGCGAATGAGAGAGATACATATAGGATGTTGAACATCTTACATTGATCCTTGTAAAGCGGCGGTACAGTTAAGGGGCAGTGAGAGACTATCCATCATTCCTTTCCCACATATCCTGGGTCCGCCGTGACCACCTATGCTTCAGTATGGGTTATTCAAGAGTGCTGTGAATTTTTAGATTTGGCGTGTTTATTCATCCTTTGATGTGAGTGCAATGTGAGAGTTTTTTATGTGTGATTAAAAAGTTTTATACTGTATCACGCTATGGAAGCAAATCTTTTCTTTGTTGCATGAGAGTATCTATGGGAACAGCCGTGACACCTATGGAAACATCTGTGGCATCTATGAGAACAGCCATGGCACTAGCCCTGCATTCTGGAGTGGAAACTTGGATATCCCATTTAAACCCTGTAAAGGGGAAAAGCACATCCAGGCAAACACGAAAGTGTGAAGCATATACAGCGGGTGAGTGTAATCACATAAGGGGAGAGGAGTCACATCTAGAGCGGTGTGGTGAAGGAGTGTACATGTAATCTGCTGTTTATTCAAGACACACTGGTTAAAAGTTTTTTTTTCACTATTCCATTATTTGGATTATGATCTGAAGATTCAACGTATGGACTATGATTTTACTGGGATACATTATATTATGTTCTCAGGAGCTTTCACAGTAGTGTTGGTAACAATGTTTTTAGGAAGTGGACATTGTTTGATAGAACTTGAAATAATTCATTTGATTCTCGTTATTTGTTTATTTATTTTTAGTGTTGAATAATATTTAGTCACAGGGTATTTTTTTTCAACAGATCGTATATATTTGTTATCACTATTCATCTGGTGACATGCACTATATAATAATTTGTGTTTAATTGATTTTGATACAAACTATTAATTAATTTTCTCTATTTCTGTATGCTCGGGGCAGGGTTTGCACAGTGTAGTAACATTTAGTAATTCATGTTCACTAGACTGGGTCTATAGTTTTTAATACACTGGTGTGGATTTATATTTAGCGCTGCTTATTCTATTGTTTAGATAAGGAATACTGTACACATTTTGTTTTTTTAAAGTGGCGGCTTAGTTTAAAGTTTTTTTGATTAACTTATGGGCTTAGCGCTGTATTTTTTTTTTCCTTTCTTTCTTTTGTTGCTATTTTGTTAAAATATTTATATTTTTAGTTCTTTTATTCTATATGACAGTGTGTCTCTTATTCTGCACTTATATAAAAAATGTAACTCAAATTTGATTAAAAAAAGTATTTTTGGCAAATTCTTTATTAAAAAACAGTGCTCCCTATGTAGATCCATCATCAATCACACTGCCCGCTGTCTCCGTTTGACATTTCTTATATAGGTAAGGGTGGAGCCACCTGGCTGTCTCCTGGTGGCACCACCCCTTCTGAGGTCCATGATGTTAGAAGGGGGCAATGCCACCAGGTGAAATAGCTGGGTGGCCCTTTACCAATATAAGAAATGTCAAACATTTTTTTTTTTTTTTAATAAAGGAATTGTTAAAAACATTCCGTGTTTTTAGAATTTTTTTGACACTTTTTTTGGTGAATGGCTAGTACTATGTACTCCATACTCTATTACACCAGCCACGGTTGTGGGGATAAGGCCCTACCCCAAAGCACTCACCCCCCTATTTTGAAGGCATGTGGCCTGGTATGGTTTAGGAAGGGGTGTTCACTCACCCCCCTCTTTCCTGACCTGCCAGGCTAAATGCCCAGACAACGGTCTGGTATGGATTTTGGGGGGACACCATGCCATTTAAAAAAAAAAAAATCTATTGCCAGCAATGTAATTTCATGCATTTTTTTATTTTTTTTAGAAATTTAATTTTTTCATTTTTGCTGCAGCATGTTCCATGTATGCTACAGATATGCCACTTTACAGGCAGACTAAGCCCCCCCCCCCCACCCCCACCCCCTGAACTATATTTAAAAGAATGTTTCATTTTTCATTTTTATTTAAATTAAAGTGGGAACCCCACTTGTGAAACAATAAATATGAAAAATTCCTGCAACTGCAATTGCCGGCCCGGCTATTTAAAAAAAAGAAAGGACAAAAACGGTGTGGGGTCCCCCCGGTCCATACCAGGCCCCTTGGGTCTGGTACAGATTTAATTACAATTTTTTTTATATGGTGTGGGGTCCCCCTCTACTTTCCCCTTATCCAAACCTTTACCTGAGCATGCTGCCTGGGCAAGTAATAAAAACACAGACAGTTTTTGACAATTCCTCCATCATAAAATAAAAAACAGTGTACCCATTTATTTTTGACACTTTTTTGGTGAATGGACTGGGGTACTATGTACCCGATACTCATTCACATGGGGATGGGATCTGGGGCCCCCCTTGTTAAAGAGGGCTTCCAGATTCTGATAGGCCCCCTGCCCGCAGACCCCCACAACCACCGGCCTTGGTTGTGGGGATGAGGCCCTTGTCCCCATTGTCCCTCGACCCCATCAACATGCCCAAAAGCACCCACCCCCCATGTTGAGGACATGTGTCCTGGTATGGTTCAGGAGGGGGTGCTCGCTTATCACCCCCCTTTCCTGATAGGCTGCATGCACACATAAAGGTCGGTTATAGATTTTTTTTTTTTTTTTACTTTGGCATGTTAAAATCCATATCAGACCCGAAAAGCCTGGTATGGACTGGAGGGGACCCCACATTTTTTCAATGCTGGGGCATTAGGCTCCAGACGGGGACTGAGGTACTTTACTTGGTCCATCTTGCCGAAACCGGACCCCATTCTTTGGAAGGTCTGCCGAGACAGCCCCACTCAAGTACTAGGTGGGGCTCCCCCCGAAGGGAGACCCCACATTTTTCAACCAATCCAAATTCTAATAATTCTTAAAAGTTGTAAATCATTTGAAAATGAATAAACAAAATGATTTTTAATGAAAACAAAACAAAACTATACTAGTAACATAACGAATCTATCCGAAACAAAACAAATGATTCCATTCTGCACGTCTACCACACAATACATTGCATTGCACAAATTAGACTAAACATCAATAGCGATACACCTCATTACCTTATTCCTAGACACAGGAAAACATAACCCCTTCCCTAGGTATGGAATGAAATGTATGTAAATTGCATCTATGGCAAGCAATAAAATTGTACCTCAACAAACATCTGACACCATTATTTTGGATTACTTTTCCATTCTAGAAACTCAGAAATGCAAGTCAAATTTGTTAGGCCCCTTTCACACATGCAGACATTATGTCCCTATTTCATCCATCCGTTTGCGGATGAAATACGGACATACATGCATTCCTATGGGATAATGGGTGTCTGTGGATGAACATCCGCAGACACCCGCTATCGTCGGCCTCCGCAATTGTCCGATTCTGCAGATGGAGGAAAATCCTATTTTTCTATCTGTCTGCAGAGCGGATTGGATGAACACGGACAGAGGGTCCGTGCTCATCCGATCCCCCATAGAGGAGAGCTGAGAGCTGACAGGCCGGTCCCTGCACAGTGTGCTGGGACCGCCCTGTTATCCGCTGGCTCAGCGGGGACAAAGGAGCGATCCCCGCTGAGCAAGCGGATCATCATGGGGCAGATCATTACTGATCTGTCCCATGTGAAAGGGGCCTTAATCTTTTAATTATTAAATGATGCCACTTCAAAAAAATTATATTACCACCTTCATTGTTTTCACAGATTTATTTCTATGATGAGCACTTCAGAAAAATGTTATTATCACCTTCATTGTTTTCACAGATTTTTTCTATGATGTGATGTCATATAGACTTCAGCAGTTAGGATGAGGGAAGGGTTGAGAAGGAGAGCAAGAGAAATAGAAAAACAGCAAGAGATGGAGGGAGGTAGAGAGGGAAAGACCAAGGTGGAGGGAGAGCGAGAGAGATGAGGAGAGGTAGTGTAGCCAAATGGGTTGATTTACTAAAACTGGAGAGTCCACAATTTGGTGCAGCTGTGCATCACATCATATTTCCCCTATGCATCAGAGCCCCCCACATCAAAGCCCCCCTAACATCAGAGTCCTCTCTCACATCCAAGCCCCCCTCAACAACATCAAAGCCCTTCACACATCCTACTCACATCAGAGTCCCCCCCGACACATCAGATTCCCCCCTTACAACAGAGCCCCCCCCACCATAAAAGTCCTCTACCTTCAGATCATTAGTCCCCTTTACTTCTAAAACTGTCATTCTCTACCTTCTGCCTGTTCTTTTAGTCATTCCACTCAGTTCAAGCTAACTGGAGTACAGAACCAGGTCACATGTTACAGTCTTAGCCTGCCTCAGTCACATGACTGAGCTCTCTTCTCACTAATAGGCAGCCATCCTCTGTAGTGCCTGCTCTTGTCCTGGACAGTTTACAACATGGGATTCTTTAGAGGCAGCCCCTAAAGCCCCCCCTCTTTGCTGACCTGACAGGACCTGGACCAATTACAGGAGAGCTACCTTATTGGTGGCATTGACATCCCTACTGCTGAGTGGAGCCCCCTCTTTCAAGTGCACCGAGAGCACAAACCATTAATTTAATTCCTTTAATATGCCATCACCACCACCCCCAAATGGCTATGTTGCACATATCAGAGTTGGGAGAGTGATTGCAAATGATACCCTAGATAAGGTCAGACATGCATGGTCAGTTTGGATAGTTGTTGGTTCTTCAGAGAGCAGTGTTCATAAGTATCAATAGTTGTACGTTTTGACCCTACCTAAATATATTGATTTATTTATTTTGGACTAAAATGTATGTTTCATTAATACAATATACACACAGCCTTTGTAGGCAACCTCATATCACTTGGTGCTCTCTCTCATTTTGTCTTTTTCTTTTCCTGTATAAAAATGTTGTTTGATCAATGTGAATAAAGTATTAAAAAATATTATACACCCTTCAGAAGTTATCAACATTTACACAGGTAGTTCTTCAAAATATGAATATTACTGCTTTAAGATTCCACTTACACCTCTGTGCTTAATAATCTAAAAAAATATGTCTTGATGTACATTTGATGAGGTTTCCAGAAAACTACACCTTTTGTAGATATGAATGGTAAGGCATGTAAGAAGCAACTGCAGCCCATGCAAAATACAGATGTGCAAATAGTCTAAAAGCTAGCCAACAACACAACTATATCTATTTTTGCACAATAATACATTTGTTGTAGCAGGGCTATACAGTACATATATTGAGAAGCTATGAACGAATAAGACTTTATTTAAAATTTTGTGTGGTTATGTTTTGTTGTATGGTTGCTGTGTATACTGTAAGAAGTTGTGTATCTGCGCCAGCAATAATCGATGTTGCAGTAAAAGAAATTGGAAACTTGATAGAGAAAATACAAATCATTCTGTATAAAAGCTGTTTTGTCTATTATTTTCAAGGCTGTTCTCTGACTGTTTATCACCAGTCTGTGCACAGAAAGGTCTTAGCAATGTGTCATGTTACATAAGCTTCATCACTGGCTCTGAGTTACCAAATGTTACAGTGTTAAATATTCCAATCTATTTGTATTTTGTAGATCATGTGAATGCTATTTGGGTAGTTCCTTCATTCTGTTTTCATAAATATTTTTCTGTTCACTGCCAAAACTTTACATGCTGACCCAGAAAATATTTTTTTTTATCCACTGGCAAGATAAAATTTCTGTCTTCATCATCATTCAGTACTGAACATACATTTCTTTTGGTACCAAAGTATGCCAAGTGCATTTTTCTTCACAGATGAGCTCCTTAGAGAGCTGTCCTAGATTGTTTTTTGCAAAAAGTAAAACCGGTTTTGCATCACTGAAAAATGATTTCATTAAAACCTTCATGAGAACCAAAATTGCAGAAGGAGTGAGCTCTTTGCAAATTATCTGAGCTGTGCAGCACCTGCTTGCAAAGCAGAATAAATCACACTGCTACAGGGCCACCCATAGACCAGACTAGTTTATTTGATTATGTTGATTCATAACTCCCCAGGTGCACATAGCATAGTTGCTAGCACACTCTGTGAACTGTCTAATGCAAAGGAACAATTGCATTAAAAATAGCATCAAAATATTCACAACTCAGCAGTGAATTTACCTAGGCCAATGATCATAATTAACCACTTTCAGACCGGACCATTTTGCTGGTAAATGACCAGAGGTCTTTTTACACTTTGGCACTGCGCTGCTTTAACTGGTAATTGCGCGGTCATGCAATGTTGTACCCAAACAAAATTTGCGTCCTTTTCTTCCCACAAATAGAGCTTTCTTTTGATGGTATTTGATTGCCTCTGCGATTTTTATTTTTTGCGATATAAACGTAAAAAGACCGCAAATTTTGAAAAAAAATGATATTTTCTACTTTTTGTTATTAGAAAAATCCAATAAACTCAATTTTAGTCATACATTTAGGCCAAAATGTATTCAGCCACATGTCTTTGGTAAAAAAAAAGTCAATAATTGTATATTTATTGGTTTGCGCAAAAGTTGTCACATCTACAAACTAAGGTACGTTTTCTGGAATTTACGCAGCTTTTAGTTTACGACTGTCTATCTCATTTCTTGAGGTGCTAAAATGACAGGGCAGTACAAAACCCCCCCAAATGACCCCATTTTGGAAAGTAGACCCCCTAAGGAAATTGATAAGAGGCATGTTGAGCCCATTGAATATTTTATTTTTTTGCCTCAAGCGATTGAATAATGACAAAAAAAAAATTTTTTTTTTTTTTTTACACAAAGTTGTCACTAAATGATATATTGCTCACACATGCTATGGGCGTATGTGAAATGACACCCCAAAATAAATTCTGCTGCTTCTCCTGAGTACGGGGATACCACATATGTGGGACTTTTTGGGAGCCTAGCCGCGTACAGGGCCCCGAAAACCAAGCACCGCCTTCAGGCTTTCTAAGGGCGTAAATTTTTGATTTCACGCCTCACTACCTATTACAGTTTTGAAGGCCATAAAATGCCAAGATGGCACAAAACCCCCACAAATGACCCCATTTTAGAAAGTAGACACCCCAAGCTATTTGCTGAGAGGCATGTTGAGTCCATGGAATATTTTATATTTTGCCACAAGTTGCGGGAAAATTACAAACTTTTTTTTTTTTTTTTTTTTTTCACAAAGTTGTCACTAAATGATATATTGCTCATGCATGCCATGGGCATATGTGAAATGACACCCCAAAATAAATTCTGCTGCTTCTCCTGAGTACGGGGATACCACATATGTGGGACTTTTTGGGAGCCTAGCCGCGTACGGGGCCCCGAAAACCAAGCACCGCCTTCAGGCTTTCTAAGGGCGTAATTTTTTGAGTTCACTTCTCACTACCTATTACAGTTTTGAAGGCCATAAAATGCCAAGATGGCACAAAACCCCCACAAATGACCCCATTTTAGAAAGTAGACACCCCAAGCTATTTGCTGAGAGGCATGTTGAGTCCATGGAATATTTTATATTTTGCCACAAGTTGCGGGAAAATTACAAACTTTTTTTTTTTTTCACAAAGTTGTCACTAAATGATATATTGCTCACGCATGCCATGGGCATATGTGAAATGACACCCCAAAATAAATTCTGCTGCTTCTCCTGAGTACGGGGATACCACATATGTGGGACTTTTTGGGAGCCTAGCCGCGTACGGGGCCCCAAAAACCAAGCACCGCCTTCAGGCTTTCTAAGGGCGTTACAGTTTTGAAGGTCATAAAATGCCAAGATGGCACAAACCCCCCCCCCCAAATGACCCCATTTTAGAAAGTAGACACCCCTAAATTTAGGGGTACACTAGTGAGACTAGGTAATAAATGGCGGGTGCCCTGAAACTATAAAAAAATAACTAACCAACCAGCGTCACCTGTAACAGTTATATGGTGATCACTGGTGAAAGGGTTAACTAGGGGGCAATCAGGGGGCTTTATGCGGTAGTATATGGGGGTCCCTGGCGCTATAAAAAGCTGCGGCGAACCTAAATACCTACCTGCCTAACTAGCGTCACCTGTGACACTAATACAGCGATCAGAAAAACGATCGCTTATTAGGCTGGGTTCACACTGGAGCGATGCGGGAACGCCATGAATGCGCGGCGGGTTCCCGCATCGCATGCCTCCCGGCGGCAGTTCACACTGCCCTATGCGAACTGCTGGGAGTGTCAGTGAAATGTTAATGACACCCCCAGATCAGTTCGCATATCGCAGTGCGATCTGCAAACTTGGATCGCATGGTGTGAACACCCATGCGATCCGATTCTGCTGCGGACCAAAAAAAGGGTCCCGTGCGAGTTTGCGGCGGGTGCGGCGGGTGCGACACGAATTCAGCCATACTATCTGTATAGCTGAACTCGAATCGCACAGAGATCGGATGTGATTTGCACTGCAGTGCGGTGCGAATCACATCCGTTCTCATAAACCGCTGCAATGTGAACCCAGCCTTAGTGACACTGGCGACGGGGGGTGATCACGGGGTTAAACCTTTATTGGGGGGGTTAGGGGGGTACCTTAGAACTAAAGGGGGCTAACCCTAACTGCCCTAACAGTTATTAGTCACAAATGACACCTGCCGGGTGATCAGGGGGTTAAACCTTTATTAGGTAATAAATGGCGGGTGCCCTGAAACTATAAAAAAATAACTAACCAACCAGCGTCACCTGTAACAGTTATATGGTGATCACTGGTGAAAGGGTTAACTAGGGGGCAATCAGGGGGCTTTATGCGGTAGTATATGGGGGTCCCTAGCGCTATAAAAAGCTGCGGCGAACCTAAATACCTACCTGCCTAACTAGCGTCACCTGTGACACTAATACGGCGATCAGAAAAATGATCGCTTATTAGGCTGGGTTCACACTGGAGCGATGCGGAAACGCCGCGAATCCGCGGCGGGTTCCCGCATCGCATGCCTCCCGGCGGCAGTTCACACTGCCCTATGCGAACTGCTGGGAGTGTCAGTGAAATGTTACTGACACCCCCAGATCAGTTCGCATATCGCAGTGCGATCTGCAAACTCGGATCGCATGGTGTGAACACCCATGCGATCCGATTCTGCTGCGGGCCAAAAAAAGGGTCCCGTGCGAATTTGCGGCGGGTGCGGCGGGTGTGGCGGGTGCGGCGGGTGCGGCGAATGGCTGAACTCGAATCGCACAGAGATCGGATGTGATTTGCACTGCAGTGCGGTGCGAATCACATTCGTTCTCATAAACCGCTGCAATGTGAACCCAGCCTTAGTGACACTGGCGACGGGGGGTGATCACGGGGTTAAACCTTTATTGGGGGGGTTAGGGGGGTACATTAGAACTAAAGGGGGCTAACCCTAACTGCCCTAACAGTTATTACAGTCACAAATGACACCAATGCAAAAAAAAAAAAAAAAAAAAAAAAAAATGACATTGGTGTCACTGTGACTGGGGGGCAGGGGTAATTGGGGGGGTGATCGGGGGGTAAAGGGGGGGTGTGAGTGTGCCTGGCATGTTCTACTGTGTGTGGGATGTGTTGGTGCAACTCACTGATCCGCTCTCCTCCGTGTCGGAACGAAAAATACCGACACGGAGGAGAGAATACATCACTTCCTCTCCTGTGTTTACATTACAGGAGAGGAAGTGATGTCACCGGGGATTTCCATTCGTCGGGAGCGATCGCGAGGGGGTGGCCATGAATGAATGGCCGTCCCCTCGTCCGGGATCGCTCCCGAACGAAAACCGACCGCCGCAGGCACCGGGCGGGGGCCCGATCGGGCCCCCGACCCGCGGGAGGCAAAGCACGTACATGTACGTGCTTATGCCTGCCCGTGCCATTCTGCCGACGTACATCGGCGTGAGGCGGTCGGCAAGTGGTTAAATTACACTTTCCAGTAATAAGACTCATACTAATATACTAATTTACTGTGAACTGATGTGGAATGCTATATTCTGTTAAGTAGAATAAAATATGCAACTTTACTTAAAAATATGTATCTTATTTATACAGTAAAGGACACAGGCTGGATATTCATAGACCCTGGGTTGTAGGCTGCTACCTTCAAGTGATAGGTCAGCTGCAAAGCTTTACTGGATATGCCCCCTGGGTGTACCCCCTATAACCCCGCCCCACTACTAGAGACTTCAGTTTGTTGCTATTGTTTTTAGGTGATGGACTTCCTCGCCCTTACGAAGAATTACTCTATACCCAAAAGTGGAACTTCTGCTCATCTGATTCCCCCCCCCCCTCCGGTGCCACAATTGGCATCTTTCGGGGGGTGGGGGGACAGGATACCTGTTTTTGACCGGAAGTGACGTTTACATCCGGGCAAGACGCTCGGCGGTCTGCTGTACACTTTTTACATTCCCCATTTCCCCTGTGAGTAGATATTTTATCTTTAATAAAATGTTATGTTGAAATTACTACACCATGGCAGATTTTTCTGGTTTATCCCCTTGAGCCTGTTGATCATCTACCATTAACGAGGAAATTGGAGGAATTTGTGTTATTTCCAAGAATCTGCCGTACAGCCATCCTCTGGATCATCCTCTGCTATCTGGTTGCCCTGTGTGATTTTTTTCGCTGCTTACCTTGCAGCGTTGAGGTAATTACCTAGCGCTAGCACTACTGGCACGGATCATCACCAGAGGATCGTCTCTTTGGCACATTGCACTTTAAAAACTCTTTTTGCGATCATTTGAGTTGCATGTTTGCATCCTATATGGGACACTTTAGTTTGATGCACTGATGTCACTGTGATTCACTTATATGGTTTTGTATCACATCGTATTTCACCATTTGCTGCTATTTTTATATAATTCACTTATTTGCTGCTATTTGAATTTTATTTGAATTTTATTTGAATAATTTATGCTATTTAGTTATTTTTACACAGATATATGCGTTTTTCTTGCATGCAGCAAATTTCACTTAAATTATGCACTAAGCCACTTTCTATTTATATTTCAATTAGTTGTGTTGGTTCACAAATTTTACGTATATTTACACCTGGTTGCTATTTAGGGTATTTTTTGTTATTCTTTCATATTTTTGGTTTTTAAAAAGCTAGCGCACACATCCCCACTTTATTTCAGCAGTGAATTTACCTAGGCCAATGATCATAATTAAATTACACTTTCGAGTAATAAGACTCATACTAATATACTAATTTACTGTCAACTGATGTGGAATGCTATATTCTGTTAAGTAGAATAAAATATGCAACTATACTTAAAAATATGTATCTTATTTGTACAGTACAGGACACAGGCTGGATATTCATAGACCCTGGGTTGTAGGCTGCTACCTTCAAGTGATAGGTCAGCTGCAAAGCTTTACTGGATATGCCCCCTGGGTGTACCCCCTATAACCCCGCCCCACTACTAGAGACTTCAGTTTGTTGCTATTGTTTTTAGGTGATGGACTTCCTCGCCCTTACGAAGAATTACTCTATACCCAAAAGTGGAACTTCTGCTCATCTGATTCCTCCCCCCCCCCCCTCCGGTGCCACAATTGGCATCTTTCGGGGGGTGGGGGGACAGGATACCTGTTTTTGACAGGTATCCTTTCCCACTTCTGGGAGCCTCAGCCACGGCTATTGACGTCACGACTAGGGCTACCTCCTTCCTCCTTCCCCTGTCGTCGGGCCAGTCGGAGAGAGGTACGGGCATTGCGCATGCGCAGTAGGGTTCCCAGCATGAAGCCAAAAGGCTATACTGCTGGGTACCCTTACTCGCAATGGCGGCAGCAACACCCAACAGCTGATGGAAACATCAGCTGTGGTACTGCCGTCGCTGGACTCCAGGACAGGTAATTGTCCTATTATTAAAAGCCCGTAGCTGCAGTATGTGTAGCTGCTGGTTTTTTTTGGGCAAACCTCCACTTAATTATTTTATTATCAACTTCTCACTGTCATCTAATACAAGCATGTCATCTGGATTGTTGTAACCTCAGTAAACCTTGGAAGCTGTACCCAGACACCTTACCATGGGGATAGCTCTAGGACACAAAAACATAATTTATTACCCACATTTTTGGTAAAAGATGGGGTTTCAGAGTAAATAGATATCCAATCTTCAAATGCACCTGAAAAACTGTTACAAACTGTGGTACACTATTTAATTTAATTTACTAATTATACCATAGATGCTTTAAAAATACCTACAGGTCATCAGTTTAAAGTTAACCATGAATACCAAGCCTATAATTAGTTCTCTGACTCTGATGTGCACAGCCATATGTAACATGTGTATTTCAAGCAACATTTTCAAGTGTAGGTGGCCCCAGTGGATGTGTTTACATTCATATGTGTGTGTGTACATGGGCGCAGGGATGGGCACAATTTTTTGTGAAGTGCTTGAGTGTAATTTTATTTTTGTTTCACTAAAGCTTTTCTTTACAACAGGTCCCCCATGGGATATAATATTTTAAAGAAAGGTTCTCTCTAATGAAAAATCAGGGGTCTTTTAGTTTCCTGATGTCTCACCTGCCTTCCATTGAACCTAATGGAGCACAGAGACACATGTCTCTTCTGGGTTTATTTCAGCACTTCAGTCAGATGCCCAACAGCTGGATCTGCTACACCAGTCTGAGAAGATGCTCAATAGGTCTCTAAAACAGACCTCTGACCACATTACAGACAAATTTACCTGCAAAATCCAGGAACTGGAACAGCATACATCAAATCTCAAACAGATAATAGGTGACCTTGATGGCCTTACTCATAACTAAATTTTTAAAATCTCACATTGCAAACCCTGGAAGATTTTGAAACTAGTGCTATACACTCTAACCTCCACATTCGCTGTGTATCCAAAGAGATCACAGACCTCCAATACACCATTACTTACTGCACTTTTTCCGGAATTAGTGCCTTTGATTTCCATTGAATGACTGGAAATAAACTGAATCCATAAAGTCTTAGCTCCTTACAATTCTGATGGCTCTCTTCATGACATAATCGTGAAACTTCACTTCTTTCCCACAAAAGAACAATGTCTGCAGCTTGTACCAAGGACTACCTTGTTTTTCAAGGTTACAACTACCATGTTCTCCATGACCTTTCTTAACTAACCATAACCAAGCAAAGGGCTCTTAAGCCACACTTGCAGTTTCTACAGCAAAACTGTATAGCCTATAGATGGTGCTTTCCTTTCTCAACCAGCATTTCCTACTAAGGAGCACATTACATATACAAATCTGCTGATGATCTCCAGACAACTCTTTGTGATCTCTGCCTGATATTAGCTGGCTCTATCCCCAAGAGCTCCCATCATCGGTGGGCATCCAGCTCTCCTAGAAAGCTTCAGGCTACTTCTGGATTGAAAGGCCTTGACACGACCCACAAGAGAATTAACTTTACCTCCCCAGCTCCAGTTCCTCTGGACTCTATGGACTGACCTACACCGTCAAGCTCTGTGATACCCCTTGCTACTCTTACTCCCCTCCCCCCTCTACCCCCTTCCTTTACACCTCTTCCCTACTGCTCTACCCCTCTCTAATTCCTCTCTCCCCTTCCCTTTTGGAACTTCATTACACTCTTACTAATGAGCCCTCTGGCTGCCGGTGACCCCTAGGTGCATTCTAACTCATAGCACTTTTTGATTTATTGGGTTATTCAGTGACTTTGCACTTTTTATACCCTTGTCATTCTCCCAATTAGCTCCTGGGGCTCACTGCTAGCTACTTAGATTTTTCCACAATTGTCTACTGTATACCGATATTCTTACACTAGACATCCCTGTAAATCTTGCTATGCCTCCTCTCTTATGACTCAGTGGTATAGTAGATTTAATGTTGATTTGTTGCATGTTATATTTTTTGGCTAAGGGGTTATATCCAGGGGTCAAGTCCTGGGGAAAAAAGTGTGGGAGCTCCCACCCAAGATCCACTCCCCCACCAATAAAAAATGATACCCTCATATGCATGAACGCTTCAAAAGTGGTATTTTTCATCCAATTTTCGTATTGTGTGTATGAAGCTTAACTGTTAGTACATATAAAAAAACACTCCTCAATAAACATAAATATGGTAATTCTCGGAATAATCAGCATTCATTCAATTGTGCTTCCACGCAAATGTGAACATCATGTTCTGATCTTTATTGAGGAATGTTATTTTGTATATAGAGTGTTTGTTTATGTGGTGAGTTTACACTTTTCATTGAACAGAGTTTGGATAACACAGGGTTAAACGGAAATGTCATAAATTAACTGCACATTATCTGAACAGAATGCTTGGGGAGATAGTGATGTGTTCCTGCTTAGGAGATGTATGTTAGCTTGGAGGGCTGCAAACTCTGCAGGGCTCCAACACACACTCGCTGCTATTCCAACCCTTCACATATTTCCACATAAACTTCCCTCCTGGCATTAAACTTTGCCAGGTATTGTGCTCAGTTTTCCACCCCAAACTGATGTTCCTCCCTCAGCTCACCTCTCTCCCTGCATGTCCTGTGAGCAGGATAGCTGTGCTCCTCCTCTGCGTTCTCTCATCATATGGCACTGAAGATAGAGGAGGGGGGGATTCAGCAGGACACACAGAGCAAGTATGCAGGAGACTGAGGGGTGGGGGAGATGAGGAGACAGAAAATCAAGAGGGGCTGGTGGAGAGGAGCGCATCATGAGAGGTCTGACTAAATACAATCTCTTAGCAGCAGGGACCTGATCTACCCGTCAGCTAGCTGTGATTAACAGGTAGATCAAAGCGGAATCTGTCATGGGGCCCCCTACTGGCAATGCCTGAATGGTCAGTCCACCCCTGGTGTGTAGCACTTACTATTGCGAGCTGTGTCGGCAGCTGCTGGTGTAGCACCTGCCACACAGCTTGCATACTACAAAGTCATGCAGGACACAGCTGCTAATGGGAACTGAGTTCCTGTTGTGGAAAAAGTACAGGAACTCCGTTCCCATGCGTTCCCGCAGGACACGAGCCCTGGGTATATCTCATGGCATAAAGCTGTAAAGTGTTGCCTATTTTCCTTGCTCATTAATGCTTTTGCCATCCTGGGCATCAGCACCGATTAAGGTCTCATGTACACAGGGTAGTTGAAAACCTCTTCTGAACGCTGGAAACTAAAAGCTGATAACCGACAGTAAAAAAACATTCATTTTACAGCTTTTACATACTGAGGTTTTATGCAGGTTTAGAAGCAGTTATGAGCATTTGAGGTTAGAAGCATTTTTTTTCTAGAGAACCTCAGGAGACCCTCCCAAATGTGCCCAATGCATGAAAAACAAGTACATTACATTATATTATATTATATTATATTATATTATATATTCTCTCTTGCTCCCTCTCCCCCTCCCCTTCTCTATCCCCCTCCCCCTCCCCTTCTCTATCCCCCTCCCTTTCTCTCCCCCTCCCCCCTCATCACAGACAACAGTATGTGGTGAAAAATTGTGTTTTTTCCATATCTTACAAGTTCCATGCTTTTAAATGAAAATGTGCATAAACTCGGGTTACAGCTTTTGGTGTTTGAAATGCCAGTAAACCACCTTCTTGAACGTGATTCATCTGCTTTCAAAAAATGCCAGCAAACTAAACTGCATCTAAACTCTATAAAGAACTGAGTGTTCATGCACAGATAAGATAGCATAGAGGAGAGTTCAGGGGCTGCTGAAAAAAAACACCCAACTGCTCCCAAATATCCGTTTATCAGCTACAGTGTAAATAAGCCCTAAATTAGGTTTATAATGTTTAGTTGCCTTGTTTACTAAAGCCTCAAATTAGGTATAGACTCCAGGAAGACCCTTGTACCTTTTTTGGCCCACAGCTCTGTTTTGGTGCAGTGTTCCCTGCAACCTATACTTAGCTAGGCTTTGCTCTAGTTCTCTTCATTTTTAAGGTTTAATGTACATGAGACAATTTACAACCTCCCATGAACGATTAACTTGACAGATAGTAAACAACATTTAAAAACATCTTTTCCATGTTTACATGGTGCGTTTAGCCGCATTTGCGTTTAGGAGAGTTTAAAAAAAATGTATGTCAGAAATGTATCTCCATTAAAAATGCCTGTAAACTAAACGTGGCTAAATGTGAGTTACTGCGTTTACAAGCGTTTGGCATTTCAAATGCCTCTGATCATCCATCCTGATTGCATTTTTTTTGCTTTCCAAAAGATACTTCTAAACTCAACTGCCTAGAATCGACTATAACTGACCCTGTGCACATTTACTATTAAGATAACATAGTGGAGAGTTTGGGGGCAGCTGAAAAAAATGCCCAACTGCTCCTAAACCTCTGTTTACCAGCAGCAGTTTACATGAAGTCTAATGCCGCGTACACACGACCAGACTTTCTGGCAGACTAGGTCCGACGGTCTTTCCGACAGACTTTCGGCAGAGTTCCGATGGACTTTCCGAATGAACGGACTTGGCCACACACAAACGGACTAAGTTTGTTCGTAAGTCTGTTCATTTTGAACATGATGACGTAAACAGGACTAAACAAGTAAGTTCAATAGCCACTAGCTAATAGCATCCCTTACGTCGTATTTGGTCCGTTGGACCAGCACACAGACGAACGGTTTTCCCGAATTGAGTCAGTCGGATAGATTTGAAACATGTTCTATTTCTAGGTCCATCTGATTTTTTTTTGTTTTTAAGTGATCAGACTAGCCCACACATGATCAGATTGTCCGACGGACTAATCCCTTCGGACCTAGTCTGCCGGAAAGTCCAGTCATGTGTACGCGGCATTAGGCCCCATGTACACTGCTGCTGCTAAACGGATGTTCAGAGGCAGTTGGACACTTTTTTCAACTGCTCCTGAACTCCTTCAATGTTATCTTACATGTACACAAGTTTGTTTACTGTCATTTTTAGGCAGTTGCATTTATAGGCCTTTTTTTGAAGGAAAAAAAAATGAGTTCAAACGCCAAAGTTTCTCCATTGGTCTCCATTGGATATGGCATTAAAAAATGTTGCCATGTGTGGCGCTATTGTATGTGCAAATACCTTGTAATGGGGTATAGTGAACCCATCAGGACCCGGGGCCGAGTTTTTAATTACCTCCAGCACCTCTTCCATAGAGAAGGGGGCTTCAAGCCTTTCTCTATGTTCCCCTGATAAAGTAGGAATTGGTAGGTTCTCAAGAAGACTAGAAAGATCTGGAGCCCTTTGGTCCTGCTGTTCCCTGTATAGGTTAGCGTAGAACTTATGTAAGGCCTTTCTGATGCTAAGAGGATTCGTCGTTGGTGGTTTGCCTGCTATTTTTATTTTGGGAAAGGTGTGTGTGTGGGTTTGCGGTGTGAGTCTGGAAGCTAGGAGGGATCCTGGCTTGTCCCTTTGATGATAGTATTTCGCCCTGTGCCACCTAATACTTTTCTCTGCATTAGCCGTTAGAGCTAGGTCCAGTTCCAAGTGGGCTGAGTCAAGGAGGGATGTGGGGAATTGGCGTGGGTTTCTGTTATGCTCCAGGCCGAGAGAAAGGAAGTTCTTTTCCAGCTTCTCAATGTCTGCCCATTTAGCTCTTTTTAATTGGGATGCGATTTGCATTATTTTGCCTCTAATTGTGGCTTTTTGCGCCACCCACAAAGTTTCTGCCAAGATGTCAGCGGTGTCGTTCATTAAGATCTAATCGGATAGGACCTTTTCAATTTCAGATTTCCTGATGGGGTCTGAGAGGATGGCTTCATTTAACCTCCAGTAGGGGAATTTGGTTTTAGGTGTTCGGTTGTTGACTGTGATACTGATTATGGAGTGGTATGACCAGACCGTGTCAGTAATTTGTGCTTTATTAACAGAGGGGAGGAGGGCATTAGGGACCAAAGGGTGGTCAATTCTAGCATAGGATTGGTGTGCATGTGAAAAGTGTGTAAAATCTTTTTTGGTTGGATTCAGTTCTCTCCAAATGTGGGTAAGACCCTGCTGATATATCAATTTGGCCATTTTTGAACTGCTCCTGGTTGGGTGAATAATTTGTGCAGGAGGGGGCTTTGACTTGTCTAAGGCCGCGTACACACGGGCGGACTGTTCGCTCAACTTTGTTCGTCAAACAGTTTGACAAACAGTCCGCTCAAAATTAGCATGAGCGGACTTGACCACACACGATGAACGAACAGTCTGCTGAAACCGTGCGGGATGACGTGAACGGCACGTACGACGGGACTAGAAAAACAACGTCCTATACACTGCAATGCAACCTTCGGCGTGTAAATTCTTTCTGAGCATGCGCGAGACTTAGTTTGACGAACAAGCCTACACACGAGCGGACTGTCCGCTCAAACCAAGTTTCAGCGGACAGTTTTACGGAAATTCCGAAAAACTTTGTTCGTCAGACTGTCCGCTGAAACTGTCCGCTGAAGCCCACACACGAGCGGACTGTCCGCTGAAACACTGTTCAGCGGACAAAGTTGAGCGAACAGTCCGCCCGTGTGTACGCAGCCTTAGCCTTGGTCAAAAGCCATATTCCAGTCCCCTCCAAGGATTATTGAGCCCTCTAACTGGGGCCCCAAGGTCTTAAAGAGTTTATGGAAAAAATTCAATTGGCCTGAGTTTAGGTCATAATATGATACTAATGGGTTAAGGTGGCAATCTATTGTGCTTTTGATTAGGATAAATCTAACATCTGGGTCCCGCTGTTCTGACTTCAGTGTGAATCTGCAGCTTCTTGAAATAAGAACAGCCATCCCTTTAGTTTTTTCTTCTGCACTAGATAAGAAAAACAAGGGGAACTGGGCATGAATGAATGTAGGCTTGTACCGGATTGGAAAATGTGTTTCCTGAAGAAAGAGGACATCTATCTTGCAGGATTTCATTTAGTCTAGAACCATTCTGCGTTTGGTGGGTGAGGTTAAAGCGGGATTCCGCTGACCTATCGTTTTTTTTTTTTTCCTGTGTCATTGTAATTAGTTTGTCATGTAATTCTAGTACTCACTACTTGTAGTTTTATTCTCCCCGGCTTGCGCAAATGTAAGTTATAAAACTTCCTCCCGGCTGTTTCCATTTTGCTTTTGGGCATTTGAAGCCCACAAGCATTTAGTTCCAGGATGCGGTGAATGCTGTGCTCCCAGCATTCACTGCTTGATCCTGCGCATGCTCATTGACACCAGCGAGCAGCGCCGTAAGACTTTGGGTTGCCATCACAACAGGTGGCGGCGCCGGAAGTTCCCGCCCTGTTGTGATGGCAACCAAATAAATACTTGCCTGCCCACTTCTAAAATGGCTTTTTCGGACATGCCCTCGTCACGTGACCGGCGTCTTGGTTCCGAAATCTCACGAGATTTCGGCATGACGCCGTTCCCCACTGATTCCTGGGAAGACTCTAACAAAGCTCCCAGGGGGCTTTGCGAGGCCAGGGAAAGGCGATAAACACGCCTACTCCCACTGGAGGAGAGCCCGGAAGTCAGGAAACGAATTACTACTAAAAGGTAATTACAGCATTATTATTTTTTCTAAAGGTCATTTGAGCATTTATGGTCCTAAGGGGATTAAATTATATCAACTTGAAAAATTGAGTACAAGACCACTTTAATCCCTGGGTGTTGTGGGTTGTCACTCTCAACGGTGTAGCTTGTGAGTCATTACTATTCATGGAGATGGAGTATTGGACCTATCCCCAATATACCATCACTCACCTGTAGGAAGCATTCATTCTGGCTTCGGTGTCTTGCGTGCTCTGAGTCCGGCACTCCTCATTGGTTGGGATGACTGCGTTTTTTACTCCTATGCAATATTGATCACAGCAGGTATAGTTTTTCCCTGTTCTATACTTCTAAGGAATTCTGCTTGTGCTATTCAGTGTATATTTGTTTATTTACACAGATGATATCTGATATCCCAATACTCTTTACTCCATTACATAATAAGCAGATTTGTCTGATACACATAATATATAGGGAGGCCCCTTTTACAGCACTGTCAGTGCCAAACCTTTTGTTACTACATTGCTGGCTGTCATCTTTTAATTTACTCAGATGCAACCTATACTTTAATTAATTTTTTTATTTGTACTTTTTAAATGACGCGCTAGTTTCTGCCCTGCACTTTAATTGTCAGCCCCAGTGTTTCCCCACTTGCTCCGCCCACCCGGTGGGGTCAAACCTTTTACTTTTTATTTTATTTATTTTCTATTTATTTATTATTTTTTATTATTTCATAATTTTTTATTTTTTTTTGCATTGTTTAATGTTTAACTTTCAGTCTTTATTTATATATATTTATTCTTACCCCATTCAAATTAGTAAATTACTATCATTACTTTTTATTTCTCATTTTTTCTATCCAGGTGTTATTCTGGGTAAAACAACTATAAAAGTCCCAGTTCATATGAAAAAAATCTTCTTCCCCAGCAGGGGACTGCAGACCTGTTTTCACACCACTCCTGCAGGATCTCTACAACACTTTATTGAATAGAGATAGACTGGGGCATATACCTCGAGCATTGGCGGAGTCAAATATACCCATATGGTCCTGTACAATTGTTTGTTCTTTTATCAAATGGTGCCCAGCGGCTATTGTCATATATGTTAACAGTATTGTAAGTATTTTGAAATTGTGTCTAACTATTTTTTGTACCCGTGTGTCACCACCTGTTTAGATACTATATAACTGTGCTACCCTGTTCCTTGCCATCTATTAGATTCTACAGAAACATTGTATCCACACATCCCTGAAGAAGGACACGCTTTTCCAAGCTCCGAAACGCGTAGGGTGTTTTCTGTTCAAATGAATGATACGACATTTGGGCGGCAAAGTGGTGTAGTGGTTAGCACTCTCCCCTAGCAGTAAAAAAGGTCACTGGTTCAAATTCCAACCATGACACTACCTGCCTGGAGTTTGCATGTTCTCCCTGTGCCTGCGTGGGTTTCCTCCGGGTACTCTGGTTTCCTCCCACACTCCAAAGACATGCAGGTAGGTTAATTGGCTTCTGTCTAAAATTGGCCCTAGTATACAACTGGGGATCTTGGATTGTGGCTTCTTGAGGGTAGGGACCGATGTGAGTGTGCAATGTAAAGGGATAGGGACAATTGTAGACACTCACTCAGGTTGAACTGGATGGACTGATGTCTTTATTCAACCTTACTAACTATGTAACTATGTAACTATGTGACATAGCATCAATACTGGTTGTATATATACCTGTTGGTGTACTTTTTAATATATACTGTATATTCAATTACCTTTTGTTTGGTTTTATGTAATAAAATAATTTGTATACTATTATAATTTGTACGTGCCTTAAAAGTCCACCCCCAGGGGACCCCCTTTTCTTTGTTGTGATGTTGTAGGATGTGGCACAACAAATTTACGTGACCCTGTCATACCCTCTCTTTTGTCTCTACTCAACTCATAGCGTGAGTATAACTCAGTGAGATGTCAATACACACACTATTTGTAACCCCTTGAACTATTTTCCCGTCTAGACCATATCTTTATTTGGCTGGTTCCTATCCTCTTCTACTCTCCTTGCTCATCCTTCCTTACACTTGGACTGACCACAATGCAGTCCTTACTACTCTATTATCCTTGGTCCCGAAACCAAACAACTATTCCTGGTCTATTAAAGATAGTATTTTAGCTCACCCAGCACACTGAACTGACATTGAACTCAGCCTTAAAGAATTTGCATCTCTGCAAAGAGAAGCGTCTTCTCCACAAACATCTGGAGGAAACATTCCACAAATCTTCTAAAGCATTTCAAGCAGACCCCTCCATGCCCAGTAGACAAAACCTAGATAAAGCTCATCTGGAGCTTGATCTTTTTCTAAAGGAGGCAACTGGAAAAAAACTCTAAGCAGAACACGGCATACGTTCTATACAAAATCAAATAAACCAGACACCTTTTTAGCCTTGGCACTTTGATAGGATGATCATACTCCAAAACCAGTGTGTTTAAAGCTGTCTAGGGATATTCATATCAGTAACCTAACAATGCACCGGTTTGGCCTTCAATCAGCCCATAATCCCTTACTATCCTTTCTCTGAAATCTGGCATTCTATGCCGCTAAGTCCTCCCAGCTTCTTCTTCAGCCTGGTCCTCCACTAATCTATTCCAGGAATATACATTTTTCACCTCCTCTATCAAAACATTCCCATCCCTTTGTGAATAATATGGTATCCCCACTTTCAACTTTTCCATTACATCCACATCAAACACTTTTTTTCTACCCTCATTCTCTCTGATCCTTTGGTTCCTCAACTACATTTTTTTGAAAGGGTTTGCAAAAATTACCCTCATAGAAGAAGCTATATTTTGGCATTATATGCTTAACTGTTGGAACCTATAGCCACAAATCCCCTGCCTATGCCAAGTGATGGCCTGTCCATATGGGTCACACCCCCCCCCCCCCCAAACCATGCGCCAGGCCCCTAATCTATATCCAGGGGTTTCATGGATTTCAATGTTTTTTTTCTTTCATGATTAGAGCCTGAGGCTCTAATTGGCTTAAAAAAGGGTAGGCCTGGGGTACAGAGCACTGCACCCTGAGCCCACCCAGTTGTGTGCCAAAATCAAATAATATTTGCTATTGTTTTGCTGTGTTTTCTTCCAGGAAGTGAGGGAGGAGATTTGTTTGCCCCCCCCAAAATATTGAGCACCAGCCGCCATTTTGTCCCAAAATAGTAGAGAGGTCTAAATATTATCCTGGAGCCAGTAGATCAGTCACACATTTTGCAGGCAACCAAACCTCTTCACAGAACATATAGAAAGAATACAGGTGGGACTTTATATGAGCCGTGACCATCCGGTACACCGAGCTCCGAGTATTGGCTAAAATGAATATCATGCCCACATATAACCAAAGAGTAAGCCTAATAGACAAATGTGTTATTTCCATCCCTAATCAGTTTATATAGAAAGAATACAGGTGGGACTTTATATGAGCCGTGACCATCCGGTACACCGAGCTCCATCCCCGATATTTAGACACAAAGAAGGGAAAAGGGGCAAAAAAGGGCCAGCAATGGGACTTTATATGAAACAAGACATTGAGGGTCAATTAAATCAATCAATAAAATAATATTTTATTGGCGATGCATGGGGAGATACTACAATAAATTAATAATACGTCAATGTTATAATACATAAATATATACAAAAAAATATATAATAAAATAAAATAAATAAAAAATATATATGATAGTAACATAGTCAGATTCATATTATATAAGCATTAATGTATATACTTCATATTATAGTAACATAATTACACATAATTAGTAGCAGATCAATAGTATATCCCAAAGTGCATATACAGTAGAAACCAATAAAATGAATTGATGATTTAAATAAATAAATCAAACCCATGGGGGAATCTTGGTTATTGGGGCAAAACACTCACTGGAAAAAATCTTGACGCGTTTCGTGGACTGTTTCCACTCATCAGGAGCCGCTATAAAAATTGGGGGTACCTGTGACAAATAATATACTAAGCATTAATAATCAATGATAATTGATTATACAGGAAAAGAGGGAGCATACACAAGGGTCCTATCCACTCTTACCTGCAAAGAATGTGCAAGAGGTGAACACAGAACTGACAAACCACAGTGACCATATCACCACGAAGATAAGAGACCCAAAACAAGAGGTCATAAATTATCTGAAATAAGATAGTGTGTTGTGTAAGGGTGACACGTGTAAGAAAAACCTTATTGAAGTGAAGAATATCCTTCAACGAAACGCATCGAGATTTTTACCAGTGGATGTTTTGCCCCAATAACCAAGATTCCCCCATGGGTTTGATTTATTTAAATCATCAATTAATTTTATTGGTTTCTACTGTATATGCACTTTGGGATATACTATTGATCTGCTACTAATTATGTGTAATTATGTTACTATAATATGAAGTATATACATTAATGCTTATATAATATGAATCTGACTATGTTACTATCATATATATTTTTTATTTATTTTATTATATATTTTTTTGTATATATTTATGTATTATAACATTGACGTATTATTAATTTATTGTAGTATCTCCCCGTGCATCGCCAATAAAATATTATTTTATTTGATTTAATTGACCCTCAATGTCTTGTTTCATATAAAGTCCCATTGCTGCCCCTTTTTTGCCCCTTTTCCCTTCTTTGTGTCTTCACAGAACATGAATCAACTATAAAGTGTTAACCAAATGGTATTTGGTCCCCACCAGGAATGCTAAATTCCTCCTGCAGTACTCCAACCACTGCTTCTGAGGCTGTAGTGTTGAAGGTACACACCTGCACATTTGATGAGATTGTCCCATGCTAGAACTTTTTGCTCAGAGAGCTTTGAGATACTCTCAAAACTCTTTGGCACCCACATAACCCCAGACCCTGTAGTTGCACACCTGAATAGCAAATCCATGGACTTTACCCATCATCACTTCAAACTTCAAACTACTACAACAGCTAAGCAGACAGTTGCTAAAGCATGGAAATACCACACCCTTTGCATTTTCGCACACTTAAACATAGAATTACTCAAGCAATGATTAACGCCAAAATAGAAGCTGTGTTGTTAGAGCGTCAAAATATGAAAAACTCTGGGTGACACATTACTTATCCTCCAATTTTGATGAAACCCTGCTTCTTCCTTAGCCAGTCTACCCCTTTCTGGGTATGTTTACCCTTACCCATACATTCTAGAAAATGCTTACCTTCCACCACAGAGTCCTCTGTTCCCCTCTGTCTCCTTCTGACACCTCCCCCTCTCTCTCCCGCTACATAGAAATTTTGCCTTTTGTTTCCGCTGCTAAGATTTTGCAGAGTGTGACAAGTTTGCTTTCCTGTAGACCTTGGGCCTATAGTGGCCTTTTTTTGGTGCATTTTTAGCCTACCCAGTTTACCTATCCAGCCTACCCAGTTTTCCAAAGTTTGACTGGTACACTCAACCTAGGATTTACCTGTTTTTATCTTATACCATTCCATGGTATCTAACTTAAATGCATGTATTGGACTGGCTCTACCATCCAGGGCTACCTGCCTCTCATTTCAAACCTGTGACTTTGACTTTCTTGTAAGATTGCCCAATGAAGCAGTACTCACTACCTCCATGACCCTCATCACTGTTGTATATTGCATGTTGCTGACTAAATTATGAACCTGTATTTGCAGTTTTTCTTTCTGAAGCCCTACTTATGTTTTGATTCAATGAAACATTTGAACAGGAAAATAAATTATTCAATTTCTACATTTTAAATTTTAAATTGCTGTGCTATGGTACATTTACTTATGTGTCCTTTCTGTGTGCACAGATCTGTGCACCTAAAATTATTTTAAGGACTGTGACAGACTGATGGGATTTACCTTTATTTGAGAAATGTAATGCATTCCAGTAGAACCAGTTTTTGAGTACAGATCATGTTTGTTTTGTGAAGACAGTTCTACATTTTCCATTTTGTTTATTTCTTACACCCTTTTGACCCACAAGAACAAAGATGAGGATTATGGATTTTTCTGCTTCAGCGGAATGCAGGTTTTTGAGGAATTAAGCAGGTGAATAAGCGATCCACTGTACGTTTTCAATGCGACACCAGAATTATGAATTAAGTAAAAAAGAAGGATCATCTGGAAGTGTGAAATCCATACATTTTTGAGAGATGCTTTTATGCCCTTCCAAATCACTGACAATTATGGGCAGGACCAAAAAATATGCAGGATATTCCTATTGCCTCCTGACATCTCCATCGGTAGTCTGATACTGTGGAAAAACATTTATACAGAACCAAAGGCATGCTGTACCACCTTGTAAGAATTTTGTTGTTTGCCTTTTGCACTCTGGTGCTAATAGAAGATTTGAGTGAGAGACCAATAATTCTCCTGCACTGAGCAGGACCAAAAGATTATTCCAATTTGGACCCCCATCTCTGAAGGAAGGGTAGCTTGTCATCTTTGCAAGGACTAATGGTTGGGGAGTATGTCAAAGAAAGAGAGAGTCTAGCTGATCCTGTATCCATTCAGAATTTTTTTTAATACTGTCAAATGGCCTAAAACAAGTGTGCAGCTGGAAGGGTACCTAAGAAATGTCTTAATTGCATAGCCTACCAAAAGTCTAGATCATAAGGACCCAAAATCACCATTAAGTCTTCAAGGAGATATGCAAGAAGAAGAATAGATGAAATAATGGTTTGATATGAAATTTCCAGCAAAGGTGAAAGGATTGGAAAAGTTTGAAGACAAGGTATTTGGAAAGGTAAATGTTCAAAGTTACTGACTTAGGTTGGGCAGTGAGATCAAGATTGAGTTAAAAAAAGAGGAGGTCATCGGCAAAGGTGGCAAAAAGGTACTCCTGGTTTCCATGTGTAATATCTTGAATGCAAGAGTCTAGTTTATATATGCAAAGGAAAGATTTGCATGATAAATTTTAAAATGAGGGGCGAGGGAGCATCCCTGCTTAATGCCACTGTGGAAAGAAAATGGCTGGGGGGAAAAAACAGTGGTCTGGACTTTCACTTTAGGCTTGGAGTAGAGGGATGTGATCTAAGATATCATGTGTGGTTGAAGGCCTAGAGTGAGTAAGACTTGCTTCAAGTAGTCCCAAGCCACTCTATCAAAGGACTTCTTAGCATCAGTAGGCAGGAGAAGATTTTTGATATTGTGTCTGTGCATGTACTAGATGACGTGCAGGGATTTCATTGTGCTGTTGTGACCTTCTCTACCAGGGGTAAAACCTATTGGTTCTAAACCTATGAGACAAGGGAGAAACGGCAACTGGTGATTGATTATAACTTTTGCAAAATTCTTCATTCTTCACTGAAGAGAAATAGTTGAGACAGAGGGTTGGATATGTTCCTTATTTGTAGATCACAGTAAAGGGGGAATCCAAAGTGATTGCGTTTAAAGGCCTTAAAAAAAGTGTACACTGTAAAAAATATTGTACTGGGTCTACTCAAAAAAAAAATTGAGGCAACTATTTGGAACCGCTTTTTAAGTACTGTCAACTAAACTTATTTTTTCTGACTCATTAGACTCTTCATGTGTTCAACTTTGTTGTTTTAAGCAAAGCCAACTCAATTTTTTCAATTTAAACACCATAGTGTTTTAAGTTGGGAATACATACCTTAAACTTGTCTGAAACTATAATTTTAGGTAAAGCCAACTCGGTTTTTCCAGTTTATAGATCATACGTTTAAGTAAAGCAAACAAAATTTTCCTAGTTTATAGACCATAGGTTTAAGCAAAGCATACTCAATATTTTCAGTTTATAGACTATAGGTTTAAGGTAGGAATACATACATGTATGTATTCCTAACTTAAACCTATGTTCTATAAACTGGACTATTGAGTAGGCTTTACTTACCAGAGAAGTACAGCCTGAGATTTTGTCACTGCCATCAGTCGAGGCAGAGCATCATCCTGACTTCCCAGGTCTGGATCCACCAGCTGCCTTGATTGATGGCAGTCTCAGTGAGCCACTGAGATGCTAAGAAGGCCGCTCCTCACCCCTCCACAGCTCAGCACTCCAATGAGCATGGAGAAGCAGAGAGGGAGATGCTGACTGACATCTGTGAAAATGTAGCCATTAATGATGTTCGATGGCCTGGATCTCAGTGCAGAGACAGCAGGGGACAGCTGCAGAATCGATCTGATGCTGCATTCACATTGGTAAGTATAATTAGAAAGAAAACATACTTCTCTTTTAAACCTATGGTCTATAAGCTAGAAAAATTGAGTTGTATTTAAATTGGTAAAACTTATTTTCCAAATGTATTTGATAAATGTTTTAAGGTTTTTATATAATAATAATACAATAATATGTTTGTTTTTTTTGTCTCATGAAACGGGTTTTCAAAACAAATGAACATGTATTATTTAGAATGTGTTACAAATGTAATATCATTAAAGCAACATCAAATGTAAACATCTTCTTTGTTTTTTTTTTTAAGAAAAAAAATGCCTCTTTCTCAGCTAACAAATGAAACTGAAACACACACATGTAACATACAGTATATAGATTACAGAATGTATTAGCTTTTTTTTAAGCCTTTTAGGAAAGTAATATGCACTTTGAAGTGTGAACATTGAATGTCCAATATCTCAAAATCCAAACAAACAAAGTTGTGGTACACATCAGCACAAATGCAGCAAAAACAAATGGTGTTGTCACGATCAAGGGGTCAGGCTTGAAAATCAGTTTCTATAGCAGTGGAAGCTCACACAGGAACCAGCAGGATAGGAATGCAGGCAGGTCACTCTGGCAGATGGCGCAGGCTCACTTGAGGTGCGGAATCTAAGTACTAACTGGTGTTCACCAGAGCTCCTGATGATGGAAATGGATTTTGCTGAGTGTTAGCACCAGGTCACGGTCCTCAGGATTGTGCTACTATAAGTTAAGCAAGACGGGGTCCAGTAGCAGATAGGGATCAAGTAGAAGCGTAGTTGAGGAACAATTCAAAGGTCGGTAACAAGTAGTTGCAGGTTGGGATTAAGCAGAAGCATAGTCAATGAGCAAGCCAAATGTTGGTAACGAATAGTAGCGAAGATACAAACAGCAGCAGGAGAGACCAAAGCGAGCTATTGGCTGGAGAAGGCACAATATTCTGGCAACCAGGAAGTTCAGAGACATGGCTAAAAGTGGGAGTAAACCCAGTTTCAAAAAACACTTACATTCCCGGCATGCCGGAAATGCTAACTTTCACATTGGTTGTGCTCTCAACACAACTTTCAAATCATCCAATGGCTGGTTTCATAACTGATCACATGTGCAGCATTATGGAAGTTGAAGAATCATTAGAGGCTAAGATGGCAGCTTCCTTGACTGAAAACGATAGAAGGGTTTACTTTCACTTTAAATGAGGAAGTTCATGGGGGGAGCAAAGAGTGCAAGGTTCAAGGCAAATAAGATTCACAGCATGATTATTCAAGGAATTGTTCATTGAGCTGTACAGCATTCTAGGTGGCTCAGCAAGCAGGCATTGCCAGACACCGCTGAGGTCCCAGATTCAAGTCCAGGTCCTGACAGGTGCAATTGTTTTTAAAATGTAATAACGTGGTGCAGAGTGGGGGAGGTTTCATCAAATATAATGTGTAATATCTCTTAAATCAAACCAGCACATACGTTAGTTTTTGCAGCGCAAATCAGCACAGATGCAGTGAAACAAAATCTTTCATTTTATTTTTTAATTTTAATAACATTGGGTGCAAAGTGGATGAGGTTTGATGTTACATAATCTGAATTTGAATTCCAGTATTTTAAAAAATGTATTATGCAATAACTTCAAAACTTAAAGAGTAGAAACATTCATTTTTGTGGCACAAAACAGTTTTTAAGCTTAACAGCTGGCGGTCCCTCACCCTGCATCTTGGTTACGTTCTGCCAAACGCAGTAAGCGCAAACTTTGCGTGCGCATAAGTGAGTTGTCTCAATAAGTGATTACAATGGTCGTATGTCCATATAATTTAAATATATTAACCACTTCAATACAGGGGCGGCACAGTGGTGTAGTGGCTAGCACTCTCACCTAGCAGTAAGAAGGGTCGCTGGTTCAAATCCCAACCAGGACACTACCTGCCTGGAGTTTGCATGTTCTCCCTGTGCCTGCGTGGGTTTCCTCCGGGTACTCCGGTTTCCTCCCACAGACCAAAGACATGCAGGTAGGTTAATTGGTTTCTGTCCAAAATTGGCCCTAGTATATGAATGGGGACCTTGGATTGTGGGTAGGGACCAATGTGAGTGTGTAAAGTACAGGGATAGGGACAATTGTTGACACTCGGGTTGACACTCGGGTTGACACTCGGGTTGAACTGGATGGACTTGTGTCTTTATTCAACCTTACTAACTATGAAACTATGAAACAGGGCACTTAAACACCTTCCTGCCCAGACCAATTTTGAGCTTTCAGCGCTGTCGCACTTTGAATGACAATTGCGCGGTCATGCTACACTGTACCCAAATGAAATTTTTATCATTTTTTTCCCACAAATAGAGCTTTCTTTTGGTGGTATTTGATCACCTCTACGGTTTTTATTTTTTGCGCTACAAATAAAAAAATACCGAAAATTTTGAAAAAAAAAATGTTTTTTTTTGTTTCAGTTTCAAAACTTTGTAAATAAGTACGTTTTCTCCTTCACTGATGGGCACTGATGGGGCTACACTGATGGGCACTGATAAGGTGGCACTGATGGGCACCAATGTGGCACCAATGAAGTGGCACTGATAGGCGGCACTGATGGGCGACACTGATGGGCGACACGGATGGGCGACACGGATGGGCAACACGGACGGACACTGATAGGTGGCACAAATTGGCACTGATAGCTGGCACGGATGGGTGGCACGGATGGGCATGGATAGGCGGCACAGGTGGGCATGGATAGGCGGCACAGGTGGGCATGGATAGGCAGTACAGGTGGGCACTCATAGGCGGCACAGGTGGGCACTCATAGGCGGCACAGGTGGGCACTCAGGCGGCACAGGTGGGCACTCATAGGCGGCACAGGTGGGCACTCATAGGCGGCACAGGTGGGCACTCATAGGCGGCATCGGTGTTATAGTAATGGATGCCAATCAGTGCCAAACAATAATGCATGCCAATCAGTGATGCCCATTGTGGGCACTGATTGGCATCCATTATGGGCACTGATTGGCACCCATTGTGCTGACTGGCATCCCTGGTGGTCTAGGGAGGATTATGGATTTTATTACCTTTTCCCTGGTGGTCTAGTCGTGTCCCTGGTGGTCCAGTGTGGGCATCCTCGGGGGGGCTGTGCTGATAATCGATCAGCACAGACCCCCCCTGTCAGAGGAGCAGCCGATCGGCTCTCCTCTACTCGCGTCTGACAGACGCGAGTGAGGGAAAGGCGATCACCGGCTCTTCCCATTTACACTGTGATCAGCCGTGATTGGACACGGCTGATCACATGGTAAAGAGTCTCCGTCGGAGACTCTTTACCGAGATCGTAGTTGCCGGGTGTCAGACTGACACCCCGCAACAACGATCGCCGCGATGCGCGCCCCCGGGGCGCGCAGCGGCTCATAATCCTAATCACGTCATATGATGTCCGGTTAGGATTATGAAACCACTTTGCCGCCGTCAATTCCCTATAGGGCGGGCGGCAAGTGGTTAATCGGCAAATAAAATAAAAATTTTCGATGTTATGTTAAGCAACATTTAAAGCATGTGAACGATAATTTGTTCAATGTTCATTCTATACCGTTCAATGCTATTGCATGGCTTTGTAGTGACTTGGAAAAATTCTTGTCACTGGTGGCGCACTTTTTGTCCTGATTGGCCTCAAACGTATGGGAACTGCGTTGTGCAGGTTTTAAAAGTTCCAAAACACATCAAGCACTTTAAAATTACAGCATCAAAACTCATGCGTTTGCACCTTTGGAAACTGTTTAAATTTCAGTCAAATGAAAAGATGATTTTAGTAAATTCAACTCAATTAGAATTTGCAAGTGGACATACCTTAAAAGTTTTGTCTACATTACTCAATATTATACATTATTTTAATCCTGTGTAAAAGGTTTGTTTTAAGAACTAATGATAATTAAGTATGGTACTTAAAATATCAAAGTAAATTACTTAACATGTATTTATTTTTTGAAAATGATAATATTTTATGTTAAAATTACAAGCCAACAGAATAATTTTTATCAGTGGTAGTGAGAATGGAGGAAAATCTCTTGGAAAATCTCTGGTAACATTGGGCTCAATTCACGAAAAGTTAATTCCCAAGACCAGACTCCCCTTCTCTTGTGCCTTTTGGAATTACCACTTTGTCTGTAACAAACGTACCTTTCTCCATGACCTCCTTATCGCTAACTCATTTAATCTACTCGCCATTACTGAAACTTGGCTTCATAAATACGACACTATGTCTTCTGCTGCCCTATCCTATGGTGGTCTTCTCTGGACTCACTCCCCCAGATCCAGTGGATATAATGGAGGAGCTGTTGGAATCCTTTTAGCCCCGCATAGCTCTTTTCAGTTACTGCACCCACCTCCCTTTCTGTCACTCACCTCTTTTGAAGCAAACTGCATTCTTTTTTTTTTGTCTCCAGTTTCTCTAAGGATAGCTGTGATCTACAGGCCCCCTGGACCAGCATCAACCTTTTGTTGATGACTTCTGCCTGGCTACCCTACTTTCTTTCTTCTGAAATCCCCACTAGGGATGAGCCGAACACCCCCCGGTTCGGTTCGCACCAGAACTTTCGAACGGACCCCAAATTCGTACAAACTTTAGAACCCCATTGAAGTCTATGGGACTCGAACGTTCGAAATTAAAAGTGCTAATTTTAACGGCTAATATGCAAGATGCTGTCCTAAAAAGGGTTTGGGAACCTGGCTCCTGCCCCAAGGGACATGGGTCAATGCCTAAAACGTTTTTAAAAATGGCCGTTTTGGCGGGAGCACTGATTTTAATGACGATTAAAGTGAAAAAAAAAGTGAAATATTCCTTTAAATATCGTGCCTGGGGGGTGTCTGTAGTATGCCTGTGAAGTGCCACGTGTTTCCGGTGTTTAGAACAGTCCCTGCACAAAATGACATTTAACGGAAATAACATCATTTAAAACTGCTTGCGGTTTTAATGTTATATCTGGTTCCTGCAATATGGTTGAAAATCATTGAGAAAAATGGTATGGGTAGCCCTCCCTGCCCATTACCAGCCCCTTCGGGTCTTTTACGCATATTAAGGGGAACCCCGTACCCATATTTAAAAAAGGAAATGCGTGTGGCCCCCAGGCCCTATATACTCAGAACAGCAGTATACAGGCGGTGCAAACAAGACAGGGACTGTGTAGGTTTGTTGTGTTAGGTTGAATCTGTTTGTAATTTTCAACTGGTACATTTTTAAAGTGTAGCTCCAGTCAAAAAAACAATTTTTAAGCTTTTTGGAAAACATAGGGAAGGGTTATCACCCCTGTATAATTTGTTTTGTCATACATCTTTTTTCATCTCACTTGCTGTTGTCTCCTTCCGTTTGCAAGTAGGAGATGTTTGTAAGTTGGATGTTTGAAAGTAGGGGCCTGCCCTATATGCTCTGCAGAAATGGCGGAACAAAGTGTTGGTTTTGCCACAACATTGTAAGCCCTCAAAGTGACTCTTGGTGGGCGCTGGAGCGCCCTGCTGTGAACGATTATATCAAGAATTGTAATTACATGCCATTGTTGAACAGTGGTAGAAAAATTGACCTTTGGTGGCTGTGGTGCTGGTGCCACAACACTATAAGTCCTCACAGTTACTCTGGGTGGGCACAGGAACGGGCCCTCCTGTGAAATATTATCTCAAGAATTGTAATTACATGTCGCTGTTAAACAGGGGCAGAAAAATTGGGCCTTAGGCACTGGTGCTGGTGCCACCACACTGCAACCTCTCCCATATACTCTAGTTGTAGTGCAGGAATTAGCCCTGCTGCAAAGCATTGCATCAAAAATTGTAATTAAACGCCCCTGTTAAACAAGGGCAGAAAAATTGGGCTGATGGCATCACCCAGAACCAGAAATGTTCTTACAACATATCAGCGGAGGAGGAAGAGGATAGACAATCAACATAACAGGACAGTCACTCAGCATCAGCATAGGCAGTCTTGAAGGGATGTGATATTTCAAAAAAAATTATTTGGTTACATCAGCTTCAGGTGCTTGGTAGCTGTGGGTGATCCAAGACTGATTCATCTTGATGAAGGTCAGTCGATCAACTGATTCGGTGGACAGGCGCACCCTGTGATCGGTAACAAAGCCACCAGCAGCACTGAAGGTGCGTTCCGAAAGAACGCTGGATGCAGGACAGGCCAGTAGCTCAATTGCATACTGTGCAAGCTCTGGCCAGTGATCCATCCTCAAGACCCAGTAAGCCAGAGGATTTTCGGTGGGAAAGGTGTCCAAGTCTGACCTTGCCCCTAGGTATACCTGCACCATGTAAATCAGACGCTGGCGATGGTTGCTGGAACCGATCATACCTTGGGGCTGCGGACTAAAAAATTGTCTGAAAGCATCGGTCAGACGGCCACCTTCTCCACCGCTCCTTCTGACCGATGCCTCAGCAACACGTTATCCAGGACCAGGAGTTTGTAACCTCCCAGTCTCTGGGAACGCATAGCACAGACCTTTCTGCAAGGCCTCCCGGAGATGTCTCATCCTCTGCTCCCTCTGCGATGGCAAGATAAGGTCGGCAACCTTACCCTTGTACTGTTGATCAGGGAGAGTGGCCAGCCAGTGATGGTCCCTCTCCTTGATCCGAAGAATACAAGGATCCTTCCAGCAGGCTTTGCAGGATCAGGGAGGCCATGCAGCGTAGGTTAGCTGAGGCATTCGGTCCGGAGTCCTCTGGGTCACTAAGGACAACATGATCCACAGCTACCTCCTCCCAGCCACGTACAAGTCCACGGGTTTCTTGGGACTGTAAATCATCCCTACAAGTCTGCTGCTGCTGCTGATGCTGAGTGCCAGCCTCCACCTCCATGCTGACACAATCATCCTCCTCCTCCTCCTCCTCCTCCTCATCCTCTTCCTGTGTGATGGGTGGCACAGCAGGAACACTGTCTGCATAAAGGGGGCCTTGAGAGGCAAGGAAGTCCTCCTCTTCCTGCCTCTGTTCTGCCTCAAGTGCCCTGTCCATTATTCCACGCAGCGTATGCTCCAAGAGGTGGACAAGAGGTACAGTGTCACTGATGCATGCACTGTCACTGCTCACCATCCTTGTGGCCTCCTCAAACGGTGACAGGACAGTGCAGGCATCCCTGATCATGCCCCACTGGCGTGGTGAGGAAAAAATTAGCTCCCCTGACCCTGTCCTGGTGCCGTAGTCGCACAGGTACTCATTGATGGCCCTCTGCTGTGTGTGCAGCCGCTGCAGCATGGACAACGTTGAGTTACACCTGGTGGGCATGTCACATATAAGGCGGTTCTTGGGCAGGTTCAACTCCTTTTGGAGTTCAGCCAGCCGAGCACAGGCATTAAATGATCAGCGGAAATGCACACAGACTTTCCTGGCCTGCTTCAGGACATCCTGTAAGCCCGGGTACCTGCCCAAGAACCGCTGCACCGCCAGGTTAAGGACGTGAGCTACACAGGGCACATGGGTCAGTTGTCCCTGTCAGAGGGCGGAGAGGAGGTTGGTGCCATTGTCGCAAACCACCATTCCTGGCTTAAGCTGGCGTGACGTCAACCACCTCTCGGCCTGCCCCTGCAGAGCTGACAAAACATCCGCCCCAGTGTGGCTCCTGTCCCCCAAACAAACCAGCGCAAGCACGGCATGGCATCGTTTTGCCTGCGTACTTGCGTAGCCCCTGGAACGCCTACGGAGCACCACTGGTTCTGAGGACAGAGCACTGGAAGAGGCCATGGAGGAAGAAGAAGAGGAGAGGGTGGAGGAGAGAGGTGTGTCACAACCAATAGTAGCATTTTGGAGGCGTGGTGGTGGAACAACCTCCAACACTACTGCACCTTGTCCTACATCCTTCCCAGCTGCCAGAAGAGTGACCCAATGGGCCGTGAAAGACAGGTAACGTCCATGTCCATGCCTGCTGGACCATGAGTCAGCGGTAATATGCACCTTACCACTGACTGCCCTGTCCAGCGAGGCAAGGACATTGCCTTCCACATGCCGGTAGAGAGCCGGAATTGCCTTCCGTGAGAAAAAGTGGCGTTTGGGGACCTGCCACTGAGGAACCGCACATTGTACAAACTCACAGAAGGGGGCCGAGTCTACCAACTGAAAAGGCAGCAGTTGAAGTGCTAGCAATTTAGCCAAGCTACCATTCAACCGCTGGGCATGTGGATGGCTGGGAGTGAACTTCTTTCGCCGGTCCAGCAACTGGGGCAGGGACATTTGTCTGCTATAATCGGACGTGGGTGTACTGCTAGCAGAGTGCCCGGAAGCACTTGGCTGTGACACACCTAATTCTACACCTTCATTCCTCTCAGAGCAGGTTTCAGAGAGGACTGAAGGTCTAGCGGGGTTGGAGATCCCAGCTGATGAGGAGCAAGGAGAGGTCCGCTTTGTTCTTTGGTGTGGGTCTTTGAGGTACGCTTGCCAACGAGCTGCATGGCAGGTCAACATATGTCTGTTCAAGCATGTGGTGCCCAAGCGGCTGATGTTTTGGCCTCGCAAGATACGCTTGAGACATATGTTGCAAATAGCAGCGGTGCGATCTGATGCACTCGTCTCAAAAAAGGCCCACACCAAAGAACTTTTAGAATAACGCGCAGAGGCAGCGCCCTGCAAAGGCTGAGCTCTGCGGTGTGATTCAGTCGGTGTGCTGCCCCTAAGCTGGCCCCCGGAGGGCATTCTGCCTCGTTGGACATGTGCCTCCTCCTCCTCCTCCTCCTACCAGGCACCCACGTGGAGTCAGTGCCCTCATCATCCCCTCCCTCTTCATCGCTGGAGCAAATCTGGCAGTATGCTGCAGCTTGTGGAACATGACTGCCAGATTGCTGTCCTTCTTGAGCATCCCCTCTCTCTGCATTCACGCTACTGCCTTCCTCTAGCTGAGTATCATCATCAGAGCCTACAAAACACTGGGCATCCTCCTGGAGCATGTACTCAAACTGTCCTCAAAGAGTTCAGGAGACTCCTCAGGAGGACGTGGTGGGTCTAGGGAAGGAGTCACTGATGATGACATTGAGAGGAGGGAAGACGATGCGTTGGCAGCTGCTTTGCTAGTACCCTGAGACTGGGTGAGAGAGGATGAGGAGGATGAAGAGGGCTTGGTCATCCACTCTACCAAGTCGTTGGCATGCTGCGGCTCAACATGTCCAGCTGCCGAAAAGAAGGACAAATGTGTCCCATGGCCACGTGCTGATGATGACAATGCACCGCGTCCACGACCAGCACTGTTGTCTCTAGACACAGAGCCTGCTTGCCCTCTTTTATCGGCTCGCGCCTGTCTGCTTCTCCTTGCTGGCCTTCCAGACATGGTAATGGCCTGAAGGGAGTTGGGAAAAACAGCATTTGGGTAGTGTAGATTGTGCTGGAGGCACACACAACTTCCACTAACTCCTGCAGATGGCAGATGGCTCAAATAGAGAAGAGCTATGTAGGTGGATATAGCGCTGTATACTAGGTTCAGAGCACGCAGACAGCACGCACAAGCTCCTACCGCTGACTGCAAGCTCTATTTAAAACGAGCAAGAAAGTTTGCTATATAGGTGGATATAGCGGTGTATACTGGGTTCAGAGCACGCAGACAGCACGCACAAGCTCCTACCACTGACTGCAAGCTCTATTTAAAACAAGCAAGATTGTTTGCTATATAGGTGGATATAGCGGTGTATACTGGGTTCAGAGCACACAGACAGCACGCACAAGCTCCTACCGCTGACTGCAAGCTCTATTTAAAACGAGCAAGATTGTTTGCTAAATAGGTGGATATAGCGGTGTATACTGGGTTCAGAGCACGCAGATAGCACGCACAAGCTCCTGTGTAGAAACAGAACGAAACTCTGGATAGCCGCACTCCGGATTGTGTAAAAATTAGATGCCTTTATTTCTTCAAAATGCAAGTGCAAAACTTCATTGAACAAAATGTCACAGCAAAAAGGGAACAAAAAAGGATTTTTGAATAAAATAGTTAACGCGTTTCACGCTACAAACAGCGCTTACTCATAGCTAGCTTATGTTCTGAATGACAAACAAATATATACTGTTCATGTATAAGCACACCACAGTGAAATCAGAGGTAAAACCATGACAGCTGATAAGGCTATCATCATAGATTCTCCACACATGCATTCCACACCCAGTTGTTGGTTGGTGAAAATAACTGGGAAAGGAAAAAAGGGGAAAAAAAGGGTGAACATGTCTGTGTGTTAAAACGTGATTTGATGAAAAGTATAAATATGTAAAAAATATATATATATATACATATAGAGGTGAAAATAACAAAATGTGAAAATAAAAATAAAAAGAAAAATGTATATAGGCGTGTATAAATGTGTGTATATAAATATATTAGTGTAAAGGTGATAATAATACATGCAATTGTGCACTAGTGCAGAATAACCTTTTAATGCATAGATAAAGAATATGAATAAATGTCATAAAATTCAAAGTGAAACAGTATTGAATGTTTATATGTATGTAAATAAACTCAAATATTTAGAGAATGAACTGGGATATAACAGTGACAGGGATGAACCTGCACTAAACAAAATCACATCAGATCGATGGCCATATTTATGTGAACTGTTGGTGAAAAAAGAAAAGGATAATAATGAAAGAACCAATATGGAACCATACAATTGATGGACTTATTTCGATGACA
Source organism: Lithobates pipiens (assembly GCF_037356315.1). Lineage (NCBI taxonomy): Eukaryota > Metazoa > Chordata > Amphibia > Anura > Ranidae > Lithobates > Lithobates pipiens. The sequence goes on from NW_027507784.1 coordinate 213,035,553, forward strand.
AGTAGTATGCATGCATGGAAAATCCAAGATTCAGAAACAGATCACAATTGCCAAATATTTCTAAAGTTGTACATACACCAACCAATCTCGTGTTTTTATCGATGTGTAAATGAATGTAAATACACCAATCAATGCATAAAATAAAGTATGTACCTGCAACTACCACTATAAAAACACACAAATATACAAATATAACATGTAAAATAGTTAAATAAAAACAGAAACAAAAAAGAAAAACAAAAAACCTTTTAGAACCCTCACGGACACTAGAATAAGCCTAGACTCCTCAATCAAGTGCCTAAAACAGTAAATGCACCCAAATGAGGCGTATGCTTTAGGCAATCAACCATCTACTTGAATATTCCATAGATATTACGATTAATGGGTGAGAAAAGGAACAAACATTTTAACCCCTTCCCTCCTAAACTATAATTAACTCATGTTGTTCACACGGGTCGCCCATATAAAAAAACACCAATACAGTGACGTGCAGAAATGTCTGTAATACAATAAATGCAACTAGTGTACAGACACCAACTGTTCTACATGGAATAGTGATGTATAGTGTGTAATCGCAGTGTATATAAAGTCACTTAGACATTTTTTATAGGTTGTATAGTATGAAAAGGAAATATCTCACTGTAATACTGTGAAACATCTCCTTTTCTTTGAAGACCAATGACCTGAGTGAATAGTATGAGAGAGTCTATGATGGAATAGAGGCAAAGATGCAATGGCTATAACGGGTGATTGAACATGATCAATTCCGCATAAGATAAAATCGTGATATATATAACCACAATATGTATAAACTCATGTGAACACGGTTTGTGGACTATATATATGCAGAAGGGATCACGCTACAATGCTGTGAGATCTCTTGATTTCTATTTCTTATTTTTATTATTATTTATTTATTAACCTAATGTAAATGACACCTCTCTAGATTATGTAAAGTGAAAAAATATATAAAGATTTACTTGTTAAAAGACTATAGTCGCGGAAAAAGAATATTTCCAGATCTGTACAATGGTTAAATGTGAAATGTGCTGTATGTAAACCGCATCAATAAATTGCATAAACCGCAACAAATTCCCCAATATCTGGGTTATATCAGTAAACCACATACATGTAAAATAGTGAGTGTGTCCCATATCTATGAGACTATACCCATATAATGTATACTGTATCTGAAAATATCTATATATGGGTAACATTCACAAACTAGACAAAAACCCCCCTCTATAGTCTTAGTAAATATGGGGAAGAAATGTCAATTACCATCCACTTGGTGTGTCTGACTAGCGCACACATATATAATTTTAGACATTCACATGGATGTTATCATTTTGATCCCATGTGACAAGCTTGTAGAGGGTGTTATTGTGAATGAACCTATGACTATTATAACGTTAAATTTTGGGATGGCTGAAAAAGCTGATGGAAAATAAGAAACAGAACTGGAACACTAGTACATCATAAAAGGTGACATTAAATTAGGGTAATCTTAATCCTGAGGGGGAATTACAGTGTTTCAAAAGATTTCTCAATCATAATAATATGAAACATCCCAATCAAAATTTAACCCTGTCGGAATTCTGGTTTCTAAAAAGAATATCCAGAAAACCTCAAGTTTACAGAGTATGAGAAATCTGTCACCTCCTCGCTTGGGGGTCACCACCTTCTCAATCCCCTGTATAAATAGATTTGAAACATCCTTCTGATGTACAATGTTCCAGTGTCTAGCCACATTAGTGGATTTGTTCTTTTCAATGTCATATAAATGATCATATAAGCGATCTTTAAGTCTGCGTTTGGTGCGTCCTACATATTGTATATGGCAAAGATTGCATGTGATGACATAAATTAAATACTTAGTGTTGCAATTCATGAAAGATTTAATGTCAGCAATTTTATTATTAACACAAGAAGTAATCTGTGTACCTCTCATGATATGGCAACAGTAAGCACAACCTGTTCCACCGCATTTAAAATTACCTGTAAATCTTAACCAATGTTGGTCGGATTTGCTACTTGTGAATAAACTGGGGGATAAGGTATGTCCTAAAGTAGGTGCTCTACGAGAAACCGTTTTTATACCTCTGGAAAGCATTTGATTGTATGCAAAATCGCGAAATAAAATAGGGAGATATTTAGTCACTATTTTCCTCACGTCATTAAATTCTGAACTATAAGATGTGGAGAACACAGGGATGTTTGTCTCTAAGGAAGAAAATTTACTTTTATTGCTATTTCTACTGGAGGAACGTTTATTTTGTAACAAAGTATCTCTTGGGATGGTACTAGCTGAAACCAGGGCTTTTTGTATATTGGCGGGTGTATATCCTCTTTCCTTGAATCTATTGGCCATCTCATTGGCTTCCAGCTGAAAAATTTCTGGGGTGCTGCATAAACGCCTCAACCTCAAAAATTGTCCATATGGTATCCCTCTGATAGTATGACCAGGATGGGCTGAGTCTGCTCTTAAAAGTGTGTTACCTGCGATTGATTTTCTATGTAGACCAGAGACTATGTTTTCTTCTGAACCAGTCAGATTGACATCTAAAAATTCTATGGTGCTTATTTTCATGACTCCAGTAAATTGTAAATTTAAATTGTTGTCATTGAAATAGGTAAGCCAATTTTCCAAACTGGCACACTCATCAGATGAAATAAATAACAGATCGTCTATGAAACGCCCAAAAAATATGGTATCTTTGCGGCGGGGGCTATCATGTCCAAAGATGCGGGACCTCTCCCACCAACCCATGTACAGGTTGGCTAATGAGGGCGAAAATTTCGCTCCCATGGAGGCCCCGCATCTCTGGAGGTAATAGGCCCCATCAAACATAAAGAAATTATGTGTAAGTAAATATTCTAAAGATGACAATATAAATTCTTGAAGTGCTAGAGAAAACCTCCCAGATGTTTGTAAAAAGTGAGCTACTGCTCTTAAACCCAGTCGGTGTGGAATGCTGGAATACAGACTGGTAACATCACAGCTGATCCATCTGTATGTAGAGTGCCACTTTAGATTCTGTAATTTACTCAGCAAATCACCAGTATCTCTGAGATATCCAGGTAAACTTAGGACTAAAGGCTGGAGTAAATTATCCACCCACTCTCCTAATCGTTCGTTAAGAGAGCCTATTCCTGCCACTATCGGTCGACCCACAAGGGGATTTAACCCCTTGTGGACCTTAGGAAGATAGTGAAAAATAGGCATGACTGGATTCTCAGGAATAAAAGAGATTTTGTAATTTTCAGACAGAAGACCAGCCCTGACAGCTCTATTCAACAAATTAGAAAGTTCAAGTTTAAAGGAGGCAGTGGGGTTAGATCGCAGTAATTGATAAGTGTTGGTATCTGAAAGTTGACGCAGTGCTTCTGCTTTATAATCACATGAATTCAGGACCACCACACTGCCTCCCTTATCCGCATTCTTGATAACTATGTTTTTATCTGTTGACAATGATTTGAAAGCATTTCTTTCAGCATTTGTTAAATTGTCAAGAAATGTTTTTTTATGACAAGTGCGAGCAAGGCGGGTCAAGTCTCTCTCCACCATTTTTTGGAATAAATCCAGATCCTTGCCCCTTGACTCGATAGGGTAAAAGTTGGATCTAGTCGTAAATGACATTTTTAGGGAAACATCGATAGGGTCAAGGGGGAAGGAATCCGATTCCATAGCAAGATCCTGTAAATCTAATAATGCACAAGTATCACAAAACTTGACAGGTGAAGGAAGATCAAGAGACTCACCCCGCTCGCAGGTGTCAAAGGAAACATCAGCTTCAATGTCTGTGGGAGAAATGTCCAAGAAATGTTTCTTGAGTGTTAAAGCTTGTGAAAACCCTTTTAACATCTAAAATAGTTCCAAACAAATCAAAGTGTCTATTGGGGCAAAAACCAAGTCCTCTTGATAATAAATGACATTCCTCTTTCAATAAAATTCTCTCTGAAACATTGATAACGTTTAGGGCTATCTTCTGGTTCTCGTCCGTGACATGTGCTGAGTGTCCTTCGCGACTTCTGTGTTTCTTGCCCCCTCTCCTGACTTTTTTATGGATGATTTTTTCTTTTTGGTTTGACTGGATCTTTGAGGGTTTCCCGGTGACCGATCTGTAGTAGATTTGATTGAACCTGACGGTTCTATAGAACTTGTGAGGTGTTCTGGAGAAGAATCTGACATGGTATACGCAAGGGTATCATCTCCCAGGTCACTATCATGATCTGAGAAACTGACTTGTTTAATTGGATTCCTCCGAGAACGTCCAGGAAAAAATCATGGCTTCTTCCAAACATAGACTTTTTTATTTTCATAGTCTGTTTTATCACGAGCCATTTTCCCTCTTTTACTGTCGATCACCGATTTTTCCATTTTATCCAATTTGCTGTTAAGTCGGCTGTCTAAAATCAAAAAGTCAGGGTGAGTTTGCATCCTTGCTAGGTCTGTTTGAACGGAGGTTATCTCTGTTTGTAGCACTTCTATTTCTTTTTGTTTAGATGACACTAAAGTCTTCATTAAGGTGAAGGAGCAGATATCAAGTGCTTCAGTCCATTCCTTCTTCATGTCATCATTGAATAGTTCTGAGGATGGAAACTTTTTAATACGCAGTCCACGTGGAATGTGTGCTATAGAAATATATTCTGTCAGAAAACTAATGTCCCAATAAACTCTGATCTCTTTGGCCATCAGATGCTCAAGTTTCCTGAATTGACGTATTAAAGGCACACTATCATCGTCCAAAGATTGTACCGTGTGTGTCTGTGATGTTTGTCATAATGGATTATTGGACGGCGCTGTGAGGGTTCTACTGAATGTTCCCTCTGCTGTGGTTGTTGGGATGATGGTTGGATCCATGTTCAGTCTTGTTCAGGCAGAATTTCTCAACCCCACTGGTAAAATAGATCGGAGAGATAAACGAAGCTGTAAATACCTGTGTATCGGTAAACAGAAGTGGATGTTCTGAGCTGGTGATATTTAGAAGATGCAAAAAGATCCAGAAAGTCGACAAAACAAACAAAGATTTCACCGCTCCAAATCAAAACCACTGACAGGCTGCTAGCTCTCCAAATGGGGTTCCAGGTGCAGGCTGATTGCATAAGCCAAATGTGTAGAAACAGAACGAAACTCTGGATAGCCGCACTCCGGATTGTGTAAAAATTAGATGCCTTTATTTCTTCAAAATGCAAGTGCAAAACTTCATTGAACAAAACGTCACAGCAAAAAGGGAACAAAAAAGGATTTTTGAATAAAATAGCTAACGCGTTTCACGCTACAAACAGCGCTTACTCATAGCTAGCTTATGTTCTGAATGACAAACAAATATATACTGTTCATGTATAAGCACACCACAGTGAAATCAGAGGTAAAACCATGACAGCTGATAAGGCTATCATCATAGATTCTCCACACATGCATTCCACACCCAGTTGTTGGTTAGTGAAAATAACTGGGAAAGGAAAAAAGGGGAAAAAAAGGGTGAACATGTCTGTGTGTTAAAACGTGATTTGATGAAAAGTATAAATATGTAAAAAATATATATATACATATAGAGGTGAAAATAACAAAATGTGAAAATAAAAAGAAAAAGAAAAATGTATATATGTATATAGGCGTGTATAAATGTGTGTATATAAATATATTAGTGTAAAGGTGATAATAATACATGTAATTGTGCACTAGTGCAGAATAACCTTTTAATGCATAGATAAAGAATATGAATAAATGTCATAAAATTCAAAGTGAAACAGTATTGAATGGTAGTGTAGATTGTGCTGGAGGCACACACAACTTCCACTAACTCCTGCAGATGGCAGATGGCTCAAATAGAGAAGGGCTATGTAGGTGGATATAGCGCTGTATACTAGGTTCAGAGCACGCAGACAGCACGCACAAGCTCCTACCGCTGACTGCAAGCTCTATTTAAAACGAGCAAGATTGTTTGCTATATAGGTGGATATAGCGGTGTATACTGGGTTCAGAGCACGCAGACAGCACGCACAAGCTCCTACCACTGACTGCAAGCTCTATTTAAAACAAGCAAGATTGTTTGCTATATAGGTGGATATAGCGGTGTATACTGGGTTCAGAGCACACAGACAGCACGCACAAGCTCCTACCGCTGACTGCAAGCTCTATTTAAAACGAGAAAGATTGTTTGCTAAATAGGTGGATATAGCGGTGTATACTGGGTTCAGAGCACGCAGATAGCACGCACAAGCTCCTACCGCTGACTGCAAGCTCTATTTAAAATGAGCAAGATAGTTTGCTATATAGGTGGATATAGCGGTGTATACTGGGTTCAGAGCACGCAGACAGCACGCACGAGCTCCTACCGCTGACTGCAAGCTCTATTTAAAACGAGCAAGATAGTTTGCTATATAGGTGGATATAGCGGTGTATACTGGGTTCAGAGCATCCAGACAGCACGCACGAGCTCCTACCGCTGACTGCAAGCTCTATTATAAAAGATAGATATAGGGGGCGTGGCCGGCGCGTGACTAAGATGGCAGCTTGAGGAGAGAGCTCTCCACACCGACGGCATCCGAAGCGACTCTAGGCGAACCCATTCCGCCTTTCAAGCCTCTGACATCCCGGGAGAACTCCCGCTCCACCTCACAGCGATGTCGCTGAAGCGAAAAGACGATCGGCTTCCCCAAAAATTAATGGCGTTCATGTACCAGCCGTCCGCGCGGAAGATCCAAAATGGCGCCGGCGCGGACCTACGGAGCATACAGGCAGAGGCCGCAACTCTCGCGAACGGAGGGGGAGAAACATACGTATCGACACATCTTCCGGTAAGCAGGGGAGACCCTTCCCTCTCACCTCCAGGGACACCCACAGCCCAAAGCCCAGCCAAAGCTAAGATGCGCCTGGACAACACAGGCACAGCACAATGCAGGGACCCCACTAATGGGACGCCTCAGGCCTTCCCTCAGCAGAGCCAGCAACCTGACGCTATAGCAGCATTCCCTACCATCGGGCAGGCTGTCATAGACACCACCTTAAAGGACATGCTCATGTCTCTAAGGAGCTCGCTGCAGTCAGATATGTTCTCTCTCATGCACAGTTTTGGTAGTAAAATAGGAGCAATGGATGACAGGATCACACAAATGGAAGTCACTGTAGGGGACATTACAGGCACAGTAAATTACATTATTGATACTCAGGAGGCGCAAACTCAGGATATTACATGGATAAAGGACAAAATGGCGGATTTAGAGGACAGAGCCAGACGTAACAACTTTAAAATCAGAGGAGTCCCGGAATCTGTCCAAAACACTGAATTGCCTGCCTATGCAAAAGGCCTTATTAAAGCTGTGCTTCCTGAGGCAAAAAATATTGAACTTGTCATTGACCGCATTCACAGGCTGCCAAAACCCGCGTTTTTACCTGACGCTGTACCTAGAGATGTCATCCTTAGAGTGCATTTCTACCACATTAAGGAGCAGTTCATGCACAAGATGAGGGGGTCAGAAAATTTACCAGAACCATACAATCGTCTCCAAATCTATGCTGACCTCTCACAGCATACTCTGAGCAGAAGGAGGCAGCTTAACACGATCACCAAAGCCCTCCGCAACCACCAGCTCCAATACCAGTGGATAGCACCAGCCAAGTTATCTGTCCTCCGAGACGGGAGGAAATATGTTGTAACGTCCCTGCAGCAAGGTTTGCATCTTTTACAGAAATGGGGCATCGTCTCTGCCTCCCCTGGCGAGGCGCCTATGGATCAAAGCAACACAGGCTCTATAACAGCCCAACCTCTGCCTCCCAGGAGCCAAAACAACGCTTCCCTTTAACACTCAGGAACGGGCCCATACGTTCTTTTTACCGTTTGGTGATGCCATCTGCTCACGCCAGGTCTTAAGACTCGTTACCCCAGTTTTTGTGTTTCTAGGCGCTGTAGCGCTGAGGCGTATCCTCAACAGAAACACCTTTTACAGTTCACGGTTCTCAATACCTTAAAGCTTTCTAAGCTACAACTACCCACAAATCTCATTGCTTTTTGGTCTACCTAGATACAATTGTGTGCCTTTTTTTTATCTTTTTGTTTTGTTTTGTTTGTGTGTCTCTCCCCTCTCCCACCTCTCTTCCTTCCCTACTTGTCTCTCCACCCTACACAGCACCCCGGAAGCCTCCACCCATTGGATTGGACGTGCCTATTCTTGATCTACTCCGGTTTCCAACACAGCTAACTGAACTTTTGGACCCCTCTAGACCACCGCCCTCCAAGGTAACAACCTTATCAGTTCCTTTTTGTTCTTTTTCGGCAATTAAGTACTCCACATGCCAATCACCATTGTCACAATCAATGCAAAGGGGCTTAACCACCCTGCCAAGAGACGTTCTTTGTGGTCGTTAACTAAACACACTAAGTGTGACGTTCTATGCGTACAAGAAACGCACTTCCAAGCATGCAACCCACCGGTATGCACTAACAGGGAATTCAGCAATATTTTCACCGCTAACGCGGAAAAGAAACGGAAAGGGGTACTTATAGCCTTCAAAAACACTTTAGCATTTCATCTTGTCCAGTGCACAACAGACCCTGATGGTCGCTATATAATATTGTCTTGCACCATTAATGGTGCTCCCTATACTTTCGTTACCGTGTATGTGCCTAATACACACCAATCTCGCTTTTTACGTAAGCTACATAAGAAATTTGAAGCCCAAAAGCAAGGAGCTACAATCTGGTGTGGAGATTTCAACTGCACTCCTGATCCGGAACTAGATTCGACCTTTCAGCCCAAGAGCCGCAGACTAGCGCTCAACCCTTTGTTGAACAATCTACCCCTTCTAGACATCTGGAGATGTCAGCATGCAGAAGAGAGAGACTACACATACTTTTCCCCAGGCCATAATTCTTACTCCCGAATTGACCTTTTTTTAACAGACCCCTGGACTCTTCAAAATGTATCCTCTTCTACTATACATCTAACTACATGGTCAGACCACTCCCCTGTGAGTATAACCTTGGAAGACAAAATCAAGCACTCACCAGCGTATCTTTGGAGAATGAATTCCAGAATTTTACAAGCGGAACCCTATGCTCAAATATTGAAAAACGAATTGGAGGAATATTTCATTCGTAACAAAGACTCTGTTGCAGACCCGCATATTTTATGGGCCTCGCATAAAGCATTTATGCGGGGAATTTTTATTAAACTTGGGGCTAGAGATGCTAAGCAAAGGAGGCAGCGGATGAACACCCTTCTTACACGTATAAAAACAGTTGACCTGCTTAACAAAGCCCAGCCTACCCAGACACTTAAATCTGAATTAATATCACTGAGACTGGAGCTTAGGGCCCTTTTACTAGAGAGCCATGACAAAATCCAAAGGCGACATAAAATGACATTTTACGCTGCAGGTAACAAATCTGGTAAGCTACTCTCCCACCAAATTAAAGGCCATATTACTAGATCTCCCATACCTTATATTCATCACCCTGACTCCAACTCCAAACTGACTAATCCGCAAGACATCGCTAATGCCTTCAGCGTTTATTATGGCAAACTATATAATCTAAATGCTGATCCCAACCAAACCCAACCCACTCACACGCAGATACAGGATTTCTTAGACTCAGTGAATCTCCCCCATCTGACTACACAACAACTGGAGGTACTCAATGCCCCTTTCACACAACTAGAAATTCAATCCGCTATCCAAACTCTACCTAATGGCAAAGCGCCTGGTCCAGATGGTTTTGTAGGAGAGTACTACAAACAATTTAGTACAATCCTCACTCCACATATGACACCCCTGTTTAATTCTGCTGCCTCCTCTGCTTCCTTTCCACAAGAGATGTTAAAAGCGTTAATTGTAACAATACCAAAGCCAGGGAAGGAACCTAATCTCACTCAAAATTTTCGTCCCATCTCACTACTGAACCATGATATAAAATTGTACGCTAAAGTTATTGCAAAGAGATTAGATTACATATTGCCACTGTTGATACACCCTGACCAATCGGGCTTTGTCAAAGGTCGTCAGACCTCAGATGCCACCTGGCGCATGATTAATCTTGTCCACCATGCAGTGACCCATCGAGTGCCTTCTCTGCTTCTTTCATTGGATGCGGAGAAGGCATTCGATAGGGTTCACTGGCATTACTTAAAATTAACCTTAGAGAAATTTGGATTTCAAAACCACATCCTCTCATCTATTTTAGCCCTTTACTCCAACCCTTCGGCCCAAGTTTACTGTTCCTCAATGTTATCGACTTCATTTCATATCACAAACGGCACCCGACAAGGATGCCCCCTCTCGCCTTTGATATTTGACCTAATGATCGAACCCCTGGCAGCTAAAATCAGATCCCATCCCACCATTTATGGTATTAACATTGGCAATACAAACCATAAGATCAGCCTTTTTGCCGACGATGTAATCTTTTCCCTGACTCGTCCCACCTCTTCCCTGGCTTCGTTACAACAAGTACTTGATGAATTTAGTCTCGTCTCATATTACAAAGTGAATGTTTCTAAATCTTATGCACTTCCCTTAGTCCTACCAGAACAACAATGTCTGTCCCTGAAAGACTATTACCATTACGCGTGGGCCGCTGATTCTTTGACCTACCTAGGTATCACCCTCACCTCTCGTCCTAACGACTTGTTCAAGGCCAATTTCACCCCCTTTCTCACCCAACTCCCATTGGAACTCAACAAATTATCTAAATTGATGCTCACAAGCTCAGGTAGACTAGCAACATTCAAAATGATCCATCTTCCATGGTTACTGTACCTGTTTAGGGCAATACCAATCCCCATACCTGCACCCTTCTTCACACAAACCCAAACGTTACTCAGGAAATTTGTATGGCAAGGGAAAAAATCTAGAATAGCATACTCTACCCTACTGAAGCACAAAACGGTGGGAGGTATGGGTTATATCAATATTAGGGACTACTACCACGCAGCCATACTGGCACAACTCAAAGAATGGTTTACTCCTGACCTCAACAATCACTGGAGCTCCATAGAAGCCTCCCAAATACCTAGTAAAAATTTACAAACGTGGCTCCTCTCTGCACCAAAATTGAGGGTGAGGGATACACTCCTCTCTCCCCCCGTAAGAGCATCAGTAAAGGCGTTCGCCTATCTGGTCAAACACACACGCACGAATACCAACAACTGCACTGTTCCTCTCCCGATAGATATCATTGGTCTACTGATCTCTGACATGCATATGCACTCTTGGAAAGCCAATGGGATCACACACATAGCGGATCTCTATAAAGATGGCCTCCTAAAATCCTTTTCCTCCTTGAAACAGGAATTTAATCTACCTCCCCGCGACTATTTCAAATATTTCCAAATAACTCATTGCCTAATACGGAATCCCCATCTCCACGTACATATTCCACGACCATCCTGGCAATATCTCACAGGTGATAATTCATCAACCAAAGGTATCTCTTTGTTCTACGCCACACTTAATGAAAAAATGTCCTTTGCCAAACTGCCCCCCATGATACAATGGGAACAAGATATGGACACCACATATTCATCGCAACAATGGTCACTTGCCATAAAAGCTGTTAACTCAGCGACTAAATCTGCTAACCTCTGGGAACTCACATATAAAATTAATCTCAGGTAGTACCTCACCCCAACCCATCTTCACACCTACTATAAAAATACAGACCCAACCTGTTGGAGAAACTGTGGTCTCCCAGGAACCCTTTACCATTCCCTCTGGTCCTGTCCCAAATTGGTCCCTTTCTGGACAGATGTATTTAATCTCATATCAGAAGTCTCACACATTGCTTCCCCTCCAAACCCTGCTCTGGCTTTACTCACCATTGGCATTGAACAATACCCTTACAGGCTAAGATGCATAGTAACGCATATTTGCCTAGCCGCTAGATTAACAGTGACCCGAAATTGGAAATCCTCGGCCCTACTTTCCTGTGCTGACATTATACGAACCACCCATCTGCATGGGATGTATGAATGTATGTATGCCACTGCAGAGGGACATTTAGCCAAAACAGCAACACTTTGGGGGGCGTGGACGGAGTGGTTCAACAATTCCCAAACCTTACTTATCTGAAAACTATAACATGATAAGGCTTCCCTACCCGTTCTTTCTGCCCTTGCTCTACCATCTTCCTGGACCTCTCCCCCCACCCCTTGACGAAGGGGGGAGGGGGAGAGGGACGGGGAGTGTGGAGGGAAGACAAGTCCCCCCCCCTTTTTCTTTTCTTTTCCCCCCCTTTTGTGTGTTTTGTTTTACCTTTTCTTTACTTACCTTTGCATTCTTCTTCAGTACAAAGCCCATAGCTTCCTATGCTTTATGCTTACCTGCATCCGGGCGTACTTATGTTAATTGGTATGTGCTGTTATGTTTGCTTCAGTCTGGACGATTGAATATATTATTTGTTTCTTCTTAAAGTCAGTTTTAAGTGATTTGACCGGTTTAGTTACAACCTCAGGGATAATTCTTACTACTATTTTCCTACATACATGTTGATAGGAGATTGTCCTCAACCCTAGACCCAGTGAGATCCCATTTGGGGTGTCTGGAATGAGGTTAGTCCCTGAGGCCTGATATTTCCTATATCTATTGTTATGTCTTAGTGTTATATTCAATCCTACAATTTGTTGCTTATTGAATGCATCTACTGTGGACTATAAGGCTACTACATGCAATATCAGCGCTGTATTTCTCTTTTGTTTTACTTATTTTTGTTTTTTGTTTCCTGTATTACCTCTAACTTCAATAAAAATTATTGAAACATAAAAGATAGATATATCACTAGCTATATAGGTGAATATAGCGGTGTATACTGTGGTCAGGACACGCAGACAACAACCACTACAGAAGAGCAAGAACGAAAATTGGCAGATAACGATCAGTGTATACTGTGTTGAAGGTACACAGAACACCCACTAACTGCTTCAGACGCCAACACACTACACAAGGCCACCGCGCTGGCGGCCTTATATAGTGTGGGGCGTGTTCTACACAGCCTGAGCTATTATTGTCCACAGGCATCCTGCCTGTGGCCAATCATGGCTCTCCTCGCTGCCGGCGCTGTGATTGGCCAAGCATGCGGGGTCACAGTGCATGCTTGGCCAATCATGAGCCAGCAATGCACTGCGCCACCACGTCACACGAATTTGGCGCGAACGGCCCATAACGTTCGGAATTCACCGAACGGGCGAACAGCCGATGTTCGAGTCGAACATATGTTCGACTCGAACGTGAAGCTCATCCTTAATCCCCACTATCATTTTGGGTAACTTCAACATCCCTATTAATACTAACACTCCTGCCACTTCCAAACTTCTCTGTCTAACCTTCTCCTTTGACCTGAAACAATGGATACATGCTCCTACTCACTCTCAAGCCAATACCCATTACTTGTTTTTTCCCACCTATGCACTCCATGCAACCTCTCCAAATACCCATTACCTACTACCTACTACCTAGTTTCACTCCATCCCTCTCCTCTCCCTCCAAATGCCTAAAAGTTACCTGAAGTCTATGTAATATCAACCCTTCTCTTCTCTACTCTACTAACAATGAACAAAATCTCACCCCTATCCTGCACTGACCTAGCCACTTCTGTCCATTTCTGTCTACAACGCTTCATTTCTAGCCTCACTGGGCTCACTGTCCCCCCTCAATCAGGCCCTGACCCCTTCAGCCTTGGCAAACAGATGATACTAGAAGTCTGAAAAAACAGTTGTGCCCATGAGTACCTGTGGCGTAAAAGACTAAGTCTCAGAAAGATTTCAACCAATATAAATAAGCACTGGCATTAAATGACCGGCGGAAATGCACACAAACTTTCCTGGCCTGCCTCAGGACATCCTGTAAGCCTGCCCAAGAACCACTGCACCACCAAGTTAAGGATGTGAGCCACACAGGGCACATGGATCAGTTGTCCCTGTCGGAGGGTGGAGAGGAGGTTGGTGCCATTGTCGCAAACCACAATTCCTGGCTTAAGCTGGTGTGGCGTCAACCACCTCTTAGCCTGCCCATGCAGAGCTGACAGAATATCTGCCCCAGTGTGGCTCCTGTCCCCCAAGCACACCAGCGCAAGCAAGGCATGGCATATTTTTGCCTGCGTACTTGCGTAGCCCCTTGAACGCCTACGGAGCACCACTGGTTCCGAAGACAAAGCACAGGAAGAGGCCATGGAGCAAGAAGAAGAGGAGGGGGTGGAGGAGAGAGGTGTGTCACAGCCAGTAGTAGCATTTCGGAGGCGTGGTGGTGGAATAACCTCCAACACTACTGCACCTTGTTCTGCATCCTTCCCAGCTGCCAGAAGAGTGACCCAATGCGCCGTGAAAGATAGGTAACATCCCTGTCCATGCCTGCTGGACCATGAGTCAGCGGTAATATGCACCTTACCCCTGACCGCCCTGTCCAGAGAGGCATGGACATTGCCTTCCACATGCCGGTACAATCGGATGTCGGTGTACTGCTAGCAGAGTGCCCGCAAGTACTTGGCTGTGACACACCTAATTCTACACCTTCATTCCTCTCAGTGCAGGTTTCAGAGAGGACTGAAGGTATAGTGGGGTTACAGATCCTAGCTGATGAGGAACAAGGAGAGGTCCGCTTTGTTCTTTGGTGTGGATCTTTAAGGTACGCTTGCCAACGAGCTGCATTGCAAATCAACATATGTCTGGTTAAGCATGTGGTGCCCAAGCGGCTGATGTTTTGGCCACGCGAGATACGCTTGAGACATATGTTGCAAATAGCAGTGGTGCGATCTGATGCACTCATCTCAAAAAAGGTCCACACCAAAGAACTTTTGGAATAATGCGCAGAGGCAGCGCCCTGCACAGGCGGAGCTCTGTGGTGTGATTCAGTCGGTGTACTGGCCTTAAGCTGGCCCCTGTAGGGGATCCTGCCTCTTTGGAGATGTGCCTCCTCCTCCTTCTCCTCCTCCTCTGTCCTATCAGGTACCTCATTATCCCCTCCCTCCTCATCACTGGAGCAAACCTGGCAGTATGCTGCAACAGGTGGAAAATGACTGCCAGATTGCTGTCCTTCTTGGGCACCCCCTCTCTCTGGGCTCACGCTACTTCCTTCCTCTAGCTGGGTATCATCATCAGAACCTTCAAAATGCTGGGCATCCTCCTAGAGCATGTACCCAACACTGCACTCAAACAGTTCGGGGGACCCCTCAGGAGGATATGGTGGGTCTAGGGAAGGAGTCACTGATGTCATTGAGATGTGGGAAGAGGCTGCGTTGGCAGCTGCTTTGCCAGTACCCTGAGCCTGGGTGAGAGAGGATCAGGAAGATGAGGAGGGCTTGGTCATCCACTCTACCAAATCTTTGGCAAAATAAAGAGAAGCGTGTCCCATGGCCACGTGCTGATGATGATGCACCGCGTCCACGACCAGCACTGTTGCCTCTAGACACAGAACCTGCTTGCCCTCTTTTATTGGCTCGTGACTATCTGCCTCTCCTTGTTGTCCTTCCATACATGCCAATAGCCTGCAGGGATATGAGAACACCAGCAATTGGAGTAGCTTTAGGTGCACACTGAGCAGATGACACAGTACACCGACTGTAATTACTGCAGCTGCCTGCGGTATAGGATCAGCAGTACACCAGCAATTGGGGTAGCTTTAGGTGCACACTGTGCAGATGACACAGTACACCGACTGTAATTACTGCAGCTGCCTGCCTGTTGTATAGGAACTGAAGAACATGAGCAATTGGGGTAGCTTCAGGTGTACACTGTGCAGGTGGCACAATACATCGACTGTAACTGTTACAGCTGCCTGTGGTATAAGACTAGAGCAACGCAAGCAATTGGGGTAGATTCAGGTGTACACTGTGTAGGTGGCACAATACACCAGCTGTAACTGCTACAGCTGCCTGTGGTATAGGACTAGAACAACACAAGCAATTGGGGTAGCTTCAGGTGTACATTGTGCAGGTGGCACAATACACCGACTGTAACTGTTGCAGCTGCCTGTGGTATAGGACTAGAACAACACCAGCAATTTGGGTAGCTTCAGGTAAACACTGTGCAGGGGCCACAATACACTGACTGTAACTGCTGCAGCTGCCTGTGGTATAGGACCAGAACAACAACAGCAATTGGGGTAGCTTCAGGTGTACACTGTGCAGGTGGCACAATACACTGACTGTAACTTCTGCAGCTGCCTGTGGTATAGGACCAGAACAACACCAGCAATTGGGGTAGCTTCAGGTGTACACTGTGCAGGGGGCACAATACACCGACTGTAACAGCTGCAGCTGCCTGTGGTATAGGACCAGAACAACACCAGCAATTGAGGTAGCTTCAGGTGCACACTGTGCAGGGGGCACACTACACTGACTGTAATTACACTAGGTTCAAAAGAAATGAAGATACTGTCTTGGCCTATCTGTCTCTATGAGCAACACACTACGCAAGACCGCCACGCAGGCGACCTTATATAGTGTGGGGCATGTACTAAACCCCCTGAGCTATAATTAATTACAATAACAGTAACAATTATGGCTCTTCTCGCTGCCGGGGCTGTGATTGGCCAAGCATGCGGGTCATAGTGCATGCTTGGCCAATCATCAGCCAGCAATGCACTGCGATGCCGCAGTGCATTGTGGGCGATGAGCGTCACTCGAATATGGCGCGAACTGCCCATAAAGTTCTGGTTTCCACAAATGGGCGAATGCCCAGTGTTTGAGTCGAACATGCGTTCGACTCAAACACCCAGCTCATCCTTACTTACTAGCGAGCCACCTCTTCAATGAGGACTGTATCTGTCAATGCCCATAAACAAGGTATTCTTAGGGTCACTATTATGTACTAATGCATAATGTTTCGGGAAACCCTTCCTAATAATGTTATTATGCTTGTTCAGTCTCAACTGTAGAGCCCGCTTGGTCCTGCCCACATACTGGAGTCTGCATTGACATTGTAATAAATAAACTACCCCAGTAGGGATGAGTCAAATGTTCGAGTAGAACGTAAGTTCGACTTGAACATCGGGTATTTGCCTGTTCGCCGAATAGCGAACAATTTGGGGTGTTTGCGGCAAATTTGAACACCCTTTAAAAGTCTATTAGAGAAATCAAAAGTGCTAATTTTAAAGACTTATATGCTTGGTATTGTCATAAAAAGTATTTGGGGACCTGGGTCCTGCCTCAGGGGATATGTATCAATGCAAAAAAAGTTTTAAAAATGCCAGTTTTTTCAGGAGCAGTGATTTTAACTACTTGCCAACCGACCCATAGCCGAATGACAGCTACAGGGTGGTTGGATAACTCTGGGAGTGTGTACAGTGACGTCCTCCCAGAATGCCGCTCTCGCGTGCCCCCTGGGGCACACACACGAGAACATCCGGGACCATCGGGTCCAGAGGACCCGGCGCATCACGGACCACAGTAAATGGTCGCTGATAGCAGCCGTTTACCACGTGATCTCTCTGTCAAATGACGGTGCGATCACATGTAAACAAACCGGCATCATGTCATGACGCCAGTTCCTCTCTCCCCTCTGTGTACCGATCAGTACAGTGGAGGGGGAAAGATCGGATGGCAGCAGCGCTGTGGGCACTACAGATCCAGCCCACAGCGCTGCTGCCATCCGATCTCTCCCCTTCCACTGTACCGACAATTGCAGTCACATTCAGCCATACATCCATCCATGCTCAGCAATAGCCTCCAATATTCTGCAAAACCCTGCCATACTCTGCAATACTCTGCAATACCCTGCCACACTCTGCAATACTATGCAATACTCAGCAATAGTCTGCAATACCCTGCCATACTCTGCAATACCCTGCAATAGTCTACAATACCTTGCCATACTCTGCAATACCCTGCCATTCTCTGCAATACTCTGCAATACCCTGCCACCCTCTGTGTTGGAATTGAATATGAATTAATGTTATATTTCTAAAGTTTCTACACATCTGTTTGTACAACCAGCTCAGCCATATTGACTTTTGCAGTCCCACAAGTATAAAAGGTATAGAGGAATGTGGCACCAAATAGAATCTGCATAGCAGAGGAGTTATCTTCAGCCCACCTGGTGTGCACGGAGCTTCAAATAGATTGATGACAATGATATCTCCGATTTGTCTGTGAGGACAAAAGATGGACCTAATGAGCGGGAAGGGCATCCGAGATCCAAGCACAAGATGTGAACCCAGTCAGAGCAGTTGCAATTCATGGACAAACACTGCCCCCCAGAGGCCAATTATGGCAGGACAGTCAGAGATATTTAGCCTGGGGGAGGAGACGCCCCAGAGACACTGATTCATCCACTGGCAAAGGGGGGTGGGCAGTAGGATGCGGTTTGGATGGTGTGTGTTTGTCAAAAAGAGAATGACTGAAGAGAACTGCCTCTCTCACTCCACCATGAGGACAGCCACGAGGACCTGCTAAGTATTGCTTGTATTGTATTCTGATTGTATGCTATGTACTCTTGTAATTTCTATGGATACCTTATGTAAGCTTTCTAATTTCCTTGGGAAATAAATTAGATTTGATTGATCTTAGACCGTGTATTTGGTTTCATAGCTAACTTTTTGGTATTGTGATATTAACAATAGCATGTGCTTAGAGTGTTAATAGACTAACTAATCTATAGGGACTAGACAAATTAATACATAGTTGATAATAATAGTTTGTGTTGATCAGTTACTTCATTTGGCACCCCAGAAAGGCGTGTAGAATGTATTTTTACACAGAAACCACAAAAACCGAATGTATTTTTGTTTCTGATTCCCTGTAAGCACGAATCCTCAAAGACACCCAGAACTGGAAATCATCTCTAGTGTGGACAAGATTGGCGCTGGCTCGCAAATTCTGAAATCACTCTTGGATGAGCATGAAAATTCTGTGAGATATTTCACCAGTGAAACAGATGCGTAGAACCTGGTGAGAACTGTGGCTGATATATGTATGTACATTAATGTTGTATTGTGCTTTAGGCCTGTAACTAGAGGGCAAGTTGGCGCACTGGCGAGTTAGAGATCGATCATCCTTGGTTATGTGATATAACCGCAGATTGACAGGATAACCATACAACTTCGAGGGAAAAGTGGAAATCCCCAGGTGAGTGTGAAATAGCTCTCTGTCCCAATAGGAGTTAAATGTGGCCTGCAATTGGAGAGGAGAGCATTGATTAAGAGTGTGTTCTCCTGAAGAAATTTGTGGTTAAACGGATTGTATTTGTTTTTTTTTTCTTTTCTTTTGCAGTTTTTTGTGTTTGTTGTGGGACTACAGGTGAAAGATAGCTTCTAAACAGCTTTATCTGTGTCTTTGTGTGTGTTTGGTATCTGTTCGTCTAGTGTATTGCTAATTCAAAGTGTTGGTTAGAGATTGACAGGAATTACCATACATCTTTGAGGAAGAAAAAAAAGTGGGGGAAATATTGTTTTTTATTTCTACCCACGTGAGAGTGAAATAGCTCTGTTCCAATAGAAGATCAATGTGGCCTGCAACTTAACAGGAAGGAATTGATTAAGAGTGTGCCTTGTGTCTTAGAATGTGCATTGTATCTTGTATGCTGTACAACCACATGTCACTGTAGGTTTAAACGGTTTGTATCTGTTTTTTTTTTTTGTTTTTTTTTTTTGGTTGTGTATCTGTGGTGTTGGTGAGACTACAGGTGAAAGCTAGCTTTTAAACAGCTTTATCTGTGTCTTTGTGGATATTATCTATCTGTTTGGCTGTGTCTATTGTCTAAGCAACTGGTTGAGCAACTTTAGCGTGGGTAGGCTAATTAGCATATCAATGGAAGCCATTGAAGGTTTCATTAGCAAGCATGGTGGTATTAGATCTCAATCTACACAAGAGAGTGATCTAACACAACAATTTAGTGAACTTTTGAGACAATATAATACACATAACAATCTCATAAGTAATAAGTAAAAAAAAAGGCAGGAAACAGAGAATGGCCAATGCCTTATGCATGTTAATGAGAATGAAAGAAATTGCGGAACAAAAAGAATTAGAATGGTTTGCTGAAAGAAAACAAGTAATGGAACAGGTAAGAAATATATTAATGGGGATTGAAAAGGCTGATGCAGATGCTCGTAATCAGATTGAACAATTAGTGACTGAGAAATGTGTATTGCAACAGAGATTAGATGAATTAGAACAAATGTGTAAATTAAGAGAAAGTTGCATTGCCTCTTTGAATCAAAGGGAGGCTGAAAATTTGCAGGTTATCACACTGCTTAAGGAAGAATTACAGGGTGCACAAGCAGCCATAATGGAGTTATCCTCCAAGCATGCAATAGCCAAATGTGCAATGGTGGAGATACCCTCCGCGCATGCTCAGTATACGGAAAAGATAGAAGGGGAACATGAAGAAAACCCGTATGCTATTATCACTGCAAATGATATTACTGTGATGGGAATCGATGTGGAAGAGGTAAATAAAGGTGCAATAACTGCACTTGAAATTGATTCAGGAGTTGAAACAATGGAAACTTCTGATGACTCCTCTGGGATGAACAGACGTTACACTTTCATCGTCTATCGCAGTAATATTATCCAGCAATGTGGGTTTCCAGCACCATATGCTCAAAGAAGGGCCTATGCAGGGAAACCAGAGCTCAAATGTTTTTTTGTGTAAAAGGGGGGGTCACATCGCAAAATATTGTTGGGCGGCAAATAATATCAAAAGGAGATCATACCTGAAAACAACCCCAAGGCATTATGTGTGTTATTCAGCCAGGTGGGGTAGCAATCCAAAGCATGGAACCCATAGTAATCAAACCCATTTCCCGTGTAAGACCCAACTACAAACTGAAAAGCGATATGTAGGACAGTTGTGTAAAGTCAAAATGGAGGTAGCCGCATGGTTATTCAAATATAGTGCTGGGGGAAACAATGTTAGCAGAACTTAGTGAGCTGCAGGCATGGTAAGAATATTCTGGTCAATGTTTCCCTGCTATGAAAAAGGTTTGATGTGAGTTTCAGGTTCAGAATATGATAGAGGACCTTGATATATATTTTTTTGCATTTTCAAGGATAAACCTCTGAATTGGCATTGTGTTTTTTTTGTGGTTAAAACATGTTTGTTATGAGTATTGTTTTTTTTGTTTCTTTACTCTTCTCTTATTTTCAATTTTTGTAAACTTTTCATGAGTAATATCCAGTACGAATTGTGTGTAATCACTGTCTGTGTGTTCCTTTTCCAGAGACCATGGAAGAAGTTAAACGGCTTTGGATACTAACATTTGTGTGTTGTTTGCAGATCTGTCAAAGTGAGAACAACAGTGGGAAAATATAGCAGAACATGGGTTAGGTTATTGTAAATGCATAATCGATTATCACATGGTACCATGAGCTCGTTAGTTAGTAATTGTTTGCAAACAATGAAAAATAAACAATAGTACTAAAGAGTTACAAATGAAGCTACAATGTTGTGATGAGATACATATGCTTTGTTTGTTTTTGTTTTTCCCTAACTAATTGTCTTTCAGATTGGAATGAGCACTCTTCTCAGGAGAAAAGTCCATGGATGTTGTTAACTAAAAGTTTAGTGTTTGTCATTGTTTTATGGTGGTTGTCTTGTCATGTTGTTTGTGTGATAATGGCCAGATTTTTAATTTTTTATACATTTTTTGTGATATTTGTTTAGTCATCTATTTTATTTTTATTTTTGTTCAGGTGGAAAAATTTGTATGTTTAAGTCCACCTGAAAGGGGGGTAATTGACAATGCCCTCAGTTAGCAGCTGGAAACCATTCTAGCCGCTGGAGCTTTATGGTTTTTTTTTCTTTGTTTGTTTTATTTTCATTCAGGTGGAAAAGAGTTCCAAAAGGTTTGGGCTTTGTCCACCTGAAAGGGGCTAGTGCATACATTGCAAAGATACAGATAAATGCATTGTCTTTTTATCTTGTAAAATTTGAATTTTTTGAGAAGCAACACTGATGTTCGTTTAAATTTTTTTTGATCATACCTTGGGCATCCATTTTAGAGTGGGTTCAGCCTAAAGAGGTCATGGTTGTTTGGATAGTTTGTTCAGAGTTGCAGAAGCCAGGAATGCTAAGGCCCTGGGTTCCAAGGAGGGAACTATAGGTAAACATGGTAAACGAGCAGATGTTATGGATAAGAATTTGATGCTGCTCTTGTTTTTCACTTCTAGAATCCTGGTGGAGCGAGATTGGCAAGGTTTCTGGAACAGGGATGACAGATGATCATCTGGTTGGCTGTTTGTCTGTGCCACACCACACCACAAATTTGTTCTGATAAACATCAGGAGAGAAGAAAAAAAAAACTGAAAGATTCAGATTAATACTTGTTTTTATGGACAATTTGGTGCTAATGCTGGATCTGAAAGACTGCCTAGCAAGAGAACTTGTGAAATATTGTTGCCGAAGTCTCTCCTGATGAATGCAAACATGTTATTAATACATGTGCAATGGGTTGGAGGTTGGGGAAGAATTATGACACATCCAATCCGTCAGAACATGAAAATGTAAAATATGTGTCTTTTTGTTGGAAGGAGGAATTAAAAGAAGAAAGGTTTTAATGTATGACATGTATTGATGTAACAAAGTTAATATGGTGCAGGTACCCAGGAGGCAGGTTGACACTTATGCATAATAAGGTAGCTGTTGGCCAGACTAAAGGGTGCCAGGTGACACATCAATGGGGTGAAAACTTCCTCGTAGGGGTGATGTCTCAATCCTAGCGGTCCTAGAGAGAAGCTTTCGGTTACTGGACATGTGGGACACCAGAACTGGACATGGGGAAGATACGCTTGGTTGGTGTCTCACCTGAGAGGTCAAAACCCTGCATAGGTAATGCCAGTGAATACACACAGGGGCATGCTCCGTTAAAATAAAGGGAACAAACGCTGGCTACCAGGGTACCGTATGCCTTCACCACATGGCACTGCAGCATCTCACGTGGTTGATAAAAACAATATAAATCAGCCTATATGTGCTGAGTATACACTGAATCAAGTGCAGTCATTGTACCAGTTCCTTACCCCCAGAGATGTGCGAACACAGAATGAGGTCCATGCAGGATGCTTATTTCTGAGCAGTAACCCGAAAGAGGAGGGATGTATTCAGCACTATATTAGGGGGGGAATAATAGCTGGGATGGGTTTTGTTAATGGAGTGGACATCGGCCTCCTGAGGAACAAACTCACAGCCATAGCTTCAGAGAAGGAGCGTGACTTTGTTACCCAGAGAGATTGGTGGCGTCCTTGATAACATTCAACGAAGTCACAGAAAAACCCAGGTTAGAGTGGCTCCGGATTTTGTCAACCATGTTGATAGATTGGTAGAGAGTGTGATGGTACAGGACAGAAATCTGTCATTGGCTCTGGTGTGCATGCCGTGGCAGGTGGAAATATCAGCCAACATCAAGCTGATTGTACAGTCTCTGTATGAGGGGCAGTGGCCTGATGAGTTAGCATCACCGCTCAGTAAGATTTTACCAAAACACGTCACTTAAACTAATCCAAAGTAGTGGCCGAATGCCTGGATGAGCTGTACTAATTTGGATTGTGAAATGTGTTATGCTGTATGTTCCCATATACAGAAGTGCAGACTCGGTCTGTATATTTGGTGGCATCAATGGGCTTACTGACTGGGGATTCTATCTTGTTGCATTTGAGGCTACATCACACATGTGATCAGAGAAGATGGAAGCTGGAGGCAGGTTGATATTTCCCTCTGTCGGAAGCATGACCCTGATGTCCTTTGTATGCCAGGTCAATACATGGTGATGAACGAATAATGTTGGGAAGTTATTTCTCTCTGTGTTCTGGATGGAGAGATCATTGCTGGGAAGGAGGCACCCGGGTATTATTTAGGATATAGGCGAGTTTGTTTCTTTTGTCCTAAAGAATACCGGTGTAGTGTTAGTCATGGAACTAGAGGGTTCCTTGAACCTAACCATAGATAGAGGTGCATGGTATACCCTGGGCATGATCTCTGAAATTCTCTGAAATTCAGGCACCAGGGTGGAATTGTGTGGGTTTTTTCGTTGTTGTAGATGTGTATGTATGGTTAAACTCTATATTTATATAGAAGGGTCTCCCATTTGTCTATGCAAGTTGAGGGGCAATTTGACGGTAAGGTCTCTGTGTACGAGTTAGAGACTGCTGCCAAGTCAGAGCCCTGCAACACTGCTGTGAGCAAGTTTGCCGAAGCCCAACTCATATTTGCAGTAAAAGATTATAGGAGGTTGGGAACGGGGTGCATAATGGGAGGGGACACGCATGTATGTATATATTATGGTAATAAGTGGATTTATGTTATGGTATAGTGTGACCTATGTGTATTGTAGACTAGTAATATGGGCAAGAAAGGCCCTCATCGAAACTCAGTAGTTGAGAGCTGGGTGACGTGTTGCTCTGAATGTATGCTGGTGAATGGTGAGTGAATGGACATCCCTTGCCTGTACTGCATCCCGTCCGGAAGATACCGGAAAGGAGAAGATACCAAAGATACAGAAAAGTGACAGGGAATCTGTCGCTGAAGAAGGATGGTGGTGCGTCACTCAGTAGCAAAGCGGCACGTGTTGGGAAGCACAACGCGGTGAGACCATTATGGACTGTTCCATGGGAGCTGTCTCTGGAGCACATGTTGAAAACCACCACACGTTACACAAGTTAAGGACTGTGCCACAGGTACTGGTTCGGAGACACATGTTGGGGAGCGACACGTGTTGAGACAGTTATGGACTGTTCGATAGGAGCTGAGTCTGAAGGAGGGTGGTATGCGACTTTTAGGCACAAAGCGGGGATTGTTGGAATTGAATATGAATTAATGTTATATTTCTTAAGTTTCTACACATCTGTTTGTACAGCCAGCTCAGCCATATTGACTTTTGCAGTCCCACAAGTTTAAAAGGTATAGAGGAATGTGGCACCAAATAGAATCTGCATAGCAGAGGAGTTATCTTCAGCCCACCTGGTGTGCACTGAGCTTCAAATAAATTGATGACAATGATGGCTCCGATTTGTCTGTGAGGACAAAAGATGGACCTAATGAGTGGGAAGGGCGTCCGAGATCGAAGCACAAGATGTGAACCCAGTCGGAGCAGTTGAAATTCATGGACAAACACTGCCCCCCAGAGGCCAATTATGGCAGGACGATCAGAGATATTTAGCCTGGGGGAGAAGACGCCCCAGAGACACTGATTCGTCCACAGGCAAAGGGGGGTGGGCAGTAGGATGTGGTTTGGATGGTGTGTGTTTGTCAAAAAGAGAATGATTGAAGAGAGCTGCCTCTCTCACTCCACCATGAGGACAGCCACGAGGACCTGCTAAGTATTGCTTGTATTGTATTCTGATTGTATGCTATGTACTCTTGTAATTTCTATGGATACCTTATGTAAGCTTTCTTCTTTCCTTTTGGAAATAAATGAGATTTGATTGATCTTAGACCGTGTATTTGATTTCATAGCTAACTTTATGGTATTGTGATATTAACGATAGCATGTGCTCAGAGTGTTAATAGACTAATGCCGCGTACACACGAGCGGATTGTATGGCGTACTTAGTCCGTCGAAACACATTTCAGCGGACAATCCGCTCGTGTGTGGGCTTCAGCGGACTTTTTCAGCGTGCAGTCCGGAGTACTAAGAATTTCGGTTTTTCCAAAATTCTGTCCGTCGTACTTTGGTTTCAGCGAACAATACGGTCGTCAGTATGCGAGTCAGACGGACTAAGAATGACGCATGCCCAGAAAGGATTTACAGGGCGGAAGCGCTCGGTCTTGTAAAACTAGTGTTCGTATTGAAGCTAGCATATTCGTCATGCTGCTAATTTTGTGTTTTTTTAATATAGCACATTCTTTTCTTGTTCATAATGCAAGAAAAGTGAAGTAGCTTTGCTGCTTATATTCACACAGAGTTATCACAAATGTTTTTATTCATCCTCATCCTATGATTAATATTCCAATTTGAGAATAAATATATATATATATATATATATATATATATATATATATATATATAAAAACTTTATATATATATATATATATATATATATATATATATATATATATATAAAAACTTAATATATATATATATATATATATATATATATATATATAATATATATATATATATATATATATATATATAAAAACTTAAAAAATATATATATATATATATATATATATATATATATATATAATTTTATAATTTATCTATTACTATATATTTTTGGAACTACTATTGCTAGTTTAAAATTATTTATTTATTTTGCTTTTTTTTGTGGGGGGGGGTTAAACTAGATGGACTTGCGTTTTTTTTGTCCAAGCAGACTATGTAAGTAGAGATAGATAGATACCCAAACCAGCATTTTAGCTTACACATGATTGAATGTTCAAAATCAGCAGAGCTTCCCCTCATTTCAAATGTTATCCTCAAATTTACAGCGACTGCACTTCCAAGTGCACTTGCAGTGCTTTAAAAATTGCACTTGTAGTTAGCATATTTATATTAACATGAACGTGTGTTTTGTAAATAACCCCCATAGTCTTTTGACATGTACCTGCCTACTCACAAATAAACTCTGTTTTTTTAATCCAAAATAAAAAAAATTACAATATTTTTGGAAATAATAAATCTTTATTTTTAGTCTGTACAAAACAAAATCAAGAGGGAGGCAACACTGGAGACACTTTTGAAGTTTGTGAAGCCTTTTGTCCCCCAGGCACACATCAAGTCAGTGGCCACCAAAATTCAGATCCTGTGTAAACATGAAAATAGGGAACACAACATAGTCCTAGAATCCCACAGACCAGGAACAGCAGCAGATGACATCTATGTCCCCAGACTGTGGTACTACAACAGCCTGCGTCTTCTGTCAGAGCAGACTGAAGCCAGGCAGTCACTTCCGACTCTTTCGTCTAGCCTTCCCTCCATGCTTCGCTGGAGGCTGTGCCTCTGGTGGTGGACTTGTGGTAGGAGGAGGAGGAGGAGGAGGAGGAGGAGCAGTAGGGTCTGTGTTGTAGAGTCTGGTGGTTGGTGTTAGCTCACCCTTCAGACCCTGCTGAATACTGTCGAAGAAAATAGCCTCGCACAAGTTGCGCTGTCCCTTCTCCATTTCAAGCAACTTGCTGGCCAAATAAGTAGCGTAGGCCTCTTCAGGATTGAGGGGTTTACTAAGCAATTGGCTGGCTTGACGTATAAGCGCCAATGACTCCTCCTCTGTCTGTGTCATCCTCCTGGGCCTTTTGCTGGCTAGGCGGAGGGGAGGGACCTGACTTTCTGTCCGACTCCTGCTGGGCCCAGCTATCTCCTGCGTGTGGCTGGTCCCGGCCTTCTCCTCCATACCACTGGTCCCGGCCTCCTCCTGGGTGAGCTCATCCTGTGTAAAAAATAAAGAAAGAAATAAATAAAATATGTCTATATTTTGAAATCATCAATCACTGACAGTTTTACAGTTCTCACTTGCAAATACATTTGTCTTGAAATACAAAAGGCTATCATTTTGACACCATCATTTTTCCATCAGTTCACCAAGATTTTAGCCACATTTGTGGAAACTACTGTATCCTTATATCTAATTTAATTTGTGATGAAATCCTAGATTTGGAAGCAATTCAAACATTGAATTTTACATCATTAATATTTGAGCAATCCTAACTTTAGAAACTAAAATATACCTGGCTCCAGCTGGGCGCATCAACTTCGTCCAGCAAGGAAGGGTCTGGATCTTCCTGGGGTGGCTCACCTGAGGTGGAGGGAAGGCTGGAGGGAAGAGTAGACGGAAGAGTGGAAAGTGACTGCCTGGCTTCTGACGGGTCATCCAGAAAACGCAGCCTGTTGTAATACCACAGCCTAGGTACATATATCTCATCTGCTGCTGCTCCTGATGTTTGGGACTCTAGGATCTTGTTGCGCTCCCACCTATAGATGTTACGCAGGCCCTGAATTTTGGAGCTCACAAACTTAAGGTCTGCCTGGGGGAGTCGGGTTATCACAAACTTCAAAATTGTCCCCAGTGTTTTCTTCCGGCCAGGACGGCTTGAATATAGTGGGTGCTTGGAATCCCACAGGTTCCTGTGCATCTCAAACATCTCAATGAATGTTGACAGGAATGCCTCCTCCTTAAAGGGGTCCGGAGTGTACTTTTGCATTTTGAGTTCTGAAAAAAAAAAAACATAAATACTAATGTCAGACCAAACGCACACTATTTATATTGTGACAATGTAGGCGAGACACACACTACACCCACCCTACACCTACCCACACTACCCCCACACACACACTACCACACACACTACCCCCCCACACCCCCACACACACACTACCACACACACTACCCCCCACACACCCACCCCCACCCCCACACACACACTACCACACACACTACCCCCCCACACACCCACCCCCACCCCCCCCACACACACTACCACACACACTACCCCCCCACACACCCACCCCCACCCCCACACACACCCACACAAAACACCAACCACACTCAATCACCAACCCACATTAAAATCAACTAACCATCCACAAGGTAAAATCCCACTATATACATTCCTAACGCAGGCCTAAAACCCTAAAAATAAAAAGATAACCATCTTACCGTCGCGTGTATCACTCGCTGCTTCCGTTCGGACAAACGTACGGCCTCGCGGTAACGCTTTATATACAGCGCATGCGTCAAGCTCCACCTGCATCGCCCACGTTGCCCGCCCCTGACGTTCCTTGTGACCGTATTTCCCCGCCCCTTTTACCCTCGTTCCGCTGTGGGAGATTGAATAGATAAAGATGGCGGACGGATTTTCAGTTAGCAGCACGGAGGAAAGCCCTGAACCCCATGCTTCCGGAGCAAGGAAGAGGTTTAAGGCCACAAACATGGCCTTTGAAGAGATGGTGGAGATGGTGGATATACTTCGAAGGGAGGATTACGATGGGGAAAATGGCCCATATCCCAAACCCAATATCCGAAAAGATCGCATCATGACGACAGTTGTGAGCACTTTGGAGAGCAAATTTGGGGTCCGAAGAGCCAAAGATCAGCTCCGGAAACGATGGTCCGACATCAAATCCAGGGAGCCGGACCAATACAGGAGAATCAAAAAGGCACTGAAAAAAAGTGAGTACTCTGCGCTTATCGTGACGGTCGTACATAATCGTTCGTATAGGTGTATACGATATATTTGTAAATCTGGCGAATTTGATCGTTTGTGTGGTTAATCGTTCATGTAATGAGCGAATATGCTCGTTCGTATATGTGGACGTAAATAGCGTGAATTTGTATATGGTGTAAATTTATCTGGTGTTGGATTAGATTTTAATTAGTTATTAATTTTTTTGTATTGTTCATGATAAACTGAATTGTCACACTCAGTTTAGGATATCCTTGTGTACATGTCTTTATAGCTGCAGCTGTTTCATAAATTTATTCAGTGTAATGTAGTCTAAATAAAAAAAAGAGATAGATAGATAGATAGATAGATAGATAGATAGATAGATAGATAGATAGATAGATAGATAGATAAAATGCTGGTTCAACATCTGGACTGGGAATCATTTAGTGTAGTTTGGGACATCATAGAACATTTTTTGACATAATCACACACAGGTACTCCAGGGGATGATTCGAGTGTGTCCGTCTGTGAAACTTGGACAAAAGATATAAAGTATCGCAGTTTGGTTAAAGGCTAGGTTCACATTGCTGCAATGTACGAGATCGAATGTGATTTGCACCGCACTGCAGTGCAAATCACATCTGATCTCTGTGTGATGCAATTTCAGCCATACATATAGTATGGCTGAATTCACATCGCATCCGGCCCAAACTTATACATGGCCCTTTTTTTAGTCCACAGCAGAATCGGATCACATGGGTGTTCACACCATATGGTCCGATTCCTGTCCGAGTTTAAAGATTGCACTGCGATATGAGAACTAATTTGGAGGTGTCAATAAAACTTTACACTGATACTCCCAGCAGGTCACATAGGGCAGTGTGAACTGCCTCCGGGAGGCATGCGATGCGTGAAACCACAGTAGATTTGCAGCGTTCGCACATCGCAGCAGTCTGAACACAGCCTAACTAAAAAAATGTCATTTAAATGATGTATTAAACTAGGATCTTGTAACAACCAGCTAATAATTGTACACCACTTCAAACCAATGTTTCATATTCCAATTTCTGAACTCAAATATCACTGTGCTTAAAAGTATACCTTTTTTTTTGTTTTTTCATTCTCATAGGGGAACAAAGACTCAGACAAGAGTCGGAGCAGCCCAGGACCCCCCGACCTCACCAGCCTGATTGGGCAGTTAGCCCCAGCCCAGTGCCAGAGCTGGAGCAGCCCAGTCCATTGCCAGAGCTGGAGCAGCCCAGCCCATTGCCAGAGCTGGAGCAGCCCAGCCCAGGGCTAGATGTGGAGGAGGAAGAGGTGGTGGAGATACGCACCCCACAAAGTGAGTGTCTGACAACCCAGCTTAAGGTAAACAATTAATGGCTGTATATTTTAACAAAATTTTTTATCTACACATGTTTTTAGGTGATGATCTGGTTGTGGAAGGACAAGCCGCGGAGCCATTTTCCTCAGACAGTGCCCAGAGACTGATTGGTCAGATCATGGCCTGGAATGGCCAGATTGATCACATGCGGAACCAGATGCGGAACCATATTCAAAACATGCAATGACAACTGGACACTATGGAGCAGGAAATGAAGAACATGATCAATGTTTTAGGGAGAATCTAAGCCCCTTTTCCCTAAAACGAAAGATCATGTTCTTCATTCCTTGTAAAAAAGTTTTTAATGTTTTTATAACATTGTTTTTGGAGGCCAAATTTTATTTTATTATTATATATATATATATATATATATATATATATATATATATATATATATATATATATATGTTTACCAAAAAAATTGTTTACCAAAACCAAAAAAAAACAAAAAGAAAAATACCAAAAAAAGAGGTACTTGTTGGAATGTGCACTATTAAACATTTAAAAAAAAGATGTGTGTGTGTGTGTCTCCTTCTTTCAATACTCAATACCAGTTTGGGAAGTCATTTTGTGTTTTCTGTCACAAAGGGCCTTATTTACTATTGGCAAAAAACACTTTGCAATACAAATGCACTAGGACAGTAATATGCAATTAGTGGAAATCCAGCTGTTGCAGAACTACAAGTCCCATGAAGCATAGCAAGACTGACAGCCACAAGCATGAGACCCAGAGGCATGATTGACTTGTAGTTTTGCACTAGCTGGAGGTCGGCCAATATCATATCCCTGAATTAGGAGAATGTAGGAGACAACCACCTTGAAAAGCAAACAAGAACCAAACTTAAAAATGTGATCAGACAATACATATTTAAACAAAAGGAAATCTTTATTGCTCAGCTGGCATTGGAATAGCCCCCCTACCATTAAAATAGGTGACATACTGGTCACGCACCTCACGTGCTGTTTGGGGGGCTAAGCCAGGATGGGCATGATCCAGCCCTGTGAGTTCTGGCATTAGTCCGGCCTCAGGCCCAATTGGCTGCAGGTAATGGGTTCCAGAATGTTTTCTTAAAAAGTTGTGTAAAATGCAGCAGCAGAGAATGACATAGTTCAGTTTGTACTCTGCCAAGTTTATTGCTGTCAAAAACAGACGGAACCGGCTGGCCATAATACCAATGGCATTCTCCACAACCCTTCTTGCTCTGGCCAGCCGGTAATTAAAAACCCTCCTCTCCGGGGTGAGGGTCCTTTGGGGGAAGGGCTTCATCAAATGGTCACTCAGACCGAACGCTTCATCAGCGATAAAAACAAAAGGTAGACCCTCCACATTATCAGCATCTGGTGGCAAGTCCAGGCCACCAGTGATGAGACGGTGGCAGAACTCGGTCTGCCTAAACACTCCTCCGTCTGACATCCAGCCGTTCTTCCCCACATCCACATAGAGAAAGTCATATTGTGCTGACACCACCGCCATTAACACCACACTATGGAACCCCTTATAATTCCAGTAGTAGGACCCCGAATGGGGTGGGGGCACAATCCGCACATGTTTCCCGTCGATCGCCCCTCCACAGTTGGGAAAGTCCCAATGGGCAGCGAACTGGGAAGCCACAGTCTGCCATTCCTGTGGTGTGGAAGGAAACTGGGGAGTCAAACACAGGAAAAAATAAAAATAAAAATTAGTCATTAAATCAAAACAATTCATAACAAATAAAACTCAAAAACATTTTGGAACAGCAGTTAAACATAAATATTGAAAATGTTTTTCTGCGAAAAAAACAAATAGACGGCCCAATTCACAGATTACTCAGCCCTCTGATGGACCAGGGGACATAAGTTAGGTGGGTGAGTGGGGTGGGGGCCTAATTAATGAGTATACAATCCCTGCAACCAATTTGAGTGGGGTGGGGGCCTAATTAATGAGTATACAATCCCTGCAACCAATTTGAGTGGGGTGGGGGCCTAATTAATGAGTATACAATCCCTATATATATATATATATATATATATATATATATATATATATATATATATATATATATATATATATATACAAAGGGTGTATACAAAGAGTATAAAAAGGGTGGGGGGCAGTAAAACAGTACAATGGAGCTGACAATATGAATTAGAGAAAAACAGTCTCGGCTGTGGGTGTATAGGGGCCCAGGATTGCATGCTGGAGACGTTAGTGAAAGCAAATATGCACGTGGGACACAAAAAGGTAAAAGCTATAAAAAAAATTACACAAAAAAAAAAATACATCTAAAAACAATTGCATGCATTCATATAAAGGGGACATTCACAGCATATTCCTGTCATGGATATTAAAAGTCATGATGAAATTAATACAAACATACAATGCATATAATGCAATATTAAAAGAACAAACTTACCTTCATATATTCCTTCTGCAGGACCCGAATAATGGCAGAACAGGTCTCTGGAATAATGATCCCCAGAGCCTGGGGGGAGATGCCTGTAGAGAACTTTAGGTCCTGAAGGCTTCTCCCTGTCGCCAAGTAGCGCAACGTGGTGACGAGCCTCTGCTCCGGAGTGATGGCTTGCCACATGCAGGTATCCTGCCTGCTGATATAAGGGGTCAGCAAAGCCAGCAGACGGTGAAAAACGGGGTCCGTCATCCTGAGATAATTCCTGAAATCATCAGGATTATTCTCACGGATCTCACGGAGTAAAGGCATATGCGAGAATTGGTCGCGCTGGCGCAACCAATTCTTTGTCCATGAACTCCTCCTCGCCCTGTTCACAGACTGGGCTCGGGTCAAAGTATTAACCCCAACACCAAGCCCCCATATAGCACGAACTTGCGAACGAGTACGTCCACTCTCCATGGCTTTGAAACGGTCGGCTGGACAAACAAGCTTAACTGAACGCACTGAAGAACAGCCAGACCTATGAAGAATGACCTGAAACCCAGAAACGAGCGGACCAGAAGCGCCTAACAACAGGTACCAACTGATCCACGCGTACCGAAAGACAGATACAAACCTCACAGGCAGACTGCGCCGCAGAAAACTGACAAATTAAGCTGAAGTCTGAAAAGCGTGAATCGTCTCTAACCAAACTTCTACTAACGCAAAGTCAGCAGAAGGAGCCCAAAGGGTGCTTTGCTGTGTCTTGGACTTCCTATTTCTAGTCCCGTCGTACGTGCTGTACGTCATCGCGCAAGCTTTCGTCGGACTGTTTGGGTATCCGTGTGTGGTCAAGTCCGTTCAGTGGAAAGTACGACGGACTGTCCGTCGGATTGTATGACGGACTAAGTACGCCATACAATCCGCTCGTGTGTACGCGGCATTACTAATCTATAGGGACTAGACAAATTAATACATAGCTGATAATAATAGTTTGTATTGATCAGTTACTTCACTCTGCAATAACCTGCCACACTCTGCAATACCCTGCCACACTCTGCAACACCCTGCAATACTATGCAATACTCTGCAATAGTCTGCAATACCCTGCAATACTCAGCAATACCCTGCAATACTCTGCAATACCCTGTCATAGCCTGCCATACCCTGCCACACTCTGCAATACTATGCAATACTCTGCAATATTCTGCAATACCCTGCAATACTCTGCAATATTCTGCTATACCCTGCCATATGCTGCAATACACTGCCATACGCTGCAATACCCTACAATACTTGGTGATACCTAGCCATACTCTGCCATACCCTGCCATACCCTGCAATATAATGCAATATAATGCAATACGCTGCAATACCCTGCCATACTCTGCAATACCCTGCAACACTTGGTGATACCCAACCATACTCTGCCATACCCAGTCATACTCGGCGATACCCAGCCATACTCAGCCATACTCGGCCATGCTCAGCCATGCTCGGCCATGTTCAGCCATACTCGGCTGTACTCAGCCTCTGTATGTGGCTAGGCTGTGGAAGTCTCACACAAATGCCCACAGCGCTGCTCTGTGGCAATTGCAGTCACATCCAGCGATCCATCCATCCATGCTCAGCCATCCCTCCATGCTCAGCAATACCTTGCCATACCCTGCCATACTCTGCAATACCATGCAATACTCTGCAATATCCTGCCATACTCTGCAATACCCTGCCACACTCTGCAATACTCTGCAATACCCTGCCATACTCTGCAATACCCTACATTACTCTGCAATACCCTGCCATACTCTGCAATACCCTGCCATACTCTGCAATACCCTGCCACACTCTGCAATACTTTGCAATACCCTGCCACACTCTGCAAAACTCTGCAATACCCTGTGTACAGGGCACCATGGCTGGGTCCTGGAAGGTCGCTATGTTTCCCCTCTGTTTGGACTGTGGTCCCTGTAAGGGAACAAAAGTGGTTAACTCACCTGTCAGAGGAAGTGGGTTTAAAACAAGACAGGAAGTTGTAGATGGGTGTGGAGGAGTGTAGAGGAGATGGTGGATGGTGGTTTGTGTTTGGTTTGTAGCAACAAAAGTGGACAGCAGTGTTCTGCCTGGAAGCCTCCTGGCAGGGGAAGCTACCTGCAACAGAAACTAAGGACTGTTTGGTTAAGATAGCAATTCTGGACTTTGCAAGTCGGTGAGACTGAAATCTTTTTCTTTTGTTTTTGCTGCTCTAAAGCTATTTAAGTTCAATAAACCTCCTTTTGAGTGAAAAGCCTATATCCAGCGATCTAGCTGGTCCCCCGAACTTTACACCTGCCATACCCTGCCATACTCTGCCATACCCTGCCATACCCTACAATACCCTGCCAAACTCTTCAATACCCTGCCATACTCTGCCATACCCTGCCATACTCTGGAATACCCTGCAATATTTGGTCATACCCAGTCATACTCTGCCATACCCAGTCATACTCTGCCATACCCAGCCATGCTCAGCCATACTCGGCCATGCTCAGCCATACTCGGCCATGCTCAGCCATACTCGGCCATGCTCAGCCATACTCGGCCATGCTCAGCCATACTTGGCCATGCTCAGCCATACTCGGCCATGCTAAGCCATACTCGGCCATGCTCAGCCGTACTCGGCTGTACTCGACCTCTGTATGTGGCCAGGCTGTGGATGTCTCACACATGTAGTGCCGTACTCAGGAGGAGTAGGAGAATCTATTTTGGGGTGTCATTTTTGGTATGTACATGCTATGTGTTAGAAATATTGTATAAATGGACAAATTTGTGTTAAAAAAAATGTTTTAACCACTTCCTGCCCACCGGCCGTCATATGATGTCCTTGACTTTGTGCGGGGATATTTGAATGATGCCTGCAGCTACAGGCATCATTCAGGTATCAGCTTTTTCAGCCGGGCGATTCCCTACACCATAAGAATTATCATAGCAGCTGTTCCACTGCTTGATCGTTCTTACAGGAGGTGAGAGGGGACTCCCCCCTCCCGCCACCCTCCGGTGCTTCTACCGACTCACCGCTACGATCGAAGCCAGGATCGTTATTTTTTTTTTATTTCAGACTTTCCAACCTAGAGGTGAGATTTGGGGCCTTATTGACCCCATATCTCATTGTAAATAGGAACTGTCATACCATATTCCTATTACAATTCCTACAATTCCTGCAATACCCTGCCACACTCTGCAATACCCTGCCACACTCTGAAATACCCTGCCACACTCTGAAATACACTGCCACACTCTGAAATACCCTGCCACACTCTGAAATACCCTGCCACACTCTACAGTACCCTGCCACACTCTACAATACCCTGCCACACTCTACAATACCCTGCCACACTCTACAATACCATGCCACACTCTACAATACCCTGCCACACTCTACAATACCCTGCCACACTCTACAATACCCTGCCACACTCTACCATACCCTGCCACACTCTACAATACCCTGCCACACTCTACAATACCCTGCCACACTCTACAATACCCTGCCACACTCTACCATACCCTGCCACACTCTACAATACCCTGCCATACGTGGTGATACCCAGCCATACTCTGCCATACCCAGTCATACTTAGCGATACCCCGCCATACACTGCCATACCCTACAATACCCTACAATACCATGCAATACTTTGCAATACCCTGCCACACCCTTCCATACTCTGGAATACCCTACAATTCTTGGTGATACCCAGCCATACTCTGCCATACCCAGTCATACTCAGCGATACCCTGCCATACCCTGCCACTCTCTGCCATACCCTGCCATACCCTGCCATACCCTGCAATTCTTGGTGATACCCAGCCATACTCTGCCATACCCAGCCATACTCTTCCATACCCAGCCATACCCTGCCATACCCAGTCATACTCAGCGATACCCTGCCATACTTTGCAATAACCTGCCACACCCTGCCACACTCTGCCATATCCTGCCACACTCTGCCATACCCTGGCACACTCTGCCATACTCTGGCACATTGCCATACCCTGGCACACTCTGCCATACCCTGGCACACTCTGCAATACCCTGCCATACCCTGCAATACCCTGCCATACCCTGCCACACTCTGCCATACCCTGCCATACCCTGCCATACTCTGCAATACTTGGTGATACTCTGCCATACTCTGCCATACTCTGCCATGCTCGGCCATGCTCGGCCATGCTCGGCCATGCTCGGCCATGCTCGGCCATGCTCGGCCATACTCGGCCATACTCGGCCATGCTCAGCCATACTCAGCTGTACTCGGCCTCTGTATGTGGCCAGGCTGTGGATGTTTCACACATGTGGTAGTGCCGTACTCAGGAGGAGTAGGAGAATCTATTTTGGGGTGTCATTTTTGGTATGTACATGCTATGTGTTAGAAATATTGTATAAATGGATAACTTTGTGTTAAAAAAAAAAGTGTTTTAACCACTTCCCGCCCACCGGCCGTCATATGATGTCCTTGAATAACAATAAATAAAAAAGGTGATCAGCGCAAACTATATACCAAATATTACTACAAAGATGGAAAATCCTTGTTTGATATGTATTCTACTTCATAGATAAAGTGCAATAAATCAATAATTTTATCAATACTATTGGTGAATCCTAATGCAAATTACTGCTGTGCATGCAATTATTTTGCTGCTGTGTAAAACTGCTACTATGCAAACGACATAAATAAATTATTCGATGTGCATGTGATTATTTAGCTGCTGTGCAAAACTGCTACTGTGCAACCTACACAAATGATTCACTGTGCATGCGATTATTTAGCTGCTGTGCAAAATACTACTGTGCAAACTATGCAAAAAAATAATTTGCTGTGCATGCGATTATTTAGCTGCTGTGCAAACTGCTACTGTGCAAACTACACAAATAATTTATTTAAAAAAAAATGCACAACACATTACCATAAATTCATAAAGTGAATAAAATAGCTACTGCTGTGCAAATTATTAAAACAAACAGTTAATATAGTGCAAAAATCATGCAAATCATCATCAGATGCTAAACATTAAATAATAATTGCATGAACACTAAATAGTGCAAAACGGTGCAAGATTATCATAAAGTTCTGAGTATAAAATGATCCTTTGTGTACGCCTTTAAGTGTATAGGTGTACCAATGCAGTCCTATTTATATTGAGTAGTGATACCCATAAAAGTCCATCCATAAACAGTAAATGTGCAAAATAGTGCAAAAAGTGCTGGTGTGCAGCAATGTGACAGACAAACTCTTCAGGTGACATCCACTGTGTACTCTTTGTGTTTTTTTTTTTAATTTTCTTTTATTAAAATGAAGCAAAAAATAAATAGACCAACAAAACTTTTCATATTTTACAAAATACAAATTTTGATAAATAAAAAACAGAAAGAAAAGAAATATATACACAAAAAATTGATATATTCAAAATAACCCCACCCACACCTTCCCACTCCATTTCATTACACCCCTCCCTCAAACAATATTTACATAGGGGGCGCATGCGCGGCGCGAACCTGGACGGTCGCACTTGAGCGGAGCTCCGTCACAGCGGGGACACTATCTCACTCCCTGGGGCCGTTTAACACGCTGTTCGAGCACCTGAAGTACCTGCACCCCCGGGGGAAAGATCGGTGCATGCCGTCCGCCAAGTCCCGTCGCGGGAAACCAGCACAGCGGTCCCTCACGAATTATCTCCTCAGGGCCCGGGAGATGGCGGGGAATTTCCAAGATGGCGCTGACCTGGGACGCACGCCGGAGCTCAGAGGCAGTCCTGCAGCCTCCCCTGCACATTCGATCAGGGATGGTGAGTACCCTCTACAACTCACTAAAGCGGACTTAGATGACAGCCTCACAGCTATGTACACAAAACTGGCGGAGAAGTTTCAAACCGAACTCCATAAGTCCACCAGCACTTTGCAACAGGAGCTTGCTGTTTTAGGGGGCAGAACAGATTTATTGGAAACTAAGCATGATGAGCTGCAGCTTGCATACTCTGACCTCCGCAGGGATCATGAAACCCTCTCCAGGGCCACTTGGAGGACCTTGACAATAGAAACAGATGTAACAACCTGAGGCTCAGGGGGGTCCCGGAGGCCATTACTGACCTAGCCCCTGCCGTGCTGAAGCTGTTTCAATCCCTGCTGCCTGCTTCTCCTATCACTGCATTTACATGCGACAGGCTGCATAGAGCTTTGCGGCCCAAGCCCCCGGAAGACAAACCTCCAAGGGACATTATTTTGTGCCTCAAAGATTATTTGGCGAAGGAGGAGATCCTGAGGGCTTCTCGAGCCACCCCCAACATTACCCTGGAGGGGGTCAAGATTCAAATCTACCCGGACATTTCCCCGGCGACCCTTGACAAGAGGCGTAAATTTAAAGAAATCACAACTCCCCTGCAAGAAGCCCGAATACGGTACAGATGGGGATTTCCATTCAAACTTCAGGTTATTCAAAACGG
Source organism: Lithobates pipiens (assembly GCF_037356315.1). NCBI lineage: Eukaryota > Metazoa > Chordata > Amphibia > Anura > Ranidae > Lithobates > Lithobates pipiens. The sequence continues at coordinate 213,074,814 of NW_027507784.1, forward strand.
CACCACGTACTCGGTTACCACCATTCAGGAGGACAAGGAGCTCCTGGTCAAGCTGGGACTCATGGCGAAGGAAGACCTCCCCAGGATGCCTTCTACACCTCGCCCTTCGGCCATCTGGGCCACCCCTTCCCCGCACAGAGACCGCAGGCGGCAAAGGCAAAACCTCAGAGCCCACCTCATGTGAGGGCTTGTTTTTTCATTTTGCTATTTAACCCGTTGGCCCTGTTTTTTTCCTTGGCCTGGGATTTGATGAGACTGGTGGACTGGTATATCGGCCAGATGGGGGATGTTTTGCCTTGACTACAGTGCCTTCAACACCCTTCCCCCCTCTGGCCCACTGCGCAACCCTTGATGCACCTTTAGCTCTACCTAGTCCCCGCTGTGTTGGGATACAGGCCCCGCGCTTGTCTGTCCCCCCGCTCTTACGTCCCCGTGGGAGAATGGAGAGTTGGGGTGAGCGGAGGCGAGTTGGTCCCTGCTCCTCCCGCCCTCTGTCTCCTCTCGGGAGGACGAGAGTGTTGGACCCTGAGGTCCTACTGTTCAGGAAGGTCACTCACCTGACAGATATGGTTTATCTTTATGTCGGGATGGTCTATCCCCTCCCGACCCCAATGGTTTATTTGTTCACTATGTTTTTTATGGTTGTTTTTCTTTTCAGGTACGGGACACTTTTCTGTTATGCTGCTCGGTTAACTAAGGATATGATCCTCTGGAGACACTTATTTGTATACTTTTGTTGCCTTCTTCTGCAGTGCGGCCTATTGGGCTGTCCAGTGTGTACATGTTTATTTTTCACCCCCCCTCGGGATCGGAGATATATTCCTTTATAGGGTTATGCTTGCCCCTCTATATGACCAATGGGGATTAAGATAGTGTTAAGATAACACATAATATAACATAATGTTAAGGGGTTTAACTCCCCTCAAAAATGAAAAAAAGCATTCAGAGCCTATAAACAGTTAAATGCGGATGTGTTGCTCCTGCAAGAGACGCATTTCTCTACGGGTAATCACCCCTCATTTTTTGATAAGGCTTATTCTCGTGGTTATTACTCCACTTATGCTTCCCGATCCCGGGGGGTGGCTATTTTTTTCCGTAATGGGGTTCTGTTTAACATGGATAGAGTGTATAAAGACCCTGAGAGCAGGTTTATCATCCTTCAGGGTTCCTTGCAGGGTAAACAGGTCACTTTGGCAAATGTATATGCACCCAATGACTCACAACTTGCTTTTTTTAAGGCGTTCTTCCGGGTCCTAGACGGTTTTATTTCTCCTCACATGTTAGTGGGGGGTGATTTCAACTTGGTAGCTCACTCAGTGCTAGACCGTAGTAGGGACAGGGGCTCCGCTAACGCCTTTTCGAAATCTCTGAAAGCATTGCTTCTTTCCCATAATTTGACAGACTCCGGGAGGGCCCATAATACAGGGGCCAGGGAGTATACCTTTTATTCCCACCCTCATGACAGTTACTCCAGGCTAGATTATTTGTTTTGTTCACCGATTCTCCTGGCAAACTCCACTACTGCGACCATTCACCCCTGCCCATGGTCGGACCATCAGATGGTTTCCTTGGACCTGTCCCATATGGGCCTTAAGCCCTCAGTGGCGGGTTGGAGGCTAAATGAGGCACTTCTTTCCGACCCAATCTTGGTAACGCAGATTTCCTCCCACATTACAGATTATTTTGCTCATAATGATACGAATGAGGTGTCCCCCTCTATACTGTGGGCTGCACATAAGGTAGTGGTCAGGGGACACCTGATTCAGTTAGCGGCAGAAAGAAATAGGCAGAGGTTGGCAGACACTCGCAGACTCACGATCGAACTTGATAGACTTTATCACTTACATTCTCAAGATCACGACCCTGACCTCCTACAACAAATCAACTCGCACAGACTAGAACTTGACAGAATCTTGTCAGACAGAACGGAGAAATCTTTACGCTGGTCTAAGGCCAAGTTTCTGTTACACAGCAACTCGGCCTCGGCCATGTTTGCTAAAAAGCTAAACCAATCTATTCAAGCCCCTCACACATACAGGTTAAGAAACGCTCATGGCACAGTGGTTTCCCATCCCGCTGAGATTCTTAAAAAAAATTCCGGGTTTTACGCGGACCTCCTTTCCCCCCCGGCCTCCTCCCCCCCGGACCGGGCCCTCGAGACTTGGCTGGAGGGGATACCACTCCCTAGTCTAACTCCGGACCAGATTCAAAAGTTAAATGCCCCGTGCTCTGATCAGGAAATTTATAAAGTTATTAAATCCCTTAAACCCTCCAAAACTCCCAGGCCGGATGGCTTCTCGGCCCAATACTATAAAAAATTTCAGGACTCCCTGACACCGTACCTCAGGGCCATGTTCGACCATGTCCTTGAGGGTAATACCTTCCCGGAAGACATGCTGTTAGCGAATATGTCTCTGATCCCCAAGCCTAATAAGAATCACACTCTCCCACAGAATTATAGGCCGATTTCGGTTATTAACACCGACCTTAAGATTTTTGGGCGCATCTTAGCCGACAGGCTCTCTAAAATAATCACCTCTCTAGTCTCCCCAGACCAAACGGGTTTTATACCGACCAGACAGATCACGGATAATATCAGGCTTGCCTCTAATGTTATACAGGATGCTGATCTATTTTCCCGTAGAGTTTTACTGTTGGGCCTTGATATCCACAAGGCGTTCGATAGTGTGTTATGGTCCTATCTAGAACTGGCTTTGGAGAAATTTGGTTTTTTTGGAGCCTTTGTTCACGGCTTCAGGGCACTTTACCACCACCCCCGCACCCGAATTAAGCTGCCAGGCTGTAACTCAGACTATTTTACTCTGGGTCGTGGAACCAGGCAGGGGTGCCCATTATCGCCCTTGCTATTTGCCCTGGCCATAGAACCTCTGGCCCGGGCAATTAACCTTAACCCCAATATTAGGGGCTATGTTAAGGGGGATCAGGAGTTTAAGCTGAGCATGTATGCGGACGATGTGCTCCTGTTTTTGACAGACCCCATTGTCTCCATACCTAACCTAGTTTCCATCCTGCATGATTTCCGGGGTCTGTCTGGTCTAGGTGTTAACCTCGCGAAATGTTCGGCTCTACCGATTAATTTTCCCCAACAGACTGCAGCACAGATTCAAGCGAATTTTGGCTTTCCTATGGATGGTCAGACCTTCTCCTATTTGGGGATTAAACTAGCAGCTTCTAGCCATAAAATATACCTTGCTAATTACCCGGCTATGTTTTCCCGTGTTAGACAACTGTTACACACCTGGCTTACCATATTTCATTTCTGGGCAGGGTTCAGGCAGTTAAGATGTCGATCCTCCCTAAACTTTTATTTCTATTCAGATCCCTACCCAACTATATTTCCCGCCTTACCCTAGAATCTTTACAAAGTGATATCAATAAGTTCGTCTGGCACAACAAAAAGCCCCGTTTAGGCAAGCATATGGTATACAGGCGCAGAGACAGGGGGGGTCTGGGTCTGCCGAACATCTGGTTGTATTACCTTTCAGCCAGATTCCTCCAACTAGCCCAATGGCACTATTCCCCAAGGACAGTGCCCTGGTTGCGCTTCGAGCACTCCTCGGTAGCCCCCTATTACCTCCCCGGCCTTCTCTGGAATAAATCCCTACACATTAAAGAGATCTCGGCCCTGAACTCAGTTGTGAGTCAGTCACTTCGCCTGTGGTCCCTGTACAGTGGGAAATTCTCACTTCGTCCCCCTAACCCGAAGATGGCCTCATTTATCGGGAATCCTGAGTTCCCGGCTGCCCTCCATGATCACAATGGTTTTGCATTATGGACTAGGGGGGATCTGATCACCTACGGTTCCCTGCATGTCAGGGGGACTTTTCAGTCTTTCGGATCTCTCCGGTCCTCCCACGCCCTGCCTAATTCAGAATTTTTTCGCTACCTGCAAATTAGACATTTTTATAACACTTACTTCCCAAAGGCCACCTGGGGGGCAGACACCTTTTTTGAGAGACTCTGTGGCCCGGAATCTGGAGATAGGGGCGGTATCTCCATTATATACTTATCCCTTGCAGACGTGGGCCTCTCTGAGAAATCTGCAGCCATACTTAAGTGGGAGCTGGAGACGGGAGAGGAAGTCTCCCCGGAGGAGTGGACTCGCAGGATTTCTAATATGCATAAGTGCACCAGGTCCGAGGCGGTGAAGGAAACGGTGATGAAGCTACATACCAGGTGGTATTACACCCCTGCGAAAATACATACCTTCTTCCCCACCGTTTCTGGATCTTGTTTTCGGGGTTGCCCTGACTCAGGTACTCATCTCCATATATTTTGGAGCTGCCCGGCTCTCAGGACCCTCTGGCAGAAAGTGCAGGATAGAGTATCGGGGATCATTGGCACCCCTATCACGCTTACCTTCCAAATGTGCCTCTTATTTGCTGATATCCCTGGTTCTACCCCCCCTGAACAAAAACTTTCCCATACCCTCTTTAGTGCAGTACACTGGTCGATTGCCTTATTCTGGCGATCGCCTACGGTTGCATGGGATCAGGTGCTTAAGAGGATGGCTGCAATACAATTAATGGAGAGGATTTCCCATAAAATTTTGGACACCATGCAGGTATACAACCTTAAGTGGAAGTCTTGGATCCCTTGAGGCCTTGTGCCTTCGGGCTGGGACAGTCTGGGAGTCTGCTCGCGCCCAAACGGGTACTGACCTAGTTCGAGGATCTTTTAGTCCCGTACCTTTTGGAGCACTTATTTAGTTATTACAGTTTAGATTATGTTTTGTGCTATTTTTCTTGTCTTTCTTAGGTTTTCAATGGCCTATCCATACTTACTTTTATTTGGCGTTACAGTCGCTACTCCAGTGCTTGGTATAGTGGGGGATGCTCTGACCCTGATTGATTCCTTGCTTTCCATACCCCCATGAGCGATGACTAATATGTTGGGTGGCAGGTACTTTTCAGACAATCTTCTGTTATGCACTAGAAAGCCTGTTACTCCATTACCGCAATCATTGTACTGTTGTCACTCTGTTTCTTGTGATATGATGCTCATGTTCAGGAGCAATCAGTCGCTTAATGTATGTGCCTATTTTTTTCTTTCTGTCTCAATAAAAGTTCGTATTAAAAAAAAAAAAAAATATTTACATAAAACAACCAAACCACCCACAATTTACTCAAACAAAAAGAAACTCTCCCTCAACCCTATCCCTATAACAAACAAATTTTCCTCCTAACACTCTCCTTCACACTGACCATCCATCACACTTCTGAAAAATAAAAAGGAAAAAAAGGTTATTTTAACATAGTCATAACATTTATTTAACCCAATACTTCCAATGTCTAAAACACAAAATTTCCTGTGCCTTCAAAAATTTTTTTAACATCACATAAACCATAGAAGTATAACCTCCCACGGATCATGGCCGTACACTTCTTCCCACTCACCACTTCACTCCTAAAAACCAAAATATTCCTTACATCCCACAAACACTCCTTCACGCAATTCACCAATAACCATAATACTCTCGTCTTTATCTCCCCCAAATCACATAATCCATACACAACCATTTCATACATTAACCCATCCACCCCCGTCAATCCCTTAATAAAACCTCCCATCTTTCTCCATACTTTCTTCGCAAACTCACAATTCCATAATAAATGAATCACATCTTCACACCCTCTGCACCCTTCCCTTGGACATACTTCACCATCCACCAACCACCTCCTACGTTGAAACACCCTCGTAGGCAAACACCCATGCACTATCATCCAAGCCACATCCTTCTGTCTGTTTGTCAAAACTCTAGCTCATACATTCCGCCATACCTTTTCACTTTAAGGCCCTATTACTTCCAATCCTTCCATCCCTTCCACCATCTTTATTACTTTTTTACATTCACACCAAAGCTCCTTACTTACATCTTTCAACCCAAACCTCCTTATTCCTCTCTCAATTCTCACATAAAACCACAGTGGATTAAAACACACAGGCTTCCTCAAATCATAATTCCACAAATTATATTTCCTCAACACACCCCCACCCACATACCTCAAAAAGCACCCAGACAAGCTCTCTTTCTTACTAAGCGTCACACACATACTTATATATCTCAACGACAAAAACCTTTCAATACACACCACCCCTTTCTCCCCATTCAACCTACCCTTCACAACCTTTTCTCTCAAGTTTTTTTCCATTTTAGATGACCAAAAAAAGTAAAACATAATTGTATGATTTTTTTTCAGCACCCTATCAGGCGCAGGAAAGACATAATACAAAAATAATAGAATTGGCAAAAAAAATGATTTTTATAACCAAGGCCTTACCCTCTAAAGACAAAGATCTTAATGACCAAAACTGAATCTTTTTCTCGAACTTTCCCCTCACATCTTCCCAGCTTTCTCTACCATACAAATCACAATCAAACTTCACTCCAAGCACCCTCAAACCCCCTACACATTCTTTCCACCCACAAGACGTCATATCACCCCACACCCCAAACATTTTACACTCACTCTTACCCATATTTACCTTAAAACCACCTGCCATACAAAACACATCTACTAACAATTTAACCTTTCTCAAACCGGGCCACATTTCTGCACAGCACAGTAACATCATCGATATAACCAATCACACTCATCTACTTACCATCCCCCCACCCCAGGACTTCCACCCCCTCACTATTTTATCTTTTTTCAACATACGCAACAATGGCTCTATCACACAGATAAAAAGCACGGGAGACAATGGACACCCCTGCCTCACCCCAGCATTAATTTGCACCTCCCCTGTTAACTAACCATTCACCAACACCCTACTAATCATTCCCCTATACATACCTCTAATCCACCCAATCATCCTCTCAGGTACACCCATTTTATGCAACACTTTAAACATAAAATCATGCACAACCCGATCATACACCTTCTCAAAGTCAATCGCTAACACAGCAATCCCCTGCCCCGTATTTTAACACCACCACAACGCATCCCTTAGACTCCCCAAACTTTCAGCAATTTTCCTTCCAGGCACTGCGCACACCTGTTCTTCACACACCATTTTCCCAATCACCTCCCTCATCCTGTCAGCCATAATTTTTGCAATAATCTTATAATCCACAAGTGAAATAGGCCTCCAATTTTTTAAATCTCTCCTATCCCCCTTTTTATATAATAAAACAATAACACTCACACTCATAGATTTTGATAACCTTCCACTCACCAACACTTCCTTACATACCTCAAAGATACACTCACCAATTACATCCCAAAAAACACAATAAAAATCCACTGGCAAACCATCACCTCCAGGCGACTTCCCTTTTTTCATACTCCTCATACACTTCTCAACCTCCTCTTTTAGATACATCCGCTCTCTATACATCCTCATCCTCCATATTAAAACACTCCTCAATCTCACCCAAAACTTATTTTTCAACATTCAAATCAACCTTACCAGATGCATACAACCCAGCATAAAATTTCCTCACCACCTCACTTGCACACTTATTTCCATCCACCTCCATTCCATTCTCATCTAACACATTCTTCATTTCCATCCTCCCTCCAAACACTTTCTTAAAGAACAATTTTGTACACTTCTCATCTTCTTCCTTAACTTCCATTTTAGCCTGAAACTCAATCTTCCTCCCTTTTAATTCCAAAAACTCATTCAACTTCTCTCTAGCTTCCCCAATCTGCACAGACACATCCTCCCCCAGCTCCCTCATCTCCTCCAAATAATCAAACCGCTTTTGCCCCATCTCATACATAAACCTTTCATTCCGAGCCTTCTCACATCCCTCTCTCACAAAAACCTCCTTTGTCCTACTTTTTACCCACTCCCACCCTCCATTATACTTCCAAAATCATTCTTTCTCCCCTTCAACTTACAAAAAAAACAACATATTTCTCTTATTCTCACATCCTCCAACAAACTCACATTCAACTTCCACACCCCTCTCCCATATAAACATCTATCACATATACTTACACCACAATCAATTCTGCCATGATCCGTGAAAGGCATCCTATGTACTGAAAAAAACAGTTTCTTCAAGACCCTAGATATAAAACAAAAACCAATACGTGAAGACACTTTACCACTAGAACTAAAAAACGTAGAACCCCCATCACTCCCAGCATCCACTAAATTAAACAATCTAACAATATCCCCAAGCTCCTTCCCTGAACTATCCATCCTACAACCACCCCCACCAACCCCTCCACTACCCATCCTATCCCCATCCCTAATAATACAATTAAAATCACCTACCAAAAAGGTAGGTTCCCTCCCCCCCAAAAATAATTTTAATTTAGAAAACAAATCAAGTCTCCCATGTTTATCAGCAGCACCATAAACACAAAAAAAAACGAAAAACCACACCCCGAAACTCAAAATGAATCAGCACGCACCGACCCTGGTCCACATGTACAACCCTCCTAATTTTAAAGCAATTGTTTTTAAGTACACATATCCCTCTATTTTTCTTATTATTCAAGGACCAAACAGCCGACCCCTGAGTCCAACTAGCAACCTTGGTCTCCTCGCTCAAATTGCACTCCTGCAATCATAAAATGTCACAGGGCAAAGCAGAAAAAAGTTTAAAAATGTCCGCTCTTCTATATACAGACCTTATACTGCGCACATTAAGCGAGGAGACCCTTAAATTTATCATTCAAAAAAACAAGTTAAAAGCACTCACACAAAAAACAAAACAAAAAAACAATCATCACTTCTTATTACTAGATTTGGATCCACCTTTTGTTCCACTTCGAGTTCCCACTTTTTGTACCCCAGACTTTTTAGTAACTTTCTGTGACCTGCGATATCCCGTCACTAGGGATGAGCCGAACACCCCCCCGTTCGGTTCGCACCAGAACTTTCGAACGGACCCCGCGTTCGAAACGAACGTTAGAACCCCATTGAAGTCTATGGGACTCGAACGTTCGAAATGGAAAGTGCTAATTTTAACGGCTAATATGCAAGATACTTTCCTAAAAAGGGTTTGGGGACCTGACTCCTGCCTCAGGGGACATGGGTCAATGCAAAAAAAGGTTTTAAAAACGTCCGTTTTGGCGGGAGCACTGATTTTAACCACTTCAGCTCCGGACCAATAAACACCTTAAGGACCAGAGGTCTTTTTGCAATTTCGCACTGCGCTGCTTTAACTGGTAATTGCGCGGTCATGCAATATTGCACCCAAACGAAATTTGCGTCCTTTTCTTCCCACAAATAGAGCTTTCTTTTGATGGTATTTGATTGCCTCTGCGATTTTTTTGCAATATAAATGGAAAAAGAGCGAAAATTTTGAAAAAAAAAGATATTTTCTTCTTTTTGTTATAAGAAAAATCGAATAAACTAAATTTTAGTCATACATTGAGGGCAAAATTTATTCAGCCACATGTCTTTAGTAAAAAAAATGTCAATAAGCGTATATTTTTTGGTTTGCGCAAAAGTTATAGCGTCTACAAACTAGAGTACATTTTCTGGAATTTACACAGCTTTTAATTTATGACTGCCGATCTCATTTCTTGAGGTGCTAAAATGGCAGGGCAGTAAAAATCCCCCCCAAATGACCCCATTTTGGAAAGTAGACACCCCAAGGAAATTGCTGATGGGTATGTTGAGCCCATTGAATATTTATTTTTTTTGTCCTAAGGGATTGAATAATGACAAAAAAAAAAAAAAGTTGTCACTAAATGATATATTGCTCACACATGCCATGGTTATATGTGGAATTGCACCCCAAAATATATTGCGCTACTTCTCCCGAGTATGGGGATACCACATGTGTGGGACTTTTTGGGAGTCTAGTCGCGCACGGCACCCCGAAAACCAATCACCACCTTCAGGATTTCTAAGGGTGCAAATTTTTGATTTAACTCCTCACTACCTATCACAGTTTCGAAGGCCATAAAATGCCAAAATAGCACAAAACCCCCCAAAATGACCCCATTTTGGAAAGTAGACACCCCAAGCTATTTACTGAGAGGCATGTTAAGTCCATGGAACATTTTATATTTTGCCACAAGTTGCGGGAATATTACAAACTTTTTTTTTTTTTGCACAAAGTTGTCACTAAATGATATATTGCTCACACATGCTATGGGCATATGTGAAATGACACCCCAAAATACATTCTGCTGCTTCTCCTGAGTACGGGGATACCACATGTGTGGGACTTTTTGGGAGTCTAGTCGCGCACGGCACCCCGAAAACCAATCACCACCTTCAGGATTTCTAAGGGTGCAAATTTTTGATTTAACTCCTCACTACCTATCACAGTTTCGAAGGCCATAAAATGCCAAAATAGCACAAAACCCCCCCAAATGACCCCATTTTGGAAAGTAGACACCCCAAGCTATTTACTGAGAGGCATGTTGAGTCCATGGAATATTTTATATTTTGCCAAAAGTTGCGGGAATATTACAAACTTTTTTTTTTTTTTGCACAAAGTTGTCACTAAATGATATATTGCTCACACATGCTATGGGCAGAAGTCAAATTACACCCCAAAATAAATTCTGCTGCTTCTCCCGAGTACGGGGATACCACATGTGGGGGACTTTTTGGGAGCCTAGCCACGTACGGGACCCCGAAAACCAAGCACTGCCTTCCGGATTTAAATATAAAATGCTACCAAAAAACCTGTTAGCGATGGCAGGGATCAGGCCTGACTCTGCGATCGCTGCAGTTATGTGTTTAGTGTTTTGTAAGTGACAGTGATCGATCGATACTGCACTTGGGTGGGCTGGGCAGAGGGGCAAAACGCAGGTGCTAGCAGGTATCTGGGCTGATCCCGCTAACAATGCGTTTTTTTGGAACCCTAAACTGCTGGGGACGCTAGTATAAATCTGATCAGATCAGATATTGATCTGTTCAGATTCTATAGCACTACGGGAGGTGTATGCTTTGCGTGTGGGTGTTAGCGGTACTGGCACTAACCTAGCGCTGCCTGGGGCGACGCAGACCCTGACCCTAAAACTTAATTGATATCACCCGCCGGGTGATCAGGGGGTTAAACCTTTATTGGGTAATAAATGGTGGGTGCCCTGATGCTATAAAAAACAAACTAACCAGAGTCACCTGTAACACTTATACGGTGATCAGTGGTGAAAGGGTTAACTAGGGGCAATCAGGGGGTTCAAATTTTTATTAGGTAGTATATGGGGGTCCCTGGCGCTATATAAAAACCTGACGGGGAACCTAAATAACTAACTGGCTAACCAGCGTCACCAGTGACACTTATACTGTGATTGCTGGTGAAAGGGGGTGAAAGGGTTAACTAGCAGCAATCAGGGGGTTAAAACCATTATTGGGTAGTATATTGGGGTACCTAGCGCTATAAAAACCTGGCGGTGAACCTAAAAAAATAACTAGCTACCTAGCGACACTGATGCAGCGATCAGAAAAATTATCGCTTAGTGACACTGGCAAAAGGGGGTGAAAGGGTTAACTAGCGGCAATCAGGGGGTTAAAACCATTATTGGGTAGTATATCGGGGTACCTAGCGCTATAAAAACCTGGCGGTGAACCTAAAAAAATAACTAGCTACCTAGCGACTGTAGCGACACTAATGCAGCGATCAGAAAAACGATCGCTTAGTGACACTGGAAAAAGGGGTGAAAGGGTTAACTAGCGGAAATCAGGGGGTTAAAACCATTATCGGGTAGTATATTGGGGTACCTAGCGATATAAAAACCTGGCGGTGAACCTAAAAAAATAACTAGCTACCTAGCGACACTAGCGACACTGATGCAGCGATCAGAAAAATGATCGCTTAGTGACACTGGCAAAAGGGGGTGAAAGGGTTAACTAGCGGCAATCAGGGGGTTAAAACCATTATTGGGTAGTATACTGGGGTACCTAGCGCTATAAAAACCTGGAGGTGAACCTAAAAAAATAACTAGCTACCTAGCGACTGTAGCGACACTAATGCAGCGATCAGAAAAACGATCGCTTAGTGACACTGGCAAAAGGGGGTGAAAGGGTTAACTAGCGGCAATCAGGGGGTTAAAACCATTATTGGGTAGTATATCGGGGTACCTAGCGATATAAAAACCTGGCGGTGAACCTAAAAAAATAACTAGCTACCTAGCGACACATGCAGCGATCAGAAAAATGATCGCTTAGTGACACTGGCAAAAGGGGGTGAAAGGGTTAACTCTAGGGGCAATCAGGGGGTTAAATTTTTATTGGGGGGTGATAGGGGGCTACCCTGGACCTAACACTAACTGTCCTGACAGTTTTTACTGTCACAACTGACACTGAATGCATTGATCAGTAAAGAAATGATCAATGCAATCAGTGACACTGTGACTGGGGGGGGAGGGGGGCGGGGGGGGGATCGGGGGGCGATCGGGGGGGGGGGATCGGGAGGGGTTTGTGTGCCTGTGTGTACCTACATGTCAGTGTAGTGTTGGTGCACACTTACTATTAGTCTTCTCCTCGTAGTCCGGTCAAAAAGACCGCCCCGAGGAGAATGACATCACTTCCTCCTTCCTGTGTAAACAATACACAGTGGGAGGAAGCTTCTCATTGGCCAGGAGCGATCCAGAGGGGGTGGCCAAAAACCAACGGCCATCCCCTCATCACGGAGCGCTCCTGGAGCGAACCGGACCGTCGTATCCAACGGGAGGGGGTCCGATCGGACCCCCCACCCGCTGGAAGGCAGGCACGTACATTTACGTGATTGTGCCTGCCTGTGCCATTGTGTTGACGTACATTGGCAATACGGCGGTCCTGAAGTGGTTAATGACGATTAAAGTGAAAAAAATAGTGAAATATTCCTTTAAATATGGTGCCTGGGGGGTGTCTGTAGTATGCCTGTGAAGTGCCACGTGTTTCCCGTGTTTAGAACAGTCCCTGCACAAAATGACATTAAACGGAAATAACACCATTTAAAACTGCGTGCGGTTTTAATGTTATATCTGGTTCCTGCAATATGGTTGAAAATCATTGAGAAAAATGGCATGGGTAGCCCTCCCTGCCCATTACCAGCCTATTTGGGTCTTGTACGCATATTAAGGGGAACCCCGTACCCATATTAAAAAAAAGGAAATGCGTGTGGCCCCCAGGCCCTATATACTCAGAACAGCAGTATACAGGCGGTGCAAACAAGACAGGGACTGTGTAGGTTTGTTGTGTTAAGTTGAATCTGTTTGTAATTTTCAACTGGTACATTTTTAAAGTGTAGCTCCAGTCAAAAAATACTATTTTTAAGCTTTTTGGAAAACATAGGGAAGGGTTATCACCCCTGTATAATTTGTTTTGTCGTCCATCTTTTTTCAACTCACTTGCTGCTGTCTGATGTTTGTAAGTTGGATGTTAGTAAGTAGGGGCCTGCCCTATATGCTCTGCAGAAATGGCGGAACAAGGTGTTGGTTTTGCCACAACATTGTAAGCCCTCAAAGTGACTCTTGGTGGCCGCTGGAGCGCCCTGCTGTGAACGATTATATCAAGAATTGTAATTACATGCCATTGTTGAACAGTGGTAGAAAAATTGACCTTTGGTGGTTGTGGTGCTGGTGCCACAACACTATAAGTCCTCACCGTTACTCTCGGTGGGCACAGGAAGGGGCCCTCCTGTGAAATATTATATCAAGAATTGTAATTACATGTCCCTGTTAAACAGGGGCAGAAAAATTGGGCCTTAGGCACTGGTGCCATCACACTGCAACCTCTGCCATATACTCTAGTTTTATTGCAGGAATTAGCCCTGCTGCAAAGCATTGCATCAAAAATTGTACTTAAACGCCCCTGTTAAACAGGGGCAGAAAAATTGGGCCTTAGGCACTGGTGCTGGTGCCATCACACTGCAACCTCTGCCATATACTCTAGTTTTATTGCAGGAATTAGCCCTGCTGCAAAGCATTGCATCAAAAATTGTACTTAAACGCCCCTGTTAAACAGGGGCAGAAAAATTGGGCCTTAGGCACTGGTGCTGGTGCCACCACACTCCAACCTCTGCCATATACTCTAGTTTTATTGCAGGAATTAGCCCTGCTGCAAAGCATTGCATCAAAAATTGTAATTAAACGCCCCTGTTAAACAGGGGCAGAAAAATTGGGCTGCTGGCATCACCCAGAACCAAAAATGTTCTTCCAACATATCAGCGGAGGAGGAAGAGGATAGACAATCAACATAACAGGACAGTCACTCAGCATCAGCATAGGCAGTCTTGAAGGGATGTGGTATTTCAAAAAAAATTATTCGGTTACATCAGCTTCAGGTGCTTGGTAGCTGTGGGTGATCCAAGACTGATTCATCTTGATGAAGGTCAGTCGATCAACTGATTCGGTGGACAGGCGCACCCTGTGATCGGTAACACAGCCACCAGCAGCACTGAAGGTGCTTTCCGAAAGAACGCTGGATGCAGGACAGGCCAGTAGCTCAATTGCATACTGTGCAAGCTCTGGCCAGTGATCCATCCTCAAGACCCAGTAAGCCAGAGGATTTTCAGTGGGAAAGGTGTCCAAGTCTGACCTTGCCCCTAGGTATTCCTGCACCATGTAAATTAGACGCTGGCGATGGGTGCTGGAACCAATCATACCTTGGGGCTGCGGACTAAAAAATTGTCTGAAAGCATCAGTCAGACGGCCACCTTCTCCACCGCTCCTTCTGACTGATGCCTCAGCAACACGTTGTCCAGGACCAGGAGTTTGTGACCTCCCAGTCTCTGGGAACGCGTTGCACAGAGCTTTCTGCAAGGTCTCCCGGAGATGTCTCATCCTCTGCTCCCTCTGCGATGGCAAGATAAGGTCGGCAACCTTACCCTTGTACCGTGGATCAAGGAGAGTGGCCAGCCAGTAATGGTCCCTCTCCTTGATCCGAAGAATACGAGGATCCTTCCGCAGGCTTTGCAGGATCAGGGAGGCCATGCAGCGTAGGTTAGCTGAGGCATTCGGTCCGGAGTCCTCTGGGTCACTAAGGACAACATGATCCGCAGCTACCTCCTCCCAGCCACGTACAAGTCCACGTGTTTCTTGGGACTGTAAATCATCCCTATAAGACTGCTGCTGCTGATGCTGATGCTGAGTGCCAGCCTCCACCTCCATGCTGACACAATCATCCTCCTCCTCCTCTTCCTCCTCCTCACCCTCTTCCTGTGTGATGGGTGGCACAGCAGGAACACTGTCTGGATAAAGGGGGCCTTGAGAGGCAAGGAAGTCCTCCTCTTCCTGCCTCTGTTCTGCCTCAAGTGCCCTGTCCATTATTCCACGCAGCGTATGCTCCAAGAGGTGGACAAGAGGTACAGTGTCACTGATGCATGCACTGTCACTGCTCACCATCCTTGTGGCCTCCTCAAACGGTGACAGGACAGTGCATGCATCCCTGATCATGCCCCACTGGCGTGGTGAGAAAAAACCAAGCTCCCCTGACCCTGTCCTGGTGCCGTAGTCGCACAGGTACTCATTGATGGCCCTCTGCTGCGTGTGCAGCCGCTGCAGCATGGCCAATGTTGAGTTCCATCTGGTGGGCATGTCACATATAAGGCGGTTCTTGGGCAGGTTCAACTCCTTTTGGAGCTCAGCCAGCCGAGCACAGGCATTAAATGATCGGCGGAAATGCACACAGACTTTCCTGGCCTGCTTCAGGACATCATGTAAGCCGGGGTACCTGCCCAAGAACCGCTGCACCACCAGGTTAAGGACGTGAGCTACACAGGGCACATGGGTCAGTTGTCCCTGTCGGAGGGCGGAGAGGAGGTTGGTGCCATTGTCGCAAACCACCATTCCTGGCTTAAGCTGGCTTGGCGTCAACCACCTCTCGGCCTGCCCCTGCAGAGCTGACAAAACATCCGCCCCAGTGTGGCTCCTGTCCCCCAAACAAACCAGCGCAAGCACGGCATGGCATTGTTTTGCCTGCGTACTTGCGTAGCCCCTGGAACGCCTACGGAGCACCGCTGGTTCTGAGGACAGAGCACTGGAAGAGGCCATGGAGGAAGAAGAAGAGGAGGGGGTGGAAGAGAGAGGTGTGTCACAACCAATAGTAGCATTTTGGAGGCGTGGTGGCGG
This sequence comes from Lithobates pipiens, assembly GCF_037356315.1. NCBI lineage: Eukaryota > Metazoa > Chordata > Amphibia > Anura > Ranidae > Lithobates > Lithobates pipiens. The sequence goes on from NW_027507784.1 coordinate 213,090,812, forward strand.
AACAACCTCCAACACTACTGCACCTTGTCCTGCATCCTTCCCAGCAGCCAGAAGAGTGACCCAATGGGCCGTGAAAGACAGGTAACGTCCCTGTCCATGCCTGCTGGACCATGAGTCAGCTGTAATATGCACCTTACCGCTGACCGCCCTGTCCAGCGAGGCAAGGACATTGCCTTCCACATGCCGGTAGAGAGCCGGAATCGCCTTCCGTGAGAAAAAGTGGCGTTTGGGGACCTGCCACTGAGGAACCGCACATTGTACAAACTCACGGAAGGGGGCCGAGTCTACCAACTGAAAAGGCAGCAGTTGAAGTGCTAGCAATTTAGCCAAGCTAGCATTCAACCGCTGGGCATGTGGATGGCTGGGAGTAAACTTCTTCCGCCGGTCCAGCAGCTGGGGCAGGGACATTTGCCTGCTATAATCGGATGTGGATGTACCACTAGCAGAGTTCCCGGAAGCACTTGGCTGTGACACACCTAATTGTACACCTTCATTCCTCTCAGAGCAGGTTTCAGAGAGGACTGAAGGTCTAGTGGGGTTGGAGATGCCAGCTGATGAGGAGCAAGGAGAGGTCCGCTTTGTTCTTTGGTGTGGGTCTTTGAGGTACGCTTGCCAACGAGCTGCATGGCAGGTCAACATATGTCTGGTCAAGCATGTGGTGCCCAAGCGGCTGATGTTTTGGCCACGTGAGATACGCTTGAGACATATGTTGCAAATAGCAGCGGTGCGATCTGATGCACTCGTCTCAAAAAAGGCCCACACCAAAGAACTTTTAGAATAACGCGCAGAGGAAGCGCTCTGCGCAGGCGGAGCTCTGCGGTGTGATTCAGTTGGTGTGCTGCCCCTAAGCTGACCCCCAGAGGGCATCCTGCCTCGTTGGACATGTGCCTCCTCCTCCTCCTCCTCCTCCTCCCTCCTTCCAGGCACCCACGTGGAGTCAGTGCCCTCATCATCCCCTCCCTCTTCATCGCTGTAGCAAACCTGGCAGTATGCTGCAGCTTGTGGAACATGACTGCCAGATTGCTGTCCTTCTTGAGCATCCCCTCTCTCTGCGCTCACGCTACTGCCTTCCTCTAGCTGAGTGTCATCATCAGAGCCCACCAAACACTGGCCATCCTCCTGGAGCATGTACCCAACACTGTGCTCAAAGAGTTCAGGAGACTCCTCAGGAGGACGTGGTGGGTCTAGGGAAGGAGTCACTGATGATGACATTGAGAGGAGGGAAGACGATGTGTTGGCAGCTGCTTTGCTACTACCCTGAGACTGGGTGAGAGAGGATGAGGAGGATGAAGAGGGCTTGGTCATCCACTCTACCAAGTCGTTGGCATGTTGCGGTTCAACATGTCCAGCTGCAGAAAAGAAGGACAAGCATGTCCCATGGCCACATGCTGATGACAATGCACCGCGTCCACGACCAGCACTGTTGTCTCTAGACACAGAGCCTGCTTGCCCTCTTTTATCGGCTCGCGCCTGTCTGCCTCTCCTTGCTGGCCTTCCAGACATGGTAATGGCCTGAAGGGAGTTGGGTAAAACAGTAGTTGGGTAGTTTATATTGTGCTGGAGGCACACAACACCCACTAACTCCTGCAGATGCCTTTTTTTATAGAACAGCAGAGATAAAGGGGTATATACAGATGTATACTGTGCTGTGCTGGAAGCACACACAACTTCCAATAACTCCTGCAGATGACAATTGGGCCCAAATAGAGAACAGCTATGTAGGTGGATTATAGCGGGATGTACTGGGTACAGAGCACGCAGACAGCACGCACTATCTCCTGACACTACTGACTGCAAGCGCTATTATTAAAGATGGACCACTAGCTATATAGGTGAGGTGAATATCACGGTGTATACTGCGGTCAGGGCAAGCAAACAATAACCAGAAAACAGCAGAGTTAAAGGGGTATATACAGATGTATACTGTGCTGTGCTGGAAGCACACACAACTTCCAATAACTCCTGCAGATGACAATTGGGCCCAAATAGAGAACAGCTATTTAGGTGGATTATAGCGGTATGTACTGGGTACAGAGCACGCAGACAGCACGCACTATCTCCTGACACTACTGACTGCAAGCGCTATTATTAAAGATGGACCACTAGCTATATAGGTGAGGTGAATATCACGGTGTATACTGCGGTCAGGGCACGCAGACAATAACCAGAAAACAGCAGAGTTAAAGGGGTATATACAGATGTATACTGTGCTGTGCTGGAAGCACACACAACTTCCAATAACTCCTGCAGATGACAATTGGGCCCAAATAGAGAACAGCTATTTAGGTGGATTATAGCGGGATGTACTGGGTACAGAGCACGCAGACAGCACGCACTATCTCCTGACACTACTGACTGCAAGCGCTATTATTAAAGATGGACCACTAGCTATATAGGTGAGGTGAATATCACGGTGTATACTGCGGTCAGGGCACGCAGACAATAACCAGAAAACAGCAGAGTTAAAGGGGTATATACAGATGTATACTGTGCTGTGCTGTGCTAGAAGCACACACAACTTCCAATAACTCCTGCAGATGGCAATTGGGCTCAAATAGAGAACAGCTATGTAGGTGGATTATAGCGGGATGTACTGGGTACAGAGCACGCAGACAGCACGCACTATCTCCTAACACTACTGACTGCAAGCTCTATTATTAAAGCTAGATCACTAGCTATATAGGTGAGGTGAATATAGTGGTGTATACTGCGGTCAGGGCACAGACAGTAACCACTACACAAGAGCAAGAGAGGAAATCAGCCAAAAACTATTGGTGTGTAACTGTGTTGAAGGTACACAGAACACCCACTGCTTCAGATGCCAACACACTACACGAGGCCGCCTCAAAGGCGGCCTTATATAGTGTGGGGCGTGCACTACACAGCCTGAGCTATGATTGGCCACAGGCAGGACGCCCGTGGCCAATCATGGCTCTCCTCGCTGCTGGCGCTGCGATTGGCCAAGCACCCCGCGGTCACAGTGCATGCTTGGCCAATCATGAGTCAGCAATGCACTGCGCCATCGCAGTGCATTGTGGGCCACACGAATTTTGCCGCGAACGGCCCAAACGTTCGGAATTCGGCGAACGCCCGAACGACCAATGTTCGAGTCGAACGTACGTTCGACTCGAACACGAAGCTCATCCCTACCCGTCACATCCTGCAAACTCTCCACCTTACCCGGGCTTATATAGGACTGTCCAGAGTCATCTGTATCACCAGCCACTTCTTCTCTTGATGATCCCCTTTGCTTGGATAGTCCTCGATGACCTGTGATGGAGACAAAGAACATTCCATTTTCCGCTTCAAGGAATCAGGACTCAAATCTATCTCTTCTTGCACAGGTACCTCCATGCTTAGCCCAGCACCTTCCCCATCGGCTTCCACAACCTCCCTTTCCTGCTCACCCTCCGCTGCCAGGGCCTCGGGCATACACTCGGCAGCGCCAGAATGCATGTCCCCCAATGCAGCATCAAGGGGTTCGCTAGGAAGATCCTCAGCAGGAACCGGGTCTACCACAAGGGGGGGGTTCAATGGTTTTTCCACCCTTTACTCCATCCGCATACGAGACCTTAGTTCCTGCACCTTCCAAGCTTTTACTTCCTCCACCAGCCTCTTGCTCTTGTGGGTCTGGCTGACTTCCTCGGGACATCTTTGGGCAATTTCTGGCCAGATGACATTGGCTACCACAAAAGTTGCACTTTCTACCTTCCTTACAGTCAGCAGTCCTATGGCCCCACTTAAAACAATTACGACATACTTGACCAGTCTCGCACTCATCTTTAGTATGCCCAAAAGAAAAACAGTGGCGGCAAAAAGTAGGCTGCCCTGGGTACCACAGGAACCCTCGATTGGAACCAATAGAAAAAGCCTGAGGCGGGTGCCTCACTCCCCTGATATCATCCAGATCTCGTTTCTGCTGGACCCAAAACTTCCTACGACCATTAAAGGTCCCAAAAATATTTGTCTGCTTTGAGCCAGCAAAAACAAAGTCACAATAACGTGACAAAAAGGCCATAATCTCCTCATCTCTCACAAAAGGGTTGTACATGTGGACCACAATCGGTAAACGCTGCTTACTCTCAGTACAAAAAAAGTAGTGGGTCATCAATTTTCTCTGCTTGACGCAACCAACATGTTTGCATATCAGCCTTACTCCAAAAGGTGACATCATAAACACCAGTGGAAGGAAAGCACTGAACGCAGAAAATAGTCTCGCGGGCCATGCCCAATAGATCCTCAATTACTCGCTTCTGCACGAAGTGCAGGCCAACATCCACCCTTCTCTCTTCCGCAACACACAGCCGAACTGTATTAGGTGCATCAGGTGCCAACACCATCCTGACCTAAGCTCTACCCCACATTTCACAAAGGAAAGGTGAGTAGAAAGGGGAATTGCTCCTCGTTGCCTGGGGACTAAGCCTTAGGCCAATAGCAGCAAGGGGGGGCCCTCCAAAAAGGGACGCTCCCCCCAAGGCCGACCCTCAGGTACCCCAGGCACCTTCTGACCAAGAACATTTGACAAGGTAGTAAAGGTTTGGATAACATTTTTTAATATATATAAACATTAAAACGTCTAAACATAAACATATAAAACTTAAAAAAAAAACAAGATAAATAACATGACAAAAAAACAAAAACAATAAATTTAGCTCCTCCGACTGGACCTCTGGTGGTGGCAAGCCCATGAGCTCCTCCAAATAATTAATTCTCTGGAGGAGCCACTTGAAGAGGACCAGAATGACCCATTGAAATGTGTCTGTCAGAAAAAAAAAAAGAAGAAAAGTCTTCAATCCCGAGTATCATTTGTGGCAAATACTAAAAAACCTGAATTGGGTCTCTGTGTAAGGATGAGCCGAACACCCTCCTGTTCGGTTCGCACCAGAACCTGCGAACAGACCTAAACTTTGTGTGAACTTTCGAACCCTATTAAAGTCTATGGGACTCGAACATTCAAAATCTAAAGTGCTAATTTTAAAGGCTAATATGCAAGTTACTGTCCTAAAAAGTGTTTGGGGACCTGGGTCCTGCCATAGGGGACATGGGTCAATGCAAAAAAAAGTTTTAAAAAAGGACGTTTTTTCAGGAGCAGTGATTTTAATAATGATTAAAGTGAAACAATAAAAGTGTAATATTCCTTTAAATTTCATACCTGGGGGTGTCTATAGTATGCCTGTGAAAGGGCGCATGTTTCCCGTGCTTAGAACTGTCCCTGCACAAAGTGTAATTTCTGCAGAAAAAAAAGTCTTTTAAAATCACTTGCGGCATAATACAGAGAACACTCAATGAGTGTTCTCTGTATTACCGGAGCCGACAATTCATTCATTGATTAAAAAAAAAAAAAAAAAAGCTTGGGGTTCCCCTAAATTCAATTACCAGGCCCTGCAGGTCTGGTATGGATATTATGGGGAACCCCGCGTCAAATAAAAAAAAAAATTGATGTGGGGGTCCCCCTAAATATCCATACTAGACCTTTTATCCGAGCACGCAACCTGGCAGGCCCGCAGGAAAAGAGGGGGGGGGGGGGCGAGAGAGCGCCCCCCCGAACCATACCAGGCCACATGCCCTCAACATTGGGAGGATGCTTTGAGGGTCTGTGACCCCTCAAAGCACCATGTCCCCATGTTGATGGGGACAAGGGTCTCATCCCCACAACCCTGGCCGGTGGTTGTGGGGGTCTGTGGGTGGGGGACTTATCAGAAATTGTAATCCCCTTTAACAAGGGGACCCCCAGATCCCGCCCCCCCCATTTGAAATGGTAAGGGGGTACAAAAGTACCCCTACCATTTCACAAAGAAAGTGTAAAAATGGTTAAATAAGACAAACACACTTTTGAAAAATTCCTTTATTAAATAAAATGATAAAAAAAAGATTCCAGCGGTGGTAATCCACTCTTGCTATCCAGCAACGGATGATCATCTCTCCGAGGTCCAGCGATGGCTGATCTGATCCAGCGACAGGTGATTTTCAGTCCAGAGCAGTCCATCCCTGACTTCCCTCGCTAGTGTCAGAGGGAGCAGGGTCAGGTGACGGGGGGCCCCGCCCTCCTAATATAAGAAACATCAGGCGCTGGGCTCCCCGCAGTGTCTCCTTAGTGGAGACAGAAGATGGATGCATGGATGGACTGTGCTGGACTGAAAATTACCCGTCGCTGGATCAGATCAGCCATCGCTGGACCCCGGAGAGATGATCATCCGTCGCTGGATAGCAAGAGTGGATTACCACCACTGGAATCTTTTTTTTATTTTTTTATTTTTAATAAAGGAATTTTTCAAAAGTGTGTTTGTCTTTTTTAAGCATTTTTTACACTTTCTTTGTGAAATGGTAGGGGTACTTTTGTACCCCCTTACCATTTCAAACAGGGGGGGCGGGATCTGGGGGTCCCCTTGTTAAAGGGGGCTTCCAGATTCTGATAAGCCCCCCACCCGCAGACCCCCACAACCACCGGCCAGGGTTGTGGGGATGAGGCCCTTGTCCCCATCAACATGGGGACATGGTGCTTTGAGGGGGTCACAGACCACCAAAGCATCCTCCCAATGTTGAGGGCATGTGACCTGGTATAGTTTGGGGGGGGCGCTCTCTCGTCCCCCCTCTTTTCCTGCGGCCTGCCAGGTTACGTGCTCGGATAAAGGGACTGGTATGGATTTTTAGGGTACCCCACGTCAATTTTTTTTTTTATTTGACGCGGGGGTCCCCTTAACCACTTTCAGACCGGACCATTTTGCTGGTAAATGACCAGAGGTCTTTTTACACTTTGGCACTGCGCTGCTTTAACTGGTAATTGCGCGGTCATGCAATGTTGTACCCAAACAAAATTTGCGTCCTTTTCTTCCCACAAATAGAGCTTTCTTTTGATGGTATTTGATTGCCTCTGCGATTTTTATTTTTTGCGATATAAACGTAAAAAGACCGCAAATTTTGAAAAAAAATGATATTTTCTACTTTTTGTTATTAGAAAAATCCAATAAACTCAATTTTAGTCATACATTTAGGCCAAAATGTATTCAGCCACATGTCTTTGGTAAAAAAAAAGTCAATAATTGTATATTTATTGGTTTGCGCAAAAGTTGTCACATCTACAAACTAAGGTACGTTTTCTGGAATTTACGCAGCTTTTAGTTTACGACTGCCTATCTCATTTCTTGAGGTGCTAAAATGACAGGGCAGTACAAAACCCCCCCAAATGACCCCATTTTGGAAAGTAGACCCCCTAAGGAAATTGATAAGAGGCATGTTGAGCCCATTGAATATTTTATTTTTTTGCCTCAAGCGATTGAATAATGACAAAAAAAAAATTTTTTTTTTTTTTTTACACAAAGTTGTCACTAAATGATATATTGCTCACACATGCTATGGGCGTATGTGAAATGACACCCCAAAATAAATTCTGCTGCTTCTCCTGAGTACGGGGATACCACATATGTGGGACTTTTTGGGAGCCTAGCCGCGTACAGGGCCCCGAAAACCAAGCACCGCCTTCAGGCTTTCTAAGGGCGTAAATTTTTGATTTCACGCCTCACTACCTATTACAGTTTTGAAGGCCATAAAATGCCAAGATGGCACAAAACCCCCACAAATGACCCCATTTTAGAAAGTAGACACCCCAAGCTATTTGCTGAGAGGCATGTTGAGTCCATGGAATATTTTATATTTTGCCACAAGTTGCGGGAAAATTACAAACTTTTTTTTTTTTTTTTTTTTTTTCACAAAGTTGTCACTAAATGATATATTGCTCATGCATGCCATGGGCATATGTGAAATGACACCCCAAAATAAATTCTGCTGCTTCTCCTGAGTACGGGGATACCACATATGTGGGACTTTTTGGGAGCCTAGCCGCGTACGGGGCCCCGAAAACCAAGCACCGCCTTCAGGCTTTCTAAGGGCGTAATTTTTTGAGTTCACTTCTCACTACCTATTACAGTTTTGAAGGCCATAAAATGCCAAGATGGCACAAAACCCCCACAAATGACCCCATTTTAGAAAGTAGACACCCCAAGCTATTTGCTGAGAGGCATGTTGAGTCCATGGAATATTTTATATTTTGCCACAAGTTGCGGGAAAATTACAAACTTTTTTTTTTTTTCACAAAGTTGTCACTAAATGATATATTGCTCACGCATGCCATGGGCATATGTGAAATGACACCCCAAAATAAATTCTGCTGCTTCTCCTGAGTACGGGGATACCACATATGTGGGACTTTTTGGGAGCCTAGCCGCGTACGGGGCCCCAAAAACCAAGCACCGCCTTCAGGCTTTCTAAGGGCGTTACAGTTTTGAAGGCCATAAAATGCCAAGATGGCACAAACCCCCCCCCCCAAATGACCCCATTTTAGAAAGTAGACACCCCTAAATTTAGGGGTACACTAGTGAGACTAGGTAATAAATGGCGGGTGCCCTGAAACTATAAAAAAATAACTAACCAACCAGCGTCACCTGTAACAGTTATATGGTGATCACTGGTGAAAGGGTTAACTAGGGGGCAATCAGGGGGCTTTATGCGGTAGTATATGGGGGTCCCTGGCGCTATAAAAAGCTGCGGCGAACCTAAATACCTACCTGCCTAACTAGCGTCACCTGTGACACTAATACAGCGATCAGAAAAACGATCGCTTATTAGGCTGGGTTCACACTGGAGCGATGCGGGAACGCCACGAATGCGCGGCGGGTTCCCGCATCGCATGCCTCCCGGCGGCAGTTCACACTGCCCTATGCGAACTGCTGGGAGTGTCAGTGAAATGTTAATGACACCCCCAGATCAGTTCGCATATCGCAGTGCGATCTGCAAACTTGGATCGCATGGTGTGAACACCCATGCGATCCGATTCTGCTGCGGACCAAAAAAAGGGTCCCGTGCGAGTTTGCGGCGGGTGCGGCGGGTGCGACACGAATTCAGCCATACTATCTGTATAGCTGAACTCGAATCGCACAGAGATCGGATGTGATTTGCACTGCAGTGCGGTGCGAATCACATCCGTTCTCATAAACCGCTGCAATGTGAACCCAGCCTTAGTGACACTGGCGACGGGGGGTGATCACGGGGTTAAACCTTTATTGGGGGGGTTAGGGGGGTACCTTAGAACTAAAGGGGGCTAACCCTAACTGCCCTAACAGTTATTAGTCACAAATGACACCTGCCGGGTGATCAGGGGGTTAAACCTTTATTAGGTAATAAATGGCGGGTGCCCTGAAACTATAAAAAAATAACTAACCAACCAGCGTCACCTGTAACAGTTATATGGTGATCACTGGTGAAAGGGTTAACTAGGGGGCAATCAGGGGGCTTTATGCGGTAGTATATGGGGGTCCCTAGCGCTATAAAAAGCTGCGGCGAACCTAAATACCTACCTGCCTAACTAGCGTCACCTGTGACACTAATACGGCGATCAGAAAAATGATCGCTTATTAGGCTGGGTTCACACTGGAGCGATGCGGAAACGCCGCGAATCCGCGGCGGGTTCCCGCATCGCATGCCTCCCGGCGGCAGTTCACACTGCCCTATGCGAACTGCTGGGAGTGTCAGTGAAATGTTACTGACACCCCCAGATCAGTTCGCATATCGCAGTGCGATCTGCAAACTCGGATCGCATGGTGTGAACACCCATGCGATCCGATTCTGCTGCGGGCCAAAAAAAGGGTCCCGTGCGAATTTGCGGCGGGTGCGGCGGGTGTGGCGGGTGCGGCGGGTGCGGCGAATGGCTGAACTCGAATCGCACAGAGATCGGATGTGATTTGCACTGCAGTGCGGTGCGAATCACATTCGTTCTCATAAACCGCTGCAATGTGAACCCAGCCTTAGTGACACTGGCGACGGGGGGTGATCACGGGGTTAAACCTTTATTGGGGGGGTTAGGGGGGTACATTAGAACTAAAGGGGGCTAACCCTAACTGCCCTAACAGTTATTACAGTCACAAATGACACCAATGCAAAAAAAAAAAAAAAAAAATGACATTGGTGTCACTGTGACTGGGGGGCAGGGGTAATTGGGGGGGTGATCGGGGGGTAAAGGGGGGGTGTGAGTGTGCCTGGCATGTTCTACTGTGTGTGGGATGTGTTGGTGCAACTCACTGATCCGCTCTCCTCCGTGTCGGAACGAAAAATACCGACACGGAGGAGAGAATACATCACTTCCTCTCCTGTGTTTACATTACAGGAGAGGAAGTGATGTCACCGGGGATTTCCATTCGTCGGGAGCGATCGCGAGGGGGTGGCCATGAATGAATGGCCGTCCCCTCGTCCGGGATCGCTCCCGAACGAAAACCGACCGCCGCAGGCACCGGGCGGGGGCCCGATCGGGCCCCCGACCCGCGGGAGGCAAAGGACGTACATGTATGTGCTTATGCCTGCCCGTGCCATTCTGCCGACGTACATCGGCGTGCGGCGGTCGGCAAGTGGTTAATATCCATACCAAACCTGAAGGGTCCATGAGAGTCCATTTTTTTCACATCAAAGAGCAGCTTGTGGCCTGTTTCAGTAAAACTGAACAACTGCCTGAGTGTTTCTCAAACCTCCAACTGTTTGCTGACTTATCCCAATACACATTACAGAAGAGGAAGTCAACCCTTGTCATAGGATGCGCACGGGTAAAGCGCTCTGGTGCACAGCTGTGTGCAATAGGAATAAACTAAAGCACACAAGCACACACACACAGGGTGTGACCCCTCCCTGACCTATAAAGGAAGTGAGGTCATCCAAACACACTGCTGGTTTGTCTTCAGCTTCCTGTGTTTCCCACGTCTGTTCCTGTGATCTGCATTACCCGTTGTGACCCAGATTGCCTCATCGACCTCGCTGATCATCTCCTGACCCGACCTCTGGCTTGACCTTGGCCTCCCGCTTTCTGAACGTGTTTGACCCTCAGCCTGCATCTGGACTTACCTGCTATCTCCTGTGTTCGACCTCTGGCTTGTCTTGGATTATCCTTCTGTCTCAGCGTTCCTGGTACTTGTTGTCTTCTGATCTGAACTGTGTTTGACCCCTGGCCTGTCTCCTGGATTCTGCCTTTGCCTTACGGACTTGCTACCATTGCTTCTGGACCTTCCCACGGGACATCACCTTTCATCTCTGCTCAAGCTACCTGCTGATCTACTAGCAAGTGACTGTCCTACTGGTAGCTTGTGCCTCTTGGTGCAACCACCTCCTGTGCCACCTTCAGGGGTGGTCTGCGACAAGTCGCAACAGCGACCGCTCTCTGCACCTTGGCCTCGGTGAGTACATTTATATGATAGTACAAACCAGCCATGACAGAGGCCAACAGAGCGGGTTCTCCATTAGAAGTCCTGTGCCAGTAAGTCTCTGCACTCACAGAAGCAGAAACTACAGAAACTACAGGATGGCTATGCACAGATCGACAGCAGGCTTCAGCGACTAGCCACAGCTCCGGCACCCACAAACCCTATGCAGGCCTCAGTCAGCGGTGCCTCCACACCTCATGTTCAGCCTCCATCTGGTATGATGATGGCAGTACCCGAACCACGAGTACCCACGCCTGAGCAATTTTCAGGCGACCGAAAGAAATTCAGAGCCTTTAAAAATGCATGTTCCCTGTACTTGGCTTTGCAACCCAGGACTTTTTCTTCGGAGATCGTCAAGGTCGGGTTTATTATCTCTCTTTTGGCTGAGGAATCCCAGGCCTGGGCCCATAGCCTTATGGAACAGAGAAGCCCCTTGTTAAACTTCATGGACACCTTCTTTGAGGCCATGGGACAAGTATATGACGACCCTCAGCGTACTGCCATGGCTGAGGCTACCCTGCATGCTCTCTCACAGGGGAGAAGACCAGTGGAGGATTACACCGTTGAGTTTCGCAAGTGGTCAGCTGACACCGGCTGGAACGAGGCGGCCCTGCGTTATCAATACCGGTTAGGGCTCTCCGAGAACCTAAAGGACGAGTTGGCCCGAGTAGAGACTCCTGCCTCCCTGGAGGAATTAATCCAGTTGGCCACAAAACTGGACAGACGGATGCGCGAGCGGCGCTCCGAATGCCTCCAGGCCCCTCGGCCTAGTTGGATGCTTCCTAAGGCCATTGTCCCGTATCCCCCCATCCCGGTTCCTTCGGATTCCCTCGGCTTCGGAAGGGGAGCGAATGCAGCTAGGTTTGGTCTGTCCTCATCTCACCCCAGAAGAGCGACAGCGAAGACGCCAAGCCAATCTGTGCTTATACTGTGGGGGGCTTGGACATTTCATTCACAGCTGTCCCGTGAGACCCCGTAAGTTGCCCCCGCGGTGTATAATGAACTACTAGAGTGTTGGTCCTGCTCAAACTTATGTGACTCTCTCTGTTTCCCTACAGCTGGCAGAAGAGAAGATCCCACTCCCAGCCGTGATTGACTCGGGGGCATGTAGTTGCTTTTTGGACATCTCCCTTGCACAGCAACTACACATTCCAAGCCGGAATAAAGCAAAACACCTTCTAGTCCATTTAGCAGATGGATCTCTGCCACACTCAGGTCCAGTAACACAGGAGACACTACCTTTGATTACTATTACAGACTCTGGCCATAGAGAACTCCTACGCTTCGATCTAATCTCATCTCCCATGTTCCCTATCATCCTGGGACTCCCTTGGTTGCAGGCTCATTATCCCCAGATCAGTTGGAACAAGAAGGAAGTGTCCTTTACATCCGCCTACTGTATGCAGCATTGTTTTGATTCCATTCCAGCTCCTTGTATGACCATGGCCCCTACCACTAATCACCTTCAGCACATTCCTCAGGTCTATTCCGAGTTTAAGGACGTCTTCGATAAAAAGAAGGCTGACCATCTACCACCACACAGACCATATGACTGCCCCATTGAACTGTTACCCGGCTCTGAGATCCTTTTTGGACGAATATTCCCCTTATCCGAGACTGAACTAAAGGCTCTCAAAGCCTACATTGATGAAAATCTTGAAAAGGGGTTCATTCGCCCATCTTCTTCGCCAGCAGGGGCAGGTTTTTTCTTTGTGGGAAAAAAGGACGGATCCCTTAGGCCATGTGTTGACTACAGGGAACTTAATAAAGTCACAATCAAAAATCGCTATCCACTTCCACTCATCCCTGAGTTATTCCAGCGCTTAGGATCTGCCAAAATATTTTCCAAATTGGACTTGCGGGGGGCCTACAATCTCATTAGAATCTGTGCTGGGGATGAATGGAAGACAGCCTTCAGATCGAGATTTGGCCACTATGAATATCTTGTTATGCCCTTTGGCCTGTGCAATGCCCCGGCCACATTTCAGCATCTAGTAAATGATATCTTCAGAGACTATCTTGATGATTTTATAGTGGTATATTTAGATGATATCCTTATTTTCTCTGCTTCTCTTGAACTCCACAGGGTCCACGTGCGGAAAGTCCTCACCATTCTCCGACAACATCGGCTGTACCTTAAGGCGGAGAAATGTGAATTTGAGATAACTACAGTTCAATTCTTAGGATTTCGTCATTTCTACCGAGGGCATCTCCATGGACCCCCAAAAGATCAAGGCAATCTTGGAATGGCCTGCTCCAAGGGATAAGAAAGCCGTGCAAAGGTTTATAGGCTTCGCTAACTTCGCAGATTCATCGCCGGGTTCTCTTCAATAGTCGCCCTCATTACTCAGCTGACCCGCCAACACACCCGATTTCAGTGGTCTCAAGAAGCCCAAGAAGCCTTTACCAAACTAAAGACCTTGTTCACCTCAGCTCCAATTTTTTCGGCATCCCGATCCAGTACTACCATTTGTACTGGAAGTAGATGCCTCTGAGACAGCCACAGGAGCCATCCTCTCACAACGACAAGGGCCTAAAGCTTTGTTACACCCGGTGGCTTTCGCATCTCAGAAGCTGACCCCACCGGAGAGGAATTATGACGTAGGCAATCGAGAACTATTGGCCATCAAGTTCGCTCTGGAGGAGTGGAGATACCTCTTGGAAGGAGCCACTCATCCCATCACAATATTCACAGATCACAAGAATCTTGAATATCTGTAGACTGCCAAACGCTTAAGACCCCGTCAAGCCCGTTGGGCGCTATTCTTTTCAAGATTCCAGTTCCATATCTCGTACCGGCCTGGATCCAGAAACAAAGCGGATGCGCTCTCACGCATGTTCCCTCAGTCCTCCCAGGTAACGGAGCCTAGTACGATCTTGTCGCCTCACAACTTCCTTCTACTCCCACAGCCTGACTTACTTATGGCCATCAAAACAGCTTCAGTCCATTGCAATGACCCAGTCCTATCTACCTTGGAAAAACGTGACAATCTGTTTTGGGCCCAAAACAAGGTCTTCATTCCCCTTGAGATTAGGACTCAAGTTCTAAGGACTTGTCATGATCACAAATTGGCTGGCCACTTTGGGACACAGAAAACAGCGGAACTGATCTCTCGTTCTTTCTGGTGGCCAGGTTGGAGACAGGACTGCCAGACTTACATTACCTCTTGTGTACCGTGCCAGCGTAGCAAGGGTCCCAAGATCAAGCCCTGGGGCCTGTTAAGGCCTTTGCCCATTCCTGACCGGCCTTGGGCAGACGTGTCAATGGATCCGACCGCCCTCGGAAGGTTTCACCACAATTCTGGTAGTAGTCGACCGTCTTTCAAAGATGGCCCATTTCCTACCTATGGTCGGTACCCCTTCTGCTCTGGAAACTGCCAATCTCTTTATTAAGGAGGTTGTCAGGCTCCATGGGGTTCCCAGCAGTATCACGTCAGATAGAGGTCCACAGTTCACCTCTAGATTCTGGAGAGAACTCTGCAAGATACTGGAAATCAAGATCTGTTCGTCATCGGCATATCATCCCCAAAAAACGGGCAAACTGAACGGACAAACCAAACCCTTGAGCAGTATCTTCGCTGCTTTTGTTCAGGATCTTAAAATGATTGGTCGGCCCTGTTGCCATATGCAGAATTCGCCTACAATAATTCAATTCATACAACTACCAACCAGACTCCCTTTTGGATCAACTGTGGGTTTCACCCTTCTTTCCTCCCCAACTCCATCCCAGAATCCACTGTTCCTGCGGTCCAAGATCGGATAGCCGCCATCCAATCTAATTTCCAAAGGATCCAGGAGACCATACAGAAGGCCCAGGATGATTACAAAAAATACCATGATAGGGGACGGAAGGAGAACCCTACCTTTAAAATTGGCGAGGAAGTCTGGCTATCTGCCACTAATCTTAAACTTCCTTGTCCCACACGCAAGCTGGGTCCCAGATTCGTAGGACCATCTTGGTGCAACCACCTCCTGTGCCACCTTCAGGGGTGGTCTGCGACAAGTCGCAACAGCGACCGCTCACTGCACCTTGGCCTCGGTGAGTACATTTATATGATACTCCTGACAATCACAAAAGCCTTGCGGAACCATGATAT
Organism: Lithobates pipiens; assembly: GCF_037356315.1. NCBI lineage: Eukaryota > Metazoa > Chordata > Amphibia > Anura > Ranidae > Lithobates > Lithobates pipiens. Next base: position 213,106,146 of record NW_027507784.1, read on the forward strand.
TTTATATCGTTGGGGCTATCCTACTCGTCTGGTCATCTCCAGAAATAACACTTTGTCAGTGGTTAATAAACTCGAAGAAGGGCTGGCTCTCCTCCGTAAATGGGATATCCTCCCTGCACAGCTACCGACTCCCCAACAGCAACACTCCAAACCGCAGTCCCAAGAAGATTGGCAAGTGGTCTCACATAAGAGGAAACACCAAATCCATCGAGACCCCGCCGCCTCTGGTCCACTAATTTTTATCTTACTTTTCCTGCAACATCCCCTGGCCCAATGGAGCCTCTCCACGTGAATCCTTTCCTCCCTCATGGATCTTGTGCAGTATACCTGCAATCAGACCCCTTTTGAGGTCGCTCCTTCCTTTTTACCACAAAGCTTAGACTTGGTTCTCTTTTTGTGTTTCTTTTTTTTCCTTTCCTTTTTCTTCCTCTTTAGCTTCCTGAGCTGGATGTACAGCCTCCTATCACCTGACGCTTCACACAGTCCTACGGTCATGGCCTGGCACAACGACGCTCACAACGCCAACAAGTTTCGAAGGTCTCAGATCTACATGTCTCCAAGTTTGGATTGCAACGAAAATAAGGTACTCTACACCCTCTCATGCCTATTACTGTAACATCTTTTAATGTACGAGGACTCAATCATCTGGCAAAAACGTGCCTCCCTTTGGAAAGAGGCCCTTAAGTTGGGGAGTGATCTGGTATGCATACAGGAAACTCATTTTCAGGCTTCAGCCTCCCCAACGTTCACGCACAAGAAATTCCCCCATGTCTTCATGGCTTCGGCCTCCTGTAAGCAGAAAGGAGTCCTTATAGCCATTAAGAACTTGGTGGCCTTTAAACTCCATGACACTATTCAAGATCCTGATGGTAGATTTTTGATTCTCATTTGTGATATCAATGGTAGACTTTTTACACTTGTCAATGCTTATGCGCCAAATGAACGTCAATATAGGTTTGCTAGAAGGTTGTTCTCGACAATTTCTAAATGTAAACAGGGGGCATTGATTATTTGTGGAGACTTTAACCTGACAGCTGACCCAGATATAGATACCACAAGGAAACATCCACGTTCACTTAAAGCACTCCAACCCCTATTTCACTTAGAGGATGTGCACGATGTGTGGCGCTGCCAACATGCTGAAGAAAGAGACTTTACCTTCCACTCAGCGTGCCACAACTCGTACTCACAGTTAGATATGATCCTGGTGGATAGGGTTTTATTACAGGCGGTGTCCTCCTCCAGTATTCACGACATTACATGGTCAGATCACGCACCTGTCTCTGTGTCTATCCTGGAGGAGCACACGCCAAACCCTGCATACCTCTGGAGAGTTAACTCTCAGATTTTTAGCTCCCCACAACAAGTGGCGACCATTGAGAAACACCTCCAGGAATATTTCAGGCTGAACTCGCCATCTGTATCAGATCCCTTTGTGCTGTGGTGTGCCCATAAGGCCTTTATCAGGGGTATCTTTATTCAAATATGTTCACGTATGAAGAGGCAGAGGCTTTGGCTGCTTGATGAGGTGCTGAGAGAGATTCGCACGACGGAGGCCAACAACAAATCTAATCCCTCCACGCCCCTAGCTACTAAACTATCTAAACTTCGTACAACACTGAGAACAATGCTTCTAGAACAGCATGACAAAAATGTTAAAGCCCTCAAACTGACCAACTACTCCTCGGGTAACAAAGCAGGTAAATTCCTAGCTCGTAGACTAAAAGCCAAGAAATTACAATCCAAAATAGAGCATCTAATAGACCCCTGCTCAAACACCAAAACATTAGACCCGAAGGGCATTGCCAATAACTTAAGAGAAGATCCTGAGACTGTACAGCCAAGGCCAGAGGAGATATTGTCTTTTCTGTCCTCTCTCCAACTCCCTGAACTAACTAACGACCAATTACTGGATCTAAATTCACCAATCTCCCCTTCAGAAATTTGTAAAGCAATTAAGTCACTACCCTTAGGGAAGTCCCCAGGACCTGATGGTCTATCGAATGATTACTATAAACAGTTTTATGAGACAGTGTTTGCGGCGGCTGCAGCCTCGGCCTCCTTTCCAGCAGAAATGCTACAGGCTCATGTTGTAACCATCCCTAAACCTGGCAAGGACCCAGCCTGTCCAGCTAACTACAGGCCTATATCCTTGCTGAATACCGATGTCAAGTTATATGCAAAAATCATTGCACATAGGTTATCGTTTATATTACCCACCCTCATTAACCCAGATCAAACGGGTTTCCTGAAGGGGTGCCAAGCCTCTGACGCAACTAGAAGAGTCATTAATTTGATACAATATGCTGGGTCCAGTCGGGTGCCTTCTCTGCTCCTCTCTTTGGATGCGGAGAAGGCATTCGACCGTATCCACTGGGGTTATATGAGAGCTACGCTCGAAAAGTTTGGTTTTAAAGGTTCTATCTTGGCGGCCATACTGGCGCTGTACTCCGCTCCCTCGGCACGGGTCTACACATCCAACACGTTGTCCACCTCCTTCCTGATTACAAATGGAACCCGCCAGGGCTGCCCGTTATCCCCAAGTATCTTCAATCTGTTGATAGAACTCTTGGCACAGGCAATAAGATCTACCCCCGAGATTACAGGCTTTAACCTGGACTCTGACTCCCATGTTATAAACTTGTTCGCGGACGACATAATCATCTTTCTGACAGAACCAAAAACGTCCCTAGCCGCAACACACCAACTTCTTAATACCTTCAGTAGAATCTCTTACTACAAAGTTAACTGTAACAAATCACTTATCCTTAATATAGGTGTTGAACCAGATCTATGTTAAAGCTTCCAGAACTCTTTTACCTACACATGGAGTGCAGGAGAGATCCCTTATTTAGGGATTCAACTGACTGCCGATGTTACTCAGTTAGCTGAAATTAACTATTCTTGGATGGGCCGCCATGTGGCTTTTAAAATGTTTACACTACCACAAATCCTATACATGTTCAGAACATTGCCTATTCTCCCCAAGCGTTCCCATTTCATGGCGCTCACCAGGTTGATGAGGGCCCAGATATGGAAAGGCATGAAACCTAGAAGTTCCCATGCCCAGCTGTTAAAACACAAATTTGCTGGTGGTATGGGTATGGTTGACCTGAAAGACTACTGGACAGCCTCACAACTGGCCCAACTTAGAAGCCCTTGTCCTCATCAACATGGGGACAATGTGCTTTGGGGTGGGGGGGCCGCGCGGTGGGCTGGTGACAGGTACTCGGGTACTCTGACGGGCTGGTGACAGGTACTCGGGTACTCCGACGGGCTGGTGACAGATACTCGGGTACTCCGACGGGCTGGTGACAGGCATTTGGGTACTTCGATGAACTGTGACAGGTACTCAGGTACTCGGGGTACTCAGATGGGCTGTGACAGGTACTCAGATGGACTGTGACAGGTACTCAGGTACTCAGATGGGCTGTAACAGGTACTCGGGTACTCAGATGGGCTGTGACAGGTACTCGGGTATTCAGATGGGCTGGGACAGGTACTCAGGTACTCAGATGGGCTGACAGGTGCTCAGGTACTTGGGTACTTAGATGGACTGTGACAGGCACTCAGGTACTCAGGTACTCAGATGGACTGTGACAGGCACTCAGGTACTCAGATGGGCTGTGACAGGTACTCTTTATTGGGGGGAATCAGTGTGTGATTGGTCTACACTAGGCGGTAACGAGATGTTACCACAATCTCCTCCTCACACACGATCAGTGTGTGAGGAGGAGAACCCGGTAACATCTCGTTGCACGGTTTGTTCAGGGTGACAAGCCACATCCCCGATCGCAGCTCTGCATGTGCCCTGGGCGCTGCACGAGTGCTGAAATGGCACAGTACATGTGACCGGCTGTGATTGGACATGGCCGGTCACATGTATCGGGGGGGTGGATGGGGCTGGCAACCACACTGATCGGGGATGGGCTGTGTTTGAGGGACACACCTCATCCACGATCACCACGCTGTGGGCCCCCGGGGGCCCGCGGGAGCGGCGAAATACCAAGGCCATCATATGACGTCCACCCAGGATGGGAGATCCCATCTGTGGCCGTCATATTACTATGGCCGGGTAATGAAGTGGTTAAGGACCAAGATTCCAATGGGCTCCCAACCTGCCCCAACAGATCCTGCTTGCAGGACTTTTTTTTTGGAATCCCACAACAGCACCACCCCAGTGTAAAAAGGCCCACTGGAATAAATGAGGCAGGTTTCTTGCACTTAGCAGAGGCTATTCACACCGCTAAAGCACCATAAGCCCACGTACACACAGTCGGAGATTTTGCCAACCAAATCCGTCGGATTTTGTCTGTCAGATTTAGTCCGACGGATTGTGTCCGAAACTGTTGCATACACACGGTCGGGCCAAGTTGTCTGATTTAGCGGTTGCCAAGAACGCAGTGACGTAATTTCATTACGATGGGACTACATTCAGGCTAGTAGCCAATAGCTTTGATGTAGGAATTTGATCTGAGCATGCGTGGCACTTGGTCTGATCAAAATTCGCTACACATGATCGGATTAGGTCCGACCGGCCCAGTTGGTCAGGAAATATTTCCAACATGTTGGGAAATTTGGACGGAATCAGTCCTATGCATACCACACACAGTCGGATTATCTGACGACACGGTCCGATAAGACACATTCCGACGGATTCTCTGACCGTGTGTACGCGGCATAAAACTGCTTCATTGTGAAAGGGGTCTAAGGAAGCTAGCTACATCAATCCCCCCCAAAAAAGGGGCAAAGATAAAAAGGACTTACATCTTGGCATGCCAGCTCCCTCTCCAGCCTCCTCCTCTTCATCAGAACTGGAATCTAAACAAAAACAAAATACAAAAAATGAAGCACGAGAGCACATTGCTAATCTTTAACCAACCCCCCCCCCCCCCCCCCCCTCCCCAAGAAAAATGCAACATTGGTCTGCTGTTCCCTATTTTATTGAACATATCAGACAACATCATCCCCTTCTCTTGCCCATCACTGACTCTCCTGGCTACTTATCAATACTTGTTCACACTTGTGAATTCCAGCGCTGCTTCATACCTTGCTTCTCTCCTGCTGTCATTACAGTGTTTAGGACACCCCCATAATGTTTCACAGATTGCATTGCAAACTGTGTATACATACCTAAATATTATCGCATGAGTGAGAACATCCGTGTGATCTGCTTCCAGTGCATTTTAAAAATAGTCCCGGTATCTTTTTCTCTGCAAAGCCAATGCAAGTTCAGCCATACAACTGTATGGCTGAACTTGTGTTGCTCAGATATTACATGTAATTGGCACCTGTGGTGTTGGTGCAAATCACATGCAATGTCTGAGATTGCACTAGTCTGAACCTCAGCTTAAGCACTAAAAGCCTGAAGGAGAAAATTAATTAAGCCTGGCCAAAAACTTGAACATCTACCCCTAAATAACCTACACACAGAGAGGTGGATTTACTAAAACTGGAGAGTGCAAAATCTGGTGCAGCTCTGCATGGTAACCAATCAGCTTCTAACTTCAGCTTGTTCAATTAAGCTTTGAAAATCAAATCTGGAAACTGGTTGGTTTCTATGCACAGCTGCACCAGGAATTGCACGCTCTAGTTTTTGTAAATCAACCCCACACTGTTGTCCATTAATAAGTAAAAGGGTACTTACAGAAACGTGAAGATTGCCGTCTTTAGCGGTGGACCACAATGACATCATCCTCCTCCTCTTGTAGAGGCTGGTTTGTGGCTGGACTTCGAGCTACATAAAGAGCAACACTTAAACACATTTCACACAACTAACAACATATTTTAGCCACTTTTTCAACAATACACAATGGGGTTTATTTGCTAAAGCTGGAGAGTGCAACATCAGACTTACTTCTGCATTGAAACCAACCTTCTTCCAGGTTTTCTGGCAAAAGCTTATTTGAACAAGCTGAGGTGAGAAGATGATTGGTTTCTATATAGAAGTGAGCCTGATTTTGCACTCTCCAGCTTTAGGAAAAAAACACAAAATGTAACATTCTAACTTACAAGTTTCCTGTGGGGGGGCCATCTCCGGCGGCAGCTCTGCCCCCTGCACCTCTTCACCAGAACCATCAGCTATATAAAGAAACACAAAAACACATTTTAAACCAGTTGCAAGTTTCTACTTTACTCTCCCCTCAAAAAGACAAAATGTTTGACTAACCAGGTCGAGACATGCTTGAGCCTCCCAAAACACCTACATTCCACTTTTTGGAACAACCATTGGCTCTTCTTGCCACTGTGGGCATTTCTACATGCTTGTTCACTATGTTAAAAAAAAAAGTTGTCCAGACCCTGGACTTGCAGCTAGGGAACAAACCATGTCATTTGACACTGGCTGTGTTGTAGGCCATGAGGAGCGCAAAAGCAAAGAGCCATTCCTCTCAAACATTGCTGGATCATGCAAACCTTCTGCCTCTGGTAATGTTTTGGTGTCTCTACAGGTTGACCTGGTTCCAACAAGTGCAGAATTGTCAGAAACCATGAATCAGACTGAGACAGAAGTACAATTAAATCACACTTGTTTATTAATAAAAATAAAAAGGTAAATAGAAAAAACGTAGTGTAATGGAAATTTGTAGGTTCTGTATATAATAATAATAATAATGTATATAATTGTATTCTATTTTATATGTATTGCACAATGTCCTCACTGTGCACACGGCACTAACAATGTTTTCAGTACATGTTTTGCATTCTTTCAAGTCCTGATTAGAATTAGCCTGCCTATGTAACGCCCCTTGTTACCATAAACGTACAATTGTAATATTAATGTGATACCTACGTAATCATGTGTATAAAAGCCTTCAAATGCGTCATAATAAAGGAGAATGGATTTTTGGAAAGATGCTGAGCGTATCTTTTGTGTCTGTTCCCTACTGCAGTAGTTATTAATTTGGAACCACTAATCAATATGAGGATAGGAGTTGCCTATCATCAAAATATCCATTTCAGGTGGCGAAGCAAGCCCAGCAGGGGTTATCAGGTGACCCTGAGTATCTGAAGCGAGGAGCTTGAGACGATCCAGGAATTTCTGATAATCAGCCAGCTGAGGTAAGCCTTTTGCTTACGTTTTGAGCTATCAGACTTCCTTGATCGGTAAGGCATTTTCGGGACAAAGGGTACCTATTTTACTCCCCTTAATCGAACTGTATTGATTGGTGGTTATATGTTATGTTGTCACTGTCTACTGTCCATCAGAGTGTTATAGAGAAAGGGAAGAATAGTGCTGTTCACAGGTATATGTAGTACATCTGCTAGTTAAAGTAGTTTAGAGGCAAAAGGGTATAGGCACACGTAGAGAAGACTGGCCAGTCATTATGGGCATTAAATTCAAAAATGCCCAGCGCAAGAGGAGCGCTATATATGAACCGAAAGTGCGGTTCCGCCTATACTGAGCCCCTAGATTAATGGTTAAAGTGGACAGGGATCCACAAAGGGTAACTGGGTTACCACCAAAGTCCACAGGGACAAAGAAACATGCAGAGTATACAGCTAGAGAAACAGCTATTTATGTGAGCAGGATGGATCAAGAGTAACATTAACACTAGACAGAAAGGGACTTTTTGATGTTAAGTTGTGGGATGAATTTGGGGTCAGGCACTACAACTAGTAAAGTCAAGAAACAGTAATGAGAGTAAAATCAGAATGCTTTATATGTTGTCAGAGAGGGAAGATGGGATGAGCACTATGGTTGCCCGTCTTATCATAGAAGGTAGAGTAAGTGAAGTATGGTATTACAATACATTGGATACAAAGGATATCAAAACAAAATAAAGAAAGCAGAAATTTAAGCAAGGAAGTATTAAAAAGCGTTAAAAGAAAGTGAGAGAATGATATGCATGTGTTGTGTACAAATGGGAATAATGTAAGCAATTTTAGAGATATATTTGAGTATGTTTGTGAATGCTGGAACCTTTAGTTCTATCGCTTGTGTCATGTACGCAGATGTGACCCCCCTCCTTTGTGCTCTCCTGGAAGAATGTGGCATGAGAGGTTGGTGATAAGCTGGAAGGACGCCATGCCAATTTCAGTTTTTTAGACAAAACATTTATAACAAAATGTGCCGGGTTAACGAATCTAATGATAAACAATGTGATTACAATTATTTTTGAATCTGTTTTCCAAACATGGTAAAATGAAGGTTACAAATTAACAGTGTCTTACACAAATTTAATATCCTGTGATAGTTTAAACAGTGCATTTAAAAAAAGAGAGAAATTTGGGGCGTGGCCAGCCGCGGAGCGAGATGGACGTGTAGTGTCTCAGCTCCGCTCCAGAGCAAGGGGAAACGAGCGGCACAAAAGCTACAGACAGCTCTCCTCTCTTCGGAAAGAGAGTAGAGAGCTTCGGGACACCCTCGGGCATGTCAGGCAGGCGGAATCCTCCATCACATCCGCGCCGCCTGACAGAATACTTCGGCCGCATGGAGCAGAGGAATCTCCAAGATGGCGCCGGCCGCCCTCCGCCGGCGGGAACGCGCCACAGCGGGACACAACTTCACCTCCCGCAGCAGCACAACGATGAGGTGATTCAGGATGACAATGAATCTGAAGCGATGGACAATCTTCCACCCCCTGACAGGGAAGCCACACCGGTACATCAGGACAGAGGTAAGAGACTTGCCTCTTCTCCCTGCAATTCTCCTACTAAAAATCACCAGGCCAAAAAGCACCAAGGCTCTGCACCAGCTTTAGCCTCTCACAACCTGGCCCCTGTGTCCTCCCTAGCTACTATACCTGCCACAGACAACCCTGTCTCTGAGAGCACACTAAAATCAATGCTGCTTACTTTACAAAAAGACCTGCACAGAGAACTGCAGATGTCTCTCTCACAAGTTCATGACAGACTTGACTGCTTAGAAGACAGAGTGGACATAACTGAGGAACACATGTCAGATGTGAGCAAAGCACATAATGAGTTGTTGGATGCTCATGAACATCATGCAGCTGAAATACATAAAATAAAACTCAAATTGGCCGACCTCGAAGACAGGGGCCGAAGGAATAACATAAAATTCAGGGGGATCCCTGAGGCGGTCCCACCCGCTGAACTCAAGCAATACATACAGCAACTCATGACGTCTTTGATCCCCAATCTGTCTGCTCACGACTTGATCATAGATCGTGCGCATAGAATCGCCAAACCAGACCACCTACCTGCAGATACACCCAGAGATGTCCTGGCCAGGATACATTTTTTTCACATAAAAGAACAGATCCTTTACTCGGCCAGAAACCTGAAACCCCTCCCCTCTCCTTACTCTAAAATCACCCTATATGCTGACCTTTCACCAGCTACTATGGAGATGCGCAGGGCGTTTGCACCGGTCACTTTGGTTCTCCAAGAGAACAAAATCACCTACCGTTGGGGTTATCCGACGAAGCTCCTGGTGACCTACCAGCAAAAAATTGTACCGATACTATCTCCTAAAGATGGTTATAAGAAGCTGACGAATTGGGGCTTACTGCCTATCACCTCGACCCATCGCGGACATATTGGCCAGAATGCCTCCTCCACCTCTCACCCTCGCCACCGTAAGGACAAAACGGATAAAGCCTGATATTTGACTGTTGCGATTACCTACATGTCCCCAGCACAGAACTCCCCTGCTCGGGCATTATGTCAGTCTCTTACTCCCCAGGATTAAAGTGTGCCAAGCACATCTGGTTTCAAGTTTTCTTACTCTATATTATTTGCTACTGTGTTCATTGTAGGAAATATATGCAGTTCTAGCATACGAGTTTACAGGTACCTGTTTGTTACCTCTACCTTTTTCTGTGTTTTTTTTTTTTTTTTTCTCTAAGAGGGGTGTTTTTTTTTTTTTTCCCCTCCCTGGCAATTGCTATCACTCTGACCGATTGCACACATTGTTCTTTAAGCTTCAGTCCCGTTCAACTTATATATCCACCTGTGAATAAGGTAAATCTTAGATTATCACTTGTAACCACTTATTATCCAAATGGCCATCACCATTCTATCACTTAATGCAAAGGGGCTCAATTCTCCTTTTAAAAGAAATCTCTTATGGAAGGAAGCACTTATGTCTAAAGCTGACATTTTATGCATCCAAGAAACACATTTTAACAGTACCAACCCTCCAAATTGTAAGCATAAGAAATTCGCACACTATTTTTTCTCAAACCATGATAAAAAAAAATGTGGGGTCATGATAGCAGTAAATGCTACCATCCCCTTTACCCTTCATCGAATGGAAACAGATGATGAGGGGAGATTTATTATCCTATCCGCCACCATTCATAACCACCCCATGACGCTTGTTAATGTATATGTACCCAATACCTCCCAAAAATCGTTTTACAAAAAACTCAAATCCAAATTGGCTCCGTATATGGATACAGCCTTAATCATCTGTGGTGACTTTAATGACACCCCAGACCCCTACCTGGATTCTACTAATCCACGCAGGAGAACAGCCTCTGCACTCTCAGCCTTTATAGCCAACGAAGATCTCTATGACCCCTGGAGGTGTATGCATGACGTTGAACGCGACTATACCTTTTACTCGCATACCGGAGGCTCTTACTCTCGGATCGATCTTTTCCTCACCAACAAAAAATCTTTACTATCAATCTCAGAGACGCGAATTGGTCTTATCACCTGGTCTGACCATGCTCCAATTACCTTGAAAGTGTTCCCACAACAAAACTCACACATGCGTCCTCCCTGGAGAATGAACACTTCTCTTTTAACTAATCCAAAATATGAGGAGAAGATCAGGTCCGAGATTGAGGGCTTCTTTGAAATTAATTGTGGTTCTACTGCCGATCACTCCATGGTCTGGTTGGCTCACAAAGCCTTTCTACGGGGTCTCCTTATTAAAATTGGTGCGCAGGAGAAAAAAAAAAGGTTGGAAGAGACAAACTCCCTACTTAACCAACTCAAACAATTAGAAATCATCAACAAAACCTCACCTTCTCCGGCAACACTAACAGCACTATCGGAACTCAGACGTAAACTGAGCGAACACCTACATAAAAACTTTGAATTTTATATTCAAAGATTGAAACTACGTTCTTACGCCTTTAACAACAAGTCTAGTGCATTTCTTGCTCGACAAGTTAAAAGACAGCAAATCAAAGCCAAGATCCCTTTCTTGTTTAATACAAAAGGAGCCAGGATGACCAATCCTTTAGACATCGCCAACACCTTCGCGACCTTTTATGACAGATTATACAATCTACAAGCCTCAGAGGGTGCAACCCCACCACGTACCAGTGACATCAATGCCTTTCTAGACTCCATCCAACTCCCTAACCTAACTCAGGAACAACTAACAACTCTTTCTACCCCATTTACTACAGAAGAAATTTATAGAGCCATCCAGTCCCTCCCCTTACATAAGGCTCCAGGCCCGGACGGCTTTGCTAATGAATATTTTAAACACTTCCACCACACGCTTACACCTCATCTATGTAAGACACTTAACCAATTTGCCTCCACTGGTGTAATACCTCAAGAATGTTTAGAAGCCCTTATAGTTACCCTCCCCAAACCCGGCAAACCCCATGACATTCCGGAAAATTACAGGCCCATATCCCTTCTAAACACGGACATCAAATTATACGCCAAACTATTAGCCCTTCGACTTTCTTTAGTCCTACACCACCTAATACATGCCGACCAAGTGGGTTTCATACCCCGAAGGCAAACATCCGACGGAACTCGTCGATTCATAGACCTCATTCAGTGGGCAGAAAACCGTCGAATGCCTTCTCTGCTCCTATCCCTGGATGCAGAGAAGGCATTCGATCGGGTGCAATGGACATATCTAGAAGCAGTATTGCGCAAATTTGGCATATCAGACACTCTATTAACTGCCATACTTGGCTTATACACGAATCCCAGTGCGAGAGTGTGGACTTCGGGAGTAACGTCTGATCCATTTACTATCTCGAATGGTACCCGACAAGGGTGCCCGCTTTCACCCCTTATCTTTGCCATGGTCATGGAACCTCTAGCTCAGAAAATTCGAACAGAAAAGCAAATTAAAGGAATAACAATAGGGCAGACGGAACATAAAACTGGACTATATGCGGATGACGTGATCATCTCCATTACTGACCCAACTAATTCTTTATTGACGCTACAAGCGATTCTCGACCAATTTAGTGCAATTTCCTTATATAAAGTGAATCATAGTAAGTCAGTCATGTTAGCAATTGGTTTAGACCGAGACACCAAACAACAGATTTCTACACAATCCCCGTTCACATGGTCAAAAGACTCATCCATTACATATTTAGGGACTCGCTTGCTCTCTCCCAGTAAAAATATCCTGCGCATCAACCTAGCAGACCTCATAGAAAGGCTCAAAAAATTGTCTGATGATTTAAATCTTCCTTTCGTATCATGGGCTGGACGAATAACACTTGCAAAAATGTATCTTCTCCCACATGTCTTGTATTTATTCCGTACGATGCCAATGCCATTTCTCTCCTCGCAACTGAGATCCCTTCAAGCTATCTTCAACTCCTTCATATGGCAACACAAAAGACCCAGACTACACAAGGACAACCTAATGGCGCCCAAAAAAATGGGTGGTATGGGGTCCCCCAACATTGGTCTATATTATAAAGCTGTCATTCTGGACCAACTCAATCAATGGTGGAACACTGACACAATCTATAACTGGTCACAGATAGAATCATCTGTTTTGGCCAAGGACCTCCAGCTATACCTCTGTGCAGCTCTCCTAGCTCCTGTACCCACGCACTCCCAATTGGACTCAATAACGGCATCTCTCAGGGTGTGGACATCTCTTCCTCAACTTTCAAAAGGAATACCACAGTCCATACTGCAATATTTACCACTCTCAGCTGTCTCATTGCTACTACCGGACCTTCCTCTGACACCCTGGCTTGAGGCAGGCGTCCACACTGTCGGACATCTCTTCAATTCCAACGCCTTGATGCCCTTTGCTCAACTAAGCTCCAAGTTCGGGCTATCTTCAAAAACTTTTTACATATACCTCAGGATCAGATCACTACTTGCTAAGATTAAATGGTCCACTCGAGATACTATTCTGTTACCGATCATACAACATTTCCGGTTAAGGAAACCCTCTTCCAAAGGCATTTCATACTTATATGGTCTACTTTCCCAGGATGCAGAAAAGCACATACGTACTCAGTCAGAAAAATGGAACCTATACGTCCCACATGCCCTGCCACTATCGCAATGGCAAGCAGCACTATCGTTGCAGTCAAAATTTTCCCATTGCACCACGCACTGGGAATCCGGTCAAAAACTTTTTCACCGATGGTACTATACACCCAGTAGACTTGCCAAAATTTACCCTACCTCGTCTAATCTCTGCTGGAGAAATTGCGGCCTTCCAGGATCTTTCATTCATATCTGGTGGGAATGCCCCATGCTTAAAGTCTTTTGGAATCAAATAACCGACCTGCTCAAAGTAAGCTTCCCCTCACATACCAATCTATCTGCGGTGGATCTCCTCATGGGCCTGATGATTCCTACGTGGCCCAAAAAATCCCAAACCGTGGCCACCCACATTCTCATCGCGGCAAGACTAGCATTAGCTAGAAACTGGAAAAAGACTCACCCCCCTTCTGTCCAAGACGTCATTACCATACTCAACGATAACTTCAAGATGGAATATAGCTTTGCCAAAGCTCATCTCCAAACAGGCAAATTCTTCCGGAATTGGAATCCGTGGATTAAGGACTCCAGATGTGTGCGATCGGTCAGTTCCCCCAATCCAGCGACGTCCACATCCTCCTGTGTCACACCGTGACTTTTCACGTCCTGTCCCCTCCATTTGATACTTATCTTTCTCACACCGAAGAACCGGAGTATAGATGCAAAACAGCAACAACGTAAAATGACTATGATAATAGGTGTTAAAGAATATTGGTTTTACTGCGGTGACTGCTAACTTTACCCTTCCCTCTTTTTTTTTTTTTTTTTTTTTTTTTTGTGTGCTCACCCCTACTTTTGCAATTTGTTATACTTACTATAGCTCAGGACCGGGCAGCGCTGTCACTCTCCCCAGGACACAGTTAGTTCCCAGAAGGGGTGTTCAGGGGTTACTGATGGTGCTCTCATCCTCTCAGGATTTGTTCTTAACTATTAACATGTACATATATGTTTTCAATATGCTTGCTTTTGTTAGACTAAGCTTCCCAACTGGAAGCAATAACTACATCTACACGAAAATGTAAGTCCTATATTGCTGTTATCTTTTGTGCAAAATTTAATAAAAACAGGTATATATATATATATATATATATATAAAAAAAAAAAAAGAGAGAAATTTAGTATAATTAAGTAATATGTCCCCCTTTAAGGACATTTATCTGTGCATATATATTAGTGTGTGATATTGAAATTATCATATGAGTATTAATTTCTAATATGAGTTTAACAATTTTATTAATAAATATAGATATATTGAAACTGGTTTAGACAACCTTTGGTTGGAAATGAAATCCAGGTTAATGGGGAAATTGGTAAAAATGGAATCAGTTTAGATTAAGATAACAATTTTGTAATTTTACATTTATTGAGTGGAAAGAAAAGAAAGATTAAGATGTGGTTGTTAATTTGAATACAGCTGCAATAATGTTTAACAAAGCCAAGATGGGTGGGATACATAAGGAAGTTTTTCTACAGAAATGAAATCTTAAAGTCTGATAATAACTTAATGTGCGGTCCATGATGTGAGAGTAATAATAACATTTAAATATAACAGACCCATCACACCAAGTCCACACACCCTGTTAGGATAGATGCTGCCTGCAGCCAGTTGGTTTATAGTTTTTGATGGCCGAGTGCTTTCTGGTCTGTCATACATATTGTTGGTCCTTTTGTTTTTATGTATTTTTATTTTTGAAATCCAAAGCAGAATGTGTGGATTGTGAAATGATGTGCCCCTTTTCCTTGTAAGTGCAGTGGGTATACGTAGAAGAATATTTTGGATTTATGGACATCTCTGCAGCACTGCAGGGTATTCTTATCATTTATTATAATATTGCCAGGAAAAAGTTGTCTTTTTGAAACATGAAACTGGAGTTCTTACACAAACAGCATGATAGAAAACAAGCCATTGTTATATTTATGCAAGCTGGACCCAGTAATGAAGGGTTCACCCCAATAGATCAGAGCTGTAGCTTTATGCAAAGTTGCTATTAGACAAAGTTACAGATATTATTTTGGTTGAATATTTCATTTTTAATGGTCCGATATTCCGTACAGCAAATATATAGCTAACTAAATGTTTGTCTAATGAAAGGTTCGAAATATGATTTTGTTTTGTGTCTTTATGTACAAATCTAACAATGAAAAATGCATACATTTGAATCCAGCCACCTTATTACCTCTATTGGAGGAGGCTGGAGACAAAGAAAAAGCATATGCGTTAAAATTGATGACGTAGGAATCAGCTGCTGTGAGCCCAGTGCAGGACACACTCCCTGGAGACCCGAGTATTTACTTTTTTTGTAGTGTTATTCCTGGTTTTATACCGAGGATGAAGTTTATCACCCAGAAGGATTCCCTGTATTAAGAGTCATTGGATCCTTTTCCCCCAGCTCAAGAAGCAGAGCTCCATGTTTAACCACTTCCCGACCAGCGCACGACGATGTACGTCGACAGAATGGCACGGGCAGGCATATTGGCGTACATGTACGTCCAATATTCTTTGCCGCCGTGCCATCGGGAGCGCGCCGCCGGCGGCGCGCTCCCGCGCTGGTCGGGACCCCCGTGAGTCCGGTCGCGGGACCCGCGGACTCGATCGCCGCGGGCATCGCCGCGGGCATCCCCGCGATCGTCTCACGGAGCGGCCGAATGGAGGGTATGCTGTATAAACAACATTTTTCCATTCTGCCTAGCAACTAGTGACGCTGATCTCTGCTCCATGTGATTGGAGCAGAGATCAGTGTACACTAAATGAAAGCCCAACCCCCCCACAGTTAGTAACACACCCCTAGGAACACTTAACCCTTACACTGCCACCCACTGGTTAACCCTTTCACTGCCAGTGTCATTTACACAGGAATCACTGCATTTATATAGCAGTGATTACTGTATAAATGACAATGGTCCCAAAAATGTGTCAAAAATATCCGATGGGTCCCCCACAATGTCGCAGTCACAATAAAAATCGCAGATCGCCGCCATTACTAGTAAAAAAAAAAATAATAAAAAATTATTAATAAAAATGCTATAAAACTATCCCTATTTTGTAAACGCTATAACTTTTGCGCAAACCAATCAATAATCGCTTATTGCGATTTTTTTTTACCAAAAATATGTAGAAGAATACGTATCGGCCTAAACTGAGGGAAAAAAATGTTTTTTTATATATTTTTGGGGGATATTTATTATTACAAAAAGTAAAAAATAATGCGTTTTTTTCAAAATTATCGCTCTATTTTTGTTTATAGCGCAAAAAATAAAAACCGCAGGGGTGATCAAATACCACCAAAAGAAAGCTCTATTTGTGGGAAAAAAAGGACGTTAATTTTGTTTGGGAGCCACGTCGCACGACCGCGCAATTGTCAGTTAAAGCGACGCAGTGCCGAATTGCAAAAAGTGGTCTGGTCTTTGACCAGCAAATTGGTCCAGTCTGAAAGTGGTTAAGCAAAGCCCGTGAGCTATAAAAAGAATATATATTTATATAGATAGTCGAGATATAGAGAGCTTTTGGTTCCATTTGAAGGGCCAGAAGTTTGTTTTTACTTCGGCGGGTAAACCAATCAAGCATGCTAAGTTAATTTGATCGGCTGTTTTCAGCCTTCCAGGTTCTTGCTGAGGTAGCCATACTAACAGTAAAACTCACATATGGAAGCAGACCTGGCGACTCTAAGGATGCTGCATTTAATTTTTTTTTTTTTTAAAGCCACATCAGCGAATCATGAAGCGAGACTAGAATCAACTTTACGTTCATCGCTGTCTCTTATTTATTTTCACATCATTGTAGCTATGGTTTATTTATTCCCACTTTTTTTTTTTTTTGAGTAATAATAAATTTCATGTATCACTTTATTTCTTTATCATAAAAAGTATGCCTTATTTCTTCTCCCTTCTTATTATAATTATTTACCCTCTACCCCAAGACTCCCCCCCGAACCCCCACCATGTCAGTAGTGTTCCTCTTCTAGATATCATCCTCTAATCCCTATCTTTTTGGTCTCAGCTGTGCTACATAGCTCCATTCCTGTTTAAACTCTTTCCATCCTTTCCATTTTCTTTCAAATGCTGCTCTTTCATCTTCATCATTCATGCATAAACTTTCGCAATTAAATATTCCCTTTACTGCGTCTACCCATTCCCATATCGTTGGGCATTCAGCCTCATACCACTTCCTGGGAATCAGTTTTTTTGCGGCATTTAAGAGATGTAGAATAATTGTATCTTGGTATTGTTTAACTCCCCCCTCAGTCCCATGGAAAAGCACTATCCAAGGATCCGGTTTTATAGTTGTTTGAGTTATTTCTTTTATCCTTTGGAGGATCTCATCCCAATATATCTTAATTTTTGCACATCCCCACCATAGGTGTGTCATTGTTCCTATAGCTTTACATCCACGCCAACACTCAGCCGTTGTTCCTTGTTGATATTTAGCTATTTTATCTGGAGTATTGTACCACCGCGAGATGAGTTTATAATTCATCTTGGCTGTCTTATTGTCTGTTGCCGAACTATGTGTTATATTCAATATTTTGTTTATCGTCTCTTTATCTTTTTGTGACCCTAATTCCTGTTCCCATTTTTTTATATATGGCGGTATCTCCCTCTGGCTGGCCCGTATCAACAGCTCATATAGCCTTGATATTGTGCCCTTAATTTTATCTGCCTTGCAGAGTTGCTCTAACCCCGTGAATTCATTTTCAACTCTAACTGGCTGAGGTAGTCTTTGTATAAAATGTACCAGTTGGAGATATCGCCATCTATCTTTCACCATAAAACCAGTGTGTACTAATTCTTCAAGTGAAATAAGTTTCCCGTTTTTTATTATATCATTTAATTGTGACCCTTCTTTTTTAATCCAATTCCCACCTATCTCCCTTTTACCTGGGGGAAAGTATTCATTATCTTTTAAAGCTATCATCGGTGAGTTATAGTGTCCATTTAATCTTTTATATACCCCATCCCAAATCTTAAGTGCAATCCGTGTCAACTCATTTGTGTTTATATCCAGTGCCCTATATTTCGGGGGATTCCATATTATCTCCCTAAGTTGTGCCTTACTAAATATACCTTCAAGATTTACCCACCTTTTTTCATTCCTTTTTCCCCTTACCCATTCAACTATTCTAGACAATAAGGCGGCTTGGTAATAATAATACAAATCAGGGACAGCCAGTCCCCCATTCCTTTTGTCCTGTTTTAATATCCTGTGGGAGATCCTGCATTTTTTATTATTCCATATGTATTTACTCATTAATGAATTTAATTTTAAAAAATAATTGGAGGGTATCTTAATCGGCAACATCTGAAATTGATATAATATTTTGGGAAGGATGAGCATTTTAAATACATTTATTCGGCCAAGCCAAGATATAGATCCGTTAGCTACCTTCCTAAATTCCGCTTTGATTTCGTTTAGTATTGGGATATAGTTTAAGTGGAACATCTTATCTAACGTGCGTGCTAATTTTATTCCCAAGTATTTTAGTTCTTTTACCCACTTAAATTTACATTTTCCCTGAATTAATTGTTCTTCCTGTTTGCTAACGTTTATATTGAGGATTTCCGATTTTATTTGATTAATTTTAAAATTCGATATTTTCCCATATTCGTCAAGGGCCTCAATAACTTTTAGTAATGAACTTTTGGGGTTGCTGATGTAAAATAGTACATCATCCGCGTATGCAGCGAGTTTATGTTCCTCCTGCCCCGCCCTAATTCCTTTTATTTCTGGATTATTTCTAATCGTCGAAAGTAAAGGTTCCAATGAAAGCACGAAGAGGAGGGGCGAGAGTGGACAGCCCTGTCTGGTCCCGTTTTCCATCTCAAAGGGAGGGGAGGGCAACCCATTAATATTTACCATCGCAGTGAGATGTTGATACAGTGTTTTGATCCACTTGACCATCCTTGGACCAATACCCATTTTTTCTATTGTCTGAAACATAAATTCCCAGTCGACCCTGTCAAAGGCTTTCTGGGCATCTGTTGATAGTAGTAATGCTGAGGGTTCCGTCTCCTCCCTTTGAGATAGCAGTAATAGGGTTCTAACCCCATTATCTTTTCCCTCTCGACCGGGCACAAACCCCACCTGGTCCGAATGTACCAGGAAATTCATGACTGTCTTCATTCTATTCGCCAGTACCTTTGCAAATAGTTTAGTATCTACATTTAAAAGTGAAATTGGTCTGAAACTGGCACACTTAGTTTCATCTTTCCCTTCCTTTAATATGACAGTGAGGGAGGCAAACAGTGCCTCTCTGCTTATGTCATATTTTTCCCCAATTCCGTTCATATACCTGCAAAGTTTCGGTACCAGGATTTCCTTAAACCTTTTATAATAGTAGATTGTTAGTCCATCAGGTCCTGGGCTCTTCCCCGAAGCTGAATCTGCCAATGCCTTATTTATTTCTACTTCTGTTATGGGGCTATCTAGATTTTCTTGATCTATTTCACCTATCTGAGGAAGTCTCGCATTGTTGAGATATCTATCTATATCTTTTATGTCCCCCCCTTTTTTCTGCTTCTTGTTTTTTATTGCATATAGTTTCTCGTAGTATGTTTTAAATGTTTCTGCAACCTCCTTTGACGTATACACCAAATCCCCGTGTTCTGTTTGTATTTTCTCGATGTAGTTGATAGCCTTTTTCTTTTGAAATCTATTGGCCAGATATTTAGTGGGTTTATTTCCTTCTTGATATCTTGTTTTCCTTAATTGGTTAAGATATTTTTTTGTTTCTTGTTCTCTTAGCCCATGTAGTTCTTCCCTTTTTATTAATAAATTTTGGTATATCTTCTTATCCGCGATCCCCAATTTATGTTGTTGTTCTATCTTACGGATTTCCTCACTAAGTTTGTTAGTCCTTTCGGCCCGTTCTTTTTTTTTTGTGAACCTCTAGCTATCAAAATCCTGCGGATATATGCCTTATGGGCATCCCACAGGACTTGCCCAGAGATGCCCTCGGTTTCATTTATTGAGAAATACTTTTCTAATTCTCTACCTACTGCTTCACCCCCCTCTTTATCTCAAATTAATTCCTCGTTTAACCGCCACCTAGTGGCTGGTTTGCTATATCCAGGGATCTGTATCTTCATTTTTATTGGAGCGTGATCTGATTGTGTTATTATTTCTATGCTTGTTTCCAATACTGTCTCAAGAACTCTATGTTCCACCAAAATATAGTCAATCCTGGAGTACGTCCCGTGCACAGGAGAAAAGAACGTATAGTCCAATTTATTGGGATGTTGTGCTCTCCAGACATCCACTAGTTGATTCTTATTCAAGTCTTGAATGATCTTTTTCAATTGGACGTTGCTCCTCCCCCGTGCACGGGACGTACTATCCAGTTCAGGGTTCAAACAGAAGTTCAGATCTCCCATCAGGACCACATATCCACATTTAAATTCCTTTAATTTAGTCAGAATTCTTTTCAGAAATATTATAGGGTTTTTGTTCGGGGAGTAGATGTTTGCTAGTGTATACTTTATACTACCTAGTTTACCTTTTAGAAATAAATATCTTCCCTCTGGGTCTGTTTCTCTTCCCTCTACAATGAAACGGTATTTTTCCCAAATCCTATTGCAACTCCTCTTGCTCTATTAGTAATCATATCCCCATAATACCAGCTTGGGTAGTCTTTAGAATAGAGCCTAATCCTTGACGTGTGTGGGATGTGCGTCTCTTGCAAGAAAATCACATCAGCCTGATATTGTATCAGTTCTGCCAGAATTTTGTGCCTCTTTTTTGCAGTACTGAGCCCCTTGACATTATAGGACAGAAAATTTAAATCCTTTTTTTTGTTATCCATATCTTATCTTTTTAACCCATTTACTTTCTTTTTCCCGGAGGATTTCACTACTGACATGTCCCCTACCTCTTATCCCCCATACCTCCCCCCCCATCCCCACACCCCCCACCCTTATCTCCCTCCCTTCCCCCGACCCCACACCCCCAGCCCCTATCTCCCTCCCCCACCCTCCCAGCCCCCCTCCCTATCAACCCTCCTCCCTCCCTTTGGGCACCGATCGGCCCTTGACTTGTAAATAGACCACATTTCTCTGGCCATCTCCAAGTCTTCAGCGTTCTTGAGGTGGGGTTCTAGATTTGGCCTCCTTGTCCTCCCTCTCTAGATGTATCTATAAGAAGTGAGGGAGTTACTGGGCCCATCTCTTATCTAACCTTATATTCATCTAATCTCCTTCCAGCGCCCCCCGCCCCCCCTCCCCTCCAAAAACCCAACAACAGGTCGCTCATATTATTTTCTCGTACCCCTCCGACCATCCCGGAATAGCAGGGGTTTGAATTTCTAATTTATCGCAAAAGGCCCCTAGCTCTTCAGGGAAACTTAGTTTAGCCATTCTACCATCTTTGAATGCAAGCAAACATGCCGGAAATCCCCAGCTGTATCTAATGTTCTGTATTCTCAGTAATTCCAGCAAGGGTTTTAGAAGGCGTTTTCTAGCCAAAGTTTCAGGCGCAAGGTCAGGGAATATTTGTATTTCGGTTTCTGCGTATTTTAGGGGGGCTTTCCCCCTTAATTTTTTCCAGATTTCAGCTTTATCCTCATAATGTTCAAATCTAATAATAATATCTCGAGGTCTCCCTGTTTCTTCTGGCTTTTTTTTCCCGACCCTATGCACCCTCTCGATTCTGGGGAATGCCACTTCTCCTCGGTCTAATATAGGCCTAAATATATCTTCTATAATCTCCCTTAGCTCCTCTCTTTTATTTTCTGGGACCAGTCGTATTCTCAAATTTTGTCTCCTATTTCTATTCTCTTGATCCTCCAATCGATAGAGGATTTTCCTCTGGTTGCAATATGCGACTTTAACTTGTTCCTGTACTATATTTAATTCCTGAGCTTGTAGGTTGATTCTTTCTTCTACTTTCTCTACTCGTGTTAATAAGTGTCCCAGATCGTTTCTTAACATATTTATCTCCGATTTTATGGCATTCTCCAATTTTAAGAGCATCTCCCTCATCATCTCTTTTGTTAACCCTTGGTCGTCCAGTCTTTGGTCTTCACATTTACTTAGTTCTGGTTCGCTCTCTGTTGTCATTCCATCCCTAGAATGGTTTAAGGTCTCCTCTATTTGTTTATCCAGTCCCCTATTTTTCTCAGAGTTAGGGGGCGACTTTTCCTTCCCGCCATTCCTGGGGCTCGCCCCTTGCGTCATGTATTGTTTTATAGTACTTTCAGTAGTTAGATTTTTGGGGGTCTTAGGGCCTCCCCCCTTAGTTTGCCTTGATGCTCTGCTCATGGTGCTTTTTTTTGTCTCCCTTGATCGTCTCCCCAGGTTGTTGGGCTTGTTGTAGCCCACTCCCCTATTGTGTCTACATGGCTTATTTTACAGGGTGGGGTCTAATATTTTGGCTTAACGAGCTTGTTGTCTCTCAGAGCAAAATGCTTCAGCCGCCAGGCCAAGTATTGGTATGCCCTTAGGTATGATTTCCTGATATTGCGATATTCAGAACAGCGATCAAGCCTCTTCAGTCCTGGCGCTGCTCGTCAAACTCCTGTTGACTGTCCAGTCCTCCAAGTGGCGCTTTGTGTAATGTCACCGTATTAAGCCACTTCTATGACCACTCAGGAGGTTTCCAGTAATTCACACTATGCATACTATTTTACAACCTGTTTGAATTTCTGGTTCCCCGTCTATCCGTAAATTAAAAATAATTCACGTTATAATCTATTAAAATATAGTATTTAGGGCGGTAGCCAGAGTTATCCTATACCAGATATTATTTCTCTGAGTCTCTCTACCCAATCCACCTGAAGGCCCTCATATGTGCACCTTTTTAATTATCGATAATTCAGGCGGAGGGGAATTTCCCCGCTGTTATATCCCGACTATTTATTACCAATCGGTCATCAAAATTTATTGGTCTAAACTTTAATGTTTATGCGTGTAAACCCAGATAAAGAAGTAACACAATAACAGCCATTGGAAACAACCGTGCCTCCCCAGAGACCAAGTATCGAGACTCTCAGGTGAGACCTGTGCCTGTGCTGTTTCTTGTCGGTTACTCCAGTATCAACAGTTAAATTAATTAATTCAGGTGTTAGTAGGACTTATATCTGCAAATGGGGACCTTACAGTGACTACAGAGCATTAACCATTTCATGCATTGCTCCTCACAGATTCATGGTACTGTCCACCTGGTAACCACGTTCAACCCTCTCAAGGGTATACTTGTTTGCTTCTTTTCAAGGCGATTTTATCAATCCACCCATTCCGTTTCTGGGCCACATCCACGTTAATTAGCATTAGATCGATAACACTTACTTCCGTGCCGGAATGTGCCGCAATAAGGAATAAATGCAGGGCAGTTTAAAACATTCCCTCCTACTACATTTGAGTGTCCAATCAACCATTTATAGGCAACCACTGGTTAAATTAATATTGCATCTGTCCCATGTTTTCATTCCAGAATAATAACTGTGTTAAGGACTAGCACCAAGTCTATCATTCAAGCACAGTTCATACAGTGACCAGAGCAAGAGCAAGCATATCAATCCAATTTATCTTATCTGCCTCCAAACGGTGTGTCTCTTATGCTGATCTCCTTCTGGGGTTCCGTAGCCACGTTGGTTGCTGTGTTTCTCCAGCGTAGCACAGCTTTGTATGGCAAAGGTGGAGGAGCTGAAGGAACTGCGGGGGGAGAGCGGGGGAGAGGAGAGCGAGGTCCGGGAGGCTTTCGGCCGGCGCTGCCACTTATTCTCGCCGGTAGCTAGATGGATGCCGGAGGGGTCCCATACGGAGGTTAAGCATGTCTGCCGGAGCCTCTCACCCTCCGCCCGTCTCCGCTTTTACCTCCGGGCGCCCTCTCCAGCGAGCCTTCTCCAAGCCCCTCCCTCCTCACGTTGCGTCGCTACGTCATCCCCCCATCGGCCCAGCACCAGGATGCTGCATTTACAGCCCTGTACACTTGCTGGGTCTGTGCAACTCACAGATTTCACCCTAGTTCTGGCCCAGTATAGCTGGGATTAATAATTCAACTTTAAGGACCCCAGAACGAGAAGCACAAGTGGTCCACAGAGGGCAACTTCTTACGAAACAAGACTTTGAAAAAGGTGATCATTTATGTCTGCCAGACACTCTTTTCCCTTCAGCTTGACACATGGACCGTGTCATCAGTCACAAGCAGTTATGGCTGCCTTAGTAAATGAGCGTGGGATAGAGCCAGGGTTCTCCACAGTTGTTTTTATAACATACCACTTCTTGTTTTACCTGTTACCAAAGGTGTTACCAAAAGCTGAACATCCCTTCCAGAGATAACAAAAAGATATATCCAGATGCCCAAGTCAGGATCTTACGAGTATGTATTTTGTTTGTGTGGACATGTTTTATGGATGTCCAGTGGCAAATGCTACTGCAAAGGCCACAGTAAAAAAGTGTTATCTGAAGTAGTTTGTAAGTACAGAGTGCAGAATCTACAGAGAGTAACAGAGGAAATCATTTTTATAGGAGAGTCCTTATTAGAAGTTTTGAGGTTTTATTTTTACACCCCCTACTGTCTACAATGTAGCGGACAAAGTAGAGTAAGAAACTAGAAAACTTTTGCCTGAATGTTTTATTATATTTTATCAAGCCAGTAAGGGGGTGTTGGACTCTCTCCCTATGGGATTTGGTTTGGGAGTGTGTTAGTCAATTGCCATTCGGATCTCACAGAGAATGTTGTTGATCTTTTAAGGTTTTTGACAAACTTATTTATGTGTTTTCTCCCCAATTCCAGATCCTAAAAGTTTGGAAGGATCTAAAACTAAAGCCAGGTGACTTGTGGATTGTTAAGAGACATTTATATATAAGGAAATGTTTGGAGACTCAATACAGCATCTATTTCATGTACAGTTTTGCAAAACTTGAAAGAAAAGTCACCTGGATCCACACCAGACACTGCAAAAATGTCTAAATTAAAGAAATCTCTATGTTTGATTTGTTTCCCTCTTGTGATAACAGTCTAGGGTACCTTTTGATTCAATTACTTTAATTGTAAGGAATATATATATTTGAAAAGTAGTTTAGCCATGTTGAAGTCATAGATATATGGAAATAGATATTTATATTTATTTATCTATTTCCATAAGCGCGGCTATTTCCATATATCTATTGTTTTGAAGGTGACCCTCTGTAGTGGGGACATACTTTTAAGCTGCAGCTATGGATATATTTGGATATATGAACAATAGGAAAATAGATGTGAAGGGCATTTTTAATCAGGAAGTAGTGACCAACTCCCAGGATTTACAGTTAAAACATAGCCTGGAGAAACAATTGAGAGTATGGTGGGATATAGCCACCATGGAGATGTACATCAATGCCAAAATGACCCCCAGAAGTCTCAGATGGGATATCAATCCCAATGATAGCATTGAGGACCCGGAATTAATGGAGGACTGGTACCTGTTCTTCAATAAGAGTGAAAATGAATTGCTGCATAAGATAATCAAGAGAAGGGAATTTAAATTGAAGGCAGTCGAGGGTACTATAGCAGACATTAAAAACCAACTCATACCCTTCATTGAACATAAAGATTATAAAGATAAGGAATTAGAACTACAAGAGGCCATCAAAAAATATGATGTAGACCTACAAACAAAGAAACAGAAAAAATTTAAGAGGGACGTGATCGATTATAATGAAATGAAGGTGTACAAATGGCAAACATCTATACAAGAACTACTTAATGAACAAGAAGATGGCTCAATAGAAGACCTCAATGAAGGATTGATGGAAGTCTCGGGAATGATAGCTGAAACAGTTACACCAATGCAAACCAACTATAACCCTACACCCAGATGTCGATCTATACTTAAGACTGGCACTCAGGGGAATAACATGACGGGTAACAGGAGAGGTAACCATCAGGATACCTTGGAATACGAAGAACCTAGGTACAACATTCCAACCAGGAATCGTTTTTCACCTATAAGAGAGTACACATATGACCCATACCCACAGTAGGATAGGCAATATAATAGAAGACAAAGATATCCACCGAGGAGATCTTCAAGAGAAGATGGGGATTTTCGCGGAAATGGCCCCCGAGACAGGCTGCCAGGGAGATGGACAGCAAGGGTTCCCTACAGAACCCCAAGATGGAAAGGAGGGAATATGGACAGAGGTCAATCGAGAGGTGGCCCCTACAGGAGAGGGGGCTACAGGGAAGAATACAGAGAAGAGAGGGAACATTGGACCCCGAGAGGGAATTGGAACAACGAACACAGGAGAGGACTGGAACCCGTACAGAGATATGCAGAAGGAGAAAACGGAATAGGGGATGTAGAGGAGGAAAGAATAAGAAAAAGAAGAAGAACATAATGGGAAAGGGAATATACAATCTAAGTAAAGTAGAATTTAACGAAGATGAAATGAAAATTTTAGACCTGGGATTGAAATATGCCCCAGGAAAACCTCTAGACAAATTTGAGACGTATATAGATTTAAAAAAATTCATGAGGAAACTCAATCTGAAGAAGCATTTTGCAACCAACATAGAAAGTAGAGAAAGGCCAACATCGAATTATATACAAACAGAATTGAAAAATAAGTCGGTGTTTAATCCAAATACACCAGGCAATCAATGTATGGGGGCTTTCAGCAAGATGGTAGAAAATGATCTGAGAAGACTTGAGGAACATAGTAAGAAAAAATCAAATAACATCTGGAAAACTATAAAAAAGTTAGGGGACAATAAAGAGGTGGTTATCAGGCCGGCTGATAAGGGAGGGGGCTTAGTAATCTTGGATAAAAAAGACTACCAAGAAGAAATGGACAACCTACTGAAAATAGAAAACACATATAAGAAACTACGTGGTAACCCTAAATCAGGGTACGAGGAGAAGCTGAAAAACTACGTGACAAAAGGGCAACAAATGGGCATCCTTAATGATAAAGAAGCAGATTATCTGGTGTCAAATTCGACCAAAACACCCGTTATGTACTATACCCCTAAAATACATAAGAGAATAAACAAACCGCCGGGGAGACCAATTATTAGCGGGATTAACTCTATCTTTTCAAGATTAGGAGAGTATTTAGATACTTTCCTGAAACCTTTGGTGCAGAAAGGAAGATCCTACCTGAGAGACAGCACCCAACTTATATAACAATTGAGCAATATTAAAGGAACAGAGAAGTGGCTACTAGCAACCATTGATGTAAATTCACTATACACTAGTATTGCACAGGAGGATGGTCTGATAGGAGTGGAAAAAGCCCTGTATGAACATACTGATATGAAACACGAACAAGTGCAGTATATTATTGAAGGCTTGAGGATGGCCATGGCCTGTAACTACTTCTGGTATGGACATCACTATTATGTACAAACTAGAGGAGTGGCCATGGGCGCAAGGTATGCACCAAGTGTCGCCAATCTTCTTATGAATATGTGGAAAGAAGAGTATATATACTCAAAGAACATACCCCAGATAAAACTCTTTCGCCGATATATAGACGATCTTGTGATCCTATGGGATGGTACTCCTGAATCCTTTGAGAGATTTTTAGCAGGCTTGGATAACAGCAAGTATGGCCTATCCTTCAGTGGAAAATATAATGAGCAGAAAATAGACTTCCTAGTCCTAGAGATTTTTAAGATGGGCGATGGCCTTAACACCAAAACCTTTTTAAAGGAAACAGATAGGAATAGCTATATACCTACCTCGAGCTGTCATCATCCAAAATGGAAGGCAAATATCCCAAAGGGACAACTCTTAAGGATACGGAGGAACTGTGACTCGCTGGAAGATTTCTCTTTTGAAGCTGACAGACTTATCACACAATTTGTAGAAAAAGGATATAAACATGAAGCTCTAGTTAAAATTAAAAAGGAGGTTGGGGATATAGATAGGAGTACCCTAATAAAGAAGTCTATGAAAGAAAAGTGGAAAGTAGATCTAGCATTTATCACTGGATACAATACACAATATCGTGCGATAGAAAAAATAGTGAAAAAATATTGGCCGATCCTCCAGGAGGATAAAGTACTATCAGCCATCCTTCCAAAAAAGCCAAATTTCATCTACAGAAGAGCTCCAACACTTCGTAACTTTCTAGTACATAACGTGATTGATACCCCTAAACCCATCAAATTCCTTGATGAACTAAAGGGCTTCTATAAATGTAATAAATGCTTGGCATGTAGGGTTAGTAAGCCGCAACCCTGGAGGAAAAATATGTTTAGATCTAAGACAGATCATAAAGAGTACAAAATTAAAGAGCTTATCGCGTGCCGAAGCACACACGTGATGTATGTTCTTGAATGTGCATGCAATTTACAATATGTGGGTAGGACCACCAGGCCATTATATGTACGGATACGAGAACACATTAAGAACATTAGAAAGGGGTTCCCTAACCATAATGTATCAAAACACTTTGACCTATATCATCAGCGAGACCCCTCAAGTTTAGTTTTTCACGGAAATGATTGCATCAAACCTAACTGGAGGGGAGGAAACATGACTACTCTGATTTCACAAAATGAAACTGCCTGGATATATAGATTGGGTTCCCTAGCCCCCAAAGGGTTAAATATAGATATAGACTTAAACTGCTTTATAGCAAACCCATAGTAGTAGGGGGAATAAATTATACCAAGGTACCATGATATGTAGATAACTTTAACCATTATAAAAAATTCCTAGCCCTGATGTAGCTTACCCTTAGGATAAAATATACTATCCCTTTATTATGATAAAGGAATAAGAGACAATATAATAATATGATAACATTAACAACTATGAGACAGCTTGTCTCATGGGGCAACAATGTAGGCTTTTCTAGCCCTGGTTCCAGTATGGCAGGAATATATGACCCCCTGCTGGGGTGGGGCACTCCACTCTTCCCTGCCGTTAATATAACTATCAGGGGGGTAACCCTTTTGTTCCCCTTCTGGTACTATATCTGATATTGCATGGTCTTCTGCTACAATGTAAACCGAATTCCCTTTGAGTTTTACAAGGTAATATCTGGAGTCTTACAAGATAATATCTGGAGTATCCACATTTGAATTAAAATTGACAACCAATACAATTGAATTAGGAATACCCTTAATGTTTTAGGTAAAATGTATATATAAAAAATAAAAAAACAAAAAATAAAAAATGAAAATTATGAGGCCCCTTAAACATACAGTATTACATTTAAAATGGAGAAAGTAAACAGGTGATCTCCAGTCTATATGGACGGGTGACTGGCCTCTTTCCTCTAACATATTCCTTTAAGAATTAAATATCTCCCTTAACTTTACAAGGTAATATCTGATTTGGTCAAAATACCTTTTGAAGTTCTACAAGATAATGATTGGGCTGATTACATTTGAACTAAGTAGGAATCATCTTTTGATGATTAAGGGAAACAGATATTAGATATCCCCTAAATGCGTAAGATTGTGTTAAAACATTTCTTCTGTATTTTATTTTATTTTATAATTTTATAATTTTTTTACTTTTATCTTCCTTTCTCTATTGCCTGTCCCTGGTCTATAATAGACAACACAGCAGAATAAGGCGAGAGGACATAGTTTTGAATATAACTCAGGATATCAATGCCTGCGAGACCCCTGTTAATTTAGAAAAGTATGGTGGTGAATTAACCCCGCCATAACAATGAGTGGTGTATGGGTGTAACATTATATTAAATAGAGTACATCCCGCAAGTAGCGAAACTTCTATGCCCAGTTATGACTGTTAATGCGGTGGCCAATTTAACATTGGATTGGGAAACATAGTTACTTTACCTCTTCTTCGCAATGATAGTGTATAACTGTTTAGTTGTCCTAAATATTGTTGTTTAGTTTATAGGAAATCTATGGGCCCGCCCTCTGTTGCTAGTAAGGTCTATGTGGAGACCGTACTCTCCTCCCTGGCTAAGTGATTGGCTGTTGTCCGGGTGTGGGATGTACGGTTCCCTTCATAAGGTGGTAATGTGTGTGTGTGCGTGGTACCGCTGCTGAAGACGTCTCTGACGAAACGCGTACAGCGTCACCGCGCACATTACGTCACTTCCGGCTTGTCTTACCCGCTGAGGCGCAGCTGTAATGCACGCCGCTCGCCCGCGAGGTTTTCTGAAAGCCGGTTACTTTGTCTTACCAGTATTAAGGCCCGTTGTATATTGGGGCTTTCCCACGTCCTTATATTGACCCTTACTGGTTTTGCTTTTAACTTTAATTTTATCATTTTTATTTTTTACCTACACTGGTGCTTTGTACAAAGCAAGTTTTTTTGGGGATACAGTGCATATAGAGAGCAGGAGGGCTAGTTTCCATCTATTCACACCTTTACTGGGGCTCCAGTGAGGTGTTAACACTAGCCCCTCTCTTTTAATACCTGCCTAATAGGGACTTATTCTCTACATTGCCCTTAGGCATATGTGCCATGTACCCCATTGACTAAAGTGTATGGTACTGTTATCTTATTATTTTCTATTATTTTTTGATGTGTGACACACCTTTTATACAATATAGTTTTTTGTATTTTTCTGTAACTTTGTAATAAAGTAATATATAATTTTTACTTTTTATGGTGTTTTTTTTGATTTGTTATTACCACCTAACAAATTTCAAAAAGACTCAAAGAGTATCTGTGGCAAAAGGTTTGCCCTGAAAAATAGCCTGTTTCCTGGGTATCTGACATACTATACCATGAGAGCTGGTTTTTCTCTTTCTCCTTTATCGCACCTGGCAAAGACCTTCTTCCTGTACGAAGAACTAAATCCTGGGGCAGAGTGTTATAGCTGGCCGGTGGAACCCTCAACAGCGCACAGCGGAGCAGAACCTATATGCTTGCAACCCCCTAGGGGGTACGTGGATCTGGTGAGTGGGGACCCAAAAGGGGAAACAAGCACGGAAGTCACTAAAGAAAATTATATGATCACGAAAGTCGCCTTCTTTGTTTTCTCTGAGTTGGAATCTTGCACACTGTTGGACGTTTATCAGAAGAATTATTGTGGACTATTTTTACTTTATCCTATTTTATTCTAGCTCTATTTTGATAGTCCTATTGCACTTTTTGCATTTTTTTCATTTTTCCATTTTTCTGTATCTTTTATTCATTTATATTTTTTTTCCTACCTGCTATACGTGGATGGGAAGGTTGCTGTAAACCCCAGTATAGTTTTCATGATCTATATAAGGTTCACATATTAGGTGCATATATATTTTTTGTGGTATAAAACCCTCTTTTTCTGTTTTTAGATATATATATGTATTGTCTGCCTTTATAGGTATCACCTATGTAGGGGTTGTTGATTTAGACAATCCTTGGTTTAATTCACATCAGTTGGTAGTCATAGTGATAAGTTTACATAGGGTCTGCACTGCACTACTATTTATTGTCACTAGTACTATCAGTTGGTAGTCATAGTGATAAGTTCACATAGGGTCTGCACTGCACTACTATTTATTGAGAATATTATCCATAGGGGGAATAAGTACAAGTATTAATTATAAGGATATTTTATGTTGTATTTCTACATGAAGTGGAACTAATCACAATTATTCACATAGCACTCAAAAGGTTCCTTAGTTTTGTGTTTTCTATCACTTTTTTATATTTTTTATTTCCTTATCGGTATATCTGCATATCTTTTGAGCTTGGATACATTTCTGAACTGATGCTTTTTTATATACAGTTTTGTACCCATTTGTGGAGGCTATTATATATGTGTGGCAGATGTACACTATTGGTGTCACTAGTGTGTATATATATATATATATATATATATATATATATATATATATATATATATATATATATATATATAGACGATTAGTATAGCTATATATATATATATATATATATATATATATATATATATATATATATATATATATATATATATACATATAGAGAATAGGGAAAAGTCTGTACCTATATTTGCATACTGATACTGGTCACTTACTGGAGGTTTAATAGTATAACTATCACTTTAAGGTAGCGCCAACAGCCCCCAATAACCACTTATATTAACTAATGTTGAAGTCATATTTGTCTTTTGTACCTCTTCCATTTTATGTAGAATTGTCTGTGTTTACATATGCTGATAAGTCAGCATACCAGCAATTAAGCTAGAAGGCCATTCTGGCCACAGGAGTGTACAGCCAGTACTCTGTAAATACTGTATTTGCTGGCGTATAAGACTACCTTTTACACTTAAAAAAAATGCCCAAAAATCGGGGGTCGTCTTATACGCCGGGTATACAGGTATACAATGCTGCCCGATGGATGTCAGCCTCCAAATGTCTGCTAATACTGTATGTGGCTGCAGCTACAAACAGTATACGCCGTTGAGCCAATCCCAGCGAGCGATGTATTCTATTAAGAGAGAGAGAGAGAGAGAGAGACAAGGGCTGACGATGCTACAGCCTCTGCCAATCCAAGCAGGCGTTGTATTCATTAAAATAATACACCGCTCACCATACTTCCCTGGGTAAATCCATTCACTGATCTCCTACTACTATACATCCTGCTGTTTGCCTTTGAGGTCCCAGGCACCCAAGAGGGACAGGTAAATCTGGGACATATGACAGGGGGGGTTATTAAATGCATTTTGGTAGACAATTCCCATAGAATATAACCCAAGAGTGGTATAGGTTTGGTTAGTGAAAAATTCTACTTTGATTTGTTTGATTTACTTTATGACATAACACAGCAAGGCGGATGAGTAGTTAGCATTCTTGCTTTGTATTTTTTAATCGTTCTAATGTTTTTTTTTAAAATGGTGTTGCCTCAGAAGGGGGGTAGTCTTATACCACGAGTATTGCCCAAAACCTATGTTTTCACTTGAAAAATAGGGGGTCGTCTTATACGCCCAGTCGTCTTATACGCCGGCAAATACGGTATGTCTTTGTTTTTCACAATGAAAAGTTGTTTTGTAATAAAAAAGCTGCTCAGCTATTATTTTCTCCACAATGGAGTTTTTGCTTCTTTGGCCAGGACTACCTCCACCTAAGCGTGTGGAGGTTCCATGTTAAAGGTGAGAGCAGGTATGGTTAGTGATCAAAATATTGATCAAAAGAGAGGAGACGGTAATGGAAATTTGTAGGTTCTGTATATAATTGTATTCTATTTTATATGTATTGCACGATGCCCTCACTGTGCACACGGCACTAACAATGTTTTCAGTACATGTTTTGCATTCTTTCAAGTCCTGATTAGAATTAGCCTGCCTATGTAACGCCCCTTGTTACCATAAACGTACAATTGTAATATTAATGTGATACCTACGTAATCATGTGTATAAAAGCCTTCAAATGCGTCATAATAAAGGAGAATGGATTTTTGAAAAGATGCTGAGCGTATCTTTTGTGTCTGTTCCCTACTGCAGTATTTATTAATTTGGAACCACTAATCAATATGAGGATAGGAGTTGCCTATCATCAAAATATCCATTTCAGTAGTCAAGCATAGCCAGAGTCCAGTAGCCAGATTGGGTAGTCAGCCAGTCCAAAGTTCATTAACCAGATCGGGTAATCAGCCAGGCCTGAAGTCAGGGATCCAAGGAGAGCAACTACAAGCAGGATAAGGAGCCAGGAGGGATGTCAGCAGGAGATGGTTCCTAGTGATGTGACCAACGTGAAGGCAAAGGAGAAGTGAGCTGGAAGGCTTTAAATAGGCAGGTCAGATGAGCATCATCGGGAACAGCTGGTAACTGTGGAGAGAGAAGAGAGCTGGCAATTAGCTGACAGCTGAGCGGCCAGCCCAGAGGAGGAAGGGCTAAGCCAGCCCTGACAGTACCCCCCCAATGACCCCTCTCCCTTGGAGGGCCACCGGGCTTGAGGGAAAACCATCTATGGAACTCGCGGAGGAGAACAGGGGCATGTACGTCAGAGGATGAAACCCAGGAGCGTTCCTCCAGACCGTATCCCCTTCCGATGCACCAGGTACTGTATGCGCCCACGGAAACCTACGGGAGTCAACAATGGATTGTACCTCATACTCCTCATGGTTCTCAACCTGAATAGGGTGAGGACGTGGCACCGAGGTGGTAAATCGGTTACAGACCAACGGTTTCAATAAGGAGACATGAAACACATTTGAGATGCGCATACTAGGAGGAAGGTCCAACGCGTAAGCTACTGGGTTAATAATGCGAAGGATACGGAAAGGCCCAATAAACCAAGGTGCAAACTTCAGTGAGGGAACACGAAGCTGGAGGTTGCGAGATGACAGCCAGACCCTTTACCCAACCTGGTAGGAAGGCGCAGGCAGGCGTCTGCAGTCAGCATGGAGTCTGTACCTATCATTAGCATGATGCAAAGTCACCTGGACTTGTACCCAAGTGGAACGAAGACCACAGAGATGCTCCTCTAATGCAGGAATACTCTGCGGAACAAACGAGTCAGGCAACATGGAAGGCTGGAAGCCATAATTCGCCATAAATGGAGACAATCAGGAGGCAGAATTCAAGGCACTGTTGTGAGCAAATTCTGCCCAAGGTAATATGTCAGACCAGTTGTTATGATGGTCAGAAATATAGCAATGTAGGAATTGCTCCAAGGACTGATTGGCTCGTTCTGCAGCCCCATTATACTGCCGGTGATACACAGAAGAGAACGCAAGCTGGATTCCCTACTGTGCACAAAAGGCTCGCCAGAACGGGGAGACAAACTGACTGCCCCTGTCCGAGACAATCTCCTTGGGTAGCCCATGTAAGCGAAAGATCTACCGAGCAAAAATGGAAGCCAATTCCTTAGAGTTGGGAAATTTCATAAGTGGAATACAATGACACATCTTTGAGAACCGGTCAACCACCATAAGGATAACAGTGTTGCCTTGGGAGTTGGGCAATTCCACAATGAAATCCATAGACAGGTGAGTCCAGGGCCTCTCTCCATTGGGTATGGGTTGTAGGAGGCCCACAGGAAGGTGTCATGGAGTCTTACTCTGAGCACACATGGGACAGGCAGCTACGAAGGCAGTAACATCAGCCCGTAGACTAGGCCACCAAAATTGTTGGGAGATGGCCCAAATGAGCTTATTCTTCCCAGGATGGCCAGCTGCCTTGGGAGAATGGTAAGTCTGGAGCACTGCAGTACCGAGACTCTCTGGGACAAAGCAGCAGTCACAAGATTTATCAAGAGGAGCATGGACCTGAGCAGCAAGAATTTTATCACCCAAAGGAGAAGTAAGGCTGGTGCGAACCTTAGCCAAGATACGATCAGGAGGAATCATAGGAACCGGAACCGACTCCCACTTGAAAGTGGAGGAAAATTGTCGCGACAAGGCATCAGCCCTTACATTCTTAGTACCGAGTAAGAATGAGACAATGTAATTAAAGCTCGACAAAAAAAGAACCCATCGCGCCCTTCTGGGAGAGAGTTGCTTAGCCTTAGACAAGAATGTAAGATTCTTATGGTCAGTAAGAATAAGAACGGGCACAGTGGTACCTTCAAGGAGATGTTTCCATTCTTTCAGGGCTAAAATGATCACCAACAGCTCTCTGTCACCAATCTCATAATTGCACTCAGCAGGTGACAATTTCCTGGAAAAGTAACCACACGGATGCATAGCGCTCTCAGAGTTAGGACGTTGAGACAGAAGAGCGCCAACTCCAGTCTCAGAAGCATCAACTTCTAGGATAAAAGGCAACGTAGGATCAGGATGTGCCAACACAGGAGCAGAAACAAAGGCAGCCTTGAGAGTCTCAAAGGCCTTAATGGACTCTGGAGACCAACTCTGCGGGTTTCCGTCCTTTCCGGTCATATCAGTGAGAGGCTTGACCAGAGACTAGAAGTTACGAATAAACTTCCGATAGTAGTTGGCAAAGCCCAGAAAACACTATAGAGGATGTAAACCCACGGGTCAAGGCCACTGTAGGACTGCCGAAAGTTTCTCTGGGTCCATCGAAAAACCAGCAGTGGAAATGACATGGCCCAGGAATGTAACCTGTTCACGATGGAACTCGCACTTCTCCGGTTTACATTAGAGATTGTTTTCTCTTAGTTTCTGAAATACAAGACAGACATCTGTGTGGTGGCTCTCAAGGAACTTGGAAAATATGAGGATATCATCGAGATAAACCACCACACACAATTGCAACAAATCTCGGAGGACATCGTTAATAAATTCCTGGAAAACTGCCAGAGCGTTACAAAGGCCAAAAGGCATTACCAGGTATTCATAATGGCCTGTCCTGGTATTAAATGCAGTTTTCTACTCGTCGCCCTCATTAATGTGCACGAGATTGTATGCCCCTCTCAAGTCAAGCTTCGTCAAAACCGTTCCCTTGAGGTGGTCAAATAACTCTGTAATCAATGAAATCGGGTAGGCAGTCTTAATCGTGACACGATTGAGACCCCTATAATCTATACAAGGTCTCAGTTCACTGCTCTTCTTTTTCACAAAGAAGAAACCAGCACCAGCAGGAGACGAGGATTTGCGGATGAAACCTCAAGAAAGTGCGACAGCAACATACTCCTCCATGGCCTTATCCTCCAAGACCGACAAAGAGTAAACCCGGCCAGGGGGAGGTATGGCACCAGGTTGAAGGTAAATTGCGTGATCATAAGGCCGGTTTGGAGGCAAACTACCTGCTTGACCTTTATCAAAGACATCGCCAAAATCACGGTACTCCTCCGCCAGGGAGGGGAGTGAAGCGGTGCACAGGACCTTGGATACCTTCAGGAAGCATGTCTCACTGCATTGTGGTGACCAGGAGAGAACCTCAGCATGGAGCCAATCAAGAGGGGTTGTGCCTCTGTAACCAAGGATAACCAATAACCACCGGAAACCTGGGTAAGGAAATAACTTGGAATTGGATTATCTCATGGTGCATAACCCCTACCGCCATGGACAACGGAACCGTCTCATGAGTCACATGGGCAGGCTGTAAAGGTCTCCCGTCAAGAGCCTCAATGGCAAGTGGAGTGTCACGCAGCTGCAGCAGAATCGAGTGCTGCGAAACAAATGCAGCATCAATGAACAGGCCTGCAGCCCCAGAGTCGATTAGAGCCTGTATCTCGATGGACGACTCAGCCCAAAAAAGGGTGACAAAAACCAGGGGCTTATCCTTCTGGATAACTGGGGACAAAACAACGCCACCTAAGGTCTGTCCATGACAGGACCTCAAGGTTCGGGAGTTCCCTGGATGGGTAGGACAAGACTTTAAAAAGTGACCTGCCCGGCCACAATAAAGGCACAATCTCTCCCTCCTCCTAAAGGCTCTCTCATCCGCACAGAGACACGTGAAGCCCAGGTGCATGGGTTCATCTTCACTGACCAACTCGGTACCAGGAGGCATGGGAGGTAAGGGAGGCATGGGTGGGACTACAAAGCTCGGAGGCAAACGTACAGGAGGCTTCTGCAAGCTCTCCTTAAGAGAAAGTCTCTCTCTGAGTCTGGAGTCAATGAGGATGGCAAACGAGATCAAGCTCTCCAGCTCAGTGGGTATATCTCGGGCTGCTATCTCATCCTTGATGGAATCTGAGAGACCATGAGAAAAAGCAGCCACGAGGGCCTCATTGTTCCAAGCAACCTCTGCTGCCAGAGTACGTAATTCAATGGCGTAGTCGGCAACAGTTCTCATACTCTTTTTTTTTTAATTATTATTTTCAAAAGTTTTTATTGATTTTACATATCCAGGAGAAACAAAACAGCACAGTACAGGTATTCTTACATACTTGTTGGAGGTAACAGTCACTGATAAAGAGTGCCTAAAAGGTTGCCTAGGATATCAACAAAGAAATAAAGCATAAACACATTCCAGAATAGACGTCCTTTTCGCTTGCTTGTGACATATAGAGGTTTAATCTGGGGGTCACTAGTCAGCCCTCCCCTGCACCCCGACTGGGAGCATACTGTGCAGGGAAGGAGTCCCGTGGCATCCGGCGTTTTCTACCAGAGGTGAGGGACCTCCAGAACCATGGGGGAGGGGTACTACATTAGTGGTGTGACTGATTTGCCCACACCTCATCTCTCCAGTATTATATAACATGCAAAGCAAAATAGAGGAGAGCCATAAGGGTCCTGGGGAGTGAGGCAACACAATAAAACCCAACCTAACAAAATAAAACAAGACTCAAACAAGGGGTGAGAGGTGTGGGAAGCGGGGGATGGGGAGGGGGCGTGTCCGCAGTCGAGCATCCTTCAAGGTCGAGGGTGGTCCAGGGAACTAGGGTCAGACTCCCGGAATAAGTGAGATGCCCATGTATTGAGCCCAAGGCTCCCACGTAGCCTCGAACTGAGCCGTGGAATCTAATAGAATGCCGGTAAGTTTCTCTTGCACCATTATCCAAGAATTTTTTTTAACGGCGGCTGCAAAGGAAACTTTAGGGAGTTTCCAAGCCTTGGCTATTGTCATTTTGGCGCCCAGGAATATAAAATGAATTAGTTTACGAGTATGTTTCGGGATCCCAGGGAGATTAGCATTGAGTAGTGCAACGGCAGGGCTTCTCGGGAGAATATGGTTAGTGATATTCTTTATTAAGGCTAGGATTCTTTTCCAGAAAGGCCTAATTCTGGGGCATTCCCACCAGATGTGGGCCATGGTCCCCATCAGGTGGCATCCCCGGAAGCAGCTG
The DNA here is from genome assembly GCF_037356315.1 of Lithobates pipiens. Taxonomy (NCBI): domain Eukaryota; kingdom Metazoa; phylum Chordata; class Amphibia; order Anura; family Ranidae; genus Lithobates; species Lithobates pipiens. The sequence continues at coordinate 213,144,850 of NW_027507784.1, forward strand.
GGGTCAGCTGAGGGGAACATCAGGGAGAGTCTCGAGGGGGTTAGGTACCATCTGGTGAGGACCTTGACATTGGCTTCAATTAGTGAGACATTTCTAATGCCTTTAAAGGCTCTGGAGAAGGAGGCCTGCCACTGCTCTACCGTCATGCTAAGTGCCAGTTCAGTCTCCCAAGCGGTCATGTAAGAGGATCTATTAGGTTGATGAGCAAGGGCCTTGTATACCACTGAGACTACCCCTCTCTGTTCCGTGGCTTGTCCGCACCATGATTCGTACGGAGTGCAGCCTGAGGAGGCCTGCTTACCCGTCCAAAGCTGTAAAAGGAAATGGCGGATTTGGTAGAACCTAAAGCGTTCTGAAGGAGGCATCTCTAGTTGGTTCACACAATGTCCCAGGGTAATAGGGCCCGAGCGTCCAGAAAGTGCCCTATTCGATATAGACCCTTATCCAACCACCATCTAAAAGCCGTGGGCTCCTGGCCCGGTGGGAAGTCTGGGTTGTTGAATAATTGAGCTAATGGTTTTAGGTGCGAGATGAGGTGGGGGGATTTTTTCAACCTGTCCCATAGATGGAGCGATTGTGAAAGAATCGGGGATAGGATGGGGGGCCTGAGCCTTGGGGGGGACCAGAGGAGAGATTCAATGGTGTAATCCGGGGCTGCTTGATTCTCCAGGGAAACCCAGTCTGGTTTTTCAGAGCTATTGTAAATTATTGAGAGCTGTGCTATTCTGGCTGCCTGAAAATACCAGAGCAGTCTCGGCAACCCCAAACCTCCCTGTGATTTGTGGGTGTACAAGGTCTGCTGGGGGATCCTATGGCCTCTCCCTCCCCAAATAAATTTGTTTATTTTAGCTTGGAAAGACCTTAGGTGATCCAGTTTGATATTGATGGGTATAGCCCTGAAGAGGTATAACAATCTCGGGAGCAAAGTCATTTTGATGGAGTGTATCCTACCCAACCATGATAACTCTCCCTTCTCCCATTGTCCCAGATCCTCCTCGAGTTTTCGATAAATGGGGGGGAAGTTAGCGTCGTACAGCTGTTCCACCTTGGCAGTTAGGTTGATGCCCAGGTATTCTATAGAGGAGTCGCTCCATTTAAATTTGAACGAGCTCTGTAGTGCTAATTTAGTTTCATGTCTGAGAGAGATATTCAGGGCATGTGATTTAGTGTAATTAACCGTGAGACCCGAGACGACTGAGAAATCTTGAAGGAGTTTACATAGATTGGGGAGGGAGACTGTCGGCGAAGTAAGGAAAAGAAGTAAGTCATCGGCAAAGAGGCCGCATTTGTGTACCCGTGTTCCCGTCCGTGACGCCTTGTATGTCAGGGTTTGAGCGGATTGCAATGGCCAGGGTCTCGATCGCCATTGCGAAGATTAGGGGGGATAGCGGGCAGCCCTGCCGGGTGCCCCTCGCTATTATTAGTGGTTCCGAGTGCTGGCCCTGTATGTGAATCAAGGTTGTAGGATTAGAGTACAGCGAGCCCAGGATTCCTTTAAAGCGGGGACCAAATCCCCATTTGTCTAGAAGGAAGAAAATGTACTTCCAGTCTATGGCATCAAAGGCCTTGTGTAGATCTAGGGATAGGAGCATCCCTTCCTGAGCTTGTTTACCGTTCCAGCCAGATTGGAGGAGGGAGACAATGTCAACCGCTCTTCTAATTTGGTCAGGTCCCTGTCTGCCCGGTATGAAGCCTACTTGGTCTTTGTGGATATAATATTTAATAAAGGAAGAGAGGCGATTAGCTAAAATTTTGGTTAGAATTTTGAGGTCGTTATTGATGAGGGAGATGGGCCGATAATTTTCCACTTCTTCGTGATTTTTGTTGGGTTTGGGAATTACCGTGATGAAGGCAGTGTTGAGGTGTGGGTCTAAGGGGGATCCCTCCGTTTTGGAGTTAAAAAATTTTGCCATGTGCGGTGCTAAGATATCCCCAAAGGTCCTATAGTAAGGTGTAGATAGTCCGTCAGGGCCAGGGGCTGAACCAGGTTTCAAGGCCTTAATGACTGCCAAAACTTCTTCCTCCGAGAAGGAATCTTCCATAATGTCTTTATGTGCTGTGGTCAGGGACGGCAGTCTGAGGCCTTGAAAGAAGGCAGACATAGCTGGGGCCTTCTCTGTGGCGTCTTGGCTATATAGTTTGGCGTAATAATCTTGAAAAGCCCTCAAGATCTTAGTCGGGTTGGAGGTTGGGGGTTGGCCGTTCAGTCTTAGTTTGGGGAATGCAAACGATTTGGATTTAGGGGTGAGTTTACGTGCAAGCATAGTTCCTATTTTATCTTTATGCATGTAGTATTTGGCCCCACTCCATCTAATGTGTTTCTCTGCTGATGCGGTGAGTTTTAAGTTAAGTTCTAATCTGGTGTTATCTAGTTGGTCTGCTGAGGCCTTTGAAGGGTGTTGCTTATGCACCCTTTTAAGATCCGCAAACTTGGATTCTAGGTCACGGATTTCTAACAGTCGTTCTTTTTTGAGGCGGGAGGAGAGCTTAATCAGTTCTCCTCTGATAGTAACTTTATGAGCTGCCCAAATAATTTCTGGGGAGATGCCTTCCGTTGCGTTGGTGGAAAAGTAGTCCTTGATAGAGTCGGCTATACATTTGGCATGAATGGGGTTACTAAGGATAGACTCGTTTAGACGCCAGTGTGTTCCTCCATTGTTGGTGAAGACATTGCGGATGGACAGAAGGACCAGCGAGTGGTCCGACCATGAGGAATCTATAATGGATGCTTTTAGGGCTAAAGGAACTAGCGTCGGGGGAATCAGGATGTGATCGATCCTGGCATATGACTGATGCGGGGACGAATAGTGTGTGTAGTCCTTACTCTTAGGGTTTAATTCCCTCCAGATATCCACTAGACTTTTAGAGTGGAGGAATTTTGCAATTTTACTGCTCATTTTTGAGGGTCTAATCGCTTGATCTTTAGAGGGTTTAGTCTTGTCAAGTCCCTGGTCGAATGCTACGTTGGAGTCCCCACCCATAATGATTTTGCCTTCCAGCATCGGACCCAATGTCGAGTAGAGAGATTTGAAGAATTTGGCTTGACCCTTATTGGGAGCATAATATGAGACTATGGAATAGAGTATTCCTTCAAACGTTCCCTTCACTAGGATGAATCTACCCTCTGGGTCCCTATATTCCGAAATATGTGTATAGTTGCAGTGTCTAGAGAAGAGGATCGCAACCCCCTTGGTTTTTGTAGGGGCATTTGCCAGGAAAAACGTGGGGTAGGAGGAATGGATAAAATTAGGTCTATATCGAACAGGGAAGTGCGTTTCCTGCAGCAGAACGACATCAATTTTAAGGGCTCTATACCGTTTGAAGGCTATTCTCCTCTTCCTGGGGGAATTTAGACCTTGGACATTGTGTGAGACCAGTCTCAGATCCCTGTTAATAGTGGGAGTGTTAGCCATTAGGACAGAGAGGGGAGATGATCAACCAAATACATCCACTTACCCTTTGGGTGGCGACACTCCGGACCGAAGCCTCCAGACTGATGCCGAAATCAAGGATGGCCCCGGAACCAATCGCTCTATTCGTCTGCGGACACGCTTGGGGGAAGAGAAGGAGAGAACATGAGGGGGGGGAGGGAAGGGAGACAAAAAACATAGAAACATGTCTTCTACGAAGACTGGTGTAGGGTCGGTGCGAGAGAACCCACCGACCCCCAACAAGAATATTTTGGGCGATCCCGAGGATCGTCCACAGGCCCATGCCAAAGAGGTGTAAACTACCTCTATGAGATGGGTGAGAGCACATTGGGCCCACCCCGGACCCTAACTTAAAACTATATGAAACAGTATAAAACTTAATAACTGAACGCTATAATATTAAGAGCAGCAATATCCTGCCAACTGTTGGACCCCGGATGCTTCTGGAGAGCAACTGTCGAGTGGGGAGAAGACCCAACCGGGCCCGGCTAGGTCCAAACCCAAGGTTCAGAAATCTGAGGCTATGGCGAGGAGACAGTGAAATGAGGGGAAAAACTACTACCCTCCCCCGAGCTATTGGTCCTAATAAACCATATCCACCTCCCGCCCCCAGGCCAACAAACTAAGGATCAACGGGAATCCGAGGAGGGGGAGGGGGAGCCTGGGGATTTGTGGACCTATCAACCTAGAAATACCATGTAGACTTAAGAACATCAAAGGCCCAATAATGAAAAGAGGGTCTGCTCGGGCCTAGGGGGGCAGGTCAAAGGTAGGCCTGGACCCAGAGGCGGGCAGAGGGACTCTTCCCAAACAACCCAGTGGCCACCAGGAAGGTGTGTCCAGAGCCTAGATGAAATCATACCGCTGTGGGGGTATAGGGGGACGAACCCGCTTAACTGCCTAGAGGCCATCCCCATAAGAGAAATTATAAAAAAAACTGAGTGAAAAAAAAATCTAAAATGAACAAGGAGGAAAAAGTCAATGCAACCGTGAGGTTGGAGGTTATCCCTCCATCCATCGAGTGGGCTATTGCCCGAGGAAGTCCACTCGAGGTTGGGAAAAGTAACGAAGAGGTCGGTTTCTCAGTAGACATCTATCAGGGGGGGCCTCCGTCCTTGCTCTTCTTGGTGCGGCCGTTAAGCCAGAGTGGGGATACTGGGCTGGACGGGGGGGGGTCTCTTGGCTGACCCGGCCGAAGAAGAAGAAAAGTCCATGGGGAGCTCCTGGGAAATCAGCTTCAAGTGTAAGAAGAGTTTTTCTCCATCCGTCATATTGGAAAAGGAGTAAGATTTGCCGTTGAGGGAGAACTTCGCTGCAAACGGGAAAGTCCATCGGTATTTAATGTCTTGCTGGTTGAGCACCAGCAGGAGTGGTTTGAGTGCCCTTCTCTTTTGTATGGTGGAGGGAGCCAGGTCTGCGAAAATCTGTATACGATGACCCTGAAATTGGAGGTCTGATTGCGATCTGGATTGGCGCATCACTTCTTCTTTAGTAGTATAGTAATGGGGTTTCACAATAATATCCCTGGGGGAGCCATCCTTTCTGGGGGGCCCTAAGGACCGGTGCGCCCTGTCTAGGTCCAGACGTTGCGGCGGAATTTGTGGGGCCAATTGGGAAATGATGTCCCGTACCGTAAGGGGGATGTCAGAAATGGACTCCGGCAGGCCACGGATTCGGAAGTTGTATCTCCTGGACCTATTCTCAAGGTCATCGATTCTTGCAATGGCAACGTCAAGTTGATCCTGGATAGTTTTAATATGGGCTTCATTTTGGTTGGTCCTGGAGACCGTAGTGTCCATTTTGTTTTCTATGGCCTCAATTCTGGATCCCAGATTGGCAAAGTCAGATTTAATGTTATTTGTAATCTGAGTAGCAGTATTAGCTAGCCCCCTGTCAAGTAATTCTGAGAATTTGGAGAACAGATTCGCTTGGAGAGTGGAAATGTCTGTCAGGGAGAAGTTCGGGGGTGCAGGTCCCTGTGGCTGCAGTGTGGCTGGGCTCTCCGGGGAAAGAGGGAATTCCTCCATGTGGTGGCCTATGAGAGATTCGGTTGAAGCAGGTGGCGGAACCTGTGGCGAGCAGGGATCGTCGGGTGGTTTATGTCTGCGTTGGGAGCCGCTCTGTGCCACCTGAGAGTAGGACAGTGTGGCCGGGGTCAGCACTTGCCTGTGTTCTGGCGGTTTGTCCGTGTAGGCCGCAAGTGTCTGTGTAGCTGAGGTGGCGGCGGCCATCTTGGTACACCCTTTCCCCACTGAACAGTTGAAGTGCGGCCCGAGATCTCGTCTTGCGGGGGGGCCAGGCATCCGCTATTGTGCTCCGACCTTTCCCACGTTCGGGGGAGTATCTGGGGGGAAGCTCCGTGCGCTGAGTGCGGCGTTAGGTGGATCGGCGGTCCGGGGTGGTGCGGAGCTCGTGGCTCAGGCGGCCATGTCGGAGCTCTCGCGCATGCGCCGCCTTTTTTTTTTTTATTATTATTTTATTTATTTATTTATTTACATTTTTTTTTTTTTCGTGTTGATGTTCTCATTGACGAGATTGCAATATGCGACCACGTAAGCGCCGCCCACAATGGCCCCGTTGTTTTCTACTCGGGATCTATGGGTTGGCGCTACGTCATAGGGGACTGTGGGTATCCCCAGTCTCCCGTGATGTTTCCCCTCGAGGTACCCGAGTCGGGGAGTGTTGTGTATGGTGCTCCTCTTCTATCCGGCATGTGTGTTTGGATACTGGGCGGAACGATCGATCCGCCCACACCCACTACATGCGTCGGGTGCGAGGACATCGCACTTCCGGTCTGCGATGTTTTGGGTGACCGTGGTTACCAGAGGAGGCGTGGTCGGGTGGATGAACGTCATTTCCGCCTAGTGCCTAGTTCCGCCTATATTTATAATCCCTTTCTTTCTTTTAATTTTGATTTTTAACTATAGTAATTTTATTTTTTTCTAAATAATAAATAATATTTTTGAATATATTGGTTGTTTTTACAACTCTTTCTCCTGCCTAAAAAGTCCAATTGAACCTACACTTTTCTTTGAGGTCTTTTGTGTGAAGGTTCCTCCATTTTTTTTTTTTCCTTTAAAGTTCTCATACTCTGTTTGATGGACATGAGGCACTTGGCAGCAGAAGCGGAGCATGCGGGAACGTCAAAAACCCTTTTAAAGGAGGCCACAAACTCAGGGTAACTCAAGACAACAGGTTTTTGCGTCTCCCATAGAGGGTTAGCCCAGGCCAAGGCTCTCTCAGAAAGAAAAGATATCACAAAACCTACTTTGCTTCTGTCTGTAGGAAACGCCTGGGGCAACATTTCGAAGTATATCTCAACCTGATTGAGAAACCCTCTGCATTGAACTGGATCACCCCCAAATCACTGGGGAAGCGGAGCAGAACCAGACATGCCTCTTATAGAGGTACTACTCGAGGCAGGTGCCTGCACAGAGACTGACGCAGCAGCAGGGATGGCCTGCGACTCAGGTTGTACCGGAGCAGCCACCGTGGGGGATTCCAGGTGAGCCGTGCGATTCAGGAGCGTTTGTAACACCAAGGCAAACTGATCCATGCGGTGATCTTGCTCATCCAATCTGGAAAATATATTACCAACAAGTGGATTGACTGTATCTTCTAAATTCATGGCCTTTGCGTACTGTCAGAAACCATGAATCAGACTGAGACAGAAGTACAATTAAATCACACTTGTTTATTAATAAAAATTAAAAGGTAAATAGAAAAAGCGTAGTCAAACATAGCCAGATTCCAGTAGCCAGATTGGGTAGTCAGCAAGCCAGCCTAGAAACAAACAGCAGGAGATGGTTCCTTGTGATGTGACCAATGCGAAGGCAAGGAGAAGTGAACTTGAAGGCTTTAAATAGGCAGGTCAGACGAGCATCATCGGGAACAGCTGGTAACTGTGGAGAGAGAAGACAGCTGGCAATTAGCACTAACAGTTTGGCCAGTAAACCAACTGGCCCTACATACAAACACAATCAAGTGAAAGCAACTTACATTAATTTGTGCCACGTGGCACCTGCTCCTCCTTCTGGTGCTTCTGCTCCCTGTCCTCTACAGAAGAGATGAGACATTTTTACAATAAATCAAGATAGAGAGAGATATAGATCAAAACACACCAGGCTGATCAAATAGTGCTTACCGTTGACAATTTGTAGGGGCTGCTGGCAGGGTTCCCCAGCTGGCAGCATTTTGAGGCAGGCAGTCCTGCTCCCCCCTGGGGAAATCGTCAATATGACTACCGGCTGTCTTCGACCGGCTGTGGCTAGGACAAGAGAAAAAGAAAAAGATCTACAACTGGCACACGCAGAGTAATCAACACATACTAGAGCTGCACAATTCTGGGAAAAATGAGAATCATGACTCTTTTGCTTAGAATGAAGATTACGATTCTCTCACCATTCTCAAAAAAACTGTTTTATTTGAAAAATGTACAATCTCTACAACATTAGGTTATCAAACCAAATGGCAATAAAATAAGCCATACAGAAAAGGGAGATCATCACTATAACAATGGATAACACATGAATGTGATTGTGCATGTAGTGGCCACATCCCTGGATTGTATAGAACATACAAAGGACTGTTCCCCCTTGGGTGGGACTTTTAAGGCCACAAACACTGAAGTGCATTATAAATTTGATTTATTTTACATAAAGATAGATCACATAATGATCAATGGTTAACCACTTTCAGACCGGACCATTTTGCTGGTAAATGACCAGAGGTCTTTTTACACTTTGGCACTGCGCTGCTTTAACTGGTAATTGCGCGGTCATGCAATGTTGTACCCAAACAAAATTTGCGTCCTTTTCTTCCCACAAATAGAGCTTTCTTTTGATGGTATTTGATTGCCTCTGCGATTTTTATTTTTTGCGATATAAACGTAAAAAGACCGCAAATTTTGAAAAAAAATGATATTTTCTACTTTTTGTTATTAGAAAAATCCAATAAACTCAATTTTAGTCATACATTTAGGCCAAAATGTATTCAGCCACATGTCTTTGGTAAAAAAAAAAGTCAATAATTGTATATTTATTGGTTTGCGCAAAAGTTGTCACATCTACAAACTAAGGTACGTTTTCTGGAATTTACGCAGCTTTTAGTTTACGACTGCCTATCTCATTTCTTGAGGTGCTAAAATGACAGGGCAGTACAAAACCCCCCCAAATGACCCCATTTTGGAAAGTAGACCCCCTAAGGAAATTGATAAGAGGCATGTTGAGCCCATTGAATATTTTATTTTTTTGCCTCAAGCGATTGAATAATGACAAAAAAAAATTTTTTTTTTTTTTTTTACACAAAGTTGTCACTAAATGATATATTGCTCACACATGCTATGGGCGTATGTGAAATGACACCCCAAAATAAATTCTGCTGCTTCTCCTGAGTACGGGGATACCACATATGTGGGACTTTTTGGGAGCCTAGCCGCGTACAGGGCCCCGAAAACCAAGCACCGCCTTCAGGCTTTCTAAGGGCGTAAATTTTTGATTTCACGCCTCACTACCTATTACAGTTTTGAAGGCCATAAAATGCCAAGATGGCACAAAACCCCCACAAATGACCCCATTTTAGAAAGTAGACACCCCAAGCTATTTGCTGAGAGGCATGTTGAGTCCATGGAATATTTTATATTTTGCCACAAGTTGCGGGAAAATTACAAACTTTTTTTTTTTTTTTTTTTTTTCACAAAGTTGTCACTAAATGATATATTGCTCATGCATGCCATGGGCATATGTGAAATGACACCCCAAAATAAATTCTGCTGCTTCTCCTGAGTACGGGGATACCACATATGTGGGACTTTTTGGGAGCCTAGCCGCGTACGGGGCCCCGAAAACCAAGCACCGCCTTCAGGCTTTCTAAGGGCGTAATTTTTTGAGTTCACTTCTCACTACCTATTACAGTTTTGAAGGCCATAAAATGCCAAGATGGCACAAAACCCCCACAAATGACCCCATTTTAGAAAGTAGACACCCCAAGCTATTTGCTGAGAGGCATGTTGAGTCCATGGAATATTTTATATTTTGCCACAAGTTGCGGGAAAATTACAAACTTTTTTTTTTTTTCACAAAGTTGTCACTAAATGATATATTGCTCACGCATGCCATGGGCATATGTGAAATGACACCCCAAAATAAATTCTGCTGCTTCTCCTGAGTACGGGGATACCACATATGTGGGACTTTTTGGGAGCCTAGCCGCGTACGGGGCCCCAAAAACCAAGCACCGCCTTCAGGCTTTCTAAGGGCGTTACAGTTTTGAAGGCCATAAAATGCCAAGATGGCACAAACCCCCCCCCCCCAAATGACCCCATTTTAGAAAGTAGACACCCCTAAATTTAGGGGTACACTAGTGAGACTAGGTAATAAATGGCGGGTGCCCTGAAACTATAAAAAAATAACTAACCAACCAGCGTCACCTGTAACAGTTATATGGTGATCACTGGTGAAAGGGTTAACTAGGGGGCAATCAGGGGGCTTTATGCGGTAGTATATGGGGGTCCCTGGCGCTATAAAAAGCTGCGGCGAACCTAAATACCTACCTGCCTAACTAGCGTCACCTGTGACACTAATACAGCGATCAGAAAAACGATCGCTTATTAGGCTGGGTTCACACTGGAGCGATGCGGGAACGCCACGAATGCGCGGCGGGTTCCCGCATCGCATGCCTCCCGGCGGCAGTTCACACTGCCCTATGCGAACTGCTGGGAGTGTCAGTGAAATGTTAATGACACCCCCAGATCAGTTCGCATATCGCAGTGCGATCTGCAAACTTGGATCGCATGGTGTGAACACCCATGCGATCCGATTCTGCTGCGGACCAAAAAAAGGGTCCCGTGCGAGTTTGCGGCGGGTGCGGCGGGTGCGACACGAATTCAGCCATACTATCTGTATAGCTGAACTTGAATCGCACAGAGATCGGATGTGATTTGCACTGCAGTGCGGTGCGAATCACATCCGTTCTCATAAACCGCTGCAATGTGAACCCAGCCTTAGTGACACTGGCGACGGGGGGTGATCACGGGGTTAAACCTTTATTGGGGGGGTTAGGGGGGTACCTTAGAACTAAAGGGGGCTAACCCTAACTGCCCTAACAGTTATTAGTCACAAATGACACCTGCCGGGTGATCAGGGGGTTAAACCTTTATTAGGTAATAAATGGCGGGTGCCCTGAAACTATAAAAAAATAACTAACCAACCAGCGTCACCTGTAACAGTTATATGGTGATCACTGGTGAAAGGGTTAACTAGGGGGCAATCAGGGGGCTTTATGCGGTAGTATATGGGGGTCCCTAGCGCTATAAAAAGCTGCGGCGAACCTAAATACCTACCTGCCTAACTAGCGTCACCTGTGACACTAATACGGCGATCAGAAAAATGATCGCTTATTAGGCTGGGTTCACACTGGAGCGATGCGGAAACGCCGCGAATCCGCGGCGGGTTCCCGCATCGCATGCCTCCCGGCGGCAGTTCACACTGCCCTATGCGAACTGCTGGGAGTGTCAGTGAAATGTTACTGACACCCCCAGATCAGTTCGCATATCGCAGTGCGATCTGCAAACTCGGATCGCATGGTGTGAACACCCATGCGATCCGATTCTGCTGCGGGCCAAAAAAAGGGTCCCGTGCGAATTTGCGGCGGGTGCGGCGGGTGTGGCGGGTGCGGCGGGTGCGGCGAATGGCTGAACTCGAATCGCACAGAGATCGGATGTGATTTGCACTGCAGTGCGGTGCGAATCACATTCGTTCTCATAAACCGCTGCAATGTGAACCCAGCCTTAGTGACACTGGCGACGGGGGGTGATCACGGGGTTAAACCTTTATTGGGGGGGTTAGGGGGGTACATTAGAACTAAAGGGGGCTAACCCTAACTGCCCTAACAGTTATTACAGTCACAAATGACACCAATGCAAAAAAAAAAAAAAAAAAAATGACATTGGTGTCACTGTGACTGGGGGGCAGGGGTAATTGGGGGGGTGATCGGGGGGTAAAGGGGGGGTGTGAGTGTGCCTGGCATGTTCTACTGTGTGTGGGATGTGTTGGTGCAACTCACTGATCCGCTCTCCTCCGTGTCGGAACGAAAAATACCGACACGGAGGAGAGAATACATCACTTCCTCTCCTGTGTTTACATTACAGGAGAGGAAGTGATGTCACCGGGGATTTCCATTCGTCGGGAGCGATCGCGAGGGGGTGGCCATGAATGAATGGCCGTCCCCTCGTCCGGGATCGCTCCCGAACGAAAACCGACCGCCGCAGGCACCGGGCGGGGGCCCGATCGGGCCCCCGACCCGCGGGAGGCAAAGGACGTACATGTATGTGCTTATGCCTGCCCGTGCCATTCTGCCGACGTACATCGGCGTGCGGCGGTCGGCAAGTGGTTAAAAAGCATAATTTGTTTTGCTTTGTTTGTCACATGTATTATACCACATCTAGTGGTTTATGCCTTTAACCATTGATCATTGTTGTGTGATCTATCTTTTTATATAAAAATAAATCAATTTCTAACGCACTTCAGTTTATTTGTGGCCTTAAAAATCCCACCCAAGGGGGATTGGGGAACAGTCCTTTGTTCTAAAATAACTTAAGCCATAATACTCTGTCTTCAATCAAGCACAATGTGAAATAAAGAAATTACAATTACTTCAAAAAACATTTAGGTAACGGATCATCTTCACTGTCAGTGTTGCCTAAGAACAGATAAGAGTGTAAATCCAAGGACAAGCATTCGGATTGTTGTTGCTGTGAGCCTGAGGCTAGATCTGGTGCCCCTTCACTTGCTGATTTGAAAAAGCTACCCAAGCTCGAGCCTTCTTTGCATGACATTGACCCCTATTAGGAGTTGTAAGGGGGCTTTCCTTAACTGTTGTTAGCTTTGACATCTCCTCTTTTAGTCTGTTCTGGACAGCAGTTTTGTTATCTTCATTAACGCAAGTCATCTTAAACCTGGGATCAAGGGTTGTGGCGAGAAGGTCTTGTGTTTTTTGGCCTTGATATTTTTCCTTCAGATACCCCATGATCTTTGATTTCATTGTGCAAATAAGATCAGAGTTATCTTCCTTAACAGCCAAAAGAGAAGACTGAAATAGATGTAGAGCAGGTTTTACAGAAGAGACACTGACATACTGCTCTCCTGAAAGAGCATCTGTGAAGTCTGCCAGTGGGGTGAGAGTCTTGTCCACAGGCTCAAGGATCTCTAGGTCTTACCATGTGGCAAAAGGTGCCTAGCCTTGCAGTCAGAAGAGAGGACATGGGTGATGGCAGCTTGCTACTCAAGTATCCTCCTCACCATAGCCTGCCTAGATCCCCACCTTGTTGGGCACTCTGTCTTGAGCTTGTGGTCTGGTAAACAGAGTTGTTTTGTGCCTCAGAAAGCTCCCTCTTCCTCCTCCAACTATAGTTAAAACACCTGACAAGCTTTTTGCACAAACCCGTAGCATGCTCAATTCATGGGTCCTTCATTGCATTCTCTATTGTGAGATGGAGCCTATGGCAAAAACACTGGAATCGTGTCCAGTGATTTATGGATATGGCCTTTACAATGTTGCTTCCGTTGTCTGTAGTGATGCACACAAAATTCTTCTCCTCCAATTTCCAGTTGATGAGAGCATCCTTTAATCCCTGCACCAAAGCTTCGCCAGTGTGGTCCTCAGGGAAAAACCCAGCTTGTAGGCACCGACTTGTCATCTCAAAATCATCATTAATGAAATGGATTGTTAAACTCATGTATGGTTCCATTGCTCTGCTGGACCATAAATCTGAAGTTGCTGCAAAATTAAGTACATCTCTCAATTCCGTTGCAACTGTTTCACGACATTTGACGTACAGACCAGGGATTGCAACGCGTGAAAAATAAGTAGGAGAGGGCACTTGAAAGAGCTTATCAAGGGTTTGAATTCGTTTTTTAAACCGCTCAGCAGTGGTCACAGGAGCCATGCCTTTAGCCAGGTGAAATGTGATTGCTTCTGTTATTTCTTTGCGCCTGAGAGAGTTTTTTGGGTACGGTGTTGCATTAAATAATGTTCCTTTAATTTACGTTTTGCAGGTACTTTGTGATTGAGCAGTATTCTTTTTCCCTAGTGTCTCATATTGTTGTATGTGATTATGTTTCAGGTGATTAAACAGATTGGTGGTGTTACCCTTTGGTGCACAAACAATGGCTAAACATTGCTTGCAGTAGATGGTTTGCTGAGAGTCATCATCTGGTTTGAATCTGAAATAAGCCCACACTTGGGAATACTATGACCAGGCACTTCAGGCAGGCACCAGTGATTGTGCTGATACAGAAGACCCCATCTGGGCTAAAGAGTCTTATGTGTATATATTCTCCAATTGCTAAGGTGCTGCTGCAGCTCTCTCTCTTTCCGTTATATTCAACTGGGTGTGGTGTGGTGGACTGAAGCAGACAGATGTTGACATGTTGTATGTACCTAGATAAAACAAACCCGAGAGCGCACACAGTGTTTTGTTGTTTTTTAAGTCACACAACCTGGTGTTGTCATGGCTGGGCCCCAAACCGCTTGCAGATGACAGGTGGAAAGGCTAGGCTATTAACCACTTGCTTACTGGGCACTTAAACACCCTTCCTGCCCAGACCAATTTCCAGCTTTCGGTGCTCACACACTTTGAATGACAATTACTCAGTCATGCAACACTGTACCCAAATGATTTTTTTGTCCTTTTTTTCCCACAAATAGAGCTTTCTTTTGGTGGTATTTGATCACCTCTGGGGTTTTTATTTTTTGCGCTATAAATGAAAAAAGACCGAAAATTTTGAAAAAAAAAACATATTTCTTTGTTTCTGTGACAGAATTGTGCAAATTATAAATTTTTCTTCATAAATTTTGGCCACAATTTATATTGCTACATATCTTTGGTAAAAATAACCCAAATTAGTGGATATTATTTGGTCTTTGTGAAAGTTAGAGAGTCTACAAGCTGTGGTGCGAATCGCACAAAATTGATCACATCTGATATACTGGTGGCCTATCTCGCTTCTTGTGACCCGAACAAGTCAGGAAAGTACAAATACCCCCCAAATTACCCCTTTTTGGAAAGTAGACATTCCAAGGTATTTAGTAAGAGGCATAGTGAGCTTTTTGATGTTGTCATTTTTTTCCCACAATTCTTTGCAAAATTAAGATTTTTCATTTTTTTTTCTCCACAAAATTGTCATTGTAATAGGTTATTTCTCTCATGTGGCATGTGTATACCACAAATGACACCCCCCAAATAATTCTGCTACTCCTCCTGAGTATTACAATACCACATGTGTGGGACTTTTTCACAGCCTGGCCACATAGAGAGGCCCAACATGCAGGTAGCGCCATCATGTGTTCTAGGAACATAAATTACACATCTAACTTGTTGACTATTTATTACACTTTTGAAGCACCAGGACAATGACACGTGACACTGATGACAGATGGCACTGATACATGGCAATGATGACACTTATACGTGACACTGATGACACGTGGCACTGATGACAGATGGCACTAATATGTGGCACTGATGACAGATGGCACTAATATGTGGCACTGATGACACGTGGCACTTATACGTGGCACTGATGACACGTGGCACTAATACGTGGCACTGAAGACACGTGGCACTAATACGTGGCACTGATGACAGATGGCACTAATATGTGGCACTAATACGTGCCACCGATGACAGATGGCACTAATATGTGGCACTAATACGTGCCACCGATGACAGATGGCACTAATACATGGCACCGATGACGCGTGACACTGATGACAGATGGCACTGATAAGTGGCATTGATGACACGTGACACTGACAACAGATGGCACATGACACTGACAGGTGGCACTGATGACAAATGGCACTGATACGTGGCACTGATGACAGATGGCACTAATACGTGGCACTGATGACAGATGGCACTATGTGGCACTGATGACACGTGGCACTGATGACAGATGGCACTTATACGTGGCACTGATGGCAGATGGCACTGGGGACAAATGGCACAGACAACAGGTGGCACTGGGGGCAGGTGGCACTGGGGGCAGGTGGCACTGGGGTGGATGGCACTGGGGGCAGGTAGCACTGGGGGCAGGTAGCACTGGGGCGGGTGGCACTGGGGCGGATGGCACTGCTGGGGGAGGATGGCACTGCTGGGGGAGGATGGCACTTTTTTTTTTTACTTTTTTTTTTTTAACTCGAGGCAGAATGGCTGCCGCTGCAGCTGTTCATCTCTCCCCTCTCACACTGTCTGTGTGAGGAGGGAGAGCGGCGCTGAGAGATGATCTCATATGTTTACATATGAGATCATCTCCCATTGGACACGCCGATCACGCTGTAAACGGCCGCTGTGATTGGCCGTTTACAGCGATCTGTGTTTGCCTGCCCCGGGGGACACGGCGAACACAGAACTTCCGTGATGCGCGCCCGCAGCGGAGCGCATCGCGGAAGTAAACATTAGGACGTCCAGGGACGGCCACCCGGACGAACGCGCCTGCTCTAGGGCCGTCATTCGGCTATAGGGCGGGCGCGAGGTGGTTAAAGAGGGGCATGTGAGGAGTGGACTTAAAATACTGGCAACCACTGTTCCTTAATATATTATGAATATTACCACAGTCTGAGTCAGCTACCCATATTATGAATATTACCACAGTCACAGTGACAGTCTGAGTCAGCTACCCATATTATAAATATTAGCACAGTCAGTCAGCTACCCCAGACTCTGGGTCGCACTAGCTGACTGTGGTAGTATTCATAATATGGGGTAGCTGACTCAGACTGTCACTGTGACTGTGGTAATATTTATAATATGGGGTAGCTGACTCAGACTGTCACTGTGTCTGTGCTGTGGTAATATTCATAATATGGGGTAGCTGACTCAGACTTGTAATATTCATAATAAGGGACAGTGGTCCTCTCCTCGCTCGGCTCAATCACTCACAGGCTCACATGCCCCACTTTAATAGCCATGACTATCATCTGCTGTAAGCCAGGCCCGGGCCTGGGGGAAGCTGGCTCACTGTGGTCACGCCGTGTGGTGTTCATAATAGGTGTTCATAATACATGTATGTAATATATATGTTGACGTTCTTCTAAGTATCAGTTAGTGGTGGAAGGAAGGAAGGAGCTCACTCACGTGTTGGAATTGGAAATCCGATCCGCGGCATGCACACACAGTGCGCACTCACTGCTGTGCTGTGTTCGTTTCCTGGCCACAGTGTACCGCCCACACCCAGGCATCATGACTTCCAGCGGTGCGTCGCATCACGCTCTCCGATGACTGACATCAGTTCCGGTTGCTGACGTCAGTGTTACACACTGGTTACATGGAACTGGCGGGAATATCAATATACAAAAATTGCCAGTCAACCAACCTGGAGATCACGGGGGGGAGGGGGGGTGAATCGAGATCATGACCTTATTTTGATTAATCATGCAGCTCTAACACATACCTTACTTAAAATCACCACCCCAAAAATCACCTGCAAAGCTTCTATACCACACTTCCTCAGGTAGATCATTTGCAAACACCTTTTGAGTGTATTGACTTACCAGTGATTTTATGAACGACAGTGCGCCTCTTCAGATCTGACGCACCTGCAGCACTGTTGGTCGGTGTTGGAATCGCTGCCACAGCCGGTGTCGGACATGCCAGATGATTCCCCTCTTCATGCTATTGGGCTGCCTGCCATCATAGTCCTTTTTCAACAGTATCTGTGGGGGGAACAAGAAGGGAAGCAATTATAAATTGAACACAAGACATGAAATCCAACATGTCAAACAACACAAAACCATGAACACAATCTTGTTCTTGTTCTCTCTACATACATACACATATACACTGTGTATATATGTGTATATAGATATAGATATAGATATAGATGTAGATGTAGATATCTATCTATATATTACACATACAGTACATATGTCATTACACACACAGTGGAGCAAAAAAGGCTACACACACCTAGGAAAATGTGAGCTTTCCAGGATGTCCAAACATGAAATTGGGGCTTATTTACTAAAGGCCAAGTCACTATAGACTATTGGACAGTGTAACCTTGAATTACAAGTTAATCTGTTGCAGGAGAATGCTTGTAATCCAAAACACTCACCTATCAAAGAAAGTTTCCCCATAGAAGTCAATGGAACCGAAGATAATTAGTTTCACATAGACTTAGATTGCATGCAATACCACATGTGGCCAGAGGCGGGGGGCTCCAGAGAGACTTGAAAATACATTGAAAGGCTCAGGAACGCAGGGAGTTATTTACTAAAGGAAAATCCACTTTGCACTAAAAGTGCAAAGTGCACTTGAAATTGCACTGCAAGTGCACTTGGAAGTGCATTCGCTGTAAATCTGAGGGGTCTGAAATGAGGGGAAGCTCTGCTCTTTATATCATCCAAACATATGCATGCCAAAATGCTGTTTTTTATTTTCCTTGCATGTCCCCCTCGCAGTGTTGCCAAATGTCAGTATTTTTACTGGCAGCCAGTAAACAAATGCCACTTTTATCCTGCCAGTAAATGCCAGTGACAGGAAAAGGTTTACAATTAAAAATATGGCTATGAGGTTCAGCTTGAAACTTTGCATGCACAGTTCTGGTCTGGAACCAACCGAGTTCATGTTACAGTGTGTTTTGGGTGTGTCTGGCAGAGGTGGTGCCTGAGAGTGTCATGTGATGTCATGGTGCAAAGGAGCAAAGTGCAGTGGCCAGAGCCTTGTGTGTGGGTCTGCAGGAGGGGAGCAAGGCAATCTGGGACTGTCAGTGCCCTTAGGACTGAAGAGACCACCTGGCATGGAGAGAGACAGTCACTGTGACTCTGGAGGGGACATGTCGTGTCATCATCATGTGTGCTGCTGCACACTTCTGTTAGTGTCATTGTGAGAGTCAGTTTTATAAGTGTGTGCCGCACATTTTATTTTCTTGCCTTCCCGAGGCCTGTCTCCAGGGCTGGACTGGGACAAAAATGTGGCCCTGGACTTCCATCCAGACCGGCCCAGGCAACAGCACAACAGGGTACAGGGCACAACACATCAGGGCACGTTATGGTACAGTACATCATGGCACAGGACATCGGGGCACATCCCGGCACATCAGGGCACGGGGCAAATCCGGGCACAAGGCACATCAGGTCACGGGCACATCAGGGCATAGGATATCAGGGCACAGGGCATATCAGGTCATGGGGCCCATCAGGGCATAGGACATCGGGGCACATCAGGGCATAGGGCACATAGCACATCAGGGCACATGGCACATCAGGACATAGGGCACATAGCACATCAGGGCATGGGGCACATTAGGGCACAGGGCATGGGGCACATCAGGGGATCTTACTAACCAGCATGCAGAGTAGCGCAGGAAGCATCTGTCTGTAGTAAGTTTTCACTCATGTCACACAGCGATGCTCGCTCCCCGGTGACCCCTCCTCTCTTCTCGTCTATCCCAGATGATGTTACAAGCCAATGGGGATAGATGAGAAGAGAGGAGGAGCCGCCGGGGAGCAAGCAGCGCTGTGTGACATGAGTGAAAACTTACTACAGACAGAAAGATGCTTCCTGCGCTACTCTGCATGCATCTCGATCTACCCGTCATGTGCCAGCTGTCGGCGGTTGACAGGTAGATTGGAATCTCCCGGTAGTCCCAATGCCCAGTCCATCCCTGCCTGTCTCTAAGAATTCTGTTTTTAGTCTTAATATCTACCTTAAACACCTGTTCACAGTGGTGCGTCTTTAAAATTGTGCTACTTCGGCACGATTTCAAAGTGCAATTTGCACTACTGATTTCCCTGCAGTCTATGCAAGTCGCGATAAAATCAGCAAAATGTAGCGCAGGAACCTTTTTCAAAGCCGTTGCTATATGAGCTGTAGCAATTTGAGCGGTTCCATTGCTGACAATGACTTGTTATGCGATTTGTAACTCTCAAATGACATGAGAAATCACACCAGTGTGAATGGGGGCAAAATCACATTGATAGTTGCATATTGTACTTATTTGTAGCCTAAATACAGAAATTTGCTTAGAAAATACAATTTTTTTTAATTTGGGTAAGGTCGGTAAAAACTTGGCTGTGAAAACAGTCCACCAAGACTAAAAGTCCCAGAGTGTATTCTAGCGCTGCACTTTTTAGATATTTTGAAACTTGGTTTGTTTGTGTGCCAGCGGCTTGGCTGTGTTTATTCGCAGATGTTTCACAGGTGTTTTATTTAAGTTTTTTTCTTGTATTCATTTTTGTCAGGTAGCGCAGTGTTTTCCCCCTTATTTAGCATTAAAAACTTGGCTGTGCCAGTAAATTTTGTTATAACTAAATATATAAATTATAAATAACCCCCTAACATACATATATATCTTGGTGGGTGGGTATCTATCTATATTAGATATATATATATATATATATATATATATATATATATATATATATATTGTGATATTGGGGTGTTTAGCTCCAGTGGTTAGATGCATTTTTCAGTCCACATCAGGCAGGCGTTTATAGTTAAGGGCCTGGTAGCCCACGTTTATTAAAAGGAAAAACAAAATAATAGTCCATCCAGGAATCCCACGCAGGGGTCCAAGCTTAAATTAAATACACACAATCCAAATGAAAATGCTAGCCCACCTGGCTACTCTTCAGCAGTAGTGCTGCTATAGGTACTTGCCCCTCCAACGAACTGCTTGGACGCACACAGCTTCAAGCCCTTCAACACACAGCTTTGGGCTCCTTGGACGCACACAGCTTCAAGCCCTTCAACACACAGCTTTGAACGCCTTGGACATGCACAGCTTCAAACAGCAGCAAGCTGCTCACACACCACCATCCTCCCCACTCTACTCCCAACAGCCCTTCATTATATGGGCTTTGTGCAGCTGGGCACACACCCTGCTCGTTATCATCAAGACCCGGACACAGAGGTTGGAGATCCCTTTTTCCTCCAATTTCATAGGGACAGAGCCTCGCTCTGTCACATATCCCCCCCCCTTTGTTTCGATCCGGAGGGAGGAACACCAGCACCCATCATCATGGTTGGGACACCTCTGTGCTGGCTGTCAGCCACGTAGGCCCAACCCTTTTTCTGGGTGCGCTTCCAGGAACATTCCCCCCTGGATCTTAACAGGTCCCTATATTGTCCTATACTCAGCCTTCCTCTTTTGGGGTCCCTGGGCTTATTCACTTTTCTTGGGGGAACTCTGCCTTCCTTGAGCCCTCCTTTCAACTTACAAATACCCATTTTAGCCTTTAACATTGGTATTTTAGGTTCAAAACAGTTTCTCCTGGGTTTACCAACTCATTTGCCTTTACCCTTGACCACCAACTCCCCAGAGCTTAACATCTGTGTATCATGCTCATTTTCCAAGAAATTATTCATGTTCATATCAAGGCCATTATTTACACTAACATTCCGTAATACACCACCATTTCTCCAACTACCAATACCGTCAGTTCTTTCTTGCTCAGGATTTGTTAGGGCCAGGCCCAAGGAGGGACAACACACAGGTGAGCAGCTATCCCCTATGGTATCTTCACAAGGCTTCACTTCACTTGTTGTCCAAATCTCTGTGGGCAATTGTCCTAACAATTGACATTGAACAACGCATGACCTATTTTCACCAGTACCAATCTTTGCCAGCTCATACTTTTCCATGTCACAATTTTTGTTCCTCTCCATACTATATTTGAAAGCGTCTCCGGGTACCCAAACGTGTACCTTTCTGCAGGTGATAGACAGAATCTCTGCTTTTGCCGTGTCCATATCTGGCCCTTCCTTCTTATGAGGTCTAGCGGGTGACGCAGTATCCACACCATTTACTGTACCCTGCTCAGCCGCACCTCGGACTGCACTAGCAGACATGTCTATCACTGCACCAGGCGGAGAGACCTCTGATGTCTCCAGCAGCCCCCTAGAGCGCCTTCCGTACTGAACCGTATCCAGAAGCACTCTCACAGGGAACTGTGAGATCACTTTCCAGACTATTAAGCACCATACCACCCAGTTCCACTGGTGATTAATGTTACCCAGCACAGCTTGCATTACCTGGCTCCACCCTTTGGTACCATGCAGCATTACCACATCTGACTGTAACAGAGGCACCCAGGTGTACAAGGAATGTGCTTTCATCAGTTCAAGCAGTTCTACTAGCATATCTGTAAATTCTACACACTCCACATCAATATGCAAAACATTTTTGGGGACCTTTGCCTTATCAGAGACATAGAGGGGCTCATTCACTGCAGCGTGAGGGGCCACGACATTTAAGGTGGCCTCCATCTCACTGGAGGAATCCATTACAGCCTGATGCTCCCCTGGAACACTGTTAGATGCATGTCTCCCATTCATCCCCTCTAACTCACCAATAAGCCTCTGCAAGTCAAATTGTATTACCATGTCACCTTGACACTTGACATTTAGCGGCTGGGTTGTGAGCACCACATCTGCCATGCATGCGCCCTGATCTGGTCCTTCTGACTGGAGGGAAACATCCCTTGCAGTGACCAACGCACCCTCAACCATCGGTCGCTCTGCAATCTCCCTGTCTGGCATAGCAGTTGTTGTATTCACACCCCTGTCGCCCAACAAAGCCTTGTCTAACATGGCTAGCAATTGTTTGGCCCAACTATCCCAATCCATTGTGCTTCCATAATGAGGGCTCAGCAGTACCTCATCATCTGCATTAGGAGGCACCTGGGATTCTGCAGCACAATCAGTACCTTTGTCCGTTCTATATAAATCACATTTTGACAACATGCTTTTACTCTTTGCTAATGCTTCATCAAACAAGGCAGGATGCAATACACCATCACCACCTTGCTCCTGGGGTGCTAACACACTCAGCTGGGTACCTTCAGCTTTGGCCAGTGGACTTAACCCCTTACTAACCGGGTTACACATATGGTAAACAGACTGCTCACATAAACTATCACTGCATGGTATAGACCCAGTCTGTTCCACCAGAGCAAATTCAGTGCTGTCCTGGAAAATCTCTGGCTCAAACGCATGGAGGGCCCCTGAGACTTCCATGGACGACCCTGTGGATCTGCGTCTGGTTGCCAAGGGAGACATCACTCTTTCCTCATTACTTTTGAACAAATCAGAATAAGTACATTTATCATCGGCAATACCTTTACCATCAGCATTCATAGACATAGCAGTGTTATAAGCTTTAACAGGCTGTTTTTGGTCAGTACACTCAGCACCCCGTGTACCACTCAGCACACCACCCTTCCTCTCCAAAGGCATTATTTTGGCTATTAGGGTGGCTTCACAGTTGTCCTGGGAAACGACGTGCCTCACCACTTTGGGCTCCTGGTAGGTTTCCCTGGGCATCTTTGTAGCACCAGTCACTAGGGAACCTGGCACACAAACTGTATTGGTCACCCCTAGGTTACCACTTCCAGCACTCTGGTGGATTACACCAGGCACAAACAGAGTCCAGTCTTTTTGAGTTCTTAACCTTGCTGCAGGTTGAGCTTCAACCTGTGTCTCCCCACTACTCAGGGTAGCATACTGCAGCAAGTACATTTTTACACCTTCTGCCGATCTTCCAGCAGGATATACTCCCACTTCACTGGGATCAGTCCCACAAACTGCAACAGTCTTACCATAATCTGTAGCAGGTAACTCTGGCTTCATTTGAGTACGTTGTCTCTCCTTTATCACGCTTTTACTGGCCAACTCTCCCTGCTGGCCATGGAACAAAACTGCAGCAGCCACTTCTGACTCCTTAGCACCCCCTGCAAGCACAACAGGTACTTCCTCACTGTTGTCAGAGGGGACTGAAAACATGTTTGCACAAAAATCTGGGCTTGCGGACAAAGACTTCTGCCCAGTAACCACATCTCCAGGCATGTTCCATAACCTGGGACAAGAAAAAATTCCATGCCCCAGTTGACCACATTCCAGGCATGGTACATTTCTGCACATATCTTTAGGGGGACACCGCTCCACATCTCCACTGTAGCTCCTCCTTCCGGTTAACACCCCATCTCTTGTTGCTAAGGGAGATGGCACTCTTCCAGCTGTACTTTGACTCTCCCAAATGCAGTGATTTTGCACTCCTTGAAGCATTGTTGCTTTCACCTTGCCACAATCCTCTGCAGGCCATACTTTTCTCACGTGGTCGTCTGCAGCCTTCACATTACCGCGGTTGCTATGGGCAACCACATACTTATTGAACTTCTGATCAGCCTTTTGGGCACTCCTGGGACTCAAATCAGGCTTCCTAAGCATTGTTGCAGACCTTTGCCCGGCCGTGTCACCTTGTATTGGAGACTGAGACAAAGGGCACATGGAGACAATATGACCCCACTCTCTGCACCGCAAACAGCGCTCTTGTTTCAGAGCCTTAACAGGGCTTCCCCAATTGCATCCTCTTTCAAACTTAGGCTTCTGCACATTCATAGCTGGCCTGCTTGCACCAGCGTTGTCAGGGGCAACAATATGCACGTCTCCTTTAACTGGGGTTGGTGTAGCAAAAAACCGTCTGCAATACTCTCCAGCAGGCTCAAACCCTTGCTTCATCTTCGCAGTCTCTCCACCAGACTTTTGCGCCGTCCAGCAAAAAAATATGTAACACTGTCACTTTAAAGCAAGTTGCTTTTTTCTTCGTGCAAGCTCTCCTCACCTGCACACACAGATTGTGCTGTCACATGCACACAAACACAGTTCATGTAACAGATGAACTCACTTTTTGCAGGGATCTCCAGGTCTGCCCGCATTCTCCACCACTTGTGATATTGGGGTGTTTAGCTCAAGTGGTTAGATGCATTTTTCAGTCCACATCAGGCAGGCGTTTATAGTTAAGGGCCTGGTAGCCCACGTTTATTAAAAGGAAAAACAAAATAATAGTCCATCCAGGAATCCCACGCAGGGGTCCAAGCTTAAATTAAATACACACAATCCAAATGAAAATGCTAGCCCACCTGGCTACTCTTCAGCAGTAGTGCTGCTATAGGTACTTGCCCCTCCAACGAACTGCTTGGACGCACACAGCTTCAAGCCCTTCAACACACAGCTTTGGGCTCCTTGGACGCACACAGCTTCAAGCCCTTCAACACACAGCTTTGAACACCTTGGACATGCACAGCTTCAAACAGCAGCAAGCTGCTCACACACCACCATCCTCCCCACTCTACTCCCAACAGCCCTTCATTATATGGGCTTTGTGCAGCTGGGCACACACCCTGCTCGTTATCATCAAGACCCGGACACAGAGGTTGGAGATCCCTTTTTCCTCCAATTTCATAGGGACAGAGCTCAGCTCTGTCACAATATATATATATATATATATATATATATATATATATATATGTATACACACACCTATACACATACATACACACACACACACACTGAAGCAGGAAGCAATATACATTGGCCCGGAAGTTAATCTGTAAAAAGTAAATAGGTGTGTGTTTTGAGGCCAAAGCATTTAGACATACACACATGACCCAGACAAACAGCAGCCCATGTTAAACTAATTTGTTAAAGAACTTACTTTACAAATCAGAATTATCTCAGCCTCTGAAAAAAGGGAGCAGACAAGCAAGACAAAACTCTGGATAGCCTCACACTGGAAAAAGACTTGAAATCCTATCTTTAATTGAAACAATGTGGGTCACATCAAAACAAAATAAAAAAATCCACAGCAAAAGAATAATAGGGTATAGGAAATCTGATGCGTTTCGCACCATAATCAGTGCTTACTCATAGCTCTGAAAAAAGGGACCTGGGCATGGTGCTGTTGCTGGTGGTTGAGGTGTCTCCCAGCAGGACAAGCAACTTCCTGTAGAGGTGTAATGTCATTCCTGTATGGTGTCTGCCCATTCCAGAACCAGTTAGGTGGTATACCCATGCGCAAGTTATTACGTTTAATGTGCATATTTTAATGTTAACAACTTGTGCGCACACAGAAATCATATTTCATAGAAATTAACGCGCACACCTATGCGCACATGCTGTATACATAGCGATCATATATCTTTATTACACAAATCCATATTTTGCATATATATTAACCACTTGCTTACTGGCTACTTAAACCGCCCTGCTGTCCAGATTAATTTTCAGCGCTGATGCAATTTGAATGACAATTGTGCAGTCATACATAGCCAAAGGAATTTTTTCTAAAAGAAAAACATTTCTCACAAATAGAGCCTTCTTTTGGTGGTATTTGATGAACTCTGGTTTATTTATTTTGTTAAAAAAAAAAAAAAAAAGACAGATTTCCCCCCCCCAAAAATTCTATTTTTTGATCATAAATTTTGCTAACAGGTAAGTTTTCTCTTTCATTGATGTGCACTGATGGGTGCCAGTGATGCGCACTGATAGGCAGCACTACTTGGGACCACAGGTGGGCACAGATGAGACAGAATTGCCTCTTCGGGATGAATGTCCCTTGCACCTAATCTGGTGATCAGCTGTTATTTTTATCATCATGCTGTCAGTGTGAGGAGAAAAAATAACGCAATTACCGAGCTTTATTTTACATCATGCGATCATCTGTCATTGACTGAGAGCTAATCACATGGTAAGGGGCCAGGATCGGCCCTTACTTCGATCTGTGATTACCCGAGTCTCAGTGCGCCCTGCAGGGAGCCCGTCCTATGACGGCCTCCCAGAAATTAAGGTCCACGCTGTGGCTGTAATTAGGCTATAGCACAGACACCAAGTGGTTAATAGAAAAACTGATGTCGATTTCTGGGACTGGCCAAAAAAAATGATTACAGTCAAAGGCAACTGATGACTTTCTATTAAAGAAGGTCTAAATGGGCCATTAAAGTGGTTGTAAACCGTTACAAACCACTTTGACCTACAGGTAAGCCTAGATTAAGGCTTACCTCTAGGTCCAAGAAATATCTCCTAAACCTTCATGGTTTAGGAGGTATTTACTAAAAGGCAGTGACATCGGTCTACGGTGCATGTGCCGTAGACAGCGGCATGCAGGCGCACTATCGCCGTTAGCAGCATGCCGCTGCTAACGGCGATATGCCGTTAGTGGCGGCTCCCATAGGCATGCGTGGGAGTCACGCTCCTCCAGCGCTGTGAGTGGCCGGAGCAGTGATACCCGGAAGAAGATGGATGCTCCGGACTACAGGGGACAGTGGTGACATCGCTGGGTCAGGTAAGTGACACATAATGGGCTACTATGCGATGCATAGTAGCCCATTATGCTTTACCTTTGCAGGGAGACAAAGAGGAAGTAAACCCATCAGGGTTTACTTCCTCTTTAAGGTCAATATTCAAAAATCTTCAACATTAAACATTTCACTTGTCGAGAAAGATAAACAATCTTTACAAAATTCACTATCCTTTAAGTGGGTAGATCATAGCCTCCCATATCTGGGTGTGCAGTTTACTCCTAACCCCTCCGATTTATTTGCAGCTAATTACCCAGCTCTATTAAAAAATATTACAAGGTCGTTATCTAATTGGTCATCAATGCCGATATCATGGTTTGGGAAAATCAATATCATAAAAATGTCTGTTCTTCCGAAATTTTTATATTTATTCAGAACTCTCCCGATTCATATTCCTGCATATTTTCTTAGGCTGATTCAACAAAAAGTAACGAAATGTACTTGGGGGAAAATAAAACCCAGACTTCACAAAAAAACACTTGTTCTCCCCAAAGCTTTGGGTGGTTTGGGATTTCCAGACTTTAACATATATCATAAGGCAGCTCAATTATCTCAATTAACAAAATATCACTCTTCTATAGAGATGCCTTTATGGGTCCTCATTGAAGCTGTAGACTGTGATCCTCTTCCTATAAACAATATATTATGGTTAACCTGCGGATCGTAAGTCTATAAATAACCCCATTTCTAAGCACTCTCTATCTATATGGGATAGGTATAGAAATTCACATGGTCTGCAATCTCCACAAAATCCGCTATTATCTTTCCACAAGAATCTGACTTTTTACCCAGCTTGGAAATACCCCAAAACCTTTAAAGCTTGGTCTAAGGCTGGTATCACTTGTCTATATAATTTAACTTCAACTCTACTATAAAATCTTTTACAGATCTATGTGAATTATATAAACTTCCACAATCAGAAATATTCTGATATCTTCAAATCAAAGATTTTTATACTCCTCTTCTCAATTTAAATGTAAACTTACATAATATTTCTCAATTTGAAAGATTTTGCCTCAAGGAACCACATGCTAAAGGTCGTATTACATCATTGTATATACAATTGATATCTAATTCTAATACTGTTATACCTAAATATGTGGCCAAGTGGGAAAAAGATTTGGATTGTACGATCGATTCTAGGTCTTGGTCCAACATATGGTCTTTCACAAAATCTTCCTCTATAAATATATTGGCGTCTGAATCATCATATAAATTTAAATAAATAGATGCGGCGCTACCTAAAATTACATAAATAATAAATAGAAAATATATAAAATATAAAAATGTAATGTCCAAATAGGACTAAAGTGCAAATGGGATACTATCCCACTACAGTATTAAATGGTGAAATTACGAATAAAACATGTATTGTGCAATAAATATAAACCTGCATGAATATTCCAAGTAAATAAAAATTCATAATTAAAATGTGAAAATAAGTGAACCCAGGTGGTGCACATAATAGGCATTGAAGTTTGCAGTGGATTGTCACCTCTGGAAATCACTTCTACATTTTCTGCATGGACTTTGTGTTTTTTACAAGTTTATAGTTATTTGTGCATGGTTTTGTGGACAATCACTTGCTATTATTGAAATTTTTTTCACACATAACCACTGGATTGGTATTAATTTTTTTCACTTATTTTCACATTTTAATTTTGAATTTTTATTTACTTGGAATATTCATGCAGGTTTATATTTATTGCACAATACATGTTTTATTCGTAATTTCACCATTTAATACTGTAGTGGGATAGTATCCCATTTGCACTTTAGTCCTATTTGGACATTACATTTTTATATTTTATATATTTTCTATTTATTATTTATGTAATTTTAGGTAGCGCCGCATCTATTTATTTAATTTTATTCACATACTTTTGGTGTTGAGATCACCGTTTTTTGCTGGCTGCTTCCTGTGTATGCAATTTAATTCATTTAGTCCTATAGTTAACTACTAGGTGGAGCGCATTAGTATTTCTTTATACATTTGAATCATCATATAAATTTCTCACACGCTGGTATTTGGTTCCTACGAGAATCGCCAAATTCTCAACAGACAATACTGGCCTCTGCTTTCGTGGCTGTCCAGAAAAAGGTACCTATATACATACCTGGTGGCATTGACCAATTGTACAATCATTTTGGAAAAAGATCTTTCTGATAATTACAACATTTTTTGATCGTCCAATTTTTCCAGACCCAATTATAGCTCTCCTTAATTTAAAACCAGCCTTTCTGAATCAGAAACAGTTCAAATTAGTTCTTACACTCCTGATAGCCGCAAAGCAGACTATAGCCAATGCGTGGAAAACAGATGTGGTGAATATTGCAGAAACCAAACGTAGAATGAATCAATCTTTCATCCATGCTAAAATGGACGCTATAGATAAAAACCAGATGACAAAGTTTGATATCATATGGAAACCCTGGATTAAATATTATACGTCAGATAATATTGATAACCGAGTTTTATTGTTATGGTGATTAAGATTTTTTATAGAATTACAACATTAGCTGATATATAAAACCTCCTCCGGAGAATTATTCCCTCCCCTTCCCCTCCTATATACCTTTTATGTTCTTCCCTTACTATATAATACTTACTATAAACATACTTTAGAAGTTATGGTCAAAACTTTAAAATCATATATTTTCTTTTAGACATATTTATATTTTCTTGGGATTAAAATGTTTAAAACTCAGATATAAGAATGTTTTCAAATTCTAAAATACAGTATATAAGGCCATTTATTGTCATTCCCACGAGAATATCTTGAAATTCTAATTTGCTTTGTATCATCCGTACTTAAATATGTCTACTTTTTATTTCCGGTATCACATAATTTGTGTTATATTCTGTACATGTAATTTATTTTAACATAAAATAAAAACTTTTGAACGAGAAAAGAACACACATACAACCTAAAACATTGAAAACAATTTTATTTGTCCAAAAAAATAAAAAAACAGAACTTTGAAAAGAAACAAGGAAAGCAAAATACATACATACATGTTAATTTGAGAAACTAACAGAATATGTTAGAGGTTTGACCCTTTTGCAGTGTAAATTAACACTTGTATTGCATAAAGGATTTGCCTTTAATAAACACCAAAATACCTAATAATTTGGGGTGCACACAACAAAGTGATAGACTGCAATTTGCCTAATGGGGACGTTAGTTAGATTGGCTTATGTGTCCCCAAGAAAAAAATATTGTTTGGGTTTTACTCTCACTTCCTGTTTGGCTATGTGACAGGAAGCAAAGCCAATTTTAAGAAAATGGACACAAAGCCCAAAAAAAAAAAAAAAAAAGAAGAATTTATAGTCCCCATGGTTTTGAACTTAGCGGGATGGACTGAAACCAAACACAGTGTAGGCCCCTTTTCCAAGATGGTAGTAACGATAATTTTCACATGGACATGATAAAAGGATTGTGTTTAGGAGATAAGATAACTTTCCCTTGGTACCCCCGGGATCCTCAATGGGATATGGATTATGTGGAAAAGGGAGGGGAGAACTGGTTAAAATACGCCCCATATTGGTTTCAGAGTGAAATAAGAAACAGAAAAAGCCCACCAAATGTTTAAGTAAGGAAGATTATGACCAGAAACATAGAGAAGAAGCCGATAAAAAGAGAGCTGTCCCTGACCCAACAGCCCCACTCCTGCCAATAGTCAGTCATCCTCCACCCGCATACAGTGGTGTGAAAAAGTGTTTGCCCCCTTCCTCATTTCCTGTTCCTTTGCATGTTTGTCACACTTAAGTGTTTCGGAACATCAAACCAATTTAAACAATAGTCAAGGACAACACAAGTAAACACAAAATGCAATTTGTAAATGAAGGTGTTTATTATTAAAGGTGAAAAAAAATCCAAACCATCATGGCCCTGTGTGAAAAAGTGATTGCCCCCTAAACCTAATAACTGGTTGGGCCACCCTTAGCAGCAACAACTGCAACCAAGCGTTTGCGATAACGTTCAATGAGGCTTTTACAGCATCCTGGAGGAATTTTGGCCCACTCATCTTTGCAGAATTGTCCTAATTCAGTTACATTAGAGGGTTTTCGAGCATGAACGGCCTTTTTAAGGTCATACCACAACATCTCAATAGGATTCAGGTCAGGACTTTGGCTAGGCCACTCCAAAGTCTTCATTTTGTTTTTCTTCAGCCATTCGGTGGTGGACTTGCTGGTGTGTTTAGGATCATTGTCCTGCTGCAGAACCCAAGTTTGTTTCAGCTTGAGTACACGAACAGATGGTCGGACATTCTCCTTCAGGATCTCTTGGTAGACAGCAGAATTCATAGTTCCTTTTATCACGGCAAGTCTTCCAGGTCCTGAAGCAGCAAAACAGCCCCAGACCATCACACTACCACCACCATATTTTACTGTTGGTATAATGTTCTTTTTATGAAATGCAGTGTTCCTTCTACGCCAGATATACTTGGACACACACCTTCCAAAGAGTTCCACTTTTGTCTCATCGGTCCACAGAATGTTGTCCCAAAAGTCTTGGGGATCATCAAGATGTGCTGTGGAGAAATTGAGACGAGCTTTGATGTTCTTTTTGCTCAGCAGTGGTTTTCTCCTTGGAACTCTGCCATGCAGGCCATTTTTGCCCAGTCTTTTCCTGATGGTGGAGGCATGAACGCTGACCTTAACTGAGGCAAGTGAGGCATGCAGTTCCTTGGACGTTGTTGTGGGGTCTTTTGTGACCTCTTGGATGAGTCGTCGCTGCGCTCTTGGGGTAATTTTGGGCGGCCGGCCACTCCTGGGAAGGTTCACCACTGTTCCATGTCTTCGCCATTTGTGGATAATGGCTCTCACTGTGGTTCGCTGGATTCCCAAAACTTTGGAAATGGCTTTATAACCCTTTCCAGACTGATAGATCTCAATTACTTTCTTTCTCAATTGTTCCTGAATTTCTTTGGGTCTCGGCATGATGTGTAGCTTTTAAGGATCTTCTGGTGGACCTTACTGTGTCAAGCAGCTCCTATTTAAGTGATGCCTTGATTGTGAACAGGTGTGGCAATAATCAGGCCTGGGTGTGGCTAGAGAAATTGAACTCAGGTGTGGACAACCACAGTTATAGTATGTTTTAACAAGGGGGGCAATCACTTTTTCACACAGGGCCATGATGGTTTGGATTTTTTTTCACCTTTAATAATAAACACCTTCATTTACAAATTGCATTTTGTGTTTACTTGTGTTGTCCTTGACTATTGTTTAAATTGGTTTGATGTTCCGAAACACTTAAGTGTGACAAACATGCAAAGGAACAGGAAATGAGGAAGGGGGCAAAAACTTTTTCACACCACTGTATGTACATGTCTATCCGAGTTTAGCAAAGGAAGATATTGATCTTCTGGCTGGACATTATGCAACCAGACAACGGCAGGTCCCTCTCGCTCCACAATCACAATAGCAGATTTTTCCCACTCCACAACAAGATAGACAGCACACACAGAGGCAAGAAGAGAGAGCCCAAGTTGAGGTAGCTGAACCAGAAGATCAGGGAGCTACAGGAGGGGAAGTTTCACCACCTGGCCAAGAGCAGGAGGAAGAACAGTGCAACAAGTCGACCTCAATGCTCTGTCTAATTGGGCGACTATGTGGCAGATGAGGTTTAATGTTGATAAATGTAAAGTTATGCACTTGGGGGCTAAGAATATACATGCATCATACATTTTAGGGGGAGTACAACTGGGGGGATCCATAGTGGAGAAGGATCTGGGGGTTTTGGTAGATCATAAGCTCAATAATGGCATGCAAAGCCAAGCTGCGGTTTCCAAAGCGAGCAAAGTCCTTTCCTGTATTAAGAGAGGTATGGACTCCAGAGAGAGAGATATCACTTTGCCCCTGTTCAAATCATTAGTAAGACCTCATCTGGAATATGCAGTTCAGTTTTGGGCACCAGTTCTCAAAAAGGATATCGGGGAACTGGAGAAAGTGCAGAGAAGGGCAACCAAACTGATAAGAGGCATGGAGGAACTCAGGTATGAGGAAAGATTATAGGAACTGAATTTATTCACTCTTGATAAGAGGACATTAAGGGGGGATATGATCAACATGTACAAATATATAAGGAGTCCATATAGTGAACTTGTTGTTGAGTTATTAATTTTACAGTCAACAAAGAGGACAAGGGGGAACTCTTTATATCTAGATGAAAAGAGATTTCATCTCCAAATACGGAAAGGTTTCTTCACAGTAAGAGCTGTGAAAATGTGGAATAGACTCCCTGCAGAGGTGGTTCTGGCCTGCTCAGTGGATTGCTTTAAGAAGGGCCTGGATTATTTCCTAAGTGTACATAATATAACTGGGTACTAATATTTATAGGTAAAGTTGATCCGGGGAAAATCCGATTGCCTCTCGAGGGATCAGGAAGGAATTTTTTTCCCCTGCTTTAGCAAATTGTATCATGCTCTGCTGGAGTTTGCCTTCCTCTGGTTAAACTGTGGGTATAAAATTGGGTATATGGGATTGTATGATATTATTATTATTTTTTTTTTTTTTGTGGTTGAACTAGATGGACTTGTGTCTTTTTTCAACCTGACTAACTATGTAACAGGAAAATGCTGATAGGGGTAAAATATTCAGTCCCCCTAAAACAAAGAGTTGAACTGTATATAGTAACACTAATCTTCGAGCGCCTTTCATGACCATTGGAAATTAAATGTTGAAAAAGGTAATAGACATTGAGGACATTGACAGGATAGTAAAACATTGCCCCAAACCCACCGCCTCTGCAGGAGGTACTTTAACTTACTTTAAAAAGGCCTGTAAGGGTAGAAATTACACACAGGAAGATATGCGTCTTATCATTGATGGCATCATAGAACACACGAGTTCCTGTAGCTATAACTATAAACACTATTGACACTGGAAATGCGGGAACATATGGGTTAAACACAGTACCAGGTAGGAACACCACGTGGACAGAATTAGAGACTGAAATGATGAGAGTATTTAAAAATAAAAGTGCCCTCCCTACTGCCATAACATGCAAACAAAAGTCAGGAAAGACCGTAGTTGAGTTCTGGAAAAGGTTTAATGAAAATTGGACAACAGAAGCTGGATTAGCTACAACTACTGATTTGGGAGCTTTGTTTATTCAAACTTATATGAATAATCTAAAACCCCAGTTTGCCTTGGTGGTCAAACAGATCGGAATGGACCGCACAGACGATTGACCAGTTTCAGGAAGCTTTAATACAGAAAGAAGCAGCAGGGTGTTTCGATGTAATAAATGAGAAAGCAGTGAGTACCCATTATTAGGGTGGAGTGTGAACCCAGCCTCCTCAAGATAATGGTGGATAATGGGACAGTGGAAATAGAGGTAGAGGCAGAGGAAGAGAAAGAATAAGAGGGAAAGGGCATGGTTTTTCTGTGGACAGGAGGGGCATTGGAGAAATCAATGTCCTTATGAATTGAATAACCCAAATACTCAAGATCAAGATCAAATGCATACACGGGGACCCCAATCTAGCCAACAGAATCAAGTTGCCCCAAAACAACAGGGTCCCTGATTCCTTATACAGTGGAATCAACAACAACTGAAATGAAGCTGCCCAGAAGGTAGTATCCCAGCATTTCCCTTGATCTCACACTCTTACAATGAGCAACCAATTGTGACCCTATATGTTAAATATAGACCTGTTCCATTTTTAACCGATTCAGAGGCGACTCGGAGCACCCTCAGTGAGGACTACTACAGAGGTGAGACCAAAATTGCTGAACCTTCTATGGGAATTAATGGGATACCGACGAAAACATACAAAACACTGCCTTTACCAGTAAGTGATGTTGAAAGGGGAGGTGCAACAGTCTTGCACCGTTGTTTCAGGATTATACCAAAATGTCCTGTGAACCTCTTGGGAAGAGATTTGATGGGAAGATTGGGTATAACACTGAAAATTTCCACTGAAGGAGGGGTCTTCCTACACTCCAAGGTAATACCAATATATTACACTGAGGATAGTGATCTCCCTCCACCAGATGACCCGGTATGGTCTAAAAGCTCCTTGGATGTAGGTCTTATTTCTTGTACCCCATACAATGCAGCTTTAAAATCATGGGCACAGCCGGTTTATCACAAACAATACCCCAATTCAAAATAAAAAGAGGAAGGAGTTGCTCCAATGGTAGAAAGGTTCCTGCAGCAAGTAATTCTTAAAGAGACACTGTCACCCTACAACACCCCCATTAACCCAGTAAAGAAGCCAGATGGCTCTTACAGGTTTTTACAAGACCTCAGAGCTATAAACAACGCTCCCATAGTGCCTGACATGCCATCACTCCTAACCTCCATATCATCCGATGCAGAGTATTTTTTGGTCATTGACCTTTGTAATGCATTTTTTTCAGTTTGTGTTTGTGTTGACAAAGAAACACAACCTATCTTTGCATTCAACTTCAGAAATCACCAAATGACATGGTGTAGAATGCCCCAGGGTTATGTAAACTCCCCTGTAGTATACACAGTGGCCCTCCAAGCAACCCTGCGGTCCTGGACACCCCGCCATGGTTCTGTCTTGCTTCAATATGTTGATGATTTGTTGTTGTGTATTCCAAGCCAGAAAGCATGTAAAAATGATAATTTAGATCTGTTACATTGGTTAGCAGACAATGGTCACAAGGTTTCTAAGAAAAAGCTACAATGGTGTCAGGAAATGGTTGAATACCTTGGTTTTGCACTCTCCAAAGGAGAAAGGAAAATCAGTCACAAGAGAGCTGAGGCTCTCGTGGGTCTGCCCCGCCCACTTACTAAGAAGGATATGCTATCCTTTCTTGGTATGATTGGTTACTGCCGCCAATGGATACCTGATTGTTCCTACTATGATAATCTCCTGAGGCAAGCCACAGGTACTGACATGCCAGATTGTGTGAAATGGAATGATGAAATGTGCAATGCTTTTGTGTATCTTAAAACTGCAATGATCACAGCTCCTGGACTTGGACTACCTGAATATGGGAAAATGTTTCACTTGTTTGCAAGGGACAATTGTAAAACTTTGGCGTGGGTCCTGGCCCAGGAGCATGGGGGCAAACTCCACCCTATTGCATGTGCCTATGCCAGTACAGGGCATGTCTCAGAGCTCTGGCATCCTGTGCAATGGGGGTGGAAATGGCTACATCATTCACTCTAGGACATGCCACCACACTGCACACCACTCACAATGTATCCATTCTACTAAAGAATATCCATACCCAGCACATTTCAGCCCAGAGGCTGAGCGGTTATGAAGTAATTTTTCTTGCTAACCCAAAACTTGAGATAAAACATACCTCTCCCACTTCTGGCCCAGCTCCAATCCTGAATGCCTTGCTAAGCTTGAAAGGTGAAGAAGATGAGGTAGTGACTCAACATGAATGCATGGACCTCATCCACCAAGACACATCCCTAGACCAGACATGTCTTCAACTGCTCTCCTTGGAGCACAGAATGTCTTTGTGGATGGGTCTTGTTCAAGACCAAATGGGGGTCTTCCGTCTTCGGTGGTCTTCTCGCCGGACTCCTCCGCTATCTTCTGCTAGCTCTTTTACTAGCGACAGAAAGCCACCGCTACTAAAAGAGCTGGAAGAAGAAGCGGTGGCCCGGCAAGAAGAACCGAAGAGGGGAACAAGACCCCCCGAAGTCGGAAGAAGAGGGCGTGACGAAGAAGAAAGCCGGGCTCCTCCGCTAGTAAAAGAGCTAGCAGAAGATAGCGGAGGAGTCCGGTGAGAAGACCCCCGAAGACGGAAGACCCCCGGAGCTTAACCGATAAGCCCCCCGCCTGCAGACCCCGACAACCAACGGCCAGGGCTGTCAGGAAGAGGCCCTTGTCCTCATCAACATGGGGACAAGGTGCTTTGGGGTGGTGGGGTGCGCGGCCGGGCTGCGTGCTCGGATAGGGGTCTGGTATGGATTTGGGGGGGACCCCACGCCGTTTTTTCCAGCATAGGGGATTCCCCTTAAAATCCCTACTGGACCTAAGGGCTTGGTATGCCTCCCAAGGGGGAACCCATGCCGTTTTTTTTTTAAATTTGGCATGGAGTTCTCTCTTAGGATACCAAACACAGTGCCTGGTATTGGTGGGAATCCAATTCGGATGCCCACACCTGTGTCAACCCGTCCAGTGATGCTTGTCGCTTATCGTGAAAGGAAAATAAACATTTTTCCTTTCCCGATGCGAGCCAGCTCGGCGCTGGCTCCCGCGACGGGGCTCGTATGGTGTCAATCTCGCCGATAGAAGCGGCGAGATTGACACAATATCACGGTCACCTACTGTAGCCTTCTATCAAAATTATATTGGATCTGAAAATCTAGGGGAGTGAAAGAAGAATACAAAGAAATCCACATACCCCGAGATCAACAGGCAGCAGCTACAAAGTCCTGATATTCCTCCACGGCCTTATCCATGCCTCCTGCTGCCACCTGTCTTTCTCAAGACCCTGAATCTTCCCAACCTCACCCAGAATGTTCTGCACCACCACTTCCACAGGGAGGATTTTACCCTGTAAGGATACCTGATACTGTGCACTCCACATGAAATAACGGACTACCAAACAAACTAAAAAAAGTGTTTCCAAATCATAATCCCGACGAGTCTGGAAAGCCCCATACACCCACTCTGCATAACTCATATAGGGGAGAAAGGGTATACTCAGAGCCCTCCCCACCCTCTTGTACACCTCTATATTAAAAGGGCACTGAAGTAGAAAGTGATCCATGGACTCCACCACTCCTCCACACTCCACTCTCGGGCAGCACCGATCACTCATGGCAAGAAACTTCAAGTTGCCCTTCACATATAGTTTTCGATGAAAAGCAAGCCAAGCCTGATCCCTAAACTTCATTGGGATTCTCTCCAAATTAATCAACCGCAAACCCACCCCCAAAACCAGGCTTGGGCAATCCCTCAAGGCCAGTGGCTCGCAAAAAGCAGAGCTCATGATGCGCTTCTCAAGAAGTTTCCTTGGAAGAGATCTGACTTCTCCTGCTGCTACTTGCCACTGCCGAAGTATTTTCAAACATGGGGCAACATAAGCCAGGAGCTTATGCTTGACCCTCAGGCTTTTCACTGGCCCACCATTTTCCCAGTCTCGCAGAAAGGGCCTAAACCAGGACTGGAAAATACCAACCCACCCAGGCAGTCTCTCTGCCAACATGTTACCAAGATTGTACTTCACAAACATCAGAGAGAAAAAGACTACAGGGTTGATCATCCCTAGACCACCCTCCCGCCTAGAAAGGTAAGTCACATTCCTTTTGACAAGGTTTATTCTATTCCCCCATAACAGCTGGAAGAAACAAGTATAGACCCTGGTATAGAGAGAAACTGGCAAAACGCAAACAAAATTGACATATAGGAAAATCGGAATCAGGTAAGTCTTGATCAGATCAACCTTTTCCCTCAAGGAAAGCTGCCAACCTTTCCAGCTTGCCACCTGGGCATCAGCATTCTCCAGCCTGTTCACCCAATTTCATGACCATAGTCACCTGGGCCAAATTCAATGCCTGGAACTCAAATTTTTTGCTGGGGCTCCATGAAGTCATCCGGGAGAAAAAAGCTCTCACCTTCCACGCCCATCCAGAAAGCTTCACACTTGTCCTGGTTGACCTTTAAACCTGATGCCTCTGTATACTGCCTTATCTCTGAGACCACCTCCTGCGCCTCCCCAGTCCTAGAGACAAAAACAGAAACGTCATCAGCATAGGCCACAACCTTCAAAGGAGGCTCACCAGCGATGCCCATAGGTACCCCACACAATGGTCCATTCTCCAGCCTTCTAATGAAGTGGTCGATTGCAGACACATATAACAGAGGATTCAATGGGCACACCTGACGCACACCAGAGTCGACCACAAAGGGTTGCCCGACCCAACCATTAACCAGAGGAAAGCTTTCAGCCCCTTTGTACAAAATCTTGAGCCAATCAATGAAACCCCCCTCCAGGCCATATCTGCCAAGAAGGAGCCATAAGTACTCATGTTTAACCATATCAAAGGCCTTAGCCTGATCCAATGTCAGCAAAAATGTACCCCAACCAGCAGCCCTACAATGCTCCAAGGCCTCCAGGACAGCTAACACTGCTGAGAAAGTGCTTCTACCTTGGACCGAACAGTGCTGGTGGTGGGTTAACAAACTGCCTGCCACTGGCGATAATCGGCAGAAAAAAATCTTTGCCAGTATCTATCTATCGACATTAAGAAGGCTAATGGGGCGCCAATTCTCAATCATCGAAGGATCTTTACCCTTTGACAGAAGGAACACTGCAGATTGCCTCATGGAGGGAGGAAGGGAGAGAACCCTCATACAAACAGCCATTAAAAACCTCCGCAAGGTAGGGAGCCAGGATCATCTTAAAACATTTATAAAATTCAGCTGTCAACCCTTCTGGACCTGGCGTTTTCTTGATGGCCAGTTTATCAATAGCCTGGACTACCTCATCTGCAGTGATTTCATCTGTCAAATTTATCAAAGGAACATTACTTTCCAATCCTGGTGTAGAGTCCAAAAAACCCAACATCCTTGTCCGATCAAGATTCCTTCCTCCAAGGAGATTGGCATAGTATGACCTGACAACCTCCAGGATCCCTGACCTAGACTTCGTCAGAGAGCCCGTACTGTCCTTCAGGCCATTGACCATCTTAACTGCTACGCTCTGTTTACAGTTCTAGTAAGGGTCAGGCGAATGGTATTTCCCGTAATCCCTCTCCTGAACCAAAGAGGCGTGCCGGTCATATTCATGTCTCCTAAGGAGGAGCTTCACCTCAGAGATCGCCCCAGAATCTCCTCCATTCGAAACAAGGCGGTCAAGTTTCCTTCGCAAACGCTGGTAGGTGATATACTTATCTTGTTGCTTCTTTCTTCCTATGGCCTTGAAAAGCCTAACAGTCTGCTGTTTTTACAGGCTCCCACCATTCTGACTTGCTGTTAGAAAAGTCTAGGATCGTTACCTGTGCTTGAAAAAAATCCTCAAAGGATTGTCTTACACTCTCGTCTTCCAGGACGGCCGAATTCAATCTCCAGACACCCCTCCCCCTAGGTGGCATGTCTGAGGCATTCAGAGTCACAGATAGAATACAGTCATCAGAAAACTCCACTGCCCGACACACAGGTGCCGGAAAAGCAGAGTCTCCCTTTAAAAAAAAAAAACTATCTATCCTACTCTGACTACTACCTAGCTGAAAAGTGAGCCCTGCTTCCCTAACTATCGCATTGAGAAAAAGGGTGCCATAGCCCAGCTTATCTCTGAAACCTCTCCTGTCTTAGACCTAGTAATGGTGTTGAAATCACCTCCGAAGATAACCTGCTGGGCCGTAAAAAGAAAAGTCTTAATCTTTGTAAAGAGGCATTTCCTGTCTCACTTCGTCTGGGGACCATAGATGTTATTTAGGCACAAGTCCTGCCCCCTTACAGAGACAGCCAAGACCATGCATCTCCCAATCTCTACCTCAATTACCCGTCGGCATGTTACCATGCCAGAAAAAAGGACTGCAACCCCGCTGTAAGGCTCAGCCGCAAGAGAGCAAAATGAGGGACCACGTCTCCACTCCTTCTTTGCCAGATGTATATCGGCCAGACTACTCAGATGGGTCTCTTGCAAAAACAAAATGTCAGCATCAAACTCGCTGAGCAAAAATAAGGCCATATGACGAGCGCTTACTGATCTTAAGCTGGCAACATTAACGGTTGCCACTTTTAATGGAGTGGGAACTGCCATTAGGGTAGTTGAGGCAGACGTTTCTTAGCCTGACTACTCCCTCTCCATGGAGAACAAGCATGCTTTGTTGCACCCTGGCACTCATCATCCATAGAGGACGCTGAACTGAACGAGTCCCAATCATCATCATCATCATCATCATCATCATCATCATCTGACAGTACCTTAAACTTATTTTCCAAAGGCAAAATTTTAGGATTGAAGGGAACTGAACCCTTTTTTTTCCTTCTTTTGCCCCTCCTCCTCCTATCCTCCAACCACTCCATATCATCCTTGGATAAACCAGAACCAGCCTCCCCACACCTGTCCTCCCCTTCAACCCCCTCCCCTCCTCTCCCTTCCCTACCACCAGGCCAGCCTCCCCACTATTTTCTCCATTCCTCTGTACCCCACGATCTGCAATAGAAACCCTGCAGCGTCGGGGGAGGGGGACTGGCACCACACCTGATGCACCAGTCTCAGCACCTCTTGCTGCCTCTGCAATTTTAGAAGACACAGAAGGATTGGACACATTCTCGGCAACTGAAACTTTACATACAGACTGGGAAGACACACTAGGTACACGCACAGACTGGGAAGACACAGACAAATTGAGTATTGGCACAGACTGGGGCACCACAGACTGGGGAGACACAGACACATTGGGTATTCACTCACAGTCCCTCCAGCTGCTGAGCTCTGAGTATCCTCCATGTCCATGTCCAGACAAAAGAACTCTCTCATGAGCTCAGGCTTGTTGTGCATTGCCTCAGGACATTGACTGTAAGGATGTCCTACTGCATTGCACAGATTACACCTGATGATATTACAGTCCTTTGCCAAATGTCCTATACCCTGACACAGAGAGCACTTCATCACTGGACAGGAGGATGCAAGATGCCCTTTATCTCCACACTTGTTGCAGAGCTTTGGCTGGCCCGGGTAGAAGATGGTCAGCCTGTCCCTCCCCTTTAATGAGGGGCTGGCGTGAAATAAGCTTGGGGATGAGCCCTCTCCAGTCCGACAGGCCCCTACACACGTGTTCATACTTCTCCCAAAATATGTCCAAAGACTCTGGATGGATAAAGGACAAATAATACTCATAGGAACCTGCCAGACTGATCAGGGTGAAGATATCTGCAGGCCTAAACCCTATCTTCAGGATTTTATCCACCACTGTCCTCCTATGTGGGGGGTTTCCATCGCCTTCCCATTTCAACTGGACAACATTCCTCCTTTTAAACAGAGAGGAAGATAGAACATTCTCATGCTCCTTCCCTGCTTGCTCCCCCCTCCCAGCATCTCCTCCACCATTCACAGGAACAGCCGCTGTGCCTGGTCCAGGCAAAGTCTCTGTATTGTCCATGGACCTCTCTGCAGACTGAAGCTGACAGTTATTAGCAGATGTTATTGCTTGCTATATATTGTCTATGGGTCTGGGCTGACTGTCTGTAGTACTACAACCCTCAGCAGGCCCATTGTCATTAAAGTTCACACCATCCTGTACACACACTGTACCTGCACCTGCTCTCTCCACAGGTCTTTTTTCTACAGGGCTAGGAACGGTGTCCATCTTCTCCTCACCATCTTGGGGAGCTGCATTAGGACTAGTCTCCAGTTTATTAATGAAATCCAGCATGTCAGAACCTTCAACCTCCTGCTCAGATGTCCCACATTGCTGGGGAGGGAAGGGGACAGAGGCCTCCGGCATTGAGGGATCAGCAGATGTCTGAGGTGTTGAACAGCTGGGCTCATCCTCCGGGCCCACTTTCTCACTCTCTGCTGTCTGTACCTGCATCTCCTCACTCTCCATGCAGGAAGCAGCTCCTCTTCTCATTTGGTTAAATCTTTCTGTATTTTTCTTTAAATGCGCCACTATTCTCCTTCAGAGAACTCACCAATTCCTTCTACTTCTGCAGAGCTTGTTCCAGGTCTTTCAATTCAGGCCTCAGAGCCAGCCTCTTCTTACTGAAGACTTTAGCACAAATCTGCTTTTTCTTTTTAAATTCGGCTTTCAAAGCTACCAACTTCTCCTCTTCCTTCTCAATCCGCTTCAGCGTTTCCACAATCCTCTGTCTAAAGGCAGACAGAGACTCATCTTTCCTTGGGCCAGGCCCAGAATCTTCCACAGGCTGAGGCCTATCCAGGGGACCCCTGCCAGGTTCCTCCCCAGGATCTAGCATCCTTCCTGGGGCAGAGAAGTAACTCTAGCCCCTGGTCTCTGGAAGCACAGGAGCAAAGGAACTAGCAACCTCACACCTTGCTGTCAAGGAGAGGAATTGCAGTTTCTCACCATCCCTGTGCTGAGTTCCGGAGTCTGTAAACCTGCTGTGTCCATTATGAGGGGCTCCCACCATCTCTGTGCTGACTTCCTGGGGTTTTAAGTTTGAGGTTTGTTAACTTTTCATAACAAATATGATTTTTCGTTATGATGAATTTTTCATTATGAGGGGTTCCCAACATCCCTGTGATGTGCTGACTTCCTGGGTTGATAACTTTTTGGTCCGTTAACTTTTTGTAACAATTAGGAATTTTCGTTATGATTTTGGATACAAAATGTGAAAATGAAATTTCATATTTTGGACAGATTTTGTATGCATACAAATTAAAATTTAGCCAACTATGTTGAGTGCATGTGGCCTTGAATGGTTCGGGAGGGAGTTGTGTAATCGCTCTTCTCGCCCCTTTCCTAGCTGGCCCTGTTGTATGCTCGGAAAAAGTATGTGGTTTGGATTGATGAAGGCAGCTCACAGCCTTTGGAGAATGGGGTGTGGAGTTCCCCTTTAAAAGCAAAAGCTAGCTCAAAAGAACTTATACAACTTATAACACTCATATATAACGGAACCATGCACCAGAGGGGACGGGGTCACCGGGTGGCCCCGCCCTCCGTTATATAAAAAGTGTCAGAAGAAGAGAAGTGTCACACAGCGGAAGCCTCCCATTGCGCGGAGCAGCCTGAGAATGAAGAAGAGATGCCGCGGAGGAAGATGCTGGATGAGAACACCGGAGCAAGAAGCAGAGGATCGGAGGAAGAAGAAGATGGAGGAAGAAGATGATGGGTGAAGGAAAGAAGAAGGAAGAAGACCAGAAGAAAGAAGATGAAAGAAGAAGACTTTAATAAAGGAATTGTCAAAAACTGTCTCTTGTAATTTTTAACACTTTTGTCACTTTTTTGATGAAATGGTAGGTAAGTACCCCCTTACCATTTCACACAGGGGGGGAGACTGGGATCTGGGGGTCCCCTTGTTAAAGGGGGCTTCCAGATTCCAATAAGCCCCCTGCCCCCAGACCCCCACAACCACTGGCCAGGGTTGTGGGGATGAGGCACTTGTCCTCATCAACATGGGAACAAGGTGTTTTGGGGGCACCCCAAAGCACCCTCCCAATGTTGAGGGCATGTGGCCTGAGCAGATGATCAAAGCTCGCCACAGCGCTTAGAGGCGATTCAGTTCGCATTGTGCGCTATACAAGTATTTCATTCATTCATTCATTGTACGGTTCAGGAGGGGGGGGGGCGCTCTCGCAAAACCAGCGCAAAAAACAAAAAAGTCAAGTTGAGAGGTGCACCTGTTCAACTTATGCAAATTAATCTATGCGGCTTGACATTTACTAAGATTTTGATGGCGCAGTGAACCAGAGCATTTGAACGTGTGCAAATGATACTTGCGCATGCACAGTGCATTAATTGACCTTGCACAGTTCCAAGTGTATTTGCAGGCGCAGCAGGCTCGTTCAGATAAATTTACTTTTCTGTTGTATTTTGGGCATGTTTGTTTACTTGGACAGTTATAACTATACTTCCTCACATCACCCACATAATATTGGCACTTCCAGCTTTTTTTAATTCTGAGTTGAAGAATGCCTCCCGTGCGCCGCCATGCTAATAGTAAATG
Organism: Lithobates pipiens; assembly: GCF_037356315.1. Classification (NCBI taxonomy): domain Eukaryota; kingdom Metazoa; phylum Chordata; class Amphibia; order Anura; family Ranidae; genus Lithobates; species Lithobates pipiens. The sequence goes on from NW_027507784.1 coordinate 213,189,003, forward strand.
GGGAATTGCGCTGTGTTACAGGCTCAAATGCTTTGTAAATACAAAAACGTCCGTTGCGCATCGGTGTGCGCCGCAACTCATGGCGCAAACCATTCGTAAATCAGCCCCATTATTGATGATAGTAAAAATGTTTACTCAAAGTACATCCACATGTGCATTTATCAAAGGGTTTTACAACAAACCAACATATTTGGTGTATATAACATTATTTTTGGTAACATTACTATAACTAGCCATTTTTTTTATGAAACAGGCATGTTTCAAAGCATAACATACAGAACTGAGAAACTTATAAAGTTCAACTTTGAAAAGTGAAGACAATATCAGACATGAGTTTGTCCAAACTTTGTTGATATTGCCTTCATCATATGGAGTGTCACCCCTATAAAAGCCACATTTGGAAGATGCACAAAAATTGTGATTCAAACTGGGCATTTTCCTCCTGATCCCATGCCTAATGTCAACATGTGCCATCTCCCAATCATGGGGGATCAATGTACATGTTTTAGGGGTGCAACCCCTTCATCTCAGCCACTTTAGTAGTGAGGAAAGGGTTGCGCCCACAAAATGCGTACATTGATCCCCCATGATGGGAGATAGCACATGTTGACGCATTGTGTGCATCTGCAAAATTTGACATTTCAAAAAATATAAAACTGTTTTTTAAAATTGTAAATCAATGCTACTTAGTTTTTTGTGTTTCAGATTCTCCCTAAAACATCATTGATGTTCTTAATTTTTTTGTTGAATATCATTGATGTTTTTCTTGAGATTTTCTAAATCCCTAGTGCGCCCCATTACCTCCTAGATGAAGATCTGGGCACTTTCACTGGTAAAATTACATTCTTCTTCTACAACATCCACATCACCTAAAAAGAAACAAAAAACAAACACCATGTATTATAAAAATGCAGGCATACATCTATTACCTGAAGCTGTGGTTTCAGACACTCACCTGTTGTGGTGCCAATTTCACCAATTTCAACAACCTCTCCTTCCTCCTCTGCTTCTGGTTTTGGAATTTCCCCTACTTTGGGAGGTGTGGGAGGCCTGGTGTCCTCAGACGTCCTGAGTCTTCTCTCCCCTATGAGAATGTAAAAAAGGTATGAAAACATTATTTTTGACACTTTCTAAAGCCGGAATACTTACCTGTTTTGTGCAAGATTCACAGATGGAGACACCCCTATAGTATCCACTGGAGCACGTATGTGAGACACCCTAATAAAAAGGGTGTTCTGGTGTTCCACACTAGTGCTCCTGAGTCCGGATGTGGAAACAGCTGCTGAGTGTCCTCTCCTTTACACTGAATCAAGTTTGCATTTCATTCTAGTTACAAACCCCTCTAGACAACAAACTTCCTTTGACTAGAAATAGGCCTGAACAAATGTAGTTAACTGCAACTTTCCAAAACATTGTATTTTAAGTGGGGGAATGAACGATGTTTACTATGAACAAGTGAACCCATGAACATGAAAGTGGCCACTTTAAACTGTACAACACTATAGAAAAGCACATGGATCAGTATGCAAGCAATAATAATATTATGAACACACGACAACTACTTAATTTTTTGAAGAACTTGCTTGATCTTTCAGTACTGATCGTGCTCCATCAGTTTCAGGTCTGATCAGCATTTCCTCAGTTGATCCTTGGATCGTCGTACCCCAAAATTCATCTGCAGACTCTTCACAACTTTAGTCATGATCTTGGCCCTTCTGATATTTGGGTTTGGGTAAGGTCCATACTTCCCATAATAGTCATTCCTCTTCAGTATGTCCACCATCTCCAAAATCTCTCCAAAGGACATATTTGAGGCCTTAAATCTTCTACTCCGGGATCGGGATGTTTCTGGCTCCGGGCTTTCCTCTTCCTCCTCTGTGCTGTAATTAGCACGCACCTGCTGTATCTCCACCATGTGCTCTCCCCCTGCGCTGAAAGAGAAGGGGCGGGGAATAGACTAGAAAGAACATCAGGGGCAGGTGGAGTTTCACGCATGCGCAGTGTATATAAAACGCAACACGCGTGCGTCATACGTACGATCTGTGAGTGGAGGACGGAGTATCGGAAACAACGATCGTGAGAATGAAGGTACTATTGAAACTTGGAACATCAGTGGACTATACTGCTTATAGATTGATGCCTATATTGGGTCAAGATTAGGCCAGTTTAGCCTGACATTAGGGTTTGTCTTGTGTTTTGTCTTGCAGAGAAAATGGATGGGTTCAAAGACCACAGTTTTCTGCCTATTTTCATAGACAAGTACAGGGAGATGCTCTGTCTATGGTAGGTGAACCACCCCCATTATAACAACAAATTGAAGAGGCAGGCAGCGCTGGAGAAACTGCTGGAGTTGGTGAAGCCAGTGGTCCACACAGCAAACATCCCCTATTTAAAAGCCAAAATTGGTGGCCTGATGAGTACATATCTGAGGGAGCGCAAGAAGGTCCACGACTACATATGGAGTCATCAGGCCACCAATTTTGCCTTTAAATAATTGATGTGTGCCCTGGTGTACAAAGGCTTCACCAATTTCACCAGTTTCTCCAGTGTTGCCTTCCTCTTTATTTGATTATGACCCCTAATAAAGTTATTTTTTGTTAAAGAAATACTTGCCTATGTGTTTTATTTTTATAGTTTATTTGTGAGTAGGCAGGTGCATTTCAAAAATACAAAGTCAAAATAACAAGGGAAACCAACAATAAACAACCTCCGCAAGATTAAAAAATAAAACAATAAAATAAAAAGATAATAATGGTGTTGTGGTAAGTTGACACACAAAACACACAGAAAAATTACGGAGATCACCAAAATAAAAAAAAGGAGACCTTGATTAAAAAAACAACCACAACATTTTTAAAAAAAATATTAAAACATAAAATCAAAAATGATTCGGGAGATTTGATGAATAAAAATATTATATTCATGAAATCAGGAGAAAGAATAAAGAAAGAAGTTTGTGAGAAGTCTGTGTGAATATGAGCAGCAAAACAACTTAATTCTTCTAGCATTATAAAGAAAAAGAGTGTGCTGCATTAAACAGTTTTTAACATTGCAGCATGACGAATGTACTATACCCATTACAAACGCTAGTTTCACCAGACCGAACGCTTCCATCTCGTAATTTATTCTGATCACGCATTGCACTTTGTGCATTGGACTTGTCTACACATGATCGGAATTGACGTAATTGGATTTTGTTGTCTGAAAATTTTAGATCCAGCTCTCAAACTTTGTGCGTCGGAAATTCCTACAGAAATAGTCAGATGAAGCCCACACACAGTCAGATTTTCCGACAACATGATCCGATCGCACATTTTCCATTGTAAAATCCGGCCGTGTGTATGGGGCATAACTAGTTTTAGTGGAGTAAAAGTAATATAAGCCTAGAGCTTATCTAAGATCTGAGGGGTCTGTGAGATTCAAGCACAGATGGACTGCAACATATAAAAACTCTTATGGAATATATTAATATATATGGTATTGTATAAACTTTAGAAACTTGAAGTCAGTTAACTGTACATGTGCAATATCTCCTATTTAGATGTGTTGGGGATATGGTCATCCCAGTGGCATAGCTGCTGACTCCCCATAGGGAGGCATCACCTGCTATGGTTGGGTGGTGCCACAGCTCAAACTGGGTGAACAAATGACCCAGTTCAACCTGAAAGAAACACACAGAAGGATTGTTTCTCCACCATGCAAGGCCCTGATCATCTTAGCATGACAAAAGGTACATTCATGTTGTGTGTAAAATCAAAATACATGGCAGATATAGAGGTATCAAATGTCCAGGGTCTGACCAATATGTCAGATTAGTGTTCTCTTCGGGTTGGAGGGGGATCCTTGTTTTGTCTGCTGTGAGACAAAGTCATCATCATGTCATTCTTCTTTTTGCCACAAGATGGTGTCCTAGAGTAAGGGATCGCTGTGTGGTAGTGATGGGAAGTTCGGATCTTTAAAATGAATCGGTTCATTTCGAACTGCTCACTGAAATGAACCGATTCAATGAATCGATTCTTCGGTTCTTCGGTTCACTTGCTGAGTCTACTGACAAGCAAGTGAACCGAAGCTCTGATTCAACCTTCTTAAATGAGTAGAATCAGAAGACTGATTCACACAGAAGGTTGGCAGGTCCTGGTAATGTTTACTATGATTTAGTTCATCGGCGCAGAGCACAATTGTTGTCAATTGACAATTATTCCATTGTTGTCAGATTAGCGCAGTGTCATGAATTTTGGTGATACACAAACAGCTGTGTTAGGCTGGGTTCACACTTGTGCGATGCGGGAACCCTGCGATTCCACGACAGGTTCCTGCATCGCACCCAACTCGCACGACAGTTCACAACGACATATGCGAACTGCTGGGGAGTGTCATACAATGTTAATGGCACCCCATTTCAGTTCGCATGTCGCACTGCGAAGTGTCAGTTTGGACATGAATCGGATCGCATGAGTGCTATGCGATCCGATTCTAGTGCGGACCAAAAAAAGGGTCCTGTGCGAGTTTAGTCCGAATGCGATACGATTTCAACCATACTATCTGTATTGCTGAAATCGCATTGCACGGACACCGCCTGTGATTTGCACTGCAGTGCAAATCGCATGCTATTTTGCACTATGCTGCAGTGTGAACCGGCCCTGAGCCTAGGTTTCCGCAAATTTGATGGATAGCAATGTTACCTGTGAAGTTGCCCCAGAATGCAGTTCACATGCACACAAACCCCGCTTTTTCATTTAGGCTCTGTTTCCACTTGTGCAACTTGTCCTGCGACTTGGGACTGCAAAGTTGCATGACAAGAAGTACCCGATTTCCAATGAGTACCATTCATATCTGTGCGACTTCAAGTCACAGCGACTTCAAAGTAGTCCCTGCACTACTTTGGTCCCATTGTAATGTGACTTGAGGTCCATAAACCTCCAGAATACACAGGCATGGCTTCAAGTCGCGGCAGAATCAATGCAACTTTCTGGCTTTTCAGGCTAACGCAGCCTGAAAGTTGCACAATTCTGCCGCAATTTTGATGCGACTTTAAAGCAATGCCTGTGTATTCCGGAGGTCTATGGATCTCAAGTTGCATCAAAGTGGGACCAAAGTAGTGCAGAGACTACTTTGAAGTCGCACAGATACGAATAATACTCATTGGAAATCATAGAGTACAAAGTCGCAGGACAAGTTGCACAAGTGGAAATGGAGCCTAAATGAAAAGTGGGTTTTTGTGCATGTGAACTGCATTCTGATGGGCCAACTTCCCAGTTAACATTGCTAGCCATCAGATTTTCCCATAGTCTTTACAGCGCATGCACAGGAATGATGATCAGATTTTACTACCACTACCATGGGCGAAGTACCCCTGGCAGTAAAATCCAATCGTTAAGGCTATTTTCACACTTGTGCGACTTGAAAGTCAAGTGCTTTTGCCATGATTTTTGCCACGACTTGAAGCGATGTCTGTGTAATCTGGAGGTCTCTGCCACAAGTCGCATCAAAGTCAGACAAAAGTAGTACAAAAACTACTTTGAAGTCGCACAGATATGAACTGAACTCGTTGGAAATCATGGGGTGTGACTTGTCATGTGACTTTGCAGTCTCAAGTCGCAGGACAAGTCGCATGAGTGTGAAAGGTCCTTAGGCTGTCCGTACCACCTGATCACTGCTGCTACCTCATTGGTTTAGTGTATTGTTTTACTGGTGGTGACTCATGGTTCTTTCAGTGTACTGTGTTCTAAAAACTGATACGATTCTTTAACTCGGTAACTTGTACGATTCTTTAACTCGGTAACTTGTACGATTCTTTAACTCGGTAACTTGTTCGATTCTTTAACTCGGTAACTTGTACGATTCTTTAACTCGGTGTACTGTGCACTCCTGGCTCTTGTTTTAAGTTTGTATCCAGTTCCTGAGTATCACTGTGCTTCGAGTCAGCTGATTGGTTGCAGGGAGGGGCCGAGCTCTCTCACTCTAGGATCATATTACCACTGCAAGCTCTGCTGCTCTGCTATGTACTGAGTGCAGAGTGAACTGTTTCAAACGAATCAGTTCACTGAAAAGAATCGATTCATCCAGTTCACTAAAAAGAACCGGTTCAAAAGAACGATTCGTTCATGAACTGGACATCACTACTGTGTGGAGAAAAGACTTATCACAGACACAGGACAAACCTGTGGTGAGCATGGTATCTCAAGGGGAAAGGAATAGCCATCTCAGCCATGGCAGAGGCATTGAGGGTAGGAGGGTAGGAGGTGTTGAGGTCTGCTGTTGTCTATATAGTCTCAAGAAGATGGCAGTGGATAAATGAACCTGGGTCTCCCTGGTACCAGCGTCTGTTTTAAAAAAAAATGTTGTAACAGAGATACCTGAAAACCAGTCTAATCCACGGGAGAAATTGGAGTTCCCTCTATGTAGTGAGGTTGCAAAGTCTGTTCTCCTGTGACCAAAATTCTTCAGCCCATTATGCCAATTTTTGTTAAAAAGGTGATATACAATGTTTCAATTATCGGGTAGGCAAAATTATGGTACAGGTGGGGAAAGTTCTGTGGTAATTTTGGGGTCAGGGGAAATGCAGGAATAAGCCGTGCCATCTTGAGGTAAAGACATCATGAGTCATTCTGTATATTAAGAGCAGGCTCGTATAGGCTGATACAGTGGTGTGAAAAAGTGTTTGCCCCCTTCCTCATTTCCTGTTCCTTTGCATGTTTGTCACACTTAAGTGTTTCGGAACATCAAACCAATTTAAACAATAGTCAAGGACAACACAAGTAAACACAAAATGCAATTTGTAAATGAAGGTGTTTATTATTAAAGGTGAAAAAAAATCCAAACCATCATGGCCCTGTGTGAAAAAGTGATTGCCCCCCTTGTTAAAACATACTATAACTGTGGTTGTCCACACCTGAGTTCAATTTCTCTAGCCACACCCAGGCCTGATTATTGCCACACCTGTTCACAATCAAGGCATCACTTAAATAGGAGCTGCTTGACACAGTAAGGTCCACCAGAAGATCCTTAAAAGCTACACATCATGCCGAGACCCAAAGAAATTCAGGAACAATTGAGAAAGAAAGTAATTGAGATCTATCAGTCTGGAAAGGGTTATAAAGCCATTTCCAAAGCTTTGGGAATCCAGCGAACCACAGTGAGAGCCATTATCCACAAATGGCGAAGACATGGAACAGTGGTGAACCTTCCCAGGAGTGGCCGGCCGCCCAAAATTACCCCAAGAGCGCAGCGACAACTCATCCAAGAGGTCACAAAAGACCCCACAACAACGTCCAAGGAACTGCAGGCCTCACTTGCCTCAGTTAAGGTCAGCGTTCATGCCTCCACCATCAGGAAAAGACTGGGCAAAAATGGCCTGCATGGCAGAGTTCCAAGGAGAAAACCACTGCTGAGCAAAAAGAACATCAAAGCTCGTCTCAATTTCTCCACAACACATCTTGATGATCCCCAAGACTTTTGGGACAACATTCTGTGGACCGATGAGACAAAAGTGGAACTCTTTGGAAGGTGTGTGTCCAAGTATATCTGGCGTAGAAGGAACACTGCATTTCATAAAAAGAACATTATACCAACAGTAAAATATGGTGGTGGTAGTGTGATGGTCTGGGGCTGTTTTGCTGCTTCAGGACCTGGAAGACTTGCCGTGATAAAAGGAACTATGAATTCTGCTGTCTACCAAGAGATCTTGAAGGAGAATGTCCGACCATCTGTTCGTGTACTCAAGCTGAAACGAACTTGGGTTCTGCAGCAGGACAATGATCCTAAACACACCAGCAAGTCCACCACCGAATGGCTGAAGAAAAACAAAATGAAGACTTTGGAGTGGCCTAGCCAAAGCCCTGACCTGAATCCTATTGAGATGTTGTGGTATGACCTTAAAAAGGCCGTTCATGCTCGAAAACCCTCTAATGTAACTGAATTACGACAATTCTGCAAAGATGAGTGGGCCAAAATTCCTCCAGGACGCTGTAAAAGCCTCATTGCACGTTATCGCAAACGCTTGGTTGCAGTTGTTGCTGCTAAGGGTGGCCCAACCAGTTATTAGGTTTAGGGGGCAATCACTTTTTCACACAGGGCCATGATGGTTTGGATTTTTTTTCACCTTTAATAATAAACACCTTCATTTACAAATTGCATTTTGTGTTTACTTGTGTTGTCCTTGACTATTGTTTAAATTGGTTTGATGTTCCGAAACACTTAAGTGTGACAAACATGCAAAGGAACAGGAAATGAGGAAGGGGGCAAACACTTTTTCACACCACTGTATGTGGTTATCAATCGTCTATCCTGTGATCCATAATAAAAGAGGGCATAAGATGGAAGAAGCTGTATTTCAGAAGTTAGGTGATGTCTTGCGGTCTAAATCCTCTATTGGAGTGGGGTGATTTTCCAAAGCTGGGGCCTGAGCTTTGATTTCTTAGTGGAGGGGGTGATGATAGAGTATGGGGGGGAGAAGCTCCCTTTACTATTCGACACCTTCCTTGAACAAAACTGCCACAAAATCTCTGACCTTTACAAACCTCTGAACTCCTTCTTATATAACAACAGGCCACTATGTCACATCTAAAGCTTGGAACAAAGACTCTGCAATCCTCTGAGGCGCATATCACTATCCTAGCAGGCTACAAAACCATGTGCACTTATGTAACAAACAAATTCTGGCATCAAAAGCAGTTTAAAATACTCCACCGGGCCTACATCCCTCACCTAAAGTCCAAAGAACCCCCTGATCGCTCTCACTGCCCACTGTGCAATAACCGCATTACGCAGGCTTTGGTCATGACCCTACATTTTGCTCTATTGGAACCAAGTCGAACTCTTAGTGGCAACAATCACAGGAATCCACCCTCACAAGAACATTTTCCTTTTACTATTTAGATCATTCGATGCTCCCAACCAAGACCTACCCAGGACTCAGGCTACACTTCTGCAATATCACAAGGCCTGGCTCGCTACCTGCTACATGGCAGCCAGAAGAACAATTCTCAAACAGTGGACTTCCTCCCTTCCTCCTACGGTCAAAGACTTAAAATATGATCTATTTAACCTCCTCAAGTTAGAGAAACTGGACCTGGCATCCTCTAACCACCAGAAGTCCCTTCAACTTCACCATAAATTGGCAAATCGCTTACAACGGCCGATCGACAGGCCATTATGGGCTTATCACACAACAAAAGGCAATCACAACCAACTTAACTCCCTTCTGGATCTTTGGGTAAAACGCATTCATACAAACGCAATCATATAGCCAGTCTTTGCATCAATCCTCACGCAACATTAAATAAGCTGGCTACCTGACTATCACCTGATATCTACTGAGAATTTGTTGGCGGAAATACAAGAACAAGGGAACCTCTTGAGAGACCATGGTTACTAATGTTTCAAATTCCACATTGAACATTAAAGCTATGCATGCATGATTTATGATCTATGTACATTTGCTAGACTGTTTGAGTTCCCCATTTGCTCAGGTGATGTAAATTTGATTAGGGATTACTCCTCTCCCCCACTCCTCTCCCCTTTTCTCCCCCCACACACCTTCTAATGTGGACCCTCACGTTCCCCTTATGGTGATCTGTATCATTTATTTGCAGGCCATGTTGTCTATTGCATCGTTTACAGGGCCGCTGATAGAAATCATGGGGCCCCGTACAGCCTACCTAATGGGGCCCCCTTCGGCTCCACCCTGGCCCCGCCCCTGGTCCCTCCTTCAGCCCCACCCCTGGCCCCACCCATTGCCCCTCCCCAGATCCCGCCTTGAAACAAAGTGTAGGTTTGTCTACAAGTGATATTTGTTTTTCTCCAGCCAGTTATAGGTTTGATTATCCAAAAGAAATACTGTTTTCAGAAGAGAACAGACCTCTTTAATATCTATATGTAATACAAACCATTAATGAATAAATAAAATGGTATTTTGGAGAGTATTGTCAGGGTATTTATTGCAGAGTATTGGCAGGGTATTTATTGCAGAGTATTGGCAGGGTAAGTATTGGCAGGGTAAGTATTGCAGAGTATTGGCGGGGTATGTATTGCAGAGTATTGGCGGGGTATGTATTGCAGAGTATTGGCAGGGTATGTATTGCAGAGTATTGGCAGGGTATGTATTGCAGAGTATTGGCAGGGTATTGGCAGGGTAAGTATTGCAGAGTATTGGCAGGGTAAGTATAAAGTATTGCAGAGTATTGGCAGAGTATGTATTGCAGAGAATCTTTTTTTTTTTTTTTTTTTTTTTTTTTTTTACTTTGCAGTTCAGGTTGCCCGGGCCCCCCCTGCTGGTCAGGCCCGGTACAACAGGGCCAGTTGTACTGGCCTATCAGTGGCCCTGATCGTTTAATTTGAAGCATTTGAATCATTGAACTGAAAATAAATTTTGCCAAATATTATATTGTTTTTATTTAAAAAAATGATAAATCTTCTTTAAAAAAATGTCCATACCTTGGCAGGACATGTTTCTGCAAATTGCCTTTGGTACTAGAGAATGGTAGTTTACTTTACTTTTCCTTCCCTGACTTCAGGTCTAAGCTCAGCCACACTCCATTCAGATAGGAATGCTGTAATCAGCCACAGAGGAACACTCACTGAAGATCCCACAGCGTTCAAGTGGTAGTTGACCAGTTCTCAGTCCAAAGTCAAAAAAGTTATCTGTATTTCCATCCTTAATAGCATATTAAATATTTGTTAAGTAGACCACACATTTATGAAAACTGAGTATGTATGGACTAATTGTATCTTCTGTAAATAAAGCTTTAATTCCACAATGAACTCTACTGTAGGCTATAAATAAACTATACATTTTAGGGGAAAGGTTGTACGTATGAAAAAGATCGTATGAACTTAATAAAAGCAGAGTTTCATTTTAAACTGTTAACTGGACTATACATTGTCAAGTTCAGTATTGCTATATAAAAATTATGATGGAATAAGCCAAATTCACCTTGGACTGATGTGTTTTCAATTAGGATGACTCCATCCATATATCTCTGTTTCATATCCTCAAGAACACAGTCCACAGAGACACATTTAAATTTCAATCAGGAAAAAGAGCCTGTAGTCATTTTTTTTATAACTTCCCTTCTAGACCTCCTGGGATAATACGGGAAAATTTTATTCAATGTTCATAATTTTAGATACATTTAAATGTGCTGTACATCATAAACTACATTTTTTATTAGATTGTTTTCCTTTTAAGACTTCATCTACACTGCTGCTGGTAAACAGACATTTAGGCTCGATTCACACTAATGTGTTTTTTGCATTTTGCATTTTGCAGAAGTCCAGGGAAATTTGTTAAAATGGGTTCCTATGGAACATGTTCGCACAAATGCATTTTAGTGCCTCTGCATTTTTAGAAAGGGTGGGGGACTTTTTTCCTGCAAAATGCAGCTTTTTGCATGTAATAGAATTCAATGGATCTGTATCCAAAACAAAAATACTGCGTTTTTACCGTGATTTTGCCACGATTTGCGTTTTGCATTTTTTATTTCATTTTTTTACACTCTATATAGCTGGTTGCTAAGGAGGGGGTCCGGCCACCGCATCCTTAGCAACTAATGAGTCATCAACTGTCAGCTGACTTCCCGCTGAATGTAAAAAAAGAAATGCTGGCTAAAAAAAAGTGAAAAAAGAAAACAGCATGGGGTCCCCCCCCAGGTCCATGCCAGGCCCTTGGATCTAGTATGGATTCGGGGGGACACTCACACCAATTTTTTTTTTAAATGGTGTGGTGGTCCTCCCAAAATCCATGCCAGACTCTTATGGGCCAGGATCTTGGGGCCCCCTTGTTAAAAGGGGCTTCCAGATTCCAATAAGCCCCCCGCCCACAGACCCTGACAACCACCAGGCAAGGGTTGTCGGGAAGAGGTCCTTGTCCCCATCAACATGGGGCAAAGTGCTTTGGGGTGGGGAGCCCCCCTGCCCCAAAGCACCCATCCCCCCATGTTGAGGGCATGCAGCTCGGCAGGCCAGCAAAAGGGAGGGGATGAGCGATCCCTCCTGAACCATACCAGGCCGTATGCCCTCAACATGGGGGGCTGGGTGCTTTGGGGCCGGGGGGCTCTCCCGCATTTTCATCCTCCGGTCTTCTCCTTCTTCCCCTGCTTCTTCTTCCGCTCTTCTTCTGTCTTTGTTTTTAAATGTCGGTTACTATTTCTCAATTAAATCATTCAGGGGAGGTTGTAAAATGTCCCATGTACATTAATCCTAATGCTGTGTACACAGGATCCGGCCACCGCAGCGACAATCCGCCGGACTTTGCAACCGAGGTCCGCCAGATTTTCCAGACGAGTGGATTTGCACACACACACACGAACGGACTTTCCGGCGCACTAGGTCCAATGGACTTCCCAACAGACTTTTGCCGGAGGTCTGACGGACTTTCCAACTGAACGGACTTGCCCACACATGGACTAAAGCCCGTTCATTTTGAACGTGGTATGACGGGACTAGAGAAGGAAGTCAATCTAGCCGCTTTCATCTGCGAGATTGACACCTTTGCGAGCCCTGTCGCCTGGTATGGTTTTTAAGGGTAAACCCCTACACCGACGGCGTGGGGGTCCCCCCAAAATCCACCCAGACTTTTATCCGAGCGCGCAGCATGGCTGGTCAGGATAGGGGGTGGGGACGAGCGAGCGCCTCATCCCCTCCTGAACTGTACCATGCTGCATGCCCTCAACATGGGGGGTGGGTGCTTTGGGGAAGGGGGCGCCCTGCGGCCCCTCCACCCCAAAGCACCTTGTCCTCATGTTGATGAGGACAAGGGTCTCTTCCCGACAAACCTGCCCGTTGGTTGTTAGGGTCTGCAGGCGGGGGACTTATTGGAATTCGGGAGCCCCTTTAATAAGGGGGCCCCCAGATCCCGATCCCCCACCTTATAGAACCAGAAAGCACGGAGAAGTCGGAAGAAGACCCCCGAAGTCAGAAGAAGACCCCCGGAGCTGCCTAATAAACTACTTTAAACCTGTGTAGTGTGTTTTTTTTATTGACACGTTTTCTCCCAGTTGAATGGGTAGGGGTACGATGTACCCCATACTCATTCACATAGGGTGGGAAGCCGGGATCTTGGGGCCCCCTTATTATTAAAGGGGGCTCCTGAATTCCGATAAGCCCCATGCCCGCAGACCCCGACAACCAACAGACAGGGTTGTCGGGAAGAGGCCCTTGTCCTCATCAACATGAGGACAAAAGGTGATTTGGGGTGTGGGGCTGCAGGGCGCTCCCTTCCCAAAAGCACCCACCCCCCATGTTGAGGGCATGCGCCCCGGTACGGTTCAGGAGGGGGGTGTTTGATCATTCCCACCCCCTTTCCTGACCGGCCAGGCTGCGTGCTCGGATAAGGGTCTGGTATGGATTTTGGGGGGACCCCCACGCCATTTTTCTGGCGTAGGGGGTTCCCCTTCAAATCCATACCAGACCTAAGGGCCTGGTGTACAGTACCCTGTAGCCGAGAATCAATGCGATAGGATCGTGTTGGAAACATTCTCGCGGGCAGGTGCTGTAGTTGCTGTTGCATCGTAGTTGGTCCGTCGGACCAGCATACAGACGAGCGGACTTCCCGACAGGAACTGGGTCCAGCGGACTTTCGGCAGGAAGATTAAAAACATGTTTTATTTCTAGGTCCGTTGGACTTTGGGGAAGAAAAAGTCCACTGGAGCCCACACTCGATCGAAAGTCCGATCGTGTGTACATGGCATTAGGGGCAATGGGCTAAAAGCACAGAAAACAAATATAAAGCATCAGCTTCATTTTAATTCAGACTCTAATCAAGGGCTTGTCATGAAAATTCATGATGTTTCTAATTAAATTTTAATATAATTTAACTGAACTTATTAGCACTCCAAAGAAGAGAAAAGTGTACTGATCCTCATGAGTTGGATTTCACAGGTGATCATATTGTTTCACTTTAGGCAGACACTTATAGGTAATGCATGATTGGTGAAACCATTATTTATAATATTTTGCTATCATATATGCTTTTTTTGTGTTGGTAAGCTTTCCCAGGAAAAGCTCCCCAGCCCTCTCCTGCAACCAGCCAGCAAGGGTGAAGTGTGTGAGCATACAGGCTACAGACTGCTATTTCATGCCATAGACTGGAGAGAAGGAAGGAATAGGGTAGGTGCCTGGGTGAAGCAGGGAAATTTAGCATTAGTTACAGGTTACGATACTTTTTTCTAAGACAGTTAAGATATTGGACTTGCTTATATATAAAGTTATGCACTCCAGCTTGCATCTGAATTTTTGAGAAGCCCTAGATACTTTTGAGAAGCCATAGGTACCATCAGAAAAATGTTTATCAGATAATAACAGTCATTTAGCTTGTCCCTAATTTTTAAGTTGGAAAAGAAAAAGGTCACAACGCTCTCTCGCTCTCTGCAGGGACAGCCCGATCCATACCCCAGGTTTACTCACAGGTGCCAAGGCTCGATATATCCCAACACACTCCAATGCAACAATAGTAAGAATTGCCAAGCAAGACTGTAATCCTTAAGGTGCAAATTTATTGAGGTGCCATTTATCAGAGTGACAATAAAACAATTCACTGACGCATTTTGGCAATAGCCTTAGTCCTAGCTAGTTTGAAACAGATATGGCAAGAGATGTATGTATGTATGTATGTAGGTATTTAGGTATGTAGGTATGTAGGTATGTAGGTAGGTATGTAGGTAGGTAGGTAGGTATGTATGTATGTATGTATATATGTATGTATGTATAATATATATATATATATATATATATATATATATATATATATATACACACATATATACATACTCACATACACATATACAAGCTCCATCTCTACATAATTGGCATATAAGGTTAGTGTCACAGAAAATTAGCATATTTAATTGATACCACCAGTCATTCAAGTGGTTGGTGACTACACCTGTTTTCAGCCAGCAAGAGAAAGGGGAGAGGAAAGGAAGACAACATCAAAATTGTTGAGCCAAAAGAAAAGTGTGTAAAAATGCTGCATGAGATGTTAGGACCTTATTATTCCAAATGGCTTATTATTCCAATGGGCAGAAGTGGTGAAGGAGCGGTATACACACTGCTCCTTCACGGCTCCAAAGATGCTGCTAGCAGGACTTTTTTTACCATCCTGCCAGTGCGCCGCTCCAGTGTGAAAGCCCTCGGTGAGGAGTGGCTCTTTCAGGGCGCTTTGCAGGTACTATATTTAGAGCTGTAGCGCCTGCAAAGCGCCCCAGTGTGAAAGGGGTCTCAGAGAAAAGAGCAAAATCTAAAGCAGGTGAACAATAAAACCAAAGATGGAATAGGATGATGTACTTTGAGAAATAGATCCACATGCCATCTGTGGTTCATGCCTGTGGGGGTGAGTGTCCACAACAGAAAAATCCACTTAACTTCCTTGATCAGTGTAGTTCAGAGGTACCTAACCTGCCTTTAACTGCTATACCACTTGTACTCCAACATCCCCATTTCTTACCCTTCTAAAATGATGAGACCACATCTTAATTTTGGAGTATAAATGACCATAGCAGCCTATTTATTATTCACACCATATAAATAATTCCAATACCAAAATATCACCTCCGTAACAACTTGTTTAACTCCAGTCTGTTGGTCTTTGACGGCACCCCCGAACTCCAACACATATTCTACCAATACACTGCGGGACCTTTTTCCACATGATAGGCCTCCAGCGGATAATCAGCTCGGAGACAACCCCCTTCCCGCAGTGCAACCATTATAGTATTCCAGCTAACCTTTCGCTGGAATACACCAGAGGGGCACATACTACTGATGAGCCCCCCACCCGTTTCCATCACATATGTTTACTGCCACCGTCAAAGACCAACAAAACACCACCACAGCCCGCAAGAATGACACCTTAACCTTAAGGGCCCCCCCCCACACCCCCAGGGCCCGGTGGATCCCATTTTGCAGCCCCAGCTCCCAGAAAACAATACCCACTACCTAGAGGTGTATTCTAACACCCTCAATTACAGGCCCACATTAGTTTCCACCTCTACTTGCCGGATCACCATGGCCCCCATTCTGAGCCACAGCCTCCCCACCACCTGAGTGTTAGACAACCATACGAAGTCGTAAAATATCTGACTTAACATCCGAGATCAGCTCCCTGATCAATCAAACCCAAAAGCATTACCCCTTGCATGCATAACCCAAACGACCGGCGGTCTATCCCGCCACGCCTAACATTCCACTTCCAGTATCACCTTGCTCCACCTCAACACCTATACTCCTAGCCAGTGAACACATGCCTACCTCCTCTAGCTACCCAACTGTCTGCCAACCGATCTCGCATCTGCTCTCCTGGCCCTCCAGCAAACATACAGATAACAAAGAAAATCCAGACAAGGCGTATAAGTCCTCCATCTGGACGAAAAAAACGCCAAACAAAGGCAGCACCAACTTTAAAGTAAACCAATGCACCCCACACCACAAACAACACAGCTTGTATGTACACCCTACCCCCCACTCGTTTTATTTATTTATTCATTCCACCACCACATGAAGGTATAGGTAAGTGCGTAATCTCTTTGCTTCCCACCTACCATTCCTCCTTACCGCCACCTCATCCAACCCACGTCTGGCAGCTTCTACAGCCGCCCTGATGCGGAAGGAGTGTGAAGCGTATTCTGCACCATCCAACCTTGCGTCCCAGCGGCATTTTCAGAACACCCACCCAAACTGGAACCTCGACCAATACTTCCCAACCTTGTGCCACATGAACTGCCCCCCATGCCATCTGTTCCAAACCCTAGAAACTCCCTAACCATTTTGACCCTTTTTTTTATTGTCCAACCCAAACTCCTTTTTTCAATCCACCCTGCACAGCAGGTTAAACAAAAGCCAAAAACCCACCAGTTTCCGCTCAATGGCAGATTCTATAGTACCTCCAACTTCGTCATCAGCAGACAACCCTCCGTAACCCCTGAAACAATCACAATGCCAAAGCAAAATAGTACAATAGACACATCTCTACCCCCCCCCCCCCACACCGGTAAAGAACTAAACATCTAACCAGGGCCCACTAAATTGAGCAACCCATGGGCAGGCATCGATCCAAGTAAAAAAAAAAAAAAAAAAAAAACTCCTCTTGCCAGCATCTATCCAGCAACCAAAGCTCTCCGAATAAACTGTAAGCAAGTGTAACATGGATTCCTAGTTTGCCATAGGCGCCCCTTTTCCGTCACACCTATCCCACCTTATAGATGTGTACCTGAAGTATCGGACACAGTGCACCGCATCGGATTATGCCAACTTTTTTTAAATTCATTTCTTTATTTATTTATTTTGACAGATAAGTGGGGAAACAAGGAGAAACTGCAACCTTTTCACCCCCTTCCAAAAGTCATCCCTTGTGTCACTAGGCTCGCCTGTACAATGGATGGGTCCCCCCACCCCTTTAACACTCGTGTTTAACGTCAAAAACCACCAAACTGACAGGAGCTCACATTGCACTGCCAACTCACTCACATCCCCCCTTTTAACATATGCACCTACAAATGGCCTACATACAACAGAACAACGCTGTACCATGTTGGGGTTCTTCCCACCAGGACAATTGCATAATGGCGACCGCCTTCCGCAAAATCAATTGGTACCTCCTCTTACCTTCATCCCTTTTCCCTTAATCTTCCTGCTTGCCCCTATACACTTAAAATTTAAATTCCTCCTTTTTTTATTGAGATATTTATTTATTTATCTATTTTTTTTTAAAAGGGGGCCATAACGAGAAGATCTCCACACACTTGCCTTTTCAAATCGTATCCCGGACCTCCTATTTAATTGTGTTCCCAGGGGACCCTCAAAGCACCCGTACATCTCACTTTTTTTTTTTACGTCTGCAATCCTTACCATCTCCATCCTACCATTACCTGACAACCCCACCGCTGCGCCACTGTCCCCAAACTGGCAGGCGCACCGCCCACCACTTGTGGGCCAGCATCCACCAACTCTGTTCCTGGCGGAGCAACCGCCGCCGACGTTGCAACCCCCTTTCCAACCCCCCAACAAATCCCGCAATGCAACTTAATGAAAAACATTTAGACTTTATTTGACTTACCGGGCTGACTGGAACCCCAACAGCCGTCTCGCTTGCTTCCATTGCTGGCTCGCATCCCTGCGGCTCTTCCTCCTCGCACACTGACAGCTCGCCTTCCGACCTGTCATCCTAGACCAGGACCGGTGGTGTCATCAGCCCCCCCCACAAATAGATCCTGGGGGCCGTGGAGTCCCTCCATTGTAGTGCCCGTCTCACCCCGAAGCTCCGCCTCCTGCCATGGTTCCACGCATGCCCTCACATACTGTGACCTGGAAGGTCAACCTCATCCTTCCACCGCCATCTTGTGCTATCTCGTGCCACCTGTATAGGCCCCGCCCACCCGTGGAGCTCCACCCCCCTTTAAAAAAAACGTATTTTTGTTTTGTTTTGTATAAGCAGCCCAACAGCTGTACTAATAAGTCTCCCTCGCTGAGCCTTCCTCCCCACGCAGCGATGCAAGCAGAGGAGGTAGTAGTCCTGCGATTCATGGGGGGAACGGCGCCATAACGGCCGTGGCCACGCCCACCGAGCTGGGCTGGCGGCAGGGAGTCTGCCCAGACCCTGCTCAGGCAGACTGTAGGCTAATCTTTGCTGGGGGACCGGATTGTTCCCCTCAGAGGGCTCCTCGCCTGACGCATGGCCCCGGATGAGGGCCCTGGTGAAAACAGAATGCCAAGGGCCGCAACTTCTGCATGCACAGCAACCCTCACCTCCCAGCCTCAATACGCTCACCTGGTCATCTATAAAGACCGCACACTGTCTGTGCATCCACCCTGGTCCCCTGTTCACCGCTGCTGCCTGCAAACTCATCCGAGTGACATCTCAGCCATGTTGTAGGAGCAGAGGAAAAAACTGCCTCTCCCTTTCTTTCTCCACAACTTTCTGTTCCCCAGTCCAGTCCCACCTCCTCCTTATATATTACCACTCCCCCTTGGACTTTACTCACTGTTCCCTCCCCTCTTATCTCTTCATATTAACCCATGCATTGTCTCCCATTAACATACTGTCATGCCCGGCCCTGCACTACTTTTTCTTTTCTGTCTTTTCCGTTCCAGGCCTCACTGTTCTAATAGTATTCTGTGCTTGTCTCCTCCATGTACTGACATTCAGTTTTTTTGAACTGCAGAGAAAGAGAAGGAATCCATGTTATCTGCATGTATAAATTTGAAGTGTTTTGATAAATTGGACAACCTTTTCTCATTACTATATGCTGCTCCATTATAATGTTTGAAGAGGCCTTGTGGTGCATCCTACATATTGTAATTTACAAACATCACATTCTATCACGTAGACTACAGTTTGAGTACTACAATTTTTTAAAGTCCTTAACCACTTGACAACTGGGCACTTAAACCCCCCTCGTGACCAAACCAATTTTGAGCTTTCAGTGCTCTCACACTTTGAATGACAATTACTCAGTCATGCAATACTGTACCCAAATGATTTTGTCCTTTTTTTCATAAAATAGAGCTTTCTTTTGGTGGTATTTGATCACCTCTGGGTTTTTTATTTTTTTCGATATAAATGAAAAAAGACCGAAAATGTTGAAAAAAAAACACACTTTTCTTAGTTTCTGTGATAAAAGTTAGCAAATTATTAATGTTTCTTCATAAATTTTGGCCACAATTTATACTGCTACATATCTTTGGTAAACAATAACCCAAATTAGTGGATATTATTTGGTCTTTGTAAAAGCTGGACAGTCTACTGCTGTGGGGCAAATCATAATAAATTAATCACACCTGATGTACCGGTGGCCTATCTCATTTCTTGTGACCTGAACAAGCCAGGGAAGTACAAATACCCCCCAGATGACCCCTTTTTTGAAAGTAGACATTCCAAGGTATTTAGTACGATGCATGGAGAGATTTTTGATGTTGATACATAGTTACATAGTAGGTAAGGTTGAAAAAAGACACAAGTCCATCAAGTTCAACCTATGTGTGTGATTATATGTCAGTATTACATTGTATATCCCTGTATGTTGTGGTCGTTCAGGTGCTTATCTAATAGTTTCTTGAAACTATCAATGCCCCTTGCTGAGACCAACGCCTGTGGAAGGGAATTCCACATCCTTGCCGCTCTTACAGTAAAGAACCCTCTACATAGTTTAAGGCTAAACCTCTTTTCTTCTAATTTTAATGAGGGCCATGAGTCTTGTTTTTATAACAATATATTTTTATTGAAAATTTCTACAAGAATAGCAGCAAAGGATACATACATATGCTCAAACTGTAATACAGAGTATAGTCAACATTACTCTAATGGAGACCAGAGACCTGCCAAAGCAAATATAACTCTAATGGAGACACGAGACCTGCCAAAGCAAATATATGTGTTACACACTGGATGATATAAAATAATAGATCAAGAGGGGAGCATCACCGATCTGGATATGTGTGTATAGAATAACCACTGGGTAGTCCTCAGAGAGTAGAGGTGAAACAGTTAGATAGGGAGTTTCCGACCCGGGCGCCCCTTCTGGGATCTAACTGCACCCGAGCCAGTGGGCCGCACCTCCCCATGCTACGGGCCATGGATTTCTCCATTCTCGGGTAACTAGCGGTACCCAAGGACTATTAAGCTACATAATAGGAATATGCAGTTATACTTTATGTCCCTTATACCAGTTCAGCCACGGTTCCCATTCTGTGCAAGCCTGCCTATATTTGCCTAAGGAAGAGGCAAACATCAGTTCATAAGAAATGTGTAAGTGCGTTGTCTGGAGAATTACCGAGAGTGAAGGTGCTACCACTGACCTCCACCCCCTGGCCAACTCCAGGCGTACACTCAGGAGAATATGGGTTACAATTTTCCTTAAACGAGGAGGTAGTATTTCTATGCCTAGAGATAGAATAGCTAGACCTGGGCATGGGTGCACAAGGATGCTTGAAAGTATGGATATTGTGTTAAATACATCAGTCCATAGAGGTTGTATCACTGGGCATTCCCAAAAGATATGAATGAGTGTGCCTCTATAGCCGCAGTTCCTCCAGCACAATGGCGAGGCTTGTGGGGTATAGCAGGCCATCCTCGAGGGTGTGAGGTACCACCGCAACAGCAACTTCTGGTAAAGTTCCCACAAGTTGGCGCTTCTGGTGGTCTT
This sequence comes from Lithobates pipiens, assembly GCF_037356315.1. Classification (NCBI taxonomy): domain Eukaryota; kingdom Metazoa; phylum Chordata; class Amphibia; order Anura; family Ranidae; genus Lithobates; species Lithobates pipiens. Next base: position 213,210,137 of record NW_027507784.1, read on the forward strand.
GTAGGTAGAAGATATGACAATACGCCATTGATCGTCGGTGTGAGACTTGGACAGGTCCAATTCCCACGACCACATGGAAGGGGTTTTAATAAATGTTGTTTTCTGCTGTAGAAGGCTATACATTAACGAGATTCCCTTAATAGATGTGGTAGGGTTGACGAAGTAAAGATAGACCCTCCACGGTAAAACGGTGGATGGGTCGGGAAGTGTCGAAAGTAAGTGGGAGACTTGATTATAAGTAAAAATGTCGTCCGGTTGCAATCCGAATTCCAATTGTAATGTTCTAAAGGTTTTCGTGGCTGGTCCTATTTGCAATGCAGTAACTGCAGTGACACCTTTGGCCAACCACTGTTTGATTTTTAAGTTTGGGATCAGGAGTTGAAGACTGGATAGGGTTAGTGGAATGGATTTTGAAGGAGCATCGTCCGATGGAGTGTGAAGTAGGATTCTCCAAGCCTCTATGGCTGCCACCATAGGCGGAGAAATGTTAGGGGGTAGTGCGGACATAAATCTAGCTGCTAAGAGTAGATCCAGTGGATTCCTGTAAGGACATTGGTAGACTTCCAATTCAATCCATCTAGCCTTGGCCCCGCTCAGAAACCACTGTCTGATTTGGGCTAAGCACGCTGCTAGATAGTAGTCTTTTAGAGCGATATGTCCTATACCTCCTACTAATCTGGACTTGATGAGTTTGTGAAATGCGCACCTAGCTTTTTTCCCCTGCCATAGAAAATTGTTCAGCATGGATTGAGCTTTAGTAAAGTAGATGTTTGGGGTTGGAATAGGGAGAGTGCGAAACAGATATATAAATTGGGGGAGTATTGTAATTTTAAGGGCTGCCAGTCGACCGGACCATGTTAGTTCTACTTTAGATAAAGAATGCAGTTTGGGTTCTAAATGTTGAAGAAATGCTGTGTAATTTGCCTCAGCTAATTGTGCAGTCCTAGCCGTTGGATGGCAGGGTTGATGCCTAGGCCAAGAATGTGGGATTTGTTTTCATTAACCTTATAGTAGGATATTCGGTTGAACATAGTCAAAGTATCAGAAATCGCAGCCAGGGAAGACTCCACCTCTGTCACGATCAAGATTATGTCGCCAGCAAATAAACTGATAGCATGACTGTCTGTGCCAACTGGGAAGCCTCTATTTTCAGGATGGCTTCTGATATATATAGCTAGGGGTTCCATTAACAGGTTAAATATTAACGGGGATAAAGGACACCCCTGCCTTGTGCCATTAGAAATTGCGAAAAGGGTGGACAGAACCCCGGATGCATTCACTCTAGCCGAGGGATTAGAATATAGAGCTAAAATAGCCGTGAGTATATTGGCAGCAAAACCAAAGGCTTCCAGGACTCTTGTCATATAAAGCCAGTGTATGCGATCAAAGGCCTTCTCTGCGTCTAAAGTCAGAAGCAGAGAAGGCCTTTTCTGCCTTTCGGCCATGTGAATGATATTAATCATTCTGCGAGTGGCATCCGACGTCTGTCTGCCCAAGGTAAACCCCGTTTGATCCGGATGAACAATTGTAGGGATTATTTCGACTAAGCGATGAGCAATCAGCTTAGCATATAGTTTCACGTCCGTATTGAGGAGCGATATTGGCCTAAAATTAGAGGGGGTGTCGGGAGTCTTCCCTGGCTTGGGTATAGTAACAATTTTTGCTTCTAACATTTCAGGAGGGAAAGAGGCAGAGGTGGCCGCATCATTAAAAACTTTCACTAAATAGGGGGTCAGTATTGGAGCAAATTCTTTGTAATATTCCCCCCCAAATCCGTCCGGTCCCGGAGATTTATTTAGTGGTAAAGTGGCAATAACTTTGTGGATGTCGGTATCAGTAAATGGTACGTTTAGTGATTGTAGTTGGTCGGGCGTCAGTCAGGGAATGGAGATGGAGGACAGGAAGTCTTTAATCGTACCTAATTGCGGTTGGTGTGTCGAAGGGTCCTTTTTAAGGTTATATAAGGATTCCTAATATGAGCTAAATGCATCAGCTATTTGTTGGGGGTGATACACGTTTTGCTTAGTCACAGGGTGAATTATGTAAGGAATTTTAGATTTGTGTCTGTCGCCCCTCAAGTTGTGCGCTAGTAGTTTGCCTGCTCTGTTGCCGTGTACGTAGTAGTTCATTTTCACTCATTTGGATGTTTTTTCGAATTCTTCTAGGAGCAGGAGCCTAAGATCATGTCTGAGTTGGGTCAGTCTTACGGATAAGGACGGTGTGGTGTGGAGTTTGTTTTGTGTCTCTGTGTCAGCAATTGCTGTAGTTAGCTCGTTTAATCGCTGCAGCCTCTGCCTCTTTGCCCTCGCTCCCAGCTGTACCAGAATTCCCCGTATAAATGCCTTATGGGCATTCCATAATACACAGTTATCTCCAACTGAACCATCATTATGATCAAAAAATTCCCAAAGGCGGGTATGTACAGTGTCTCTAGAGTCCTTCTGTTGAAGAAGATAAGAGTTAAGTTTCCATAATGGACTCCTCTGCACCGCTGTTGGATCGGCAATGGACAACACCACTGGGGCATGGTCTGCCCAAGATATTGTGCCAATGGAGACAGATTTCGACAATAATAATACTCTTTGATCAACTAAAAACAGGTCTATTCGCGTGTAGACCCAGTGGGGTGAAGAGAAAAAAGTGAAATCCCTTTCAGCCGCATGGAAGCAGCGCCAAGCATCATACAAATTGTTGTTGTGAATGGAGGGTAGTAGTTTAGCCGCTTTCCGGTAGGAAGTCGAGGTGGAATCGCACGTCGGGTCTGGAGTTGCGTTAAAGTCTCCGCATATCACTAATAAACCTTTTTGGATCTTCCGGATTTTTCTAATAAGTTTGTTGAAAAAATGCACTTGGTGCACATTAGGGGAGTATACGGTGACGATCGTGTAGGTAGAAGAATTCACTTCACAGACCAGGATCAAGAATCTGCCTTTTGGATCTTTAACCTCTAGGTGCAGCTTAAACGCCACCGTATCTCTAATAGCCATGAAAACACCTCTAGACTTGGAGTCAGCGTTGGCTGTAAAGACATAGGGATAGTTGCAATGTGAGCATTTGGGGGGAGCCGAGCAGTTAAAGTGTGTTTCCTGAGCGCAGACAATATCACTGTTGTGGAGTAAAGCTTCCCGCCATAAGGATTTCCGCTTTGCGGGATAGTTAAGACCCCTAGCGTTGATAGTGAGGATCCTCAAAGCCATATGTTCTGGGATCTATGTGCTAAGATGTAGCGTTGGTAAGGATCTGAGGCGGCGGTGCAATCGTCAGGGGGGGAATGGGGGTGCACCAATGAAGAAAGTCCCATAGCCAGTAACAAAAAAGGTGTACTCACATTGCCGATCATAGAAACATAGGGTCCACCTGAAGGACTCAGAGAAGTAAGATGCCAATGGTCTGGGTTTCCTGTCATCCTGGTCTCCCGAAAGGTTTGCAAAGAGACCTGCTTCTGTTGCAGGTAGACATCTCGTGGAAAAGAAACGGAACATATTAGGAAAAAAGAAAGGAAGTAAACATGTAAAAACACGAAAGGGGGGGAGTGGCCGGATGTGAGTGGTGCGCGGCATGTGAGTATGTGAGGAGATGTGAGTAGCCGCCCCTACACTGTCTCTCCCAAGCTGAAAGTTCCGACGACGGCTGCTGATTGAAGAGGAGGTGCTGAGCGAGCGGTGGGAGAACGCGGCGTGTGCTGTGTCTGTCTGTGAAGCCTCAGGTGGCGCTGAGGAGCCGAAGAGTGCTCCGGGAACGGCCGAAGTCGGCCGAGGTTGTGCAAGCTGACGGAAGGAGGTGAAGGAGTGCAGAGCCGAGACGCCGCTCTCAGTGTGGCAGAAAGCAGTGCAGCGCTCCCGGAAGGGCCGGTATCCTGTGCGGTGAGATGGGGGGCTGGGAGGCATAGTTTGTGCACCTAGTGTTCTGAGGTGCTCTGTTGCTCCTGGTATCCTGTTATCTCCTCCTCTATTTGCCAGAGACAGACCTGACTAAGCTGGTCTGGGGACACAGGAGACGGTTGGTATAAAACAGCAAACAGGTCAGCTTTTTTTTTTTTTTCTCTTGCCCTACTATCTGCTGTTATAAGAAATCAGATGCTGAGGATATCAAAATTCTAGGATATATTATTTTGCATATACTGAACTGAACTGTATACATCTTACCAACTGAACGCTGCAGATATTTGGGATATAAACTGTTTCTATGCTCGTCACAAGCAGCACCTTTTTATTTGTCTTTTTGAAATAAGCGATATATAAAGTATTCCTCTTTGGATGAATAACCTACCAGCTAAAAACTCTATAAGTATATATATAGCTGCATATCTCTTCTAAAGGCCGGCATCTAGCAGCCAGTTTTAAAAGAAAAGGGGAAGGGGAGAGGAAGGAAAAAAAAGAAAAATTCAGCGTTGAATTGTCATTAACCCCGATAACCTTATAATTAAGGACTTTCTCTCCTCCCTCTTGTTTTTTTTTTTTTTCTCTTACTCTTCTTGTTCTTCCCCGTATGCACCTCTCTTCCTCCTGGAATTTGGAAGAGCTGCATTAGTTCTTCCCCTTTTTTTTCTAGTTGCTTTCTCTCTCTCTCCTCTCATTATAACCTAATAGTGTGTCAATATGTCGAGGCGACGAGGAGAGGAATCCGCGCAGGACAATGTGGGGTCACAACAACTGCGCTCCTCTAAAGAAAAAAATACGCAGTCAGCTGCTGCTGCTGCGGCAAAGTTAGAGCGGTATGTTCATACACCCAGTCAAACTCCAATAAAGGCAGGACAGACAGTGCAATCAAAAAATTCACAGGGGGTCCCCGCTGATAGAAAAAGTCAAGGTCAGCCATCTACAATGGCTTTGGTAGCTGGTGGACCCAAGAGTAAAAGTAGTAAAACGCAGGGGGACACCCAAAGTGATTCGGAACTCACATTTAGCACCAGTATATCTGCGGAGGAATCCCCAACACTGAAGGACGTTTTACAAGCGGTTAATGCATGTAAATTTGCACTGGGTGAAATGGCCGCTCAATTAACCAGAATGAAGGAGGAATTGGCAATGGTCCGCCAAGACATTCAAAAAGTAGTGGAGAGAACTACTGTTTTGGAGACAAGGATAAGCCAATTGGAGGACGACGTTTATCCAATACAGTCAGAGATTAAGAGCATGGGAAAGCAACAGGGCAGTTATGCCCTTAAAATGGACGAAATAGAAAACAGATCCCGACGAGATAACATTAGGATGATGGGGTTACCTGAGAAAAGCGAAGGCCCTGATCCCATAAAATTCCTGGAGGACTGGTTTATTGAACTCTTTGGTAGGGAAAGCTTCTCGCCTTTTTTTTCGCTAGAACGGGCCCATCGGGTTCCCTTTAGAGCTCCGCCCCCAGGAGGCCATCCTAGATCTATGCTGCTGAAGTTTTTCAACTATAAAGATAAGGTGACATTGATGCGTAAAGTGAGAGAGATGGGGGACATCTCTTATAAAGGCATGAAGATCTCTCTTTATCCTGATTACTCTCCTGAACTGCAGAGACGCAGGGCGGAATTTCGTGGAATTAAATCTACATTACAGATATATAGAGTACAATATGCACTTTTATACCCAGCGAGACTGCGGGTGATGACGCCGAATGGGACTCAGATATTTGATTCCCCAACAGGGGCATCACTATGGTTGGAAGCTAATAAGGAGACCCTGCAGAGAAATCATGGGGAAAGGGAGGGAAATCAGTGGGAGGGGGTAGGAGGGGGGGAGCGGGAGGGGAGAGGGGAGAGGGAGTAGGGGAAGAGGGGCAAAGATGGTTATAAGAAAAATGGGGAGGGGAACAGTGGCTTGATAAAAAAAAAAAAGAAGAAAAAATAAATAAATAATGGGAAGTGGGAGGTATATTTGAGAAAGGTTGGTAGGGAGACAGTGGGGGCGGCACATGGGTGATTGGGGGAAAAAAAAAAAAAAGGAGAAGGTGTATGGAGGGTAAGGTCACGTATAAACCCCCTAGGGAGCACCTAGGTAGGTGGTGGAAGGGGAGGGTGGTAGGGGTGGGAGGGGATGGGGGGAGGGAGAGGTGGGGGGGAGGGGGGAGGGGTAAAATGTTTGTAAAATATTATGAGAAGGCAAAAAATGAATATTACACGATAGATGATCAAAAGAATGAAAGAATGAAATTAACTCTAGTTTGCACATTGATAAAGATACACACCCAAGGGTTAAAGTTAATCTACAAGTAAATAGAGCACTGAAATGTCAGAAGGAGGAGAAAAGTATATGGGTGCACTTGGATTATGGTGATATTTGTGGGGTTTCTTCTTTTTTTTTTTTTATATATATATATATATATATATATATATATATATATTTGCCCTGTTTACCTGCTTTGCTACCCTCTCCTTGGGCCAGTTTTCCCCCTTTCGCTTTTCTTTTTTTTTTTTATCCAATAGATGATACAGGTTAAAACACTTAATATCGGGTCATGGAACGTGAGGGGCCTGGGTAGTGCGATTAAGAAAGCGACTGTTTTTTCCATGTTAGAGAGGTTCAATGTTGGATTGGCCTGCCTGCAGGAGACACACTTGACAAAGTTGTCTATATCGCAAATAAAAAACAGGAAATTTCAACAGCAGTATCACTCAGTATATACTTCTTATTCAAGAGGAGTGAGTGTGCTAATAAAAGACGGAGTGAGTTTCTCATGCAGGCAGGCCAGTATCGATGAATTGGGCCGGTATATTTTCCTATATGGCGTACTGGAGGGTAGCTGTTGTATCTTGGCAAATATTTATATCCCTCCACCGTTTAAAATGGAGGTCATGTACAGATTAATGGAATTTATCGGGGACAAGGAAGATACCCCAATTATAGCGTTAGGTGACTTTAACGAAGTCCTTGATGAAGAGATTGATAGGTTTCCCCCCAGGATGAGATCCAGGAATACGGGAGTAACCAGGTTGAGTGGTTTTTTGAAGGAAATGGGATTAATGGATGTATGGAGAGAGAGAAACCTGAGAGTTAAACAATACTCTTGTTTTTCAGGATCGTATCTTACCCTCTCTAGAATAGATCTGGTCTTAGGAAATGCAGAATTAGTACAAAATATAAGGAACATAGCATATATGCCCAGAGGAGTCTCTGACCACTCATTGATGGTGGTGACCTTAAACACCGGGGAAAATAGCACACAAGGAGGATGGAAAATCAGCCCATTCTGGCTTGAAATAATAAAAGACGCTGAGGAGATCTCGTCAAAAATGCAAGAGTTTATAGGGTTTAATACGGGTACTGCTCCAATTAGTGTAACATGGGATGCCCTAAAGGCTTTTCTTAGGGGCATCCTGATCCAGCAGGTAGCAAGAACCAAGCGAAAAGCAAGGGTCTGGGAGGAAAGTATCAGGAAAGAATTGATTGAGGCCGAAAATAATTATGTAACAGACCCAACCCCAGAAAATCAAAAAATATGGTTATCTAAACAACAAGGGTATAAAATAGCAGTTACAAAAAAGGAAGAGAGTAAGCGTATATGTCAGAGGCAGCGTTATTTTGGGGAGGGGGAGGGTGTGGGTAGAATGTTGGCCAAGCTGGTGAAAACAAACTCACCGCCGTCAGTTGTCACTAGAATTAGAACTAAGATGGGGGCATTGTCCCTAAGTGGTGAAGATATAGTAGAAACCTTTAGAGCCTACTACCAAGAACTGTATCAATCACAGGGGATGCAGGAGAAAAGGGAAATGGATAACTTCTTGGAGGGAGTGGAGTTGGTGACCCTTACCCAAGAGGAGAGGGAAGTGTTAGACGCCCCGATAACTCTTAGTGAATTACAACAGGCAGTGTCTGGGATGGCTAATCAAAAGGCCCCGGGACCTGACGGGTTACCGGGGGAGATTTACAGATACTACGGAGAGACGCTGCTCCCAGAACTGCATAGGACATTAAGGGGTGCCGCGGAGAAGGGTAGATTGCCTTCCTCGATGACAGAAGCTATCATTATCGTGATTCCCAAACCAGAAAAGGATCCATTAGAGGTAGCCTCTTATCGGCCGATATCGCTATTGAATTCGGATGTCAAAATATTAGCTAAGGTTTTATCAAATAGATTGAATCAATTTATTATTAAATTGGTTCATCCAGATCAAACGGGATTCATTCAGGGAAGAACTACTGCTATGAATATTAGAAGGGCTTTCTTGAATATGCAGACTCCGTCAGAGAACATGGGGGCAAGAGCTATAATGTCATTGGATGTAACCAAGGCATTCGACAGCATAGAGTGGGAGTATTTATGGTGCGTATTGGAGAAAATAGGATTCGGGCCCACCTTTATAGGATGGATCAAAATGATGTATTATGCCCCTAGTGCAAGGGTAAGGGTTAACAATAAGCTTTCCGAAAAGATTGAAATGAGCAGGGGGACAAGGCAAGGTTGCCCATTGTCTCCTCTGCTCTTTGCGCTTGCTATGGAGCCATTGGCAATAGCTGTTAGAGCAGATCCGGGGATAACAGGGTTTCAAATAAAGGGAGAGAGACAGGAAAAGATCGCATTATATGCGGACGATGTCCTCCTTTTCCTGGGGGATACCAACCAATCCCTGGGCCAGGCAGTCAAATTAGTAGAAGGTTTCGGAAGGTTTACTGGGCTTGTTATAAACTGGGGGAAATCAGAACTGCTCCAAGTCGACCCCCTAGATGATGTGATTGCGCCAGGGGCTCCCCAGGTAAAGGTGGTGGAAGCTATGAAATACTTAGGTATATACCTGACAGTAAATCCCGGTCAGTATATTAATAAAAATTTAATGCCTTTATTAAATAAATTTAAACAAAAGTGTGACGTCTGGAGCCGGCTTCCTTTATCGGTGGCGGGCCGGTGTAGCCTGATTAAAATGATATGGCTGCCTCAACTGCTGTACATCTTGCACAATGCTCCAGTATGGATATGTAAAAAATGGTTTAAGAAACTGGAAACCCTCTTTCGGGAACTCATCTGGAAGAAGGGCACTGCTAGGATCCGGCTTCAGACGTTACAGCTCCCAATAGATAAAGGGGGCTTAGCAGTGCCCCAGCCTAGGAATTATTATCTGGCAGCGCAGCTGCAGCATCTGGCGGGTTGTGACTTGGAAACTGGAAGTAATTTAGTAAGAGGGATTATGATGATAGGCGCCCCTCACAATACAGTGGCCGAGGTATTAGAGGCTGACTCCTTCCGGCACAAAAACTCTGTAACTCTTATGATGGGTAAAGTGTGGAAAACAGTAAAAATATCAATGGGGTATACGGGTTTGTCAGAATCTATGCCACTTTGGGATAATAAAAACCTCCCGGAATTAATTTCAATAGGAAAGATTAAAAATTGGGAAAGACAGGGTATAACGAGGCTGATCCAACTCTATGACGGTAATACCCTAAGGTCATTCTCGGACCTAAGGGAGGAATATAACTTACCACAACAATCCTTCTTTAGATACCTTCAGCTGAGACACGCGCTGGCAGCCCAGTTTGGGGTACATATGCCAATATGGGATAAAATACTTTTGCTTCAGGAGTTACCTACTATGGATAAGGCCAGCGGGTGTATATCGGCAATATATAAACAATTATGTTTAAATGTCAACCAGGAAGGGGACCACTTAAAACAGAAGAGGAGATGGGAAGAGGACCTGGGGGAAATATCAGATGAGCAGTGGAGGAGAATAATGGAATTAGGGCCAATGACATCAGTCTCCCCCTCACAAAAAATCTCGCATCTGATGTTGGTGCACAGGGCTTACTATACCCCTAAGAGATTATATCAATTCGGTAGGAGAGATGATGATAGATGCCCCAGATGCCAAAGACAGGGAGACCTTATGCACATGGTGTGGCGTTGTCCGAAGCTGTTTCGATATTGGCGGGGAGTGGTGGAAACTATAAATAAAATCTTAGAGGTAAAAGTAGAAATGGACCCGATAATCTGCGTGCTGGGATATAGGGAGGCGCGGGGAGAACAGAAATGCACTACGGTGGCAGTTGTGCGCTGCCTATTCCAAGCACGTAGAATAATAGCACAAAGGTGGCAGGCGGAGAGGCCTCCATTGGTGAGCGAATGGATCCAAGACATCTGTGAATTAATTTGGAAGGAGAAGACAATATATGTAAAAAGGGGGAACCTGAGAGAGTTCGAAAAAATATGGAGACCATGGGCTGATGAGATGGGATACCCCTTAGATTAGAAATGAGTCGGAGAATCAAGATCAAAAATTAAGAAAGGGGATGTAGACTTTAATTTATGTTATGAGTAAACCGCCTAATAAGTAATATAAAGACGAGGTAATAAAGGTGAAGGTAGTAGGAGGGTGGGAAGGGAAGGAAGGAAGGGAGGAAAAGGGATAGGGAGTTGGAGAGGAGGGGGAGGAGAGGAGAGGAAGAGGAGGGGATAGGGAAAGAAAAAGGAAGAAAAGAGAAGATTGTAGTAGTATAGTAATGTTAAAGGGAAAGGGAGAGGAGGGATAGGTTAATGATTAAAAGGATGCTAGTTTATAGAAGATAAGGATAACAGTAAATTGTATGAGAAATTAATTTTGTAACAGTGACATATTATTGCCTTTTTAAAGTGTTTACATACACTAAGACGTATAAAGAAGGAGAAAAGAATGGGGAAAAAAAAAAGAGGAAAGAAATGGAATAAAGATTATTAAATGTAAGAAAAAAAAAAAAAAAAAATGCTACAATGATGTGAAGACGAGGAAGATGCAAATGAACGTAAAGCTGATTGGGGCCTCGTGAAAAACTCGCTGATGTAGCAAAAAAAAAAAAAAAAAATGTAAAAACGTAAAAAAGAAACATAGTCCAGTGCAGCTGAGCACCAAACAGGGTGCTCCTCTAAGTGAAGAACAAGTCACCCGCAGTCAGTGGGCAACTGCTGCTATTTGTGGGGGTTTAGTCTGACCGTACAAGTCACGGCCCTACACTCCAGGGATACATAGTTTCTTATGACCATCCGATAGGCTCATTTATGAGAACGAGCATTTTTGCCAGTGACCTCTTTCCAGTCCCTGTCAACTTGTCTGGGTGTGCTGGTGGGTGGGGAAGTGATCACATCCTCAGGAAGAATATCCCATTCTCGCAGGAGAGCAATACCCTCCTCTAAAGAAGAGATTGCATATGTGCGATTATCACGTGTCACTACAAGCTTCGTGGGGTGACCCCATTTGTATGCAACTTTGTGGTTCCGGAGAACTTTTGTAACAGTGTTCAGATTCCTCCTTTTCTGTAGGGTGTATTGGGACAGATCTGCAAAAAACTGCAAGTTCTGATACTGTGGGGGAATGACCTCCTGCTTTCTCATGTACAACATGAGGCTTTCTTTAACGTGAAAGAAGTGTAGGCGGAGGAGAACATCCCGTGGTGTTTGCTCAGACAAATGGGAAGGCTTAGGTAGCCGGTGTATTCTATCAATGATAACATCAAGATCCGTAAGCTCAGGAATGAGGGTTTTAAAGAGCGTTGTAGCATAGGAGTTCAGGTCAGATTGTTGCACTGATTCGGGGTTACCCCTTATTTTCAGGTTGTTTCTCCTAGACCTGTCGGCCAATTTCGCCTTAACCCATGCAGTGTCACTTTCTTTTTCCTCATACACATCGACCAGATCGTTAATCGTATCGGCGTATTCGCCCATTTTCACCTCAATGTGATCTACCCTTTCACCCAGTTCATGAATATCCCGATTAAACTTGTGCATGCAGGACGCCATATCTGATTGTATGGTACTTCTAAGGGACAGCAGCATGTCTTTTAACACAGTGTCCATCACAGGCTGATTCTGTGTAGGGAAAGATTTGATCGATTCCAGCATGTCCCTCGTTGCCATCCAGCCTGGGTCTGGACTTAACTGGGCTCCGGGTTGCTGGGGGAGGCGGGGAGGAGGGCCGGGAATCGGGTGGAAGTGTCATTTTAGCAGGATTCCCTGTCTTAGTGTGATGTCTTGCTGCTGGGGCTGCAGGGACAGAGTAGGCCTCAGCGCCATCTTGCTTACCCTCCATAGCTTTCATGTGGAAGAAGTCCGTTAAGCGGTGCGGGCGCCTTGGGTTCCGCCGTTTGCTAGGCATGGTCACGACTGTTGCCCAAGCTAAATTGCCGGTTTTTGGAGTGAAATCGGTGGTCGGATGGTTCGCTAATAGCCGCTGAATCCCTGAAGCGCCAGAGCTCTGGATCTATGCGACCATCCGGCTCCGCTGCAGGCCACGCCCCACCGCCATGAGTCTTGTTAAACTCCCATTTGCAAAAAAGTTTTATCCCTATTGTGGGGTCACCAGTATGGTATTTGTATATTGAAATCATATCCTCTCTCAAACGTCTCTTCTCCAGAGAGAATAAGTTCAGTGCTCGCAACCTTTCCTCATAACTAATATCCTCCAGATCCGTTATCAGCATTGTTATTGTCATTAGTTGTCATTTTTTTCCCACAGTTCTTTGCACAATGAAGATTTTTTTTTCCACAAAATTATCATTGTAATAGGTTATTTCTTTCACATTGCATGTGTATACCACATATGACACCACAAAATACATTCTGCTACTCCTCCTGAGTATTAGGATGCCACATGTGTGGGACTTTTTCATAGCCTAGCCACTTAGAGAGGCCAAACATGCAGGGAGCATTATCACATGTTCTATGAACATAAATTACACATCCAACTTGGTAACTACCTATTAGACTTTTGAAGTCCCTGGAGCACCAGGACAATGAAACGTGACACTGACGTGGCACTGATGACAGATGGCACTGATACGTGGCACTGATGACATGTGACACTGATGTGGCACTGATGACAGATGACACTAATATATGGCACTGATGACAGATGGCACTAATACGTGGCACTGATGACAGGTGGCACAAATACATGGCACTGATGACAGATGACACTAATACGTGGCACTGATGACAAATGGCACTAATACGTGGCACTGATGACAGGTGGCACTAATAGATTGCACTGATGACATGTGACACTGATATGGCACCGATGACAGATGCACTTATACGTGGCACTGATGACAGATGGCACTGACAGGTGGCACTGGGGACAGATGGCACTGACAGGTGGCACTGAGGACAGGTCGCACTGGGGACAGATGGCACTGACAGGTACTGTGGGCACTTTATTTTCGCCAGATATTGTGGGCCGTACATTCTGGCGGTTTACCAGGTCAATAGAGAAGACCAATAAAACACGGATCAAGGTTAATAAGGAGGTGGGAAAATTCATTGTATGCAATGGAGGATTAGTGGTTCGCCATCGGGACCTGGAGGTGGAAACATACCGGTACCTAAGGGGGGATGGGGTCCATCTTAATGCGGTGAGCATTGCGTTGTGTGGGGTGTCCATTGGTCTAAGGTTTCACACCTGTCGGCTGTGGAGGTTGGGGATCTTTGAAGGCATTAGGAATTAAGAATAACGCGGCTGAAGTGGGGAACCATCTTGGTATGGTATCCTTGGTTGATGCCAGTTAACCAAGGTTGAGTGGTGTCATCTGAGTCGGAGCGGCCGTGACTGACGGCCTGGTGTGGACTCGCTGATACGGTGAAATGTGGTTAGTGCCTCCAAGGTTCCCTAACATTGGTTTAAAATGTATCTGAAGGAATATTGTGTATTTTCCTAATAAAAAAAGTTCTAGTTAAAAATGTTTAATAAAATGGCTGAGGAGGCCAATTTACTCTAACGTGATCTGGTTACTTCATAGGTTAAGTTGTGGGGTTTGGGTATTTAATAGGAAAAGACAGGTTTGCATAGACTATACCATAGTCAAGAAAAGCCAGGAGTGAGACACAGGCTAAAGGGAGGGCTGACATGACATGGTAGCTGAGGAAACCAGCAAGGATAAGGGTTAAAATAAGGGGAGTAGACGAGCTGAAGGAAATGGAGTGGCCAGGTTACTGTTCCCGGAGGGGGTAGGAGGAGCCAAGGTGCTGTGCTCAGTCTCTTGCCACTGGAAGAAGAAGCAGCTCTCACCCTCCCGACCCTTTTTATTTTATGTTTCTGATCATTTATATGTCAAATATATGTGTGTGTTGGCAGTTGGGGATCTTTGGAGGCATTAGGAATTAAGAATAACGTGGCTGAAGTGGGGAAACATCTTGGTATGGTATCCTTGGTTGATGTCAGTTAACCAAGGTTTAACTGACATTGAGAGATGGGTATCAGCGTGTAAGGTTGAGTGGTGTCGCCTGAGTCGGAGCGGCCACGACTGACAGCCTGGTGTGGATACAGTGATATGTGGTTAGTGCCCCCAAGGACCCCTAACAATGGTTTAAAATGTATCTGAAGGAATATTGTTTTTTCCTAATAAAAAAAGTTATGGTTAAAAATGTTTAACCACTTACAGACCAGACCATTTTGCTGGTCAAAGACCAGACCACTTTTTTTGCGATTAGCCACTTTGTCGCTTTAACTGACAATTGTGCGGTCGTGCGACGTGGCTCCCAAACAAAATTGACGTCCTTTTTTTCCCACAAATAGAGCTTTCTTTTGGTGGTATTTGATCACCCCTGCGGTTTTTATTTTTTGCACTATAAACTCATTATTTTTTACTTTTTGTTATAATAAATATCCCCCAAAAATATATAAAAAAACATTTTTTTCCCTCAGTTTAGGCTGATACGTATTCTTCTACATATTTTTGTTTAAAAAAAATCGCAATAAGCGATTATTGATTGGTTTGCGCAAAAGTTATAGCATTTACAAAATAGGGATAGTTTTATAGCATTTTTATTAATAATTTTTTATTATTTTTTTTTTTTTACTAGTAATGGCGGCGATCAGCGATTTTTATTGTGACTGCGACATTGTGGGGGACCCATCGGACATTTTTGACACATTTTTGGGACCATTGTCATTTATACAGTAATCACTGCTATATAAATGCAGTGATTCCTATGTAAATGACACTGGCAGTGAAGGGGTTAACCAGTGGGTGGCAGTGTAGGGGTTAAGTGTTCCTAGGGGTGTGTTACTAACTGTGGGGGGGTTGGGCTTTCATTTAGTGAACACTGATCTCTGCTCCAATCACATGGAGCAGAGATCAGCGTCACTAGTTGCTAGGCAAAATGGAGAAATTATGTTTACACGGCATTTCCTCCATTCAGCCGTCCCGTGAGACGATCGCGGGGATGCCCGCGGCGATCGAGTCCACGGGTCCCGCGACCGGACTCACGGGGGTCCCAACCAGCTCGGGAGCGTGCCGCCGCCGGCGCGCTCCCGATGGCAGGGCGGCATTGAAGATTGGACGTACCTGTACGCGAATATGCCTGCCCGTGCCATTCTGTCGACATACATTGTCGTGCGCTGGTTGGAAACCGGTTAATAAAATGGCAGAGGAGGCCAATTTACTCCAGCAGGTATGGTCTGGTTACTTCATAGGTTAAGTTGTCAGGTTTGGGTATTTAATAGGAAAAGAGAGGTTTGCATAGGCTATACCATAGTCAAGAGATCCTTCAGGTCTGCTGTTTTGGGGCATAAAGAAACTAAGCCCCACATGGAGGAGTTCAAATATGGTGAGGGAGAACTCCAAATATGAGACAAAATGGATATATCTCACTAATACTCTCCAACCTGCAGGGTTGAACATTGAACTTGATCGCAAATGTTTTATCAGTGATTATTGATTGAGTTCACGCCATAAAGTTTATTTAGGGTTAAATATATACGGTCTCTTATGAGACTGTATAAGTTTGTGTGGTTATGCTGAAGAAAGTAGGTTCATTTTAAACAGATCGATTGATTTTCCAGGTCACACTTTTAATATTACAAATAAATATATAAGAACAGCATTTTCCCTCCCTTTCCTTCCCATTTGGGCCCTTCTTTCTCAAAATATCATTAATTTTATGAGTCCAATATCCAGTTCTTGAATCAATTTTAGGTCTTTTTTATTTAATTTTATTCATTTTTCAATCATTTATAGCTATATACGTTTTTTATATTTTATATTTTTCATTTACATTTATTAAATTGTTGATACATTTCAGGAAGGGTTACATTTATGATTCATGTCATAAATTTAAAATTAATATCCTTTTGGATGTTTTATTAAAGAGGAAGTAAAGGCTATTTAATAGCATACTAGCTCATTATGAATAACTTACCTGAGAACGAAGCCCCCGAAGTGGTCCTCCATCTTCATCTTCCCTGCTGCCATGTATCCCGGAGTGACTTCTGGGTCTCGCTGCAGCGGCTGTGATTCGCCGGAGCCGTGATGACGTCACTCCTGCGCATGCTCACGGGAGCCGACATGAGCTGGATATAACCGTAATCTGCAGCCTGCTCAGTGCGCCTGCACGCCGCTGTCTACGGCACATGCACCATAGACAGCGGTGCCTATCTTTTTGTAAATATCTCCTAAACCGTATAGGTTTAGGAGATATTTCTTGGACCTACAGGTAAGCCTTAATCTAGGCTTAACTGTAGGTCAAAGTGGTTTGTAAGGGTTTACAACCACTTTAAGAGCATTACATTTATTGTTTTCTGGAATAGTTTAGAGTTTCGGTTTTATGGGATATGAATTCCTTTTGAGGTGCTGACACATTTAAAATAATGATGTTTATAGA
Organism: Lithobates pipiens; assembly: GCF_037356315.1. NCBI lineage: Eukaryota > Metazoa > Chordata > Amphibia > Anura > Ranidae > Lithobates > Lithobates pipiens. The sequence goes on from NW_027507784.1 coordinate 213,226,682, forward strand.
AATAATTATGTATACAATTATTGGAGGCCATCGATTGATTAACCGTCTATATTGCGGACATAGATACACGCCATTGGACGGTTATGAATATGTAGTTGCTCATAATATACCAAGTTTTGATTACTAATGTTACGGTTGTAAGCTTTACTGAATACATCATATCAATTAATTATGTATTGTTTGCGTAGCTTTTTCTGATATATGTGCACTCATTCATTTTGGTAGCTCCGGTGATGGTTGGCGACAATCGTCTCTTTAAGAACATTATAACTCTTTTGTCTGTCGGTTTGTGTGGCCACCACTTCCGGAGTCTGCGATGTTGTTGTCTGGATAAGTGTGATCATTTGTGGTTGGAACCACTGAGTATCGTGCACTGACATACAAAAGGGGTTACCTGTTTGCAAAATGTATTAACAACATTTTTTTTCTTCTAAAGATGATGCACAAGAAAACCGGCAAACAGATTGATGAAGACAAGCAGACTAGGGACATGGATTACTGGAACCATGTCCTGTAGTCTGATGAGACCAAGATACAATAAACTTATTTGGTTCAGACAGGGGCGGGTCCAGAGCCTAGTCTCGAGAGGGGCACTGCTATAAAATGTTTTTTTTGGGGGGCAATTTATCAGTGCAATGGCTGGTATTGGCACTTCAATCATTACGGCACCATGGATGTTATGGTGTCAGGATGATTGAAGCGCATTATTTCTATTATTACATTGTAATATAAAATGAAGTGGTTCAACTCACCATAATGCAGAATCAGTGGGAGCCCTGAGGGTGTCACTTGCCATGTCACCTGCCACACATTGCGGATTGCCACTTGCCACGTCACCTGCCACACATTGCTGATTGTCACTTGCCACGTAGCCTGCCACACATTGCTGATTGTCACTTGCCACTTAGCCTGCCACACATTGTGGATTGTCACCTGCCACACATTGCAGATTGCCACGTCACCTGCCATACATTGCTGATTGTCATTTGCCATGTCACCTGCCACACATTGCGGATTGTCACTTGCCACGTCACCTGCCACACATTGCGGATTGTCACTTGCCACGTCACCTGCCACACATTGCTGATTGTCACTTGCCACATCACCTGCCACACATTGCGGATTGTTACTTGCCACGTAGCCTGCCACACATTGCGGATTGTCACCTGCCACACATTGCGGATTGCCACGTAACCTGCCACACATTGCTGATTGTCACTTGCCACGTCACCTGTCACACATTGCGGATTGTCACTTGCCACGTCACCTGCCACATATTGCTGATTGTCACTTGCCCCGTCACCTGCCACACATTGCGGATTGCCACTTGCCGCGTAGCCTGCCACACATTGTGGATTGCCACTTGCCACACAGCCTGCCACACATTGCAGATTGCCATTTGCCACGTAGCCTGCCACACATTGCAGATTTTCACTTGCCACGTAGCCTGCCACACATTGCGGATTGTCACTTGCCACGTAGCCTGCCACACATTGCGGATTGTCACTTACCACGTAGCCTGCCACACATTGCGGATTGTCACTTGCCACGTAGCCTGCCACACATTGCGGATTGTCACTTGCCACGTAGCCTGCCACACATTGCGGATGGTCACTTTGCACGTCACCTGCCACACATTGCGGATTGCCACTTGCCACGTAGCCTGCCACACATTGCGGATTGTCACCTACTGTGTCACTTTTCTGCTAAGGTGGTCTTTTGTTGTGTCCCAGAGTGAAGATAGGCAGCAGAGAGATGATGTAATCTCTCTGCTGCACACAGCTTCCAGTACAGTGAGGGCGGAACTGGAGGGATGCAGGGCAGTGAGAGATGATGTCATCTCCCTGCTCCCCTACCCGCTGGCTTCCTGATTGGCCAGCAGCCCTCAGACCCTAAGCCGCCCAGCTGCCCCCCTCTCCCGTCCATTCACCAGCACTCAGCACAGTCACCCGTGGAACCGGCTGCGCTGGCACCCGCAGAACTGGCCACAGCGGCGGAAACCGGCTGTCACCCGCCGGCCGTATTCTCGGGGGGGGGGGGGGGCAGCTGCCCCCCCTGGATCCGCCCCTGGGTTCAGATGGTGTCAAGTGTGTGTGGTGGCAACCAGGTGCCTACAGTAAAGTCATGGTCTGGGGCTGTATGAGAGCTGCCAGCACTGGGAGCTACAGTTCATTGAGGGAACCATGAATGCCAACTTGTACTGTGACATACTGAAGCCGAGCATGATCCCCTAGCTTCAGAGACTGGGCCACAGGGAAATATTCCAACATAATAATGACCCCAAACACCGCTCCAAGACAACCACTGTCCTGCTAAAGAAGCTGAGGGTAAAAGTGATGGACTGGCCAAGCATGTCTGCAGACCTAAACCTTATTGAGCAACTGTGGGGCATCCTCAAATGGAAGGTGGAGGATCGCAAGGTCTCTAACATCCACCAGCTCCATAATGTCATCATGGAGAAGTGGAAGAGGACTCCAGTGGCAACCTGTGAAGCTCTGGTGAACTCCATACCCAACAGGGTTAAGGCAGTGCTTTAAAATAATGGTGGCCACACAAAATATTGACACTAGGACCCAATTTGGACATTTTCACTTAGGGGTGTATTCACTTTTGTTGCCAGTGGTCTAGACATTAATGACCGTGTGTTGAGCTTTTTTGAGGGGACAACAAATTTACACTGTTATACAAGCTGTACACTCACTACTTTATATTGTAGCCAAGTGTAATTTCTTCAGTGTTCTCACATGAAAAGATATAATAAAATATTTACAAAAATGTAAGGGGTGTACTCACTTTTGTGGGATACTGTATATACAATGCAATATCTACTGAACGCTTGTTTTGATAATATGTTTGTAAGTACATTAGCATAAGGGATGGGTTTGTCTGTTGAATACAAGTTTACAGTTTTACACAATGGGGATTCCTTGCTTGGTTTGAGCGATCCACAGGATCAGAATGTTTGATATCCTTCTGGTTTATTGATATTGGATTTCCATGCTGAGTTCCTTTGGGCAATGATTACAGAGGCTGAACATATTATACAAAAGGTGATTGCGTTTGGGGATTTTGGTGAGTGCAACTCCTAAAGGGAGCGGGATCACATGGTGTGGGGGTGGTCGAACATTTAGTTTTTTTTTGAACTGTCACACTGATATGATGAATTTCTCAGCACCTGAGGGTGTGACCAGAAGTGAGCCACACAGGATGCCTCAGAAAGGAGCGCCAAGGATTGTGAACCTCCATCCATATCCATCCGAGCCTTAAAGAGCCTGGAACAGGATTGGACCCCATAGATCTGTTGGGCTTCACCCCCTGCACCGGTGTCCTATCATATACTGTCCCCCATCGGATAGTATCCGCTGTGTACTGCGCATGCGCAGTACACAGCACACACAGATTCCAAAAATACCCGAAGATGAACGGCGCCAGCGCCGTGAGTCCAGTTTCTATCCCCACCATCCAAGTGGACATAGAGTTGGAATATAAAAGAGCCGAGTGCAGCAAGGCCGAGCCCGAAGCGTGGCGAGTGAAGCGAGCCCGCGAGGAGCCCTCTAATTTTCCCAACCCTATGTCCGCTTGGATGGTGGGGTTACCACCTCCACTCACGGCGCAGGGCCCATTCATCTTCGGAGATTTTCCGAAGCTTCTTCTGCTCCATACTGCGCATGCGCAGTACGGGCGGACACTACATGATGGCAGGTCACTATCTGCCAGAACACTGGCCCATACCACTATTGTGGCGATTCGGAACACATCGCTACCTCAGGATGCCTCAGAATGAAGCTTCAGAGATTCTGAACCACCATCCACATCCATCCGAGCCTTAAAAAGCCTGGAACAGGTTTGAATCCCATAGATAGGTTGGGCTTCAACCCCTGCACCAGCCCGTACGACTATTGTGCTGATTCAGTACACATCGCGACCTTCAGCCTAGTCAGCGGCCCGTCGCCGTTAAGGGTGATCCCAGCACCATCCTTGGGCTCAGAGGGACACATACCTGCCATGCTCCATTCTGGTAGCACTGCACCACTCCAGCCTACCTCCCCCCTATTCTGGGGGACTCCCTGAGTAAGAGGCCTAAAGCAACAGACAGCTCTCCCCTCAGCCATAGCTCAAGGCCGGCGGCCATTTTAACTCTATCCGGCTCCATCCTCGGACACTGACAGGTATATCCTCTACATCCTTCCTCCAGACAATACCACACCATCTCCTGCCCTCATCCACATCATGTGGAAGGTTTGTGTGAGAGTTTGGTCTAGAAATAAAAGTGGCCCGAGGCGCATGCATGGCGGCTCTTAAAATGGCTGCATAGACCGAGAAATCCACACTGCTCCGACTGACTAGCACCCATACAGACATACAACATGCCTCAATATCCACTCCACTAACAGCTGTGGAGGGACAACAAGTCACAGCATCGCCCCATGTGAGCGGTACCTGTCCGCAGGTCCCTGGATGCACAGACTTCCCAAGCTAGAACCACTTCTCAGGAATCCAAGAATGAGGCAGCGAACCTGCCTCATGCAAAGGATACACAGGGTCTCTCTGCACACAACACAGCTCTAGACTCCCTGTTCTTTAGCCCTGTCCCTGGGGCATCTGTGAGTATCCACCACTCAGGGGCTGCCTCTCCGGCTTCCACAGAATCCCTAATAGGACACACTGTGGAGGATTTTCTGCTATTTCCTATGGAAGAAAGCTCCATTCTCCCTCAGTTGAGGGAGAACTAACATGTCCTCCAACCTGACCTGCCCAATAATATAGTAGATATGTTCTCCAGATTTTCAGACATGCTCAGCATCAGCCTGTCCCCAACAGTTGCTAAAATTACTGAGGACATTAAGGTGGACCTCCAGAACTTAGGATCCCTCAGAGAAACGACTGAATCTCACCTGCACACTACAATCACCAGAACCAACTGTGACAGACCTAGCCAGGACAGAGGCTGTTGGAGGGGACTGAATGCGAGCCTCTTGCCTTGTGATTATGGGCCCTGGCATTTGGTGGAATGGTGCTCTTTGTGAGCTGTATGCTGGGGACCCCTGAGGTGGTGTTACTTGGATTCAGATCCATGCCCCCCCCCCCCCCCCCCAAGACACACAGACTCTGGATATGTATTTGCCATATTAGCAATAGACTGAATGACACTGTTGGGACACAAACTGTTAGATACTAATGTCATCAACTCCAGCCACCTGTCTGTTGTGTAAATGAGTCTAGTCTGGCTTGTAAGGATATTCCACACATTGTTATTTGTGTTAATTAACCCTATGTTTATGTTTATGGTAATGTGTATTGAATAGTCAATCAGTGAGCTAGGAGACAAAGTCTTACCCTGAAAAGCCCTATCTCTCAGACAACTAGTCTGGGTCAATGATTAGATAATTAGCTCATGTTAATTAGGTTAGGTTTTAGTCTTCTGCTGTATTATAAATACTTGTCATTTTGGTTCTAATAAATCAGTCCATGTTGAGCAGCTAAGCAAGTGTTGTCTTGTTTTGGGCTTGTAAGCGGTTGGAATATCTGATTGGAGTCAGATTGGAGGAAGCGGGGTATACTGACGGAAGCACTCAATTGGAGTGGTGGGATCGGTTCTGTCACACCAACCAAAACACGGATCGAATACAGGATCTTAAGACCAGCTTGAGTCAACCATGCCCAAGATAGATGACCTCGAGAATAGATCTTGCAGATAAAACTTCAGGATTAGGGTCCTTCCTGAAACTGTCACGGATGTGAACACAGCAGTTTGCTCTCTCCTCATGGGGGCCCCCCGCTCTGACAGGCTTCTGAAAGCCATTGTGGTAAAACCCCACTATTATGCGGTCAAGAAGGAGGTCATGCATTGGGCCCGCTCGGCCTCACAACTCAAGATCTGGGATCACCCTATCCAAGTCTTTGCGGACTTATCCCTATCCACAATTCAAAAAAGGAGATCACTCAAACCACTCCTCGCAGTACTTTCTCAAAGGAAATAAAATATTGGTGGCTGTTCCCATTCAATCTAAAATTTTAATTTAAAAACAAGTCATTCACCTTCTCCAAACTTCAGGAGGGAGAAAAACTCCTCCTACATCTGGGACTAATCACTCAGATGCTGGCTTCTCCACCTTCAGGACCCACCACGGGAGCATCTAAATGACAAATGTCCAAAAGCCCGCTTACTGCAGTATGGCAGAAACCTAAACTACAGAGGTCCAAAGACTCAGCACCTATCTGAAAAGGCTGGATTCTTTCCCGAAAATTTTGGTCTGATGGGCACACTCATTTTCTGGACCCTTTTATGTTTGAATGACCCCAGCACAGTCCCTTCTGAGCCCTTGCTTGCTCCCTCTTCTTTTTTTCTCTCTCTGTTTTTTACCTCATTGTGGGGGGGGGTTATTACCCTTCTCTTTACATGTTGTGGTCAAATTAGAATATTATACTTAATCTGAGGTTTAATTGTTACTGTTTTACATAAATTGCGAATACCCTGGATGGGGGGCTCTTTGGCTAGGTTGCTCTGGCCACTGTAATGGAGTAATCTGGACCTCTTTAGGTAGGAAGGGTTGCACAATGGAAACTATTTTAAGCGAAAGAAAAGGAGTAACCCTAGTTCCAGCTTACAAGGCTGGAATAATCCATAACTGAAAATATCATCCCCTCAGGGTACTTTCTAGAAGTGGGGAGGACGGAGGGCAAGAATGGCTGACAAGATAGCTGAAATAATGGGTCAGGCCTACCGGGGATAACCAAGATATAATTGGGACTATCCTGATGGTTAACCTGACCACCACATTCACCCCACTTTCCATCCACTATTACTTTTATTCCCACCCACTATCTAGCCTCTCCACAGTTAATTTATTTGGACCCCATACTAGTCCAAATAGGTTAAGCTCCTCACAGGGCTGTTATGTTTCAATTTTAGGGATTGTGTTGTTAATATATACCACTATTGTTCAGTTCTATTCTTTAATGTTTGTTATAATACAAGGGCACTGCAGTCAGAGCAGCTTACTCAAGCTTATTCTTGACCAGGAGACATTGATTTCCACTCTCCCCTGGACAGGGGGTCTTCTTCTCTGGCAGAAGAAGACTTTACTAATGATTTAGAGGGACTGTGGGGACCCAGTCCCGCTTTCCCTATAGAGATAGCTACATCTCCTTTTCAATGCTCTCCGATTCCCTCTACTCTCTTTCTTGCTCATACATTCCTACTGGAAACTCTCACTTCTGTGTCCTACCTGATATGAATCCTAAGTACCCGGTCAACTCATCCAACTCCCTTTCGCAAGACCTGCAGGTAGGTTTCTATGTGTCGATTGTGCTCCCTTCCTATCTGCTCCATCGCTGAGGTTGACAAACCACCTCCCCCATTATGAATAGCGTTCCATAACAGACAGGGTCTGAATTCTCAGGTCAAAAGACCTGAAAATTTTTCAATATTACCACAACCAAAAGATGGATGTGATCCTGCTTCAGGAAACTCACTTCCCCAGATCGCACACCCCTAAGCCCCTGTACACACGGTCGGAGATTTCGACAACCAAATCCGTTGGATTTTCTCAGTCGGATTTTGTCCGTCGGATCTTGTCCGAAACTGTTGCATACACACGGTCGGACTAAGTTGTCAAAAAATCCGATCTTTCAGAACGTGATGACGTAATTTCGTTACGATGGGACTACATTCAGGCTAGTAGCCAATAGCTTTGATGTAGGAATTTGATCTGAGCATGCGTGGCACTTGGTCCGATCAAAATTCGCTACACATGATCGGAGTATGTCCGACCGGCCCTAGTTTCCAACATGTTGGAAAATTGGGTCCGATGGATTTTCCAGAATCAGTCCGATGCATACCACACACAATCGGATTATCCGACGACAAGGTCCGATAGGACACACTCCAACGGATTCTCCGACCGTGTGTACAAGGGCTAAGTTTATCCACCCTAGTACTGTCAGGGCTCTGCCCGCACTGAACGGACAAATCTGCAATCCAGGCATCGGCGCATGTGCACGACGAGAAAGAAGGAAATAAAGAAAGGAGAGATGAAAGGAAAGAAAGAGAGAGAAAGAAAGATGTAAGGAAAGAAAGAAAGAAGGAAAGAAAGATGTAAGGAAGGAAAGAAAGAAGGAAAGAAATAAAGGAGAGATGAAAGGAAAGAAGTAAAGAAAGAAAGAAAGAAGGGAAGAAAGAAAGAAAGAAAGAAAGAAAGAAAGAAAGAAAGAAAGAAAGAAAGAAAGAAAGAAAGAAAGAAAAAAAGAAAGAAAGAAAGAAAGGAAAGAAAGAAAGAAAAAAAAGAAAGAAAAAAAAGAAAGAAACAAACAAACAAAAGAAAGAAGGAAGGAAAGAGAAAGAAAGAAAGATGGAAGGAACGAGAAAGACAGATAGAAGGAAAGAAGGAAAGAAAGAAAGAAAGAGAAAAGAAAGAAAGAAAGGACGGAAATTAAGAAATAAAGAAAAGGAAAGAAAGAGAAAAAGAATGGAAAGAAAGAAGGTAAGAACGAAAGGGGAGATGAAAGGAAAGAAGGAAAGAAAGATGGAAGAAAAGAAAGAAAGAAGGAAATAAAGAAAGGACAGATGAAAGGAAAGAAAGAAAGAAAGAAAGAAAGAAAGAAAGAAAGAAAGAAAGAAAGAAAGAAAGAAAGAAAGAAAAAGAATGGAAAGATGGAAATAAAGAAAGAAAGGAGAGATGAAAGAAAGAAAGAAAGAAAAAAAGAAAGAAAAAAGAAAGAAAGAGGATGGAAAGAAAGAAAGAAAGAAAAAAAGAAAGAAATAAAGAGAAAGAAGGAAGGAAGGAAGGAAAGAGAAGGGAAGGAAGGAAGGAAAGCGAAAGGAAGTAAGGAAAGAAAGAAAGAAAGAAAGAAAGAAAGAAAGAAAGAAAGGAGAGATAAAAGCAAACAAAGAAACAAAGAAAGGCAAGATGGAAGAAAAGAAAGAAAGAAAGGAGAGATGAAAGGAAAGAAAGAACGAACGAAAGAAAGAAAGAACGAAAGAACGAACAAACGAACGAACGAAAGAAAGAAAGAAAGAAAAGAAAGAAGGAAGCTGGAAGGAAAGAAAGAAGGAAAGATGGAAGGAAAGAAAGATGGAAGAGAAGAAAGAAAAAGGGAAAGATGGAAGGAAAGAAAGAAAGAATGAAATAAAGAAGGAAATAAAGAAAGGAGATATGAATGGAAAGAAAGAAAGAAAGAGAAAGAAAGAAAGAAAGAAAGAAAGAAAGAAAGAAAGAAAGAAAGGGGGTGGAGAAAGAAGGAAGGAAAGCAAAAGAAAGATGGAAGGATAGAGAAAGAAAGATAGAAGGAAAGAAAGTAAGAGAAATGAAAGAAAGAAAGGATGGAAAAAGGAAGGAAGGAAAGAAAAAAATAAAGAAAAGGAAAGAAAGAGAAAAAGAATGGAAAGAAAGAAAATAAAGATGTAAGGAAAGAAAGAAAAGGAAGGATGGAAGGAAAGAAAGAAAGAAAGAAAGAAAGAAAGAAAGAAAGAAAGAAAGAAAGAAAAAATGATAGAAAGACAGAAAGAAAAAGAATGGAAAGATGGAAGTATGGAAGAAAGAAAGGAGAGATGAAAGGAAAGAAAGAAAGAAACAAACAAACAAATAAAAGATGGAAGAAGAGAAAGAAAGAAAGGGGGAGGGGGAGATCTGTCAGAGCAGGCTCTGCTGAGCGACTTTCCCTGTATTGTGATCCGGAGCTGTACGTGAGCTCCGATCACACATCTCACTCGCAGACTGTATCTCTCCCTGTAGCAGTCGGGACTGTGTGATGGTGGGGATCTCCTCTGCTGGAAGAGGTGGCTCTGTAATTAGGTAAACTAGCCGGCCGTGCGAGGCCCCTGTGACTGCGAGGCCTGAGGCTACCACCTAATTCACCTATTTAGAGAGCTGCCTCTGTTCACCTGGATGTTATAAGTATAAATACAGCTGCATAAAACAAAAACTGTATCTGTTTTCATTCCATGCTACAAGGCACCAAAACATGATTATTTTAAAGGAGGGTGATTTTTTTCTATACTCACTGTATTTATGGGGAAACAACCCAAATGAGACAGGATGTCCTCCAGAGGTAGCCATCATGGAAGAGTAGAGAGCAGCCATCCTATTCCATCAGATTGTGGAGGTATTATCTTCTGACCCACTTTCCACAGCTCAGCTGTGTGGGCCTTTTTTAGCAGCCAATTGCACTGTTGCAATTTGCAATCTCTGTTGCAAGTGTGGCAAAAAAATAAATAAAAGAAACAGCCATTTGACGTTGGCAAAAGCACCTGAAAGCCTAACACAAGGTACACAATTCGTCTCCTCACTCCTCACCTTTCATGTCTACCCCCATTATATCTCATGATCTCTCAGATAACCTCTCAGAAAGCCTCCACTGACAGGGATGATGGTATAGCAAAGGGTATCACAGGTCCTTGCAACATATCTGCCAGCAGCACACCACCAGCTGTAGAGTATAGCAGGCACATTTCTCTGCCTTAGCTGCTGCATCGAAAAAAAAAAAAAATACACTCCTTGCCACCCACATGCCCAGCGTCTCAATTCCAGCTTGTCCAAATAAAGAACGCTTGCAGTGAAAATCAATTTGAATGTAATTTTTTTCTTTATAAATGTCAGTTTTGCTCCAGTAGTTTCTATACACTGTACAGATGTGCCACTTTACAGGCCTGTTTTCAGTTTAACCACTTCAATACTGGGCCATAGTCAAATGACGCCCACAGATGGGATCTCCCATCCTGGGTGGACGTCATATGACGGCCTCGGTATTTCGCCACTCCTGCGGGCCCCCAGAGGCCCGCAGCGCAGGGATCGTGGATGAGGTGTGTCCCTCGGACACAGCCCATTCCCGATCTGTGGGATTTTCATCCCCATCTCCCCCCCCCCCAGATACAGGTGACTGTCCGTGTCAAATCACCGCCAGTCACATGTACTGTCCAGTCACAGTGCTCGTGCACGCGCCTAGGGCGCGTGCAGATCGGCGATCGGGGATGCAGCTTGTCATCCTGACACAGCCCAACCCCGATCGCAGTAAAGAGCCAATGAAATTGGCTCTTTACCACGTGACCGGCTGTGTCCAATCACTGATATTGTGTGAGAAGGACCCCCCCCCCAATAAAGAGGACCTGTCACCACCCATCAAAATACCTGTCATCATTCAAAGTACCTGTCAGCCCATCTGAGTACCTGAGTACCTGTCAGCCCATCTGAGTACCTGAGTACCCGCCAGCCCATCTGAGTACACGAGTACCTGTCTGCCCATCTGAGTACCCAAGTACCTGTCTCAGCCCATCTGAGTACCCAAGTACCTGTCCCAGCCCATCTGAGTACCCGAGTACCTGAGTACCTGTCAGCTCATCTGAGTACCTGAGTACCTGTCCCAGCCCATCTGAATACCCGAGTACCTGAGTACCTGTCACAGCCCATGTGAGTACCCGAGTACCTGAGTACTTGTCAGCCCATCTGAGTACCAAGTACCTGAGTACCTGTCAGCCCATCTGAGTACCTGAGTACCTGTCAGCCCATCTGAGTACCCGAGTATCTGAGTACCTGTCACAGCCCATCTGAGTACCTGTGTACCTGTCACAGTCCATCTGAGTATCCGAGTACCTGAGCCCCTGTCAGCCCATCTGAGTACCCGAGTACCTGTCCCAGCCCATCTGAGTACCCGAGTACCTGAGTACCTGTCACAGCCCATCTGAGTACGCAAGTACCTGAGTACCTGTCACAGCCCATCTGAGTACCTGTCACAACCCATCTGAGTACCTGAGTACCTGTCACAGCCCATCTGAGTATCTGTCACAGTCCATCTGAGTACCTTTCACAGCCCATCTGAGTACCTGAGTACCTGTCACAGTTCATCTGAGTACCTGAGTACCTGTCACAGTCTATCTGAGTACCTGTCACAGTTCATCTGAGTACCTGAGCACCTGTCACAGTTCATCTGAATACCCGAATACCTGTCACCAGCCCGTCGGAGTACCCGAGTACCTGTCACCAGCCCATCGGAGTACCCGAGTACCTTTCACCAGCCCATTGGAGTACCCAAGTACCTGTCACCAGCCCGTCGGAGTACCCGAGTACCTGTCACCAGCCCGTCGGAGTACCCAAGTACCTGTCACCAGCCCATCAGAGTAATGGAGTACCTGTCACCAGCCCGTCGGAGTACCCAAGTACCTGTCACCAGCCCGTCAGAGTAACAGAGTACCTGTCACCAGCCCGTCGGAGTAACGGAGTACCTGTCACCAGCCCATCAGAGTACCCGAGTACCTATTTGCAGAAAAAAATATGTTTTCATTTTCTTTCCACGTTTTCCAAAGACTTGTGGAAAAAAAATAACTGTTCAAAGGACTCATTATGCCTCATAGAATATACGTTGGGGTGTTTGCTTTCCAAAATGGGGTCATTTTGTGGGTAATTCTACTGTCCTGGTGCTTCAGGGCCTTCACAAATGTAATAGGTCATTAGGAAATTAGAGGTGTCATTTATGCTCCTAGAACCCATGACGGTGCTCCCTGCATGTTGGACCTCTCTGTGTGGCCAGCCTGTGTAAAAGTCCCACACATGTGGTATCGCCATACTCGGGAAGAGTTGCAGAATGTATTTTGGGGTGTAATTGGAAGTATGCATATGCTGTGTATGAGAAATAACTTGTTAGTATGACAATTTTGTAAAAAAAAAAAAAAAAAACACATTCTTCTTTTTCCCAAGAATTGTGGGAAAAAATTACAACTTCAAAAAACTCACCATGCCTCTTACTAAATACCTTGGACTGTCTACTTTTCAAAAAGGGGTAATTTTGGGGGTATTTGTACTTTCCTGACATTTTAGAGCCTCAAGAATTGAGATAGGCCGTCAGTGCATCAGGTGTGATTAGATGTGATCAATTTTCAATGATTTGCACCATTGCTTGTAGACTTTATAACTTTCAAAGAGACTAAATAATATCCACTAATTTGGGTTAATTTTACCAGATAGATGTAGCAGTATACATTTGGCCCAAATTTATGAACAAAAATTACTTAATTGCTAAATTTTATCATAGAAACTAAAAAAAGGTGTTTTTTTTTTCAAAATTTTCGCTCTTTTTTCACTTATGTCTCAAAAAATAAAAAACCCAGTGGTGATTAAATACCACCAAAAGAAAGCTCTATTTGTATGAAAAAAATGATAAAAACTTTGTTTGGGTACAGTGTTGCATGACTAAGTAACTGGCATTCAAAGTGTGAGAGCGCTGAAAGCTAAAAATTGGTCTGGTAAGGGAGGGTGTATAAATGCCCTGTATTGAAGTGGTTAAGCATTATTAACCACTTGCCGACCGCCGCACGACGATGTACGTCCTATTTTTGAAGAGGGATATCTCGGTAAAGGCAGCAGCTGCTGCCACAACTGAGATATCCATCTCTTCAGGTGGCGGTCGGCTGTACGATAACGGTGGTCTCCGCAGCGGATTTGCCGCAAGATCACCGCTATCGGCGGCGGGAGAGGTGCCACCCCCCCTCCCGCCGCCCTCCCGCACCTTCCGCCGCTTACCGGAGCCGTCAGTAGCGGCAGAGGCGATCGGGTCCTTTCATCTGCTGGGCATAGAGACAAGTGAGGCTAAGATGGCCCCCACTCGTCTCTATACCATAAGAGGGCGGAAGCGACCTCAAAACGTCACTTCCGGGGGGCGTGACCGGAAGTTGAAGTGGACGGTCGCTTCCAGGGAGAGCTCCGCGGCGGCCTAGCTTTAGCATCCGTGCTCTGGACCTCGCCGAAGGGCTTCTTAACTCTCCATCCTGGTCGCTGGAGCTGCCAGCTATCAGCTAAGGGCTTTTTGGCGCAAAACCGGGACACCTACGAGCTCCGGTTCGTCCGGAGGCTGCGGACATTGCTGGAGGCCCATCGCCGCCATCTTGCGGCCTACCTCCGCTCCTGTGCATCCGGACATCGCGATTTCATCCTTCGACGGGCCGTTCGCCCATCACACACGCAGGTGGACATCCCCGCCTGGGGCCTGGAAGCTGTGACCGGTGAGAAACGAACAGCTGGTGGATCGGGGCCTAGTGATCCGGAGTGTTCGCCGGCGGCCATCTTGGTACACCCTGAGCAGGCCGCAGCACTCCCTCCCCGCATCTGGAGCCTAGATCTGCCTCCTGCATTGCATCCCTGCTTAGGCTCACTCCCATGGACAAGGTGAGGCATCCCCGGATCTTGCAGGTGCCACCAAAGCCCTTCCCGCAATAACCAGTCCCCATGAGGCTCGGATTGACGGCGAGCGCCATCTTAGGGCCCACAGCGACTTTCCTGACGCCACATCTCACCACCTTCTGGGCAACATCACAGGAGATCACCTTCGGAATTTGTGGTGGGCAGTACCCCTGGCCTGTGGTGTCGCTACGCTATCTCCTGGGCTCACAGTGAGTACGGCATGGCCCCCCCCCCTGTTGTCAACTGCTACCTGGCACTCTGACCCCCACTGGGACGTTCATCCTAGGGAGTGCTCCCTTCCAACCGGCACATTGGGTCCTGTAGCATTCATGTTTCGGCACTAGTCTGTGGGACAACACACCCCAGCAAACCCACAGATAGACAACCGACACTCATCTTGCTACCCCTATCTCAACACACCCCCCTTCACTGAAGCCGCATACGCAGCTAGTTACAATATGGACGTTTGAGGCTCCAGATTAGCTCCGTCCGGGACTTCAGCTTATCCCTGAGGTGCATTAACCCCACGTTTCACCCTCTTTTTTTTATATCACCTCTTAATCCGCAGAGCCTTGGTGCATGCCGGCGAAGAAGAAGAAGGCACGGAGCACACAGTATCTTCTCCGCTCTCAGGAACAATCTAGTATGGAGCGTGAGGGGGCAGTTGGGGGGGGCCTCTCCCCTGATCCCGTCACCCCTCCGCGCTCACCGGGTCCATCCTCACCCGCTCCATTGGCGAATAGGGGGTGCCCTAGCACCCTTTCAAAAGCAGATCTGGAGGACAGTTTGGAATCCATGTACAACAGATTGGCGTCCAAGTTCCAATCGGAACTACAAAAGACTTCACATGCACTTTCACAGGAGATCTCTGCCCTGGGCGCGAGGACGGAGAGGTTAGAGACTAAGCATGATGAGTTGGCAATAGCTCATAATGACCTTAGCAGAGAACATGAAGCCCTATCCTCCACGGTCCAGCTACTACAGACTCAGAGATAGAAGACCTTGATAACAGAAACAGGCGCAATAATCTGCGCATCCGTGGAATTCCTGAGTCCGAATCTGAGCTCATTCCAGTGGTGATTAGGTTGTTTAAATCCTTGCTCCCTGACCATGAAGCCAACATGTTCAAATGTGACCGGATACATAGGGCCCTACGTCCCAAACCCCCGGAAGACAAGCCACCTAGGGATGTCATCCTTTGCATGAAAGACTTTCTGGTCAAGGAGGAAATATTAAGAGCAGCCCGCAACAAACAGAGGATAACCCTAGACGACAAAGTAATCCAAATTTTTCCAGATATTGCCCCGGCGACTTTGGAGAGGAGGAGAAACCTGAAGGAGATAACCACTGTCTTGCAATCAGCCCGCATCAGATACCGATGGGGATTCCCGTTTTGTCTGGTGATCCCTCATAATGGCACGACGTACTCCGCTACCTCTGTCCTGGAGGGTCAGGAAATCCTGGTGAAACTTGGCCTTTTGGAGGCCTCTATGATTCGCAGACTGCCCTCCACTCCCAGAGCTACACCTATTTGGCAAACACCCCCGACCAGAAGGGACAGGCGTAGGATCTGATATGGTGCTGGGGATCGGGTGGAAGATAGCCCTCGCTGACGATACTTTACTTTGCTTCATCTTGAGGTTCTGACTGCGGTTAGCTTTGATTCCCAGAGGACATACATAATGTGCATCTGTTTGCAGTTTCGAGGGTGGAGTTTGTTTGTGTTTTTGTTTTTTTTCCCCTTTTCTCCCTCTCGCTCCGCCCCTCCATTTTTTTTTTTGGGGGGGGTGGAGGGAGAGAGAGTGGGGGTATATGTCTTCCACGGTATTCTACCCAGCCCTCTGGTATTTTACAAGTCCCTAGGAGCTGTATTATGGCTCCCCTTTCCAGTGGTTGGTTGCTTCTCTGGTGGGTGCCCCCTACCATTGCGCAACCCTACTGGCCGCGAGACCTAGTAGTCTCGGTATCCGACTTTTATTTTGGCGTGGCTATTCTTTCCCACACGCTACCACGTTTAGCATTAATGTTGTTTCCCAGTCCTATGTTAGAATCTGGGATTATTTTTTCAAATGTTAATATTCTTGCTCTATGTTTTTCGGTCCTCTCCCATATAGGTCGATCATTTTTCATATCCTATGTTCCTTCAGCAACTCAGGTTCCTTTTATTCTCAGGATCAGTGTTCTCATTCCACTCTTGGCGTTACTGTACTGTACCTTATTTTCCTGGTGTCTTGGAGACGCTGTGAGGGTCCCCCTGTTAATCTTGTACTTGTTGGACGAGTATTCCTTGAAGATTTCCCCCTCCCCCCCCTCCACCAGATTTGATCTCCCAACTACCGTTGTTTTTTCTCATTTACCATGGCAATAACATGTATTTCACATAACGTTAAAGGATTTAACTCACCTTCCAAACGGCGCAAAGCCTTTACCTTTTATAAAAGACTTGGAGCTAAAATCCTTCTACTCCAAGAAACCCATTTCTCCCGCTCCTCCCATCCCAAATTTTTCAATAAAGATTTCCCTCAGGCCTTTTACTCGCTCCACTCGTCCAAGACCAGGGGTGCCGCCATACTCCTCCACTCTTCCCTCCCGATGGAGGTTAAGCAAATATTCAGAGACCCCGAAAGTCGTTTTGTTATTGTTAAGGGCATCGTCCACAACAGGGAACTTACCATTGCCAGTATTTACGCACCCAATGAGGGCTCAGCTACCTTCTTTGGGTTATTTTTCGAGAAATTGGCACAATATCACTCCCCCCATATGGTCATAGGTGGCGATTTTAATTCAGTAGCCAATGCCACTCTAGACCGCTCGTCGACTTCGATCGCCTCTAGAGCTTTCCCGAAATCTCTCACTAGAGGCCTTCGGGATCTGCAACTCACTGACACCTGGAGGGCGCACAACATAGGCTGCAGAGAGTACACTTTCTTTTCCCACCCTCATAATAGTTATGCGAGGTTAGACTACATATACTCCACCCCAATTATACTTGCTAACTCTTTAGAGGCCTCCATTCACCCCTGTGTATGGTCAGACCATCAGGCTATCTCCTTTACCACGGGATTTATTAAACTCGCCCCCACGCCCCATTCTTGGAGACTGAATGAGTCCCTTCTCTCTGATGTAGGGGTGGATTCCCAAGTGGCTCAGTCTCTGGAAGAATATTTTTCCCTGAATGCTCACCCAGATATGCAGCCCTCAACTCTCTGGATGACGCATAAAGCCGTCATCAGAGGGAAACTTATCAGTATTTCTGCTGCCCGTAACAAATCCAATAGACTTAGAATAGTAGAGTTAACCAATGATCTAGATCAATTATATAAAAACTCGTCTTTATTACACTTAGACTCTACCAGGCGTTCCATAGACCAGAAGCGCCTGGAACTAGACTCCTTGTTGTCATCCAAGGTTGAGAAGACACTACGCTGGGCCAAGGCCCGCAGTTTGTTATTCAACAACTCAGCATCGACTTTGTTTGCTAGGAGATTGTCTAACTCACTTCGCCCGCCTCATGTATACCGGCTGTCTAATAGAGACGGTTTTATATCTTCACATCCCAAAGAAGTTCTCAAGATCTTTGAGCAATTCTATACCAAGCTCTTAGAGCCCCCTCACACTCTTCCCTCCCCCGGGGACCTGTCCTGGTTACACGACATCCCCCTCCCAACACTCTCCCCCTCACAATTGGAAGTACTGAATGCCCCTATCACGGTCCCAGAAATCTTAGGGGTCCTCAAGTCATTAAAAATGGGTTCTGCCCCGGGTCCGGATGGCTTTTCGGCTCTTTATTACAAAAAATACTCCACGATCTTGGCCCCTAGAATGGTACACCTTTTCAACTCAATTTTGCTGGGCAATAGCTTCCCGGAGGAAATGCTGTTAGCTAACATGTCACTGATCCCTAAACCCAACAAGAATCATAATTTACCTCAAAATTTTAGGCCTATCTCAGTTATAAATAACGATATCAAAATATTTAGTAGAACTTTAGCTGATAGACTGGCAAAATTTATCCCCTCCCTGATTTCCCCTTTCCAATCTGGATTTATCCCACATCGCTTTATCACAGACAACATCCGCCTAGCCACAAACGTTATTCAAGATGCCAACCTGTTCTCCCGTAAGCTCCTCCTGTTGAGCCTAGACATACAGAAGGCGTTTGACAGTGTTACATGGAACTACCTAGACGCACTCCTGCCACTCATGGGCTTTCATGGCAGTTTTCTGGTGGGTTTCCAGGCCCTCTACAATAATCCTATGACCCGCATTAAGTTGCCTGGCTGTAGCTCCGAATTCTTCCCAATCGGTAGAGGCACTAGACAGGGGTGTCCCCTTTCCCCTTTAATCTTTGCTTTAGCCCTAGAGCCCCTCGCGATTGCCCTCCTGAGACATCCTGACATTACTGGTTACATTAAGTGTAACGAAATGTACAAATTTTGCATGTATGCTGACGATGTTTTGATGTTTATAACAAACCCTCATGTCTCCCTTCCCAACCTTTTTCTGACACTGTCTCACTTTGCGAAGGTCTCTGGTCTTTCCATTAATGTTTCCAAATCTGTAGCCCTCCCTATAGGCTTTGCTCCCAATGACTTGGCCCTTATTAAACAAAATTACTCCTTTACTTGGGCTACCTCCCACATTCCCTACTTGGGAGTGGGACTGCCCGGGAATTTCCGTGACCTCTTTGGGGTCAATTATCCCCCACTGATTAGCAAACTTAAAAACACCTTAAAAGGCTGGCTCTCTTTACGTATCCCCTTTATAGGAAGAATCACAGCGCTCAAAATGGTCATCCTCCCCAGGCTGTTGTCTCTATTTCGCTCTCTACCGGTTAAGCTCTCCAAATTTTTTCTCCTCAACCTTCAATCCCATTTCAACAGATTTATTTGGAATAATAGATCTCCCAGGTTTGCTAGGGGGGTCCTGTACAGATCTATGAAAAAAGGGAGGTCTGGGGGTTCCTCAAATTTGGTTGTATTATCTTACCTGCAGATTTACACAACAGGCACAGTGGTCGATCCCTAATTCTAGAGTCCCTTGGGTGAGGTTTGAGAGTGACTCGATAACTCCATTTTATCTCCCGGGCCTTATGTGGTCGACTCATCGACCTCACTCGACTTTATCTACTCTTAATACTATAGTGGCGGACAGTCTCCTACTGTGGTACCGCTACAAACACAAATACGACCTCACCCTGGGGGACTCTATGGGCGCCTCTTTCCTGGGTGATCCTAGGTTCCCCCCAGCCTATCTCCATTTTGAATCTTTTGGTGTGTGGGTTCAATGTAAGCTTACTCAATTGAAGGACTTTGTGACGGGCTCTGGCTTTGTTCCTTTTTCGACACTGCAGACCCAGCACCAACTCCCGGATGCTGAACGTTTTAGATACCTACAAATCCGCCACTTCTTTCTCTCCCGCTATGGGCTCCGGTCCCAGGCCCAACTCACTATCTTTGAGGACTTATGTTTTAACTTCCCACGCCAAAAAGGCCTGATCTCCCTGATCTACAGGGCTCTGGAAGGACATACTGTGGGTCAGACTCTACGATATAGATCTCGGTGGGAGGAGGAGTTGGCTCTGGAGACCGGAGTGGTGGATTGGGAGGAAGGATGGAATAATATGCGCAAATGCACCAGATCCTTGACAATTAGAGAGACAGCCATCAAAGTTCTCACCAGATGGTACTACACCCCGGTACGTTTGCACCAGATCTATCCCCATACATCCCCTAACTGTTTTAGAGGCTGCAATCACCCAGGCACCTTTGTTCACATCTTTTGGGATTGTAGTTTAATTCGCCCAGTCTGGCAGGAGGTTTTAAGGCTGATGGACGGGTTCGCGGGCCGAGCATTGTCCCTCTCTTATCACCACTGTCTTCCCTTCCAGACCCCTCCTGACACTCCAAAACACTTTGTACGGCTAGTGCACTCTATATGTGTCGCGGTGCTATGGACTATAGCACTTCACTGGAAATCCCCGTCGATCCCTTTGGCACAAGTTCTCTCACGCATTGACCAAGTGATGCTGTCTGAAAAGATCTTCCACACTCTGCAAGACACGACTCGCATATATGACCTGAAGTGGAACCCATGGTTCCTATTTCGCTTGCTAAAGTGATCGCACCTTGGGTTTTTCTTTTTCTTTTCTGTCTGCAATTCTTCCTCTTTTTCTTTTTTTTCGTTTTTTGGTTTGTTTTGTTTTCTCTCTGTTCTCTTTCCCCTCTCTCCCTTGATATGATCTTTTCCTATGTATTCTGGTTATGTAGGTCAGCACATTGAATGTTTTATTTTCTCTCTTTTTTGCGACCAGTCGTTGGATGTAAGACCCATACTGAAATTTATAATCGGTTGTTTGATCTGTGGAGTTCTGTTCTCTGTTTATCACCTCCTTGTAATCTTGTCATCCAACTACTTATGCTATTTATGTCATGTGTTCCTTTTTGCTGACTCTGTATTTCTGTTTATCGCTTAAATAAAACTTTTTTGAAAACGAAAACGTCACTTCCGCCCATACCTCTTAAAGGTATTTTTTTTTTAAATGTCAGATTTTCTTTCTTTTTTTTTTTTTTTTGCATTTTAGCCCAAATATGAGATCTGAGGACTTTTTGACCCCAGATTTCATATTTAAGAGGACCTGTCATGCTTTTTTCTATTACAAGCGGTCTTACAAGCACATGTTTACATTCCTTGTAATAGGAATAAAAGTGATCCATTTTTTTTTTTTAAAACAGTGTAAAAATAAATAAAATCAATAAGAAAAATTTTTTTTATTTTTTTAAAAAAACACCCCGTCACGACGAGCTTGCGCACAGAAGCGTGCGCATACGTGAGTAGCGCCCGCATATGAAAACGGTGGTCAAACCACACATGTGAGGTATCACCGCGATCGGTAGAGCGAGAGCAATAATTCTAGCCCTAGAGCTCCTCTGTAACGCAAAAAATGCAACCTGCAGAATTTTTTAAATGTCGCTTATGGAGATTTTTGAGGCTAAAAGTTTGACGCCATTTCACGAGCGGGCGCAATTTTGAAGCGTGACATGTTGGGTATCAATTTACTCAGCATACCATTATCTTTCACAATATAAAAAAAAATTGGGCTAATTTTACTGTTGTCTTATTTTTTTATTCAAAAAAGTGAATTTTTTCCAAAAAAAGTGTGCTTGTAAGACCGCTGCGCAAATACGGTGTGAAAAAAAGTATTTCAATGACCGCCATTTTATTCTCTCGGGTGTTAGAAAAAAAACAATATAAAATGTTTGGGGGTTCTAAGTAATTTTCTAGCAAAAAAAACTGTTTTAAACATGTAAACACCAAGTCTGAAAAAGAGGCCTGGTCCTTAAGTGGTTAAAATCACTGCTCCTTTAAAAACAATCTTTTAAAAAAAAAAGTTTGCATTGGTACATGTCCCCTAGGGCAGTACCTGGCCCTCATATTCTTTTTATGGCCAATAACTTGCATACAAGCCTACAAAATGTGCACTTTTGATTTTTCAAGTTCGGGTCCCGTAGACTTTAATAGGATTTGCGGTTTGGGTCCGAACTTTTGCAGTGTTCGAGAGTTCTTGCACAAACCGAACAGGAGAATGTTTGGCCCATCTCTAGTCATCTCTATATTCAAGTGAAAATAGGAATAGGATAGTAGCAATAATTCAAGCCTATAATATTGGCTATGGTGTAAAGGACATGTCACTTTATGAAGTTCTGAAAGATGTAAATACCACATGACATGCCATAGGTAATCAAGGCAACAAAAAATAATACTATATAGCTAAAACAGCTTAACCACTTCCCGACCAGCGCACGACGATGTACGTCGACAGAATGGCACGGGCAGGCATATTGGCGTACAGGTACGTCCAATATTCAATGCCGCCCTGCCATCGGAAAAGCGCCGCCAGCGGCGCGCTGGTCGGGACCCCCGTGAGTCCGGTCGCGGGACCCGCGGACTCGATCGCCGCGGGCATCCCCGCGATCGTCTCACGGAGCGGCCGAATGGAGGAAATGCCGTGTAAACAGCATTTTTCCATTCTGCCTAGCAACTAGTGACGCTGATCTCTGCTCCATGTGATTGGAGCAGAGATCAGTGTTCACTAAATGAAAGCCCAACCCCCCCACAGTTAGTAACACACCCCTAGGAACACTTAACCCCTCCACTGCCACCCACTGGTTAACCCCTTCACTGCCAGTGTCATTTACACAGGAATCACTGCATTTATATAGTAGTGATTACTGTATAAACGACAATGGTCCCAAAAATGTGTCAAAAATGTCCGATGGGTCCCCCACAATGTCGCAGTCACAATAAAAATCGCTGATCGCCGCCATTACTAGTAAAAAAAAAAAATAATAAAAAATTATTAATAAAAATGCTATAAAACTATCCCTATTTTGTAAACGCTATAACTTTTGCGCAAACCAATCAATAATGGCTTATTGCGATTTTTATTACCAAAAATATGTAGAAGAATACGTATCGGCCTAAACTGAGGGAAAAAAATGTTTTTTTATATATTTTTGGGGGATATTTATTATAACAAAAAGTAAAAAATAATGCGTTTTTTTCAAAATTGTCGCTCTATTTTTGTTTATAGCGCAAAAAATAAAAACCGCAGGGGTGATCAAATACCACCAAAAGAAAGCTCTATTTGTGGGGAAAAAAAGGACGTCAATTTTGTTTGGGAGCCACTTCGCACGACCGCGCAATTGTCAGTTAAAGCGACGCAGTGCCGAATCGCAAAAAGTGGTCTGGTCTTTGACCAGCAAAATGGTCCGGTCTGCAAGTGGTTAAAGGGTAACCTTACTTTCATGGAGGAAAAAACAGCAAATAAAGAAAAAAGATATTGCATGTACAATTGCAAGTCATATTGTAATTGAATGTTATTAAAACTTACCTTTCCTTTTCAATCTGCAGTCACTGTAATTTTCTATAAATGCAATGCAATATGGCTACATGGAGTTGTTCTGTACACAGAATGTGTACTGACCGCTCCCCAGAAACATAATTTCCTGTAAGGCCGCGTACACACGCGGGGACTGTTCGCTCAACTTTGTTCGTCAAACAGTTTCAGCGGACAGTCCGCTCAAAATTAGCATGGACGGACTTGGCCACACACGACGAACGAACAGTCCGCTGAAACCGTGCGCGATGACGTGAACGGCACGTACGACGGGACTAGAAAACGACGTCCTATACACTGCAATGCAACCTTCGGCGTATAAATTCTTTCTGAGCATGCAGGGAACTTAGTTTGACGAACAAGCCTACACACGCGGGGACTGTCCGCTCAAACCAAGTTTCAGCGGACAGTTTTTTGGAAATTCCGAAAAACTTTGTTCAGCAGACTGTTCGCTGAAACTGTCCGCTGAAAGCCCACACACGAGCGGACTGTCCGCTGAAACACTGTTCAGCGGACAAAGTTGAGCGAACAGTCCCCGCGTGTGTACGCAGCCTTAGTGTGATTGGCTCACCAATTTTCACAGAACTCTGCCTAAGATACAAGTCAGATTTTAAGCATCCCCTGCAACAAAAATGTAATTTTTGGTGAGATATTTCCAATAGGAACATGTCTAAAGGGCTGCAGGCCCAACAGCTTTCCTCATTAGTGCTCTTCAGCTGCCACAGCTGACTAATAATTATGAAATCACTCCCATTAGATCTACTTAGCTCAGAGGCACAGAAAAACACACATGGATTTCTTCAGAATAACAAAAGATAAGAATCTGCTACAACGGTTATTGTAATCCCTGCAGTGTACATAGCTCACCTAGGGGGGAATGTTTTTTCTCAACAAAAGTGGAATTACGCTTTAAACAAGGCTAAGTGAAAATGTCTAAGCCAAAAGCTATTGCAAAAGTAATGCATAGTTTAAAGTATTAAAAATGCAACTGGGTATCAAATAGACATAATGTAGTCCAGCTTGGACAAGACATCAGTCCTGTGGGCAGAAAAACAATTGCAGATGGACCAGCAAAAAAAATCATGGTTTGTAAGAATGATAAATGGGATCAAGAACAATAACCTCCATAGACATAACTCTCATGTCCATATCCCCTGCTGACAACAGGAGATCTAAAAAAAAAAACATAATATGATATGGGGGATAGACATGGGTAGGTGTGATAGCAGCTCCATAGAAAATGCGCCTGCAAAAACCATGTAAGAGTAATGCCGCGTACACACGGTCGAACTGTTTGACGTACTTAGTCCGTTGAAACACATTTCAGCGGACAATCCGCTCGTATGTGGGCTTCAGCGGACTTTTTCAGCGTGCAGTCCGGAGTACTAAGAATTTCGGTTTTTCCAAAAATCTGTCCGTCGTATTTTGGTTTCAGCGGACAATACGGTCGTCAGTATGCTAGTTCGACGGACTAAGAATGGCGCATGCCCAGAAAGGATTTACACGGCGGAAGGGTGCTTTGCTGTGTCTTGGACTTCCTATTTCTAGTCCCGCCGTACATGCTGTACACGTCATCGCGCAAGCTTTCGACGGACTGTTTGTGTATCCGTGTGTGGTCAAGTCCGTTCAGTGGAAACTACGACGGATTGTCCGTCGGACTAAGTACGCCATACAATCCACTCGTGTGTACGCGGCATAATACTTGCATAGTATATTGCCAAGAGATTCACATGAACCAATCCACTATCTCCACAACCGATGAGGTGTTTCAAGTACAGTGTGAAGGAATGAAGCTTACATAGTTAGTAAGGTTGAATAAAGACACCAGTCCATCCTGAGTGAGTGCCCACAATTGTCCCTATCCCTGTACATTGCACACTCACATCGGTCCCTACCCTCAAGGAGCCCACGATCCAAAGTCCCCAGTCATATACTAGGGTCAATTTTGGACAGAAGCCAATTAACCTACCTGCATGTCTTTGGAGTGTGGAAGGAAACCAGAGTACCTGGAGCAAACCCACACAGGCAGAACATGCAAACTCCAGGCAGGTAGTGTCGTGGTTGGGATTTGAACCAGCAACCCTGCTTACTGTTAGGCGAGAGTGCTTACCACTACACCACTGTGCCGCCATGAACATGAACAGGAGATGTACTCAGGTGCCTTCCTTTAATCATGATTGCTTAGAGCACATCATGGGTGTGTTAAAGCCAGCACGACACTTCCTTTCATTTCTGCTCTTACTTGGGAGCTTATAAGGTAAGGCTAGTAATGTATGTGGGGGCTCCGGGTCAAATGTGGAAATCTGAACTCTCTGGACTATTATGGCAAGTGCACCAAGGGGATTTGCAAGTAGACATGGGCCAAACACCATGAAAACTAAACAGGGGAAATGTTCTAACCTGAACAGTGAATCCTATTGAAGTCTATGGGAACCGAACTGGAAAGATCAAAAGTGCTCATTTTGAAGGCTTATACGCAATTAATTGGTCATAAAAGGGGTATAGGGGTCTGGGTACAGCCCTGAGGGACATGTACCAATACAAAGATTTCTTTTAAATGTAGTACCCTCTACCTTAGGTAGGTAGGTTGCTAGAGTGGCTGTATTTTTGTAACAGCCAGTGCAGGTAAATTTAGGCAGGCCTAGGCCTGCTTATTTTTGATCCGGGGGCTGGGAGTGGTTTTGAGTGTAGCAGTAGGTGACTGACATGTAATTCATCTCTCTGGTGGCTCCTCTGTTTCTAGAGGGTTCTGAAAAAGAGGCAGGGCAGAGGATGGGAGTGGCATGGAGTGTATCTGGGAGCCCTGACCAATCCCCAACTAGGATTGTCAGGGGGCAAGCCTCCTAAATATACTCATGGTCAGCCTGCTGTGGGAGGAGTTGTTGGGTGGAAGAACTGAGTGATGGCTGTCGTGGCCCTTGAGGGAACCCACTTTCTGGGGGGGGGGGGGGGTGACCTCTGGCCTGGAGCTCAAGAGCTGGGAAGGAACCTCTCCATACAGGGTCATAGGGAGGTGTCTGGAACAGGAGCAGGAGGAGTGCAGCGGGGAGCACTTCCGGGAAAGTCAGTCAGGAGGGATCCAGTCCGGGGGTCGGTGAGTGACAGGCACAGTGGAGAAATCTGGGAGAGACATGCAAGAAGTGGATGTGAACAGGGGTCAAGTCCTGGGGAAAAAAGTGTGGGAACTCCCACCCAAGATCCACTCCCCCACCAAAAAAAATAAAAAAAATGATACGCTCATATGCACGAACGCTTCAAAAGTGGTATTTTTCATCCGATTTTCGTATTGTGTGTATGAAGCTTAACTGTTAGTACATAAAAAAAAACAATCCTCAATAAACATAAATACAGTAATTCTCTGAATAATCAGCATTCATTCAATTGTGCTTCCATGCAAATGTGAACATCATGTTCTGATCTTTATTGGGGAATGTTATTTTGTATATAGAATGTTTATGTGGTGAGTTTACACTTTTCATTGAACAGAGTTTGGATAACACAGGGTTAAATGGAAAGGTCATACATTAACTGCACATTATCTGGACAGAATGCTTGGGGAGATAGTGATGTGTTTCTGCTTAGGAGATGTATGTTAGCTTGGGGGGCTGCAAACTCTGCAGGGCTCCAACACACACTCACTGCTATTCCAACCCTTCACATATTTCCACATAAACTTCCCTCCTGGCATTAAACTTTGCCAGGTATTGTGCTCAGCTTACCACCCCAAACTGATGTTCCTCCCTCAGCTCACCTCTCTCCCTGTGTGTCCTGTGAGCAGAATAGCTGATCTACCCGTCAGCTAGACCTAGACCTGATCTACCCATGATTGGCAGGTAGATGGAAGTGGAAGCTGTCATGGGGCCCCCTACTGGCAATGCCTGAATGGTCAGGTGTGCGGCACTTACTATTGTGAGCTGTGTCAGCGTCTGCTGGTGTAGCACCTGCCACACAGCTCGCATACTTCAAAGTCTTGCAGGACATGGCTGCTAATGGGAACTGAGTTCCTGTTGTGGAAAAAGTACAGGAACTCCGTTCCCATGCATTCCCGCAGGACTTGAGCCCTGGATGTGAAGCCAGAAGGAGAGGCTGTGATGTCACCAGTGTTGGAGTTAAGTTGCTGCAGCCAGGAGGGTTGGCAGAATTTGTACAGGACTGTCTGCGACCAGTAGTCCATCAGGCTTTGCAGCTAGCACAAGAAGTATTCTTCATATTACTATTGGTTGCTTTTCAACTGTTAGGACTTATTCAGAGTAGGGCCTAAATACATGCTAGCTGTATCAGGAAACTATTACGATTGTGATTGTGCAGTAGAGAAAGCGGAGTTTATTTAAGTGATGTGCTGGAGGAGTATGGAGTTTTAGAGACTGCCGATATAGATTCAAAACGATTGTTCAATCTATCACAATCAATTATCTGGGCATCCCATGTCCCTTTCCCCAATCCAAGTAAAAAAAAAAACAATAAAGACAAGCTAAAGGACTGTTCATTGCCTGGCAAAGTGTTTCTGAAGTGAATGCCTGGCCAAGCGGGGTGATGTGTGGAACTACTACATTCAGCGACCCCATGGCGGGCATCGCTACCTAAAAATTATAATTTTTTTCAGGAGAAGTGATTTTAATTATGCTTAACCACTCACGGACCACCTGCCGCAGTTTTACGTTGGTACTTTGAAGAGGAATATCATTGTTATGGCAGCAGCTAGCTGTCATAACCCCATTATCCTCTTCTTCAGCAGGCGGCCCACTTTCAGATAAAAGTGGTCTCTGTGGCAGATTCACTGCAAGATCACTTTTATAGGCGGAGGGAGAGGGTCCCCCTCATCAGTTGTTAAGGACACCGCAGCCAGCTTCCGGCACCACGCCTTAACAATCAGCTTACACTGTGCCCTGATTGGGCAATGCTTTGCCCAAAGAGGGCGCAGAATGCACTTTGCAGCTCTTAGTGCATTGCAGGGTGTTTGTTAGGGTGAACACCCTGCAAATTTGGGTGTTCGGCGAATTACAAACAGGCAAATGTTCGGCCCAAACCCATGGTTTGGTTTGGGCCTATTTGTCTAAATTTGACTTCTGTGTCAGTCTGACTGGACGGTGAGATGTTCAGCCTGGCCGCGGGGGGCACTGTCTCTAGTGGCAGGCATGGAACTATGGTCTGGTCAGGTGCTTAAGTTACTCTCTTTCGGAGTCAGGTCTGTGGGAGTAGTCCTCTCGCTTTGCCCTCTGGGAGAGGGTATTTAAGATGCGTACGTCACGTGGTTCGGGGTTCCAGTCCTGTATGAAGTGCTGATTACATGGTCCTGGTCTTCCTGACCAGCCCCCAGGATGGTTATGGTCTGGGGAGCGGTTCCACCCGACTTTAATGCCTCAGGGCTGGCTAGCCCAAGACATGGAAACTAGGGGAGGATTCTGAGGTGGATGGGTGCCGTCTCCGGTCCGGGAGAGACCGATTGGACTTTGAGCATTCTAGGGGAGGACTCTAGAAGAACACCACATGTGAGTTTGGTTTTCTTAACAAGAGGCTGGAAGGGCTGAAGTAACCGAGAGAATCCGGTCTTGTGGACATCGCCAAGCAGGCTGAAAGAGCCAGGTATCCTACAAGTGTTCTACAGCTTAGTTTCCCTATGTGTTCTGTAACAACATCTGTGACAAAGACTTTGTTCCTGAGTAAGCACCTTGTTGGCTGCTCGGCCTTGTGAGAGAGGGACTCTCCAACCTGAGTGTTCATCCAGCTGCGAATGAGAGTACCTGAATTCCTTCCGAACCCTCTGATCCCAAGTTAAAAGACTGTCCAGCGGTTGAAGTTTGCAAATAAAATCCATTCAAGTGGGGGGGCGTGGCTTGGCCGCTGACCGGAATGGCCGCATAGGCATAGAGCTCCTCTCATCCACGCAGCTACAAGCAGCATCCAGCGCCATCCAATCCCTCGATCTGTCCCACGGAGTCCCAGGGATCACCCCGCATCACCGGAGACATGACTCGCGGCAGAACTGCCGCCCTCGGAGCGAGGAAACTCACCGATTTCTACATGAAGCCTGCCGGCGTGCAGGCCCAAGATGGCGCCGACCGGGACGAAAGCACCGCGCCTCAGGAGACACCCCCCAGCGTCCACAGAGGACCCCCTCTCTGATATGGAGGAATCTGTGGAGCAGCAGCGCTTGCCCGCCATCTCACCGCTGACAGAGGTAAGAGAGTAGCAATCTCCCCAGCACACTCTCCCTCTAAGCCTCCCCCAGTGAAGCGGCAACATGGCACTGGCACCTGTAGTTCCACAGCAGCACCAGGTGAATCTAACTCCTTGCTGGCTGCTTACAATACCTCTGACAGCCCTGCTTCTGAACATACCCTGAAAGCCATGTTACTCTCACTACAAGCAGACATGCATAAAGAGCTTAGATCCTCCATTAATCATTTGCTGGACAGAGTAGATGACATCTACCGCATAGATCACATTGAGCACCATCTCTCTGCTGCCACTAGCTCCCATAACACTGTGGTTGACATTCAAGATGAACACTCCACAGCTATCCACCAACTGCGTCTCAAAGTCGCAGACCTCGAGGACCGCCCGAGGCAGAATAATATTAAGATCCGAGGAGTCCCAGAGACTGTGTCACCTCCTGATATAGTTCCTTACCTGCACCAACTGTTTCGTAAGATCATACCTTCCTTAACACCGCAGGATCTCCTCATTGATAGAGCACATAGAATCCACAAACCGCAGCACCTGCCCGATTCAATACCCAGAGATATCCTGGCTAGGATACATTTCTTTAATACTAAGGAGCAGATCATGAGGGCCGCGAGAACCATACGCAACCTTCCTGAGCCCTTCGCTAAAATTCAGCTGAATAATGATATCTCAGCCGCCACCTCAGGCCTTTTCACAAATTACTGCGATACTCATAGAGCACAAAATCTCATACAAGTGGGGATTTCCCACTAAGCTCCTTGTAAACTACCAGCAACAGCAAGTCGCATTTCTAACTCCCAAAGATGGATTCAAACAGCTACATAATTGGGGCATCTCTCCTAACATACCCCCGGTGCCGCCTTTGAATACTAGAACCTCCAGGATCCCTACTAAATGGGCTACAAAAATTAAATCATAACTCTCCGATGACAAGGGGGAAACCCTCCTGGACGCCCTCTTTCTTAACAGGTGCTCAAGTACACCGGTAAAAGTGGATGATTGCCTTATTTCTCTTGAACCTCCCATGCCAAACTGCCACTGTGTGCTAGGCACACGGCATTACCCATACCTGTACACCTGACTTACCGTTCCACCACGTTTTTCACCACCCATTGTTCCTGAAGGGACTGTTTGATTAAGTGACTTACGCCTCTATATCACCCGGTTAACGATATAGAAGCTTCAACACCGTTTGTTTTCTATACTGCATTATCGTTATTGTTCTCTTTTTTGATACAATTGTTTATTTCTGCTAAAAGTCTACGATTTTGTGTTTGTACTCTGTATACATATCTACTGCTTGTCTCTTCATAAGGGTCCGTCAACCTCAGTACCATCTTGACAACTGTGCTTAGTATCTCATGCCCCTTACAATCACATCCCTTAACGTTAAGGGACTAAATAGTCCTTTTAAGCGATCCCTCTTATGGAGGGAAGCAACGACTTCCCGATCCGATATTCTATGCATACAGGAGACCCATCTGTCCTCCCAGAACCCTCCCCAATGTACTAATAAGCGATACCCACATATCTTCCACTCCCGCACAAACAAAAAATTCTGAGGAGTATTGATAGCAGTGCGATCCACGGTAGCACTCACAGTTTCCAATGTAGAACAAGACCCCGAGGGAAGATTCCTAATACTGGCCGCATGTTTTAATAACAAGCCCTTGGTAATTGTTAACATTTATGCTCCTAACACACACCATTCTTAAATCCATTCTTGCCAAAATACAACACTATCCGAAAGACCAAATCATTTTATGCGGGGACTTCAATGCGGTGCTAGATCACACACTTGACTCCTCAACCCCCCGCAGGAGAAGGTCCACCACCCTCTCCTCCATTCTACACTTAGAAGACTTTTATGACCCTTGGATGTGTCAACATGGTACTGAGAGAGACTACACGTTATACTCTAATGCCCAGAGATCGTATTCCAGGATTGACCTGTTCCTGACATCCAAAGTGCTGCTACAAGCAGTTGCTTCTACCAATATTGGTGTAATATCATGGTCAGATCATGCCCCCATTTTAATGGTTCTCCATCTATCCCCATCTACCACCCCATTCACAGTATGGCGTTTAAACCCTAACCTGATCAGCACCAAGGACATTAGGGAACAGGTCAAAACTGCCATAGATGATTACTTCACTCTGAACCAACAATCTGTCCCCAATCCCACCACATGTTGGAACGCCCATAAGGCGGTCCTAAGAGGAGTTTTGCTAAAACTGGGGGCTCAGGAGAAGAAAAAGCGCTCAGCGACCCTTAACGCCCTTCTAGACAAAATAAAGTCTCTAGAGAAGAGTAATATGCATTCACCCTCTGCCTCTACTCACGCAGAACTCGGTAACCTGGTACTCTCAGGGAAATAAAGCAGGGAAAACCCTGGCCCAACAATACAAACGTAGGACAGCCCAATCCACAATCTCCCATTTAATAGACCCTACGGCCAACAGACTGACTAACCCCAAGGACATAGCCAATTGCTTTGGTTCATTTTATCAACAATTATACAACTTAAAAGACTCCGCGACTGAGACACAGCCCACTGATGCGACTATCCAGACATTTCTCTCTAACGTATCTCTCCCCTCCTTATCCCCTTCACAATCAGCTGACTTAGCCTTACCTTTTTCGCCCCAGGAAATTAAAAATGCAATTAAAGGCCTTCCTCTACATAAAGCCCGGGACCAGACAGTTTTGGAAACGAATATTACAAAACATTTACTGACGCACTAACCCCGCATTTATGTAATTCTTTTAATCGAATGCTAGCCACCGGGGAGATCCCCACAGAATCTCTAGAAGTTACTATTTCCACTATTCACAAACCAGGGAAGGCCCCACATGACCCAGCTAACTACTGCCCTATTTCGCTTCTTAACACCGACTTGAAAATGTATGCCAAGCTTCTGGCCACCCGACTATCACAACACATGACACACCTCATACATCCGGATCAGGTAGGGTTCATCCCCCGACGTCAGGCCTCCGACGGTACCCGTAGGTTTGTGGATCTTATCCACTGGGCGGAAAACAGTCGAACGCCTTCTCTATTGATCTCTTTGGATGCAGAGAAGGCGTTCGACAGAGTCCATTGGGGATACCTCGAGGCAGTTCTAAAAAAATTCGGAGTAGAAGGCAACTTCTTACGAGCTATCCTAGGCCTATATTCCTCACCTACTGCAAGGATCCGCACCTCGGGCATTCTTTCCAACCCCTTTCAAATCACTAACGGCACTCGGCAGGGATGCCCACTCTCACCCTTGATTTTCGCCCTAGTAATGGAACCACTGGCACAATCAATTCGCTCACATCCTCATATTTCTGGCGTCAATGGGAAAGATACCTGTCATAAAATAGGTCTATACGCGGACGATGTCATCATAGCTATCTCTGACCCAGTAAAGTCTTTGCCTGCCCTGACTGAAGTTTTGCATAATTTTAGCGAGGCCTCAATGTACAAATTGAACCACTCGAAAATCTGCCATGCTTGGCATTGAGATCTCGCCAGCGCTTAAATCGGAAATCTCCAAAATGTCACCCTTCTCCTGGGCCCCCGGTTCCTCTTTGTTATATTTGGGCATTCAACTGGTCTCCCCCTCTTCAGCATTGCTACGAAACAACCTTGCATCTTTGTTTGTGAAATTGAACAACTTAACCTTGAATATGACCTCCATAAAAGCCTCATGGGTTGGTAGGATAGCCCTAACCAAAATGTTTCTCCTCCCACATGTGCTTTACTTTTTTCGGACCCTCCCGCTCCCAATTCTTTCAGCAGACCTATCTTAAATACAGCGTACCTTGGACTCATTCATATGGACTGGACGTAAGCCCCGCTTGAAATCCTCCGTCCTATGCACACCCTCTGCCTCAGGAGGGATGGGGGCACCAGACGTTAAAAAATTCTAGATCAAGGGAAGCAACTATGGTCGCAGGACCCAAACACAAGGTGGCACCAAATAGAAGCAGCAGCATTCTCAGATAAGCCACAATTAACCCTAGCAGCGATTTGGCTGTCCCATCCTATCACACGGTCTATCTTTCCTACAGTACGTGCCTGTCTAGCACAATGGAATGCAATACGTCAGGCCCACCGGGGCATTCATAGAGACTCACTGATAAGTCTACCCTTACTAGCGCTACAACTTCTCTCTCCAGATCTCTCGATCCAGCACTGGCATGAAGCCGGAATCAAAACCATTGGAGCTCTGTACCTTGGGCCGGACCTAAAGAGTTTTCAACAGCTGACATCGGAATTTAGACTCTCGCATAAAGACTTCTACATATACCTCAGGCTCAGGCATATTCTCTCACAAATCTCGATTTCTTCAGAAACCACCTCCAAGGAACTTCTCAATTACTACAACCGTCCCCCTAGTGTCACCAAGGGCATATCCTTCATTTACAATCTTCTCTCCAGGCCTACCACGTCTTCTAAACCTTCGAATATGGTCTATTGGGAATCCAAGTTGCAACGCTCTTCCCCCCTAGAAGATTGGCATCGCGTACTACGTACCCCACTAGTCATCTCCAAAAAAGTTACGCATTGGGAAACAATCATGAAACTGTTTCATAAGTGGTATTACACGCCGGACAAGTTAGCAACCATCTTCCCCACTCATTCTCCAAAATGTTGGAGGAATTGCGACTCCACCGGAGACATGTTCCACATCTGGTGGAGCTGCCTGGTTATCGTGTCCTTTTGGTACCAAGTCTCCTCTCTGGTTCAGACCTTGACCAATTCTCCCCAACAGCTGACCTCACGAATGGCTCTATTTGGTCTGGACTCCCAACACTGGCCCGCCACCAGTTTACCTTTATTACACCACATACTAATCACAGCACGCCTGCTTATAGCTCGTGCGTGGAAAAAACCCCTCCCCCCAACCCTTAATGAGCTTATAAATACCCTTAATGTTCATTGTCGCATGGAATATCTTTTCTCTAAAATAAACATGACAGAACCTAGATTCAACAAACAGTGGTCCTCCTGGTTAATACACCCAAGCTGTATAAAGCTTGCATAACCTCATTGTGCATATCACCCAGACCAGACGGAGCCGGCAGTGAAAGTCACTGGTTTAATGTACTATTTCTTATATATCATATGTAAGTTAGCTGTGATTCTCCTGAAGCTCTGATTATTTGACTCAGTTATCTCTTTTCTTCTTTCCTTTTTTTTTTTTCACATTTTGGCACTAAGTTTTACCCATATCCAGACTTATCTCTCCATTGTTCTTCTGTGTCGCGTCCCCACAAGACACAGTCCATAGGGGTGTCAGGGGGGGACGGGATACCTCCGGAACTACCGGACCTAACCACACGGAGTTCATAGTATACAGCAGACGGACACCAGGCCCATGAGCTCTTGTGCTAGCAATCCGTGTTCTCCTTTGGCTGCTCAGTGTATTGGGGCACAATTTGCTCATCCACTTAATGTCGCCCTGCAAGTTGTGTACAATTTGTTGATGTCATATACTTGTTATTGTGATATATTTCAATAAAACTCTTTTGAAAGTAAAATCCATTCAAGTGGATTTATTGTCAGTCTCAAGTTACTGGGCCATCTACCACGGGACATCCCCTGGACGTGCAACAAGAAGAAGCGGAAGGTAACGGTAAGCCCAAAAATAACCAGCAGCTCCTTCGATGGTTAGTACTACATATAAGGGCCACCTGGTTCTATTTTGTGCACAGCCAGTTTATTTGTTTTTATTTTGGACACTTGAGCCCACCTCCATCCCCTGTATATTAAGCTTGATTCATTCCTGGGAATTAGGTTTGACAAAAGAGCTCTGCACATGCTCCAAAATGTGTTACTGCCCCCGTGACATCATTTCCAGTCGCCTGCATCCCATGCTGGTTCTGGAAGTGCTATGAATATCTAGCTGGTATTGCTGATCCCATTATGACTGCTGGATGGTGGGAAGGATTGCAGTGAATAAGGATTCCTTTATTAAAAATAAAAAAATTCCTTTGCGGAGATTTCTCCCTTAGGGTATTCAGGTATGCAGTCTGATTTCAGACTGCCTTTGATTCGGGCCCTCCTGGTTCAGGAGGCTCGAGGTGGGCTCTGCCATTCCAGACCCACCACAGAAGGACCCGAGCTTTCCCGTTCTCGAGTCCTTCACCTTCTTCCCCCCCCCCTCCTTCCCTCCCCCACTTTCCCTCCTTCTCTCACTCTTGTCTTCTCTCCTCTCTTCTCTTTTCAGGAGCCCTCGGGGAGATCCCGCCTCTCAGTCTATGACGCATTTCAGCACCTGTATTCGGCACCTTGGAACAGCAAACAAGTTCTACTACCCAGGGTAAGATTGCCGTCCCCTACCTTGTTCCCACACTCTGATAACCATGGCTGATCCGCATACTGACAAGACGACGCTCAAGATAGCGTCACATAATACTCAAGGCCTAAACTCCCCTTCTAAAAGACGTAAAGCTCTTCACAGCTACTACATTAGGGGCCTTAATATTGTTATGCTTCAAGAAACCCACTTCCCCCAAAATTATAACCCCACGTTCTTACACCGGAATTTCCCTACCTTCTTCTTAGCAAACGCTGAGGACAAGACGAAGGGGGTCGCCATATTATTCTCTAAACATACCCCGTTCACCCACATTCAAACCATCAGAGATATCAAAGGGAGATATCTTCTGGTTAAGGGTCTTATTAACGATGTCCTTTTTTCCTTTGTTTCCTATTATGCGCCCAATAAAAACCAAGCTCCTTTCTTTTCGTCCAAGCTGACTGCCTTATCCTCCCACCTGGAGGGTAAGGTGGTCATGGGGGGTGATTCAAACATCGCGTTTGACCACCTTATGGATAAGAGTTCCAATGGTAGATCCCACTTGAAACGTCCCCCTAAACAGAGTCTAAAAATAGCTAAACTTTTTCATTCTCTGGGGATGATAGACTCCTGGAGAGAGCTCCACCCTGATGCTAGGGACTTCACTCACTTCTCAGCTCCACACAGGACATTCTCCCGCATAGATCACATCTTTGTCCACACGGCGGATATTACCTTTTTATCTCGGGCTAGCATTAAAGAGGTTCCATGGTCTGATCATTCAGTCATTTACATTCAGCTAGTTGGCTTTCTAGCTCCGGCGGGCCCCCCCCAATGGCGCCTCAAGGAGTCCCTCCTTGCCAACCAAATACACTGTACGCAACTGGAGAGAGACCTGAAAGAGTTCTTTCAACTTAATGACACTCCTGACATTTCCCCGGGCACATTGTGGGGGGCCCATAAAGCGGTCATGAGAGGTAAAATTATTCAGCTGACCTCCCAGCTCAAGAAGGAAAAAGCCCAAAACGTAGTCAATCTGGAACGGGACTTCCAGGTACTGAGTACTGCGCACAAGAAAAATCCATCACCCACTTCATTAGCCAAATTGGATACCGCTAGAATTGCTTTGAATTTGGCCCTGACTTCCAGTGCAGAGAGCCACCTTAAATGGACAAGTGGAAGATTCTATCTTCATACTGATAAATTTGGCCCTCAGCTGGCTGCGAGACTTTCCCCCCGGCACAGGATTCAGGCCCTCCCCAAAGTAAAGTCCCTTTCCGGTAAACTGACCCAAAACCCTAAACAGATTCTAGAGGCCTTCAATGAATTCTATTCTAAACTATACTCGGACACCAACCCCGTTGGTATTCCACAGTTGGAGGCCTTCCTGGACAGTATCGCACTCCCCAGAATCTCAGACTCCCATAGGGAGCTTATGGAATCCTCTTTCACGGAGGAGGAGGTTAGAGAAGTCATTAAAGGACTTAAACTTGGCTCGGCCCCTGGCCCTGACGGGTTTTCTACTAAGTACTATAAACAGTTTATAGAGGTTCTGGCTCCTTACCTGGCCCGATTCTTCAACTCCCTCAACAATAAGTCTTCCCTGGATCCGACAGCCAACCTGGCATTTATCTCAGTAATACCTAAACCCGATAAAGACCTAAGCCTAGTGAGCAATTATAGACCTATTTCCCTAATTAATAACGATCTGAAAATAATGACCAAGATTCTTTCAAACAGACTGGGCTCTTTCATAGGTTCATATGTCCATGGGGACCAGGTTGGCTTCATACCAGGCAGGCAGGGGCCGGACCAGGTGAGGAGAGCTATAGACATAATCTCCATCCTCCAGTCGGGCTGGGATGGCGGCCCTCTCCAGGAAGGTTTCCTATTATCCATCGATCTCCAAAAGGCCTTCGATACCGTTACCTGGCCATATTTGTTCCGCACACTAGAGCGATGGGGTTTTGGCCACAAATTTGTCAATACCCTATCCGCCCTTTATTCCCATCCTAGTGCCCGGATCAAACTTCAAGGCCATCTCTCAGATCCTTTTCCCATTGCCAAGGGTACTAGGCAGGGCTGCCCGTTATCCCCCCTATTATTCGCCATAGCTATAGAAACGCTAGCAATCTCCTTTAGGTCTCATCCTGATATCCACGGCGTGCGCTGTGGCCCCTCCTCGCACAAATGCGCGTTATTCGCGGACGATGTCCTTCTATTCATTACATCACCACTCATCTCCACTCCTAACGTTTTAAGGGTGCTTCATGAATTTGGGCAGGCCTCTGGTTTGCAAGTCAACATGACCAAGTCAGTAGCTCTCAACGTCTCCGTTAACTCGGATTTAGTAGCAAAACTCCAATCCCAGTTTCCCTTTTCGTGGAACCCAACGTCCATTCCCTACTTGGGGATCCACCTCACCCCAAGCATTGGTTCACTCTATAAACACAATTTCCCCCCGATGTATAACAAATTGAAGGCGGATCTGGATCAGTGGTCCCTTTATAAGCTCTCCTGGCTAGGCAGAGTTAATGCCATTAAAATGACCCTACTCCCCCGAATCCTCTATCTTTTCCGCT
The DNA here is from genome assembly GCF_037356315.1 of Lithobates pipiens. Classification (NCBI taxonomy): domain Eukaryota; kingdom Metazoa; phylum Chordata; class Amphibia; order Anura; family Ranidae; genus Lithobates; species Lithobates pipiens. Next base: position 213,264,811 of record NW_027507784.1, read on the forward strand.
CGCTCCCTATTTCAGTTCCCAAATCCCAAATTAACAGTGTGCACTCTGCGATACTTCGCTTTGTGTGGGGCGGCTCTTCCCATAGACTACCCAAATCGGTTCTCTTCAGACCCAGACGAAAAGGAGGACTTGGACTACCTAATCTATGGTGGTATTATCAAGCGGCGCAATTGAGCCAGATCTCCTGCATCTACTCTAATGGTAAGAAACCGGATTGGGTGGAAATGGAAAGACAAGCCATTCCCAACTTTACCATAGATTTTCTCATGTGGCGACCCCCCAAGTCCAGGCCTCCGATTATGTCTCCCACTCTGTCTCACTCAATGGCCCTCTGCGATTCGGTTCACTCCAGGAACTCCCTGACGTCCCCGTGGCACCCTCTAGCACACATTTTTAACAATCCTCAGTTTCCACCTGGACTTAATGTCAAAACATTTCAATGGTGGCTCAACAAGGGTCTCATTAGAATTGGGAACTACGTCAACTCTAATGGTCCCCTCACATTAGACCAGTGTATCTCTAAACTAGAGATGCCTCTGACCGAGAGATTTCGCTTCCGCCAAATCTCTCACTTTCTACACTCACTTTCCTCTCACACATTAGGTCCACTGACAGTCACTCTCTATGAACAATGGTGCACATCAGCTGAGGTTATGAGAGGTGGTATCTCCCTGATTTATGCAGCTCTAGCTGATCCACAGGTTAAGACAGGATACATGCTGAAATGGGAGCGGGATCTGGACTTCGACTGGGACCTGGATACTTGGCATTGCAACTTTATGAGAGGGTTCAAGGGGATCATCAACATCTCTCTAATGGAGGCCAGCCTCAAGGTGATTTCCAGATGGTATTTAGTCCCGCAACGACTTGCATCTATCTTCCCCCAATCTTCCCCACTTTGCTTTAGGGGCTGTGGCCACCTAGGATCCCTGATCCATACTTTTTGGGAATGCCCCAGAATCAGAAGTTATTGGAATGGTGTTTTTCACCTAATCCGCAAAGTCACGGGGCTTGGAATTCCCCAGGACCCCAAAATCGCTCTCCTCAATCAAGATATCCCTCGTGCGAAGAAATTCTCTCGAATTTTGGCCCAATTCATCCTTATTGGGGCGAAATTGTCCATTGCCAGGGCCTGGAAATCGCCTAGAGTTTCCCTCCACTCTACTAAACGAAAGATTACTTGGATCATGCTCCAAGAACAGACTTCCAGTATAATTCTTGACAAAGTAGATCGATTCAAGAGCATATGGGAACCCTGGGCGAGTCATGTGGGGATCTCACTTGGTTATAACCTGTCCTCTTTTTCCCCCACTAGGGGTACTCCCTCAGACAGGTCGGGCTCTTCCTGAGGTCTCCTCTCTACTCCCCTCTTTCTTCATGTTGTTCTTCTCTTTCCTCCCTCCTCCCTCTAACTCCTTCCCTAACCCTTCCTCCCCTTTGCCCTTTTTTCCCTTATCTGCTTTGGTCCCAACTAACAGAGGCTGAAAATTTGGACCCTGCTCAGAGCGGGCCCCTGCTAACAGTGTTTTGCCTTAGTTTGGGAGGGCTCTGGGTTCCTGACACAGCAAGATCCCGGAAGGGGTGTTGGGGGCTCGGGGCAACTCCTGCCTCAAGTTGACTTTGGAGCCTTGCTTAATGTTGTAATTGGAAAAATTTCAGATATGAGCAGGCTGATAGGTTTTGTTCCATTCACTCTACGCTTCACTTTGCAAACTATGGAAATTTTGCCAGTTATGATGGTACCTCTGTTGTGTAAACTACTTCTTCACGACTCCCCTGCGTGGGAGACCCTCTGTTACATTTTTTATTATGTTTCAATAAAGCTCTTTTGAAACTCAAAAAAAAAAAAAAAAAAAAATAAAAAAAAAAAAAAATAAAAAAATTCCTTTATTAAAAATAAAAAAAGGAAGATCACTAGGCTTCGCATGGTGCTTAAGGACCTCGCGCTTCGCCGGGTAGAAAAGGCCATTCTGCGGGTTAAGCAGCTATATTACGACAGGGGCAACAAGGCGCACTCTCTTTTGGCGAGGAAACTTAACGATAAAACCCTCCTATCCACTCCACATCAGATTAAAACTAAAAACAACACCGTAGTCTCTCACCCTAAGGAGATAGCAGACACATTTGCGAAATTTTATGCGGAGTTATACAACAGTGACGACATACCCAGGGCTCCCTTGTCGGAGGAGCTCTCCCAGCGCATGCGCCAATACTTGACGGACAGTGGGATCCCCCGTATCCGAGACCTGGATCTGGCCTCCCTGAATATGCCCATCACGGAGGAGGAAATAGAGCTGACCGTCAAGTCGCTACCGGCTCATAAATCCCCGGGCCCGGACGGTTTACCCTACGAATACTACAAAACGTTTCTGCCCCTTCTGCTTCCTTACTTGAGCAGACTGTTTAATGCGTTTCTCTTAAATACCCCGGTCCCTTCCGATATGCAACGCTCCTTCATCACCCTGATACCCAAGCCCGATAAGGACCCCATTCTCTGTGCCAATTATAGGCCCATTGCACTCCTAAATACAGATCTAAAGATCTTTACGAAGCTCCTCTCCCTCCGGCTCAATAGGGTTCTCCCCTCCCTCATCCATAAAGATCAGGTGGGATTTGTCCCTCTTCGCCAAGCCGGCGACAATACCAGAAGGGTCATAGATTTAGTCGACGTGGCGAATAGGGGGGGCACCCCGTCTTTGCTTCTGAGTTTAGATGCGGAAAAGGCATTTGATAGACTGGGGTGGCCCTTCCTGTTCGCTACGTTGCAGCACATGGGGATGAGGGGACCGTTTCTGCGGGCCATACGCCACCTTTATTCCAACCCGTCCTCCCAGGTTAAAACCCCCTTCGCCACATCCTCGGCGTTCTCGGTATCCAATGGCACGCGCCAGGGCTGCCCTCTATCGCCTTTACTATTTGCTATCTGTGTGGAACCCCTGGCGGCGTCCATTCGGCGGAACCCGGATATCAGGGGCGTTCCGGTTCGGGATAGGGAATTTAAGGTGTCCCTGTTCGCGGACGATGTCATTCTCACCCTGACCCAGCCCAGAATATCCCTGCCTAACCTACATAGGGAGTTGGACCGCTACAGCGCCCTATCGGGCTATAAAATTAATGCATCCAAATCGGAAGCCCTACCGGTAAATATCCCGCCCCAGGAAGTCGAACATCTCCGAACCACCTTTCCGTACCACTGGAAAACCGATTCCCTGAAATACTTGGGGGTTCATATAACCCCGACCTTTGAATCTCTGTATCAGGCAAACTTCCCGCCCCTATATGGTGTTATTAGGCAATTACTTTCCCAATGGCGGAAGCACCAGATCTCCCTCTTTGGTAGGATTGCTTCGGTGAAAATGACGATTCTCCCGAAGCTCCTCTACCTTTTCCAGACCCTTCCTATCCCAGTACCATATCACCACCTGAGAAAATTACAGGCGGACCTGCTTGATTTTACGTGGAATTACAAGCGTCATAGAATCCCCCGCTCGGTCATGACAGCCTCTCGCTCGGCCGGGGGACTGGCGTTTCCGGATCTTGTAAAGTACTTCCAGGCAGCTCAGCTCCGGGCAGTGACCTCTTGGTTCACCCAGAGGTCGTACAACAGGTGGACGGAAATTGAGAAGCTCTGGATGGCTCCAGTGCATCCTAATAGTATGCTATGGAGCGCCCCAGCGTTGACTCCCCGGACCCAGCTGCTAGGATCTATGTCCCATCTACAGGGCCTATGGCGCAAGCTTACTAAGATCTATGTCTTGTCCTCGGACAAATCGCTCCTGACGTCCTTCCTGTACCACCCTAAGATGCCAGACAGTCTGACGTATGCGATGTCCCACCCCTGGTCGTCCCGAAACCTCTTCCATCTGGGGACCTTAGTGGACCCCAGATCACGGAGAATGTTGTCTTATGCTGATCTCCAGTCCAAATTTGACCTCCCGAGACAGAGCTTCTACAGCTATCTGCAGATACGGCACTTTGCCCAGACCATATCCTCTGACTTGTGATTCTCCCCTCCCTCCGCTTTTGAGACCATAATCCTAGAGGGCATGGCCCAAAGAGGATTGATATCAGCTATATATAAAATCCTTAATGCACCCCCATTAACTTCGGCATGCAGACATGCTTACATGCTCAAGTGGGAGGAACAGCTGGGGGAGGAGCTAACGGATGAGCAATGGCAGACGATATGGTCCCAGGCCTCGAAAAGCTCTCTATGCACACTCTACAGGGAGAACGCGTACAAAATGTTGTTTTTCTGGTACATGACCCCAGACGTCCTTCACGCCATTTACCCTACTACCTCTGACAGATGCTGGAGGTGCTTGACCCACAAGGGCACGTTGTTCCACATTTTCTGGCAATGTCCCCTGGTGGTTCCCTTCTGGGAGGGGGTCCGGCGCCTTTTGTCGGATCTCTTGGACCGGCGGGTGGTCCTGGATCCTAAGACCTTCTTGTTGGGCATCCCTTTCCCTAAATTGACGAAGTCCCGCAAGACATTGTCACGACATATCCTGACAGCGGCGAGATGCCTAATAGCACTACATTGGAAAAGGGCACTGCCCCCCCGCTCTCGGAGCACTCCATGCTAGAGTTCAGGACGTGGAGTTGATGGAGAGGATGACCGCCAGGATACGGGACAGGCTTGAGGCCCATGATGTGGTCTGGAGCCCATGGAACCTACGGGAGCTCCGGTGGTGAAAATGCCGCAGGGACCACACACGGTGACTATACCCCCTACCTTTCCTTACCCCTCCTTCCCCACGTTCCCCTCTCCCTCCTTTTTCTTTTCTCTTCTCTTTATCTCCTTTGCTATTCTCTCTCTCATCCTCCTTACCCCTCTTACTTCCTATCCTTCTCGTCTCTCCTCTCGTTCTTCCTCTCTCTCTACTGCTTGGTACTCCTATATCTCTCTGCCAGTCTCTTTCACCCTTTTCCTCATGGCTGGTGTTCCTATGTGCCTTGCTGCTCCTCTAGCACACTACTTCGTAGATGCTGCTACTCATGAGAGGTTAATACTGTTGGTAGCTGTTTATGATCGGGTGAGGGGCTACTCTACTGGACCCTAAGGTGGGCAACACCACTTGTTGATTAACAGGGTCGGCCCGATTGTTCGCGGGGGGCCCCCCCGGGGCTGGCGGTTGCCGGCCCTGGGGGGCCTACTGGAACGGGCCACTGGTTGGGTGGTCCCTGCAGCTCTCTCTTCTCTGTTCTGACTGTTCTACTATGTTGTAGTAATGCATGACGTGTAATGCACTCTTTGAATATAAATAAATATATTATTTGAAAAAAATAAATAAAAAAAGATTCCAGCGGTGGTAATCCACTTCTGCTATCCAGCGATGGATGATCATCTCTCTGGGGTCCAGGGATGGCTGATCTGATCCAGAGACGGGTGATCTCTGAGTCCAGTGCAGCGCAGTCCATCCATGCATTCACTGTCGGAGACACTGCGGGATCCCGGCGGCCGACATTTCTTATATGAGAAGGGTGGGGCCACCCGTCACCTGACCCCATCCCCTCTGACGCAAGTGGGGAAGCCGGGCTGGACCCCAGCAAGATGATCATCCGTTGCTGGATAGCAAGAGTGGATTACCACTGCTGGAATGTTTATTTTTATTTTTAATAAAGGAATTTTTCAAAAGTGTGTTTGTCTTATTTAACTATTTTTTACACTTTCTTTGTATAGGTGTACTTTTGTACCCCCTTACCATTTCAAACAGGGGGGGCGGGATCTGGGGGTCCCCTTGTTAAGAGGGGCTTCCATATTCTGATAAGCCCCCTGCCCGCAGACCCCCACAACCACCGGACAGGGTTGTGGGGATGAGGCCCTTGTCTCCATCAACATGGGGACATGGTGCTTTGGGGGGGACCCCAAAGCATCCTCCTAATGTTGAGGGCATGTGGCCTGGTACGGTTCAGGAGGAGGGGGCACTCTCTCGTCCCCCCTCTTTTCCTGCTGCCTGCAAGGTTGCGTGCTCGGATAAAGGGTCTGGTATGGAATTTTAAGGGGAGCCCCACGTCAATTTATTTTTGTAATTTGATGCGGGGTTCCCTTTAATATCCATACCAGACCTGAAGGGCCTGGTAATTGAATTTGGGGGGAACCCCACACTTTTTTTTTTTATCAATGGTTTTCAATGAGTGTTCTCTGTATTACGGGAGCCGACAATTCATTATAGCCGCGAGTGATTTTAAATGACTTTTTTTCCTGCAGAAATGACACTTTGTGCAGGGACAGTTCTAAGCACGGGAAACATGCGCCCCAGGAATGAAATTTAAAGGAATATTACACTTTTATTGTTTCACTTTAATCATTATTAAAATCACTGCTCCCGAAAAAACGGCCGTTTTAAAAAAAAAATTTGCATTGATACATGTCCCCTGGGGCAGGACCCAGGCCCACAAACACTTTTTAGGACAGTAACTTGCATATTAGCCTTTAAAATTAGCACTTTAGATTTCTCCCATAGACTTGTACAGGGTGTTCCGCGGCTTTTCAAATTTGTCACGAACACCCCAAACAGGCGAACAGGCAATGTTCAAGTCGAACATGAGTTTGACTCAAACTCGAAGCTCATCCCTAGCAGTGAAGCTGAGATAGGAGATATCTATACCAGCATTACGTTTATGGATCTATGAGCTTGATTCACTACTGTCTTTGTGAGTGTATTTCATCCTTATAGATTTTATATAAATAACTCTTACTACACTTAGAGGCACCTTTCTTACCTTTATGTTTCACCAGAGTTTGTTTCTAACACCATTGAATGTGCTTGTATAGACTGTATCCAGTAGTCCTCATCCTGAACTAATTGCCTTATCTGTGATGACTGTTCTTCAAACTACATCTACTATAAAGATTTATTTACCTATTAATCCTATTCTCCTCATGAGAAGACTCTACTTAGTAGAGCTCTAAACTTTGCACCAACTTTGCACCAACCCAGCCAAATTCATTTCTATTATTTAAAGACCTGAATAGGTTTTTCCAGAACCTCACTCTGAAGAGATTTTAAAGCATACGATCTGATAAACAAGCTCTTTCTAGTCCTACTGAAGACATTATTATTGATGCAGTTGATAGTTTCAATCCTAGTGATCAGGACCATTTAGCCTTACTGGAGGAACTCTTTATTTTACTTGTCTTTTTTTTTTCAGTTTTCAATTACTTTAATTTGTCAGAAACTATAGAGTTTAAAAAGATTCACACTTTAAATACATTATATTTTATACAGTATCACATTCTTTTAGGATCATCAATAGAGAAACTGCTTCTCTAAACAGAAAACTTTCATAATACTGAAGGTGCCTCAATACCAAGCAATAGGCTGCAACAAAACAAAATTGCACAATTGTTCATAGAGTACAGCAGACAAACCATACAGATGTGAGTTTTTTAAATGAACATTAACTTAGGACTTGATTCATAAATATCTCCTTATTAAACAAGTTACAATAATAGTAATAATTGTTCTGTTTCCCCATAGGTTTGCATTTGGCAAGGACAAACTCCTATGAAAAAAACCCCAGAAGATTGAAAGTAGAGTTCAGTTTGCATTGTTTTGAATTTGAGGTGGTAGACCAAACAGTACATTAAGACAAGTTTTCATCACTGCATGACTAGATTCAGGGTCTCATTGCAGACCAGCTGCAATTGGTAAACAAGCAATAGATTTTAACAAGCACACACACATTTAAATAGCTAATTCATGCCAGAAAGTCAACATGCGATGAAGGGAGATCTGTAGCTTTACAGAACATAAAACATGGTCTGGCAATGACAGCACCATGTCTTCTACCATGGTTTCAAGAGTCACATCCTGTTACTCCATTTGGACTTTAAGTTACCCAGAGAGGCATATTTTTGGCAGATAGACTGCCGAATAATTCATCTTAAGTAGCTGAAAAGGACTGTTATGACCCTTCCACATTTGGAAGGCTTGGCCGAACATTCAGAGGCATCTGGAGAAGTACAATGTTTTATGAACACATGTTAATTTCTGGCACATTAATTCATGGAGAGGAAAAACCCAAAGAGCTTTTAGCAGAACTGGAGAGACTCTCATCCTTGTTGAGTGGCTTCAGATAGAGGATACCAACGCATCTGTGCATGGAGGGCTGCTGCAGCAGCAGCAGCTGCTGGGTATGTAAAAGCAGCATGTGGGATTTCTGGTGCCAGCTCTGTTGTGTATAATGGATAGGGAGCCCAGGCTTCTGGGGAGGCTGGGATAAGTGGAGCACCTGTTAGGTCATATGGATCACAATGTGCTCTAAGTGCAGGGTGGAAGTTTGTGGGATTAGGTATAGACATTAATTTATTCTTAGCAATTTTTGTGTTGGCCTTTGTAAACTCTAGCCTTAAGGTCTGTTTGTTCTATGGATCAAATCTGATGCGATTTAAGGAATTCTTTGCAGCTTCAGCCCCAGCTCTATTGTTAAAGTTAACAAAGCCTACAGGCTGTTTTGAGGTTAACTTGATCAATGATCCTTCATAACCCTTGAATGGTCGAAATAGCAAATAAAGTTCTCTGGGTTTGATGTATATAGGTAGGCCACTGACAAAGAGGGTATGAACCTTTTCTTCCAGGTTATTATTGTTGTGCTCCGGGTCTGTCTTCAGGGTAGTTATTGTGTATAAACCAGTGGCGGAGTCCTTAGCAGAGTCAACGGTGGCGGGTGTTTGGCTCCTCTGCCAATACATAAAGTGTCCCCTCGTCCCCAGTGCTGCAAGTCTGGTGTGGGATGGATCGATGAGGTGCAGTCTGTGCGGTTGAGGTGGAGCAGGGTCTGTGAGTGCTGAAGGGGGGAGAGTGCAACTGGAGGAACTCTACTGTGAGTGCACAGGTCGACTTGATTACAGCAATAATTTTGAGTCTGATGCTTTCTTATTTACTCAATATCTCATAATTTCTCCTCCTATTTGTTCCGCAGCCATATAAAAAATAAAGAAAAGAAATGGCATGGAGTCCCTCCCAGTCCATTCCAGGACTTTAGGGTTTGATATGGATTTAGAAGGGAACCCCGTGCCATTTTTTTTTTAAATGAGCAAGCTCCCCTCCTGAACCATACCAGGCCACATGCCCTCAACATGGGGGTTGAGTTTTGGGCTTTGGGCCAGGGGGCTATTGCCGGTGGTTGTGGTGGTCTGTGAGTAGGGGGGTTATCGTAATCTGGAAGCAAGGGGGTCTTAACAAGGGAATCCCAAGACCCCCCCCCCCCCACCTCCATGTGAATGAGTATCCCATAGTACCCCTACCCATTCACCAAAAAAGTGTCAAAAAGTAATAAAAACAATAGACAAGTTTTTGACAAATCCTTTATTAATAAATAAATAAATAGTGTGCCTCAATGTAAATCCATCGTCAATCACACCACCCGCTGACCTGAATAAATAAATGATCCTCCTTTTGGGATGGCCTCCCATCAAATGCCATCTGTGTGCTTTGACAGTTGTTATATAGGCATCAGCCTGTGATGTCAGGGTGGGTGCCACAAGGTGATGTAGCCAGGTGGCCCCACCACTATATATATGAAATATCAAAGCACAGAGGAGGCATTTGGCTGGAGGCCGTCCCAGAAGACGGACCATTTATTTATTTATATTTTTGGGTTGGCGGGCAGCATGACTAACAATGCATTTACATTGATGGACACAATTTTTTTATTTTTAACATGATGAGGAACTTTACCTAGAAAAATACCATATAGTATTTATATAGTTTGTGTTTTGAAACAAAGTGGTATACATATTTATGATTACGCTACATACCATGTCATATAAGAAATAGAAAATTCAAGTTTACTTGCCAGGGTAATTGATTGCTGTTCATTAAATCAGTCTCATTTTCAGAGTTTTAATAGGATGCCTTGGCAACTGTATTGATAACATTCTTGTCAATTTAATAATGCTTGCCCTTTAAAATGGGCATTTGATTTGCTCTACTGAGACAGGAAGAGAAAACTGAAAAAGACAAATCAATCAATACATCACTTTTGATGACCATCTGAGCCAAGTGTAATCAGATTTAAGCTATTGGATTTTTTTTTTTTGGTATTGAAAAAACTAACTGAGCACATTTTATGTTTTCCTTATAGATCCCAGTGGAAACCTTTGTTTTTCTAGTGAATGGAAGTCACTGAAGAGTATTAATGATTAACCCTGTACTCTGCTATAAAATTGAAGGATTAGTCATAGTGTCTAGGGAAACTTTCCCTTTTAGTTGTACATGTACACAGTGTATCTGTAACATTTTTGGAAAGACCCAGGTTAATATATGATCATAGTTTCATAGTTTCATAGTTTGTTAGGTTGAATAAAGACACCAGTCCATCCAGTTCAACCTGAGTGAGTGTCTACAATGGTCCCTTTCCCTGTACATTGCTACACCCACATCGGTCCCTATCCTCAAGGAGCCCACAATCCAAGGTCCCCATTCATATACTAGGGCCAATTTTGGACAGAAGCCAATTAACCTACCTGCATGTCTTTGTATATGAAACAATGCAAAGACTGAAGTTTTATTGCGGAACTATAAAAAAAAATACAATTACATTTTTTTTGTGTTTCTCTTTTTGGAACAACAAAGTACCTTATATATAAAAGCTAAGAGGTTAGTGAAGGACAGGATTGAGATGTTCTCACAATTAGGAATAAATGAAAATGTAACATACAGTATTATGCAAAATCAAAATTGCTACAAAGTAGCAATGCTTTAAAAACAATGCCATTAAAGGCCCTCTCACACTGCTCTGCAGCCAAAATCCCTACTGTTGTTGAAATGTTGTGTTTTATGGATTGTTGTCATCTGTCTTCCTGTGTCTGATTTAATCATGGAGCGCTCTAGTAGAGTGCACTTGGGTTGAATCGGGACCAGCGGTAAAACCAACAGTATGAAAACCTTCTCATGGGCTTGGAGACTGTTCTCTGTGTGTGTGAGCGTTTGCCGGTTTGTAAGTATCAAGCTCAATGCTGTTCTATCCATCAGAGGTTTATACTCACTATTTGTGCCTGTGTTGTTCAATTTACATGTATAGTGTGTAATTTACATAAGATAATCATAAGTGGCTCCATCTACTGTTCCTTTTTGGTATTGCTGCAGTTCTGTTTATTTAGAGTTACTATGTGTAGTTAAGGAAGTTGTTAATAAGCAAGGAATTCTAGGTAGAAATTTCACAGGAAGTGACCCAGTCACCATTTTTTACAAGACACTGCAAGAAGCAAAACATGTCTTTCTCAATCCATCGCCATCACCCCTTAAAGATCTTTAAAGTATGTTTTTACTATCTGATCCTATATTGTATATCATTGTTTCTGCAATTTATGCTGTATTTCATGCAGTATTGTACTTATTGAGGTCTATTTCTGTTATTTTGTAGTTTCACCTGGCTTTTTCTAATAAAACTGAGATCAAAGAAATATGGTATCTGAAGTTATTGGGACAAGACAGTTAGCTATATGTTCTTGAGACAGAACAGTGACATTTTTAAGATGACCTCTGAAGGAAGATAAGCTGACTTCAGAAGTCTGTACAGCCTGGGGCTACACAGTATCCATACAGTCAGAAGCCTTAAAGAAACAGGCCTGCGGCAGGTGAAGCAAGCAGCCATGCTACACAGAGACACGCTCTGTCAAGCAGCATCAACACTAGATTGGGCTCTTTACAGCAAGATATCTTCTTCCCTGCAGCCATGTCTCACAGTGGGACATCTTACAAAACACAATCACGAGCAAGCTCATATAGGTCATCTGTCGCAAATGCAGCAGTTAGCACCTGTTCAAAAGCTGAAGCAGCAAGAGCCAGGGCCGCATTCGCCGACCAAGAGCTCCAGATGAAAAAAGAAAAGGTTTACTTTGAAACAGAAAAGGTGAGACAGGAACAAGAGACAGAAAAGGAAAGAGTATGCATGCAACAAAAGAGAGAGAAGGAACGAGTATGCATGGAACAAGAGAGAGAGGAGGAAAGAGTACTCATGGAACAAGAGAAAGAGCAACAAAGAATACGCATGGAGGTTGAGCTAGCTCAGCAGGAGGCATCTCAGAAATTGCAGCAAGCTATCTTAGAAGCTAACATGGAGAAGCTGGAAGTGGACTAAGACGCTGCTGCTGCCATTGCAGAAGCAGAAGCTTTAGAAGCAGCCGTCTACAATGAGCCAAGAGTAGGCAGCAGCATATCGGGTCTAGAGGAGGACCAACAATATTAGTTGCAACGCACGTCAGATTATGTCTACCAGCATTGTGAACCAAGCAGCATCCCACAAGAAATTAAATATGATGTCAGTGAGTCACATCAAATAAAGCAGCAACAAGATGACCTTGGACCCCAGTGCTACAAGCAAGAAAAATCTGACAGAGTTCCAGACTTTCCAGTCCCAACCAAACCTTCTACTCCACAAAGTACACAGCCTTCATACAAACATCAAACACCAGTTTTTACTCCAAAGGTCTATGCAACGAGCCAGTACGAACTGCCAACCTTATGCAAGTTTGAACCTAGCGCACCTAAAGAAGAGACTAAAAGGGCGGCACAGTGGTGTAGTGGTTAGCACTCTCACCTAGCAGTAAAAAGGGTCGCTGGTTCAAATCCCAACCACGACACTACCTGCCTGGAGTTTGCATGTTCTCCCTGTGCCTGCGTGGGTTTCCTCCGGGTACTCCGGTTTCCCCCCACACCCCAAAGACATGCAGGTAGGCTAATTGGCTTCTGTCCAAAATTGGCCCTAGAATTTGAATGGGGAATTTAGATTGTGGGCTCTTTGAGGGTAGAGACCAATGTGAGTGTGAAATGTACAGGGATAGGGGTAGACACTCACTCAGGTTGAACTGGATGGACTGGTGTCTTTATTCAACCTTACTAACTATGAAACTATGAAACTATGAAACTTCTACCAGGTATGCCTTTACACCTGTTGTGGAAAATTTGATTGTATAACATTTTATTCTAGGATGTGTGTTTTATAGTTTGCCATCTGTCTCCCTGTGTCTGGTTTGACAGAGGAGCGCTCTATCAGAGCGCACTTGGGTCAAATCGAGACCAGTGGTAAAAAGTCAGTATGAAAACCTTCTCATCGGATTTGAGACGTGTTCTCTGTGTCTGTGGATGTTTGTAGGCATCAAGCGCAATGCGCTGGGATTCTTGCCTTCAAATGAATATGGGCATTAGAGAAGCGAAGTCTACATAACGAGATAGACATATTATTTTATCTCTGTGTGGCTACGTTATCCTTTTTGGATACATATCTGCTTTAATGAGAGGACATTGGTATCTGTCTTGTTAATATACTTGTACCGTATGTTAACAACACCAGTAGCAAAGTCCCCGCAGATTGTCTCAAGCTTTTAAGAATCATAATGAGCTCACCCCATACTGTTTACTTTAAAGGCACTATGGTCTGTGCTCCATTCTGACTAAAAGGGGGCGTGTGCATTTCCTCTTGTGAATGCCCTCCCCTTTAATGTATGTCATTTCCTGTGATGTCATTTTCTGTACTAAGGAAGTCCAGCCTGTTGGGGGCAGGACTTCCTGTTTGTCATTCTTTGGGAGATAATAAAAGGCGATGTTGAGCCCCCGGGGGGGGGGGCAGAAGCATGGAACTGAGAACGTAGAAGGATGGTTGAGTCTGTTCATTGGGATGAATGTGTTGGAAGGTAACCTGAAAGCATTATATCATTAAGACGGAAATGGGTGCTTATTGGAAGCACAAAGTAGGTAGTGGGGCTGTGTGGATAGCATAGCAGCCAAATTTCCACGACATTTATGGCGACTCTGCTGGGCCCAAACAGAGCCTCCCTCTGCACAGGCAGAGAGGGGGAGAAAAGGGGTATGTCTTCTCTGCCTGATGCATTGGGGAGGTTCTGCTTTGTGAAAAGAACAATTTTCCATCTTTTTGAGATAATGCTGGAAGTTTGATGGTGTGTGTGTGTGTGTGTGTGTGTGTGTGTGTGTGTGTGTGTAAGAAAGGTGTGTGTGATTTGGATAACAAGTTTGTAATGCATGTGAGAAATGGATGAATTTTGATTTTTACCTGTTTGTGTGCCATGTGGCCTGGGGGAGGGGCGACCAGGCATATATTGTATCAGATACATTGGGAACTGTTGGCTATTCCCTGTGGATAATAGGAAGGTTTTGTTTTGAGATAAAAAGACCATGCAAGCATTTGCTGTGGGTGGGATTGTCTTGGTTTTTAGGGTGGCTGTTTGTATTTCTGAAATGTTTTTGTTTCTGTGAAAGATGATGCCGGAATAAGTATTGAACTTTGTTTGAGAAAAGAAGCTATGTTTGAGCTGGCCTGGGATATATTGTGTTATATTGTGGTTTTATGTGGTGTTTTTGTTTCATTGGATAACGTGTTACTAAGAATGCATTCTCAATTGTGTAGTAAGATTACATACTTTTCAGTGAAACTGTTCCTAAACTGTGTGTCTAAGCGTGCATTTTCAAATGTGTAAGTTTGTTGGGAGAAGTTATGGTTTTGGCGGGAAAGGACGCCATTTTGTTGGGGCCTAGCTTTTGTTGTCTGCCATGTGACCAAGCTTGGTGGCCATTTTTGAAAATCTGAACATTTCTATAGGGGAAGGTGCAGACACCATTCCCTTGTGTGTGAAACCATGTGATATGAACCACCATCTTGTTCTTAGACCATGTGGTCTGGGCACCTCTCTCTAAGCGCCATATCCTTTAAGTGAATTCTACTTTTGTACCTTTTATGTGATTTTTCAGTTAAGCTATTGCATTTTCTGTAGTGAATTTTTGATTTTCAGTGTAAATCTCTATTTTGCGTTGAACTTCAGTGGATGGTGAAACTAGCTTGAACTGAGGTTTTGTACACAACAGTGTGTTATTTTTATTACAAATGTATGGAAGATTCACAAAGGGCAATTCGTTTTTTTTGTTTTTTTGTTAAGTTTGTATTGTATAGCCTGCATATGGGGCGAGGCTCCTCCTCCCCCTCCCTTTTCCTGTAACATTGATATGTAAATGAACTCGTTTGCTGGGTTCATGCTGCAACCTTTTGGAGACACAGGAAGTTGGTGGGAGGAGCCGGGGGTCTTCTGACTCATGTTTGGAAGCACAATGGAAATACTGGCGTTTGAAAGAGTGTTTTAAATTTGAATTTCAGTTTTTTTTTAAGGTTTGTACTGTAATACAGTTTTGGGTAGAGAGCAAACAGGAGGCATCCATGTTGTTTGTTGTAATATCTAGATACAGAGAGAGAAGCCACATTGTTCTGTAGAGTAAGTGGGAGTAATTGTGTTTTCTGTGCGGCTAAATCTGGCGACGCAGTGTATGGGCGTACAAAGGAAATGCTTGTTTACGCATACACTGTGAGGGGTAGAGACTTAATTCGGGGGGTGATAACACCTCAGGTGGAGTTTCTAGTTGAGGGACTAGATGTAGTCCGTTAATCCACCGCACAAGATGGCACCTGGCGGTGGTCCCCAAAGTAGGTGCAACGGTTTCACTGGACGCAGGGGTAAGACGATAAGCCGATTCGAATCGCCATAGGCACTAGGAGGTTCATGTAAGGGAAGGATTGGAGGCTTCCCGCAGTCAGACTGCTGCACAGTACATAAGGATCCTAGTTTTGGGGCTAAAGGCCATTAGCCCTTCAAAGATTGACATAGGTGGTCCAAGGATACTATTTTGGGTATCCCTCTGGAAGTTGATGTATCGCAACTGAGGCTTCAGAAATCTGTAAGGCTGAGTGAGCTGATGGATGTGTAGTACTGGTTTTTGTGATTTTCAAAGGAGGAACTGTGGTTATTGGTTCAAATTCTCATGCCCGTTTTAGAACTTTGTGTGGCTGGTGCATACAATATTCTGAGATGTCCTTGTGTCTTTCCTATTGTATGTATTTTTTTTTTCCTATCGCTAAGAGTGAAGGCAGAATTCCATTTGGTTGTTTTTAAATTTGTAATTTTTGATTTGGAACTATGAAATATCTCCCCCACATTTGTATCTAAGTGTTTGTCTCAGGTTTTAGTATTCTCATTGTTTGTGGTAACAAGAAGATGTCTGAACCCTCCGCGGCAGCCCTCTTACGTGTCGCGGGTGTTGTATTTTTAGTAAGAACGTGAAAGTAAGGGTTACAGAGGGGTTTAGTTATTATCGGTTTTGAGGAATGTCAATGACAATTTACCAATGTACACGAATGTTGTATTGTCTATGAAGGACAGAGTAATAACTTTTGTTTATAAGTATCTTTTCAGGTCCAAGGAGTTTCTGAAAGTGTATATGAAGGTAAAAGTATCATAGGCTATTTCACAGTTTACCCTGTGTGTTTTCCTCCAGTTTGTAATGAGGAAAAAGGGGGGATGAGAGAGGTGAGAATGACAAATTTTTCAAACCAATAATAACTACTCTAATTCTAGCCAAGTTTGTGACAGGTGACTGGGTCGTTGTAAAGAAGATTGAAGAAGGAGAAAAGGATGAGAAGTATCTTTTTATTTATATTTTTAAAGTGTATTTTCCAACTAGCTAAGGAAGTGAACAGGACACATGGTGGGGTCTACTCTGAGTCTCCACTGAGCTCTAAGTGCCCTAGCAATGACAGCGGTGTATGAGATATATAGGCATATTGGTGTGAGGAGTTTTTGACAAACTAGTACAATCCAAACAGACACATGACAATAGAATTTAATGAGACCTTTCTAGAGGGTAAAATTTATTATAATTTTAAAAATAGCTCTGGTTCTTGCCAGTTTTGGTATTGGGATAACAAGCGTGTTTCAGCTCTAGTCTGGTATTAAGGTGGATCTACAGCTTATAAGGTAATTCCCCTAAGGCAAGAGGTTCATGTGTGCTGGTGAATCTCGTCCCAGCATCTTATGTCACGGCCGATTCTGATGGCGCGAGAGACGGTGAGAATGGCAGGGGCAGCTGGAAGGGAATTGCTTGTACACGGTGGGGGCTTGAGCTTATGAAACGATTGAACAATTTCTCATCCATTGAGGATGGGATGTTTTCATGTAACTGTTGAAGCTACAAGGAAGTTCCCACAGCCCAAGGGTGGTTCCTGGGATTTTATAAGTAAAGATTGCTATACCTGGATCGGGGATACTGGTGACAAAGTTCAGACCCATATGGATAAGGCTAAGAAACCTAAAAGGCAAAGCCAGAGCTATAGCTAGTGAAGGTTGGAATCTTCTTAAGGGTCTGGGAATCGGGGGGCATTTAATTTTTATTTTTGCAGTGGATCATATTTGAAGGAATTAGGGGTATATTTACTCATGTTGTTTTTGTTTCTATTCTTCTATATTCCGCGATGAGGTGTTCCTGTTGCCTGATTGGACGCGTGACCAGAGCCCGAGCAGATGAGCCCAAGATGCCTGACCAGTGGCGGAATTATCAGGGTCGCAACAGTCGCAAGTGCGACTGGGCCCTGTAATTCTCTGCCACTTCAGGGGGCCCACCGGCAGCCCGCCCGCCCGCCGCCCGAGGGGCCCACCTGACTGTCCGGCCGGGGGTGTGTGGTGACGGACCCGGTGTGATTCACTGTTGCTGCGGTTCATGCCGTGGGGAGGAGGGGTGGCTTCCTTTCACCCACTACAGTGGAGAGAGCAGCGTGAGAGAAGTGCTTTGTGGGCTCCGCCCCCGCCTATCCAGAGCAACTGTAAGGGAGGCGGGGCGGACACAGAAAAAACTTCAGCCAATTCAGTGAAGGCGGGGGAGGAGCTCTCTGAAGCAAGGCATTCCTGGAGGAGACACGCTTTGTGGAGGAACTTTGCATCTGCAGGATTCCGAGGAGGGGGAATTGATCGATCATCGATTGATTGGCGGTAAGTCACCACCCCCCTCCAGATTGTGCCCCCCTCCAGTGCCACCACACACCCTCCAGTGCCACCAGCCCCCCTCCAGACTGTGCCACCCCCCTCCAGTGCCACCACACACCCTCCAGTGCCACCAGCCCCCCTCCAGACTGTGCCACCCCCCTCCAGTGCCACCACACACCCTCCAGTGCCACCAGCCCCCCTCCAGACTGTGCCACCCCCCCTCCAGTGCCACCACCTGCCCTCCAGTGCCACCAGCCCACTAGCTACTGTATTTGTATGTGTGTGTCTGAGCATGCTTGTATGTGTGTGCGTGAGCATGCTTGTGTGTGTGTGTGTGTGTGTGTGTGCGCATGCTTGTATGTGCATGTGTGTGTCTGAGCATGCTTGTATGTGCATGTGTGTATGTGTGAGCATGCTTGTATGTGCATGTGTGTGAACATGCTTGTATGTGCGTGTGTGTGTGTGAATATGCTTGTATGTGCATGTGTGTGAGCATGCTTGTATGTGCGTGTGCGTGTGCGTGTGCGTGTGCATGTGCGTGTGTGTGTGTGTGTGTGTGTGTGTGCATGCTTGTATGTGCATGTGCATGTGTGTATGTGTGAGCATGCTTGTATGTGCGTGTGTGTGAACATGCTTGTATGTGCGTGTGTGTGAACATGCTTGTATGTGCGTGTGTGTGAACATGCTTGTATGTGCGTGTGTGTGAGCATGCTTGTATGTGCGTGTGTGTGAGCATGCTTGTATGTGCGTGTGTGTGAGCATGCTTGTATGTGCGTGTGTGTGTGTGTGTGAGCATGTATGTGAGTGTGCATGTATGTGAGTGTGCATGTATGCATATGTATGTATGTGAATGTGCATGTGTTTATCAGTGGCGGTGCATCCAAAAGGGTGCACAGGTTCCACCCCCTCTATGACCAATGGATAGATTCATGCATAGCATGAATCTATCCATGGCCACCGCTGTTACCCCCATATTTAGGTGTCTGCCCCCTTTTCGGGTGCTGGGCGCCTGAATTAGAGCGGCGGGGGGGGGGGTGTTTTTGCAGCACCTGATTAGAGCCATGGGCTCTAATAGGCTTCAATATAGATGAACTGCGAGCGCCATGCTTGATGCTCACAGTCCACCCAGGTGTGTTAGAAAAGTGAATTAATATTCACTTTCCTAACACTGAACCGCCTCTCCACCAATCAGGTGTGCGGGTCTGTTACCCATCACCCGATTGGCTGAAACGATAGACACAGCTATTGGACGCCCATCCGGAGGAGAGGACGGGAGATGAGGATGGCAGGAGATGCATAGAGGACCCCGCTCATGGCCGTTACCCACTGCCCCACCAAGACAGGGTAAGTGGCGGGCAGACAGCGAGCGGGCGGTGGGGATTCACAGTGGCAGCATTTGATGGGCACACCAACAGCATTTGATGTGCACACCAACAGCATTTGATGGGCACAGTGGCGGCATTTGATGGGCACAGCGGCAGAGTTTCATGGGCACAGTAGTGACATTTGATGGGCACAGTAGTGACATTTGATGGGCACAGTGGCTGTAATTGATGTTTTTTAAATCGGTTCCTTTATATGCAGCCACCCATTTGGGACTGGGCCCTGGTGTTCCACCATTGGGCTCAGAGAAAAGAGCCCTGTCCGGAGGTCGGGGGGGGGGGGGGCCCGCCATGGTTTCCTGCATCGGGGCCCTGAAGGTTCTAGTTACGCCACTGTGCCTGACCCAAGAAAAAGACACAGAGGATCCCAGACCGACCAGCGACTACTACAGCTCACCATGTCATCCCTCCTGAGCAAAAGTCTACATGTCAAGCCGTGTTTTCCTTTTTATGGACTCATATGGACTGTAAGGCCAGGTGTAAGAAGAAGATCAAGATTCATCGAGGGACACATGGGAGCATATGACAAAAAAGGAAGGACTGTTGTGGAAAATTTGATTGTATAACATTTTGTTCTAGGATGTGTGTTTTATAGTTTACCATCTGTCTCCCTGTGTCTGGTTTGACAGAGGAGCGCTCTATCAGAGCGCACTTGGGTCAAATCGAGACCAGTGGTAAAAAGTCAGTATGAAAACCTTTTCATCGGATTTGAGACGTGTTCTCTGTGTCTGTGGATGTTTGTAGGCATCAAGCGCAATGCACTGGGCTTCTTGCTTTCAAATGAATATGGGCATTAGAGAAGCGAAGTCTACATAACGAGATAGACATATTATTTTATCTCTGTGTGGCTACGTTATCCTTTTTGGATACATATCTGCTTTAATGAGAGGACATTGGTATCTGTCTTGTTAATATACTTGTACCGTATGTTAACAACACCAGTAGCAAAGTCCCCGCAGATTGTCTCAAGCTTTTAAGAATCATAATGAGCTCACCCCATACTGTTTACTTTAAAGGCACTATGGTCTGTGCTCCATTCTGACTAAAAGGGGGCGTGTGCATTTCCTCTTGTGAATGCCCTCCCCTTTAATGTATGTCATTTCCTGTGATGTCATTTTCTGTACTAAGGAAGTCCAGCCTGTTGGGGGCAGGACTTCCTGTTTGTCATTCTTTGGGAGATAATAAAAGGCGATGTTGAGCCCCCGGGGGGGGGGGGGGGCAGAAGCATGGAACTGAGAACGTAGAAGGATGGTTGAGTCTGTTCATTGGGATGAATGTGTTGGAAGGTAACCTGAAAGCATTATATCATTAAGACGGAAATGGGTGCTTATTGGAAGCACAAAGTAGGTAGTGGGGCTGTGTGGATAGCATAGCAGCCAAATTTCCACGACACACCGCACCACAATACACCAGTAGCCTACCCCAATGCCAATCAGGCTACTGTAAACTTTGCCAAGTTCTTGCCCAAAAGAGAGTTAGTTACCCAAGGACTTGTCAAATTCAGTGATCGCCCCCAACACTACAAGGCGTGGTGATCCTCTTTCCAGAGTGCCATTCAAGGCCTAGATATATCCTGCAGGGACCAGATAGGCCTCCTCATAAAGTGGCTTGACAATGATTCTGTTGAACATGCCAAAAGGATCAGAAACATTAACATAAAACACCCTGAGATAGGCCTTGCAAACATCTGGAACAGACTGGATAGATGTTATGGCTCACCAGAGGCTATAGAGAGTACACTGTTTAGAAGGATAGAAAACTTCCCAAAAATACCTAGCAAAGGTTACCAAAGACTCAGAGAATTCAGTGACCTGCGTATGAAGTTACAAGTTGCTTAAGCAGAAGGAGACTTACCTGGCCTTTCTTATCTTGAATCAGCTAGAGGTATTAAATCCTTAGCACAAAAACTTACTTATGAGTTACACAAAATATGGATTACTCATGGCTGTAACTACAAATGAAAACACAATGTCGCCTTTCCACCCTTTAGTGAGTTTGTGGACTTTGTAGACAAGCAGGAATGAAAGATGACCCCAGCTTAATTTTTCTGCTGTCTTATACCACTTCTTCTGGCCCTAAACAACTCAGAGCTCCAGTAGCAGTGCACAAAACTAACATTTCTTCACACATATTTGCAGAGTCTCAGCCAGAGGATCAAGACAGTGATCCTACTAAATTCTGCCCTCTGCATAAGATGCCACATCCTCTTCTGAAATTCATTGCCTTCAGGACAAAGATCATCCAGGATCGCAAAGCTTTCCTCAAAGAGAACAACGTCTGTTACAAGTGCTGCTCTTCGTCCACACATTTCGCCAAGGATTATAAGGTCAGTGTTTAATGTACAGAATGTGACAGCACAGATCACAATACAGCTCTACACCCAAGGCCTACTCCAAGAACTTTCCCACCTGTTCATAGGGACAAGGCAGGGAGACCAAAGACTCTAGTACAGATGCCATTGTAATAACTTCACAGTGCACTGAAGTCTGCAAAGGAAGTACAGGTGGCAGACCTTGCTATAAAATCTGTCTCGTCAGAGTTTGCCCAAAAGGACGCAGAGACAAAGCAGTCAAGCTGTACGTCATATTGGATGATCAGAGTAACAAGTCACTAGCTAGATCTGTGTTTTTTGACATTCTAAACCTTAAAGGCCCCAGCAGCCCTTACTCCCTTAGGACTTGTGCAGGTACAGTGGAAACGGCAGGGAGAAGAGCTGATGGCCTACAAATTGAATATATGGATGTTAAGACATGCCTACCCTTACCGACCATAATAGAGTGCAACCAGATGCCAGACAACAGATCAGAGATTCCCACGCCAGACGCAGCAGCTCACCAGACTCACTTGAACTACATAGCACATCTCATACCAGAACTAGATGATCAGGCTCAAATAATCTTACTCCTAGGGAGGGATATCTTGCAAGTTCACAAAGTAAGAAAACTGATCAATGGTCCTCAAAACTCCCCATATGCCCAAAAACTGGATATTGGATGGGTCATTATAGGTGATGTTTGCCTGGGAGGTGCACACAAACTGGCATCTGTTAATATCCTGCTCACTAGTACCCTTGAAAATGGTTGTCCTTCTCTTTTCCAACCCTATAAAACAAAGACAATCCCATAGCTCAACTCACCAACCAGTCTGCTGACCAACCAAATTAACCTGTCTAACCGTGTTAAAAGCAGGGGTTTAGTTAGCACACATTTGCAAACGCATGTGAAAGCTGCAAGGCCTCGTCACTGTACCCTGCGTTGCTTTCAGTCCTAACACTACAAATTTATAAGTGTCTCCACAGTGGAAGCACATGCATGGAATGGATATATGTGGGACAGGTGCCTGGAGACTGGCCAAGCCCCCTTAAAGGAACAATAGCACACTGGACACCCAGCAAGAGCACAATGGCAGCAAAGGTGCCCAGTGTGTCCCCGGACCATATATACAAACAGTAACAAAAAACTGGCCACTACCCACACCCATTACTGGCCTTCACAGCGAGGAGCCCATGGAGGGCATATACATATAAAACAAAAACAATCCCATAGCTCAACTCACCAACCAGTCTGCTGATTAACCAAAATAACCTCTTTAACCATCTGTTAAAAGCAGGGGTTTAATTAGCTCACATTTGCAAACGCATGTGAAAGCTGCATGGCCTCATCATGGCATCCTGCTTTGCTTGCAGTCCTAACACTACAAATTTATAAGAGTCTCCACAGTGGAAGCACATACATGGAATGGATAGATGTGGTACAGGTGCCTGGAGACTGCCCAAGCCCCCTTTCTATGTAGACAATTGCTTGAAATCACTACCCACAAACGAAGCCGCAATCAGTCTCCTCAAAAGAACTCAGGCAATGCTTGTTTGTTCCAACTTAAGACTCCACAAGATTGCTTCCAACAGTAGAGAAGTTTTAGATGCCTTTCCTGTCCAAGATCATTCTAATGAATTAAAGGACTTGGATCTAGGCACAGACTCACTTCCCATACAACGCAGTCTTGGTTTGCTTTGGGACTTAAGATCTGACACATTTACCTTCCAAGTAAACACAGGAAAAAAAACCTTTACCCGTAGAGGTGTCCTGTCTACCATGAACAGCCTATATGATCCCTTAGGCTTTGCAGCACCTGTCACCATCCAGGGTAAGGCACTACTTAGAGACTTAACCTGTGAGTCACTAGCTTGGGACCACCCTCTCTTCACCGACAAGAAAAACCTATGGCTAGAGTGGAAGGACTCACTAACAGCTCTATCCAACCTAAAAAATTCCACGGCCATATGCTCCTCTATCATCTGCTGACGTTCATATGCAAAGACTTTGTGTGTTTACGGATGCTTCTGTTAAAGCAAATGCTGCTGTAGCTTACCTGAAAACCATAGACATTAAAGGACAATTCTACATAGGGTTCATAATGGGGAAAGCATAACTTGCACCACTTCGCGAATACACCATACCCAGGCTGGAACTTTGTGCTGCAGTATTAGCCACATAGATAGCTGAATTCATTGCAATCAGAGGCCCAGTGAAACTCATTCGCTCTGACAGAGGGTCTAACTTTGTAGGAGCAGTAAAAGAACTTCAAATTCCTTCTAACTTGGATGTTCCCAGAGTAGAAAGATACTTGTGTGAACAAGACTGCATGTGGATCTTCAACCCAGCTCACTCTTCTCACATGGGAGGTGTTTGGGAGAGGATGATAGGCATAGCCCTCAGAATTCTCGACTCTATCTTCCTACAAGTAGGAACTACAAGGCTTACTGACGAATGTTTAGTGACATTTATGGCAGAGGTTACGGCTATAATTAACGCCAGACCTTTGACATCAGTTTAAAGTGACTCTGAAGAGCCAGTGGTCCTCACACTTGCCATGTTACTCACGCAAAAGACTGGTCTTGCCAGTGCTCCAGCCGGAGAGTTTTGTGAGAAGGACGTTAACAAACATCAATGGAGACAGGTACAAACCTTTGCCAATGCCTTCTGGAACCAGTGGAAGGAACAATATATATCTACTCTACAAGTAAGGAGAAAGTGGCACACTGAAAGGCCTAATCCTAAACCTAGTAATCTTGTGTTAATGAAAGATTGCCAGTCACTAAGGAATATGTGGCCTTTAGGTTGGATCACCAAAGTACTGCCAAGCAAGGATAATCGTGCCCGTAAGGTCGAGGTCAAGATCTTTCAACAGAATAAGCTTAAAGTATTTTTCCTTTTCAAATAGTTTTATTGGCAAACAAGGTAATACAGAAAAAAACATACAAAACAGTTACAAACAGATCAACATAACATAGCAATCGGTACAACTTCGGTATTAAATCAGAGTATAATATAGTACATGGTATAAATTCCAAGATCCAACAATTTCACTGAAATGTATTGTCTAGTTACAGTAAGGTGGACATGATATATACAAAGAGGGAGTCCTGACACCCATAACAATTCTTGTTTTCGCTAATATAGAATTTAGGGACAACCCTTAGGCCGCGTACACACGCGGGGACTGTTCGCCCAACTTTGTTCGTCAAACAGTTTGAACGGACAGTCCGCTCAAAATTAGCATGGACGGACTTGGCCACACACGACGAACGAACAGTCCGTTAGTGTATGAGGGGAGGGTAGTTGATGTAGAGGAAAGATGAGTGTAGAGTCGGGAGGTAATTCCTGGGGAGTGTGGCTTTGATTTGCATATGATCTCGAACTGGGATAGCTGGCCCAAATCCGTACAGGTTTTTATTGTAGATTGGATAAAGTGGTTTATTTGGAGATATCGGAAACACTCTTTGTGGGGAAGCTGGGTTTGAGCTTGCAGAACTGGAAACTTTAAGACTGAATTACCTGAAGTCAAGTCACACACTCGAGTGAGACCTTTTTGGGACCAAGCCACGAATGCCGAAGGGTCCGTATAGGCTGGATAAAAGTCTGGGTCACCAAAAAATGAGCGTAAGGGGGAATGGGGAGACTTTAATTTATAGGGGACTCTTGGTTTATCCCAGATCCCTAGGGAGTGTCGGGTTATAGGGTTGCTAACTGATTTTCTCGCCTGGGGAGGCAACCATAACAGGTTAGATATTATTAGAGGATGGGCATCTATTGCTTTGAGGCTAACCCACAAAGGTGTTTCACTTGTCGCATGATACAAAGGCATTTGGGCCAACTGAGCTGAATAGAAGTAATTTCAGAGATTGGTTACTCCTAGGCCTCAATTCGTTTTGTGTCGAAACATAATTTGTCTAGGGATTCTAGGTTTTGTTGCTCCCCAAATGTATTTGAAAATATGACTCTGTATGACCCTATGGAAATATGGGGGGACCACGACCGGGAGAACTCTATAGAGGTATAGCAGCTTAGGTAGCAGAGACATTTTCACAGCCGCAATCCGCCCCAGCCAGGAGACGCACAAAGGCTGCCAGGAAGCAAGAAGAGACGTGAGGTTGCGCAATGTAGGGAGGTAATTAGCGTGAAACAGCTGGGCAGGATTACTAGTGAGTTTTATACCTAAGTAGCGTATAGAGGTTGTGGTCCATTGGAAGGGAAAGTTTTCCCGCAGATTTTTAAGATTCTTCTGTGGCAGAAACACGTTAAGGGCCCGTGACTTTTTTTGTTTTACTTCTAGGCCTGTAACCCGGGCAAACTTATCTAAGAGATGAAAAAGATTCAGTAAGGTGGTGTGAGATGAAGTAATGAATAACAGGGCGTTGTCAGCAAATAGACATAATTTGTGCAATGTCGAACCAATTTCCAAGCCTCGTATATTTGGGTCCTCTCTAATTAGGGCTGCGAGAGGTTCGATAGCTAGAGCGAAGGTTAAAGGAGAAAGGGGACACCCCTGTCTGGTTCCGCGTTGGATTGGGAATCTGTCTGAGGCGAAGCCAGAGTATTTTACATAGCCTGTGGGTGGGTATAGAGAGCCTGCACCCATTGAAGAAAATGTGTGCCAAATCCCCAGCGCCATAATATATAGTAACGATATGGCCAGGATACCGTGTCAAATGCTTTACTTATGTCCAAAGAGAGGAGATGCATAGGTATGTTACGGGATCTGGCAATATATTGTAAAAGAACAACGCGGCATACATTGTCACTAGCCTGGCTCCTGGGGATAAAGCCCACCTGATCTTTGTAGACCAGATTTCCTATGATTGGGTTAAGGCGCAGTGCTAAAATTTTGGCTAATATCTAAATATCCACGTTCAATAAGGAAATGGGTCTGTAGTTAGACCAAAGCGTGCTGTCAGCATTGGGTTTGGGTATCATTGATATAATAGCCGTCAGCGTGTCTCTACCAAAGGACCCACCCTTGAGTATGGTATTGAATGTGTTTGCTAACAATGGGGTTAAAGTATCAGCAAATTTTTTATAGTAAGAACTAGAAAGTCCATCTGGACCAGGTCTTTTGTGCGGTTTCAGGGTTTGAATAGCGTGTAATACTTCTTGAGATGTGATCGGGGTCTCCATAGTTTCTCGGCTCGCATTAGTTAGTGAGGGGATCGGAAGGTCTCGGAATAAAGTTTCAGCTAGATCTTGGGGAAAGGGGCTCGTAGATTCATACAACTTAGCTAATCTTTTGTTAAATTCGGACAACACTTTAACAGGGTTACTAGTAAGGGTATCTTTATCTGTCTTGATTCTAATTGGTTTAAAAGTCCATTCCCGATATCTGAGACGTAACGCTAGATAGGTGTCAGGTTTATTGGCTTTAGTGTAAATAGTATGTTTGGATCTACAGATAACTTTGTCTGCAGCCTCGGCAAGGAGTAGATCCAACTCAAATTTAATTTTGTCAATGTTTAATTTGTTAGCTGCAGTCGGGGCGGATTGAAATTGCAGGAAATGTTGGTGAAAGTCAGCTTCTAATTGCTGCAATTTCAATGCTTTGTCCTTTTTGAGATGTGTGGCTATGGAATCACAGGCTTTTACACCTCCCAGAGGAGGATAGGAGAGATTTCTGGGGTGTTGTTATGTTGCAAGTAGTCTGTTAGGGCTAATTGGATGTCAAAGCAAAATGATTGATTAGTTAAGTGATTATTGTTCATACACCAGATCCTATCTTTGGATTGGGGTACTAAAGATGTAATAGTAGTAATGACTAAACAATGGTCAGATCAAATGATCGGGTGCATGCGGGATTGGAGTAGTATAGGAGGATGCGATGGGAACAAAAATATGGTCGATTCTAGAAAACGATTTATGGGGATTAGAATAGAACGTGTAATTTTTCCTCACTGGGTTACATTCTCTCCAGGTGTCTAATAAAGAAGCTTGCTGTAGTAGGGTACGAAATTGGGCCGAGTAGGGGGATTTATCCAGGTGGGGGTGAGTCACCAAATTGGAATCTCCACACAAGATCAAGCCTTTGGAATGGGTTTTAACTATTTGGAAAAGGTGAGAAAAAAATGGAATAGGGTTCGTGTTAGGGGCATAATAGGAAACTAGAGTAATTTCTGATTCTTGGAGGAGGTCTACTAGGACTATGTAGCGACCTTCTGGGTCTTTTATTTCTAGAGTGGGGGTAAATGGTAGAGAGTGGTGTAGAGCTAGGAGAACCCCTCTTCTTTTCATTGTCGCCGAGGCCGTAAAGACCTGCGGGTATTTAGAATTAAACAATTTGGGGGTTTTATGGGAAGCAAAGTGAGTCTCTTGTAGGGCAACTATACTAGCTTTCAGGGACGCAAATGAACAAAATGCTTTGACTCGTTTGTTTGGAGAGTTGAGCCCTTTAACATTTAATGATAAAATGTTCAGGGGGTCCATGTATTGGAGTTGATATAGCCATGATTATATAACCAAGGACCTGCACAGGCCACCTGGCCATGGGAGAGGAAGAGGATGACAGTACTATGGAAGCTTTTTCCAGATAGTGTTAGCAGATAAGATGCAAACTAAAATCCATTTTAATGCTACTGTCCTCAGGCCACTCAGGGCAAAGCAAACATCCATGGAATTTTATGGGCTGTGAGCAAGTGAATAACCTGTAACTGAATATAGACTTGCATCTGGATGGAGGGCTATAAGTGAACAGCCTATATTTTACAGAGCTTCCGTTATTGATGGGGTAAGATTGTCCTTTAGGAGCAGCAGATAACCAGGGGTACAGTCACTACCCTGTTGAAAGATAATTAGATATCGGAAGCACAACTGGTGCATGTTACTTAAAAAGCTAAGGTATAGGGGTATTTCTATCTGAAGGGGGAAATACCAAATTGAAAGCTTGGTTTCCTGGAGACAACCAAAAGGTGGGAAAAATACAGTGACAAATCTCAGTAATTTCAGCGGGGTACAAACACCTTGGGGCTGACGTAGCTCACTTCAGTTGCTCATGAGGGGGTACCTCTCCATATAGAAGCTGGAGCTTGAAACTCAAGGATCACGTTTAGCTGTAGACACGTAAGGGTATGAGCTTAGGCGAGCCAGAGTGTGTGGTAGTGCAGTCTCGGACTGTTAAGCTGGAGGGGTTAGATGGAGTACTTCAAGGAGATTCTGAAGGGCCTCCGGGGACGTTGATGTATGTTGTTGGCCCTTGAAAATAAATTGGAGGGAGAAGAGAAAGCGCCACGTATATATTTGGTTTGGTGTTGTATGAGAATTTGTAGCTGTGGTTTCATAGCACAGTGCTTTGCAATTGTGAGAGGTGCCAGGTCTGTGAACAAGAGAATATCTTTATTACGAGCAGCGGTAAGTAATTGTTCTTTTGTTCTAAAGAAATGGAGCTTGAAAATTATGTCCCGTGCCGGCCCGTCCGCCTGTCGGCAGGTGAGTACCCTATGGATTCTGTCAAACTCCAAGCGTTCTGTTGCGATGGATGGGGAGAGCTCTTGGAAAAGTGGCAGTATAAATGATTGTAAATCATTAACAGATTTCGGGATACCCCAGAGGCGCAGGTTCGATCTACGGGATCGGTTCTCTGCGTCTTCCAGGTGTGAGAGTAACATGGTGTTCTCTTCTCGGAGGACTGCTTGCTCCTGAGCATGTTCTCGGAGAGTTAGCTCCACATGATCAGCCCGCGTTTCCAGGTCAGCGGTCCGCTGACCCAATTCGTGGATCTCTCGTGTTAGTTTATTTGTAATTTGGTCAGAGGTTGATTTCAGAGCATTTTTAAGCATAGACTCCATATGCAAAGTCAGATTGTGACATACCTGAAGGAGTCAGGGTAGATGGATCTCCTTGGTTAGAATTATTGTCCTCCTCCTCACGACTGTGAGCGTCTGTCGTGTACGAGGGGCTGCTGCGCTGTTGTGACAGGGCTTGTGCTTTCGCCGCCATCTTGGAGGAGGCTTGGGCGAGTGCCTCCTTGATGGGTTTGGGCTTGGATTTACCTTGGTGGCCCGTAAGAACCATCCCAGGCAGATCTCCGCTATTGCCTTCGGCTGTCCCCATGGGTGAGAGGCAATGATCCCGATACGGGCGGGGGGGGGCGCGATTAGATCCTCGGAAAGCGACAGAGAGTGCGGAGCTCTAGTGCAGAACATCCATCACGGTGAGTTTTGCGCATGCGCCTCCTCCCGAGGTTAAAGTATTTTTAAGACCAGTGACCAAACTTATTCTGTTGCTTTCTACAGAGGACTCTGTTAGTGACATCACTAGATATCAGGCGTTCTGTCCATCAGAGGTTTATACTGACTATTTGTACCTGTGTTGTTAAATTTACATGTATAGTGTGTCATTTATATAAAACAATCATAAGTGGTGTGTAGGCTCCATCTAGCGTTGCTTTTTGGTATTGCTGCAGTTCTGTTTATGTAGAGTTACTATGTGTAGTTAAGGAAGTTGTTATTAAGCAGGGAATTCTGGGTAGAATTTTCACAGGAAGTGTACCAGTCACCATTTTTTACAAGACATTGCAAGAAGCAAAACATGTCTTTCTCAATCCATCGCCACCCCCCTTAGCCCACGTACACACGGTCGGAGATTTTGCCAACCAAATCCGTCGGATTTTTCCCGTCAGATTTAGTCCGACGGATTGTGTCCGAAACTGTTGCATACACACGGTTGGGCCAAGTTGTCGAAAAATCAGATCTTTCAGAACGTGATGACGTAATTTCGTTACGATGGGACTACATTCAGGCTAGTAGCCAATAGCTTTGATGTAGGAATTTGATCTGAGCATGCGTGGCACTTGTCCGATCAAAATGCTCTACACATGATCGGATTAGGTCCGACCGGCCCAGTTGGTCGGGAAATATTTCCAACATGTTGGAAAATTGGGTCGGACGGAATAAGTCCGATGCATACCACACACAGTCGGATTATCTGACGACATGGTCCGATAAGACTCATTCCGACAGATTCTCCGTACAAGGGCTTAGAGAACTTAAAAAGTATGTTTTTACTATCTGATCCTATATTGTATATTGTTATTTCTGCAACGTATGCTGTATTGTATGCAATATTGTACTTATTGAGGTCTATTTCTGTTATTTTGTAGTTTCAACTGGCTTGTTCTAATAAAACTGAGATCAAAGAAATGTAGTATCTGAAGTTATTGGGACAAGAAGGTTAGCTATATGTCCTTGAGACAGAACAATGCGCTAGGCTTCTTGCCTTCAAATTTCTATGCTTATTAGAGGAGCGAAGTCCGCATAACGAGAGAAACATATTATTATATCTCTGTGTGACTATGCTATCCCTTTTGAATACATATCTGCTTTAATAAGAGGGCATTGATATCGGCCTTATATTGACAACATCATTAGCAATGTCCCCGCAGATCTTCTCAAGCCTTTAAGAGCAAGTAGAATAATCTTACTAGATACTGGTTACTCTGAGCAGTATTGAGTGGGCTCCATGCTGACTAAAATGGAGGATGTGGCTGGGCGGAGAGCAGTGTACATGCCTCAAGTGGATGAGACATGTGCATATCTCCCTTCCACTCCTGTGCCCTCCCCTTTAGTGTCATTTCCTGTGTAGTGTAATTTCCTGTGATGCCTTTTCCTGTGTTATCATTTTGTGTGGAGGAAGCAATTGGCTTTTGGGGACATGACTTCCTGTTTGTCACTTCCCTTTGTTGTCCATGAATAAAAGCTAAGAGCTTCTGCCCAGGAGAGGCAGATGAAGGAATGATGGAGCTAAGATGGTGACTATGTCTGTTTATTGGGGAAATACGGGAGACACGGGTTGTTTAACCACTTGCCGACCAGCGCACGACGATGTACGTCGACAGAATGGCACGGGCAGGCAAATGGGCGTACATGTACGTCCCTTTAAATTTGCCGCCCTGCCATCGGGAGCGCGCTGCCGGCGGCGCGCTCCTGCGCTGGTCGGGACCCCCATGAGTCCGGTCGCGGGACCCGCGGACTCGATCGCCGCGGGCATCCCCGCGATCGTCTCACGGAGCGGCCGAATGGAGAAGTGCCGTTGTAAACAACATTTCTCCATTCTGCCTAGCAACTAGTGACGCTGATCTCTGCTCCATGTGATTGGAGCAGAGATCAGTGTTCACTAAATGAAAGCCCAACCCCCCCACAGTTAGTAACACACCTCTAGGAACACTTAACCCCTACACTGCCACCCACTGGTTAACCCCTTCACTGCCAGTGTCATTTACACAGGAATCACTGCATTTATATAGCAGTGATTACTGTATAAATGACAATGGTCCCAAAAATGTGTCAAAAATGTCCGATGGGTCCCCCACAATGTCGCAGTCACAATAAAAATCGCTGATCGCCGCCATTACTAGTAAAAAAATAATAATAAAAAATTATTAATAAAAATGCTATAAAACTTTCCCTATTTTGTAAACGCTATAACTTTTGTGCAAACCAATCAATAATCACTTATTGCGATTTTTTTTACCAAAAATATGTAGAAGAATAAGTATTGGCCTAAACTGAGGGAAAAAATGTTTTTTTATATATTTTTGGGGGATATATATTATAACAAAAAGTAAAAAATAATGCGTTTTTTTCAAAATTGTCGCTCTATTTTTGTTTATAGCGCAAAAAATAAAAACCGCAGGGGTGATCAAATACCACCAAAAGAAAGCTCTATTTGTGGGAAAAAAGGACGTCAATTTGGTTTGGGAGCCACGTCGCACGACCGCGCAATTGTCAGTTAAAGCGACGCAGTGCTGAATCGCAAAAAGTGGTCTGGTCTTTGACCAGCAAATTGGTCCGGTCTGAAAGTGGTTAAAGATGCATTATACTGAAAAGCTGGAAGGGCGCTAAATAGCGCAAAAGAGTATGGTGGTTTAAGATGGCGGGCCATTGTAGGAGTGAACAGAACCTCCTTCGCATTGGATCAATCTTTGTCTGATGCTTTAGGTAGGTTCTCCTTTGCAAAAGAACAAATTTTACATCTTTTGGTATAATGCCGGGATTTTAATTGCATGTATATTATGTGTAAGTAACCGTATGTTGTGTAATAAGTTTGTGATGTACATAAGAAATAGAAATGGATGAATTGTGATTACAAGTAGATTGCATGAGCCTTGTAGATTGTTTAACTAACTTAAAGGGGTTGTAAAGGTAAATGTTTTTTCACCTTAATGCATTCTATGCATTAAGGTGAAAAAACATCTCACACTGCCGGCACCCCCAGTCCCCCCGTTTTACTTACCTGACCTCTCGAAAATCCTGCGCTCGCCCCCGCCATCCTCTTCGACGCTCAGCCTGGCCGCTGATTGGCTGGAGTGGATGGATTGAAAGCAGTGCAGCCATTGGCTCACGCTGCTGTCAATCACATCCAATGACACAGCGCGCCGGGGCGGGGCTGTGTGATACAGCGAGCGGCTATAGCCACCGGCTGTATCACGGGAGCGGGCCCACAGGTGCTTCTCACCATTCGAGGGAGCTCGCATGAACGTAAGAAGTACCTGCGGGAGGAAGCAGAGACAGCCGCCGAGGGACCCCAGAAGTGCAGGTTTGGGGCCACTCTGTGCAAAACGAGCTGCGCAGTGGAGGTAAGTATAACATGTTTGTTATTTTAAAAAAATATAAATTTTTACTTTACAATCCCTTTAAGATATAGATGGTTTGTATTGAAGTCATTTTGAAATTATTTTGTAGAAAGCTTTTGATTTGAAAATGGCTGCTGCATATTCAAGTGACCATGTGGCTGAGGGGGAAGGGCGGTCATGTATTGTTGTAAGGCACTTACAATGAGAGTTGTTTCTTGAATCAGCTACGCCCTGTGGATGGTCTCAGGTTCCTAGGTAATAGCATGGGGGGGCTCTATTGTTAGCTGTTTGTATTTCTCAAAGTCTTGGCCCTGTAGAAGCTGACATGATCTTTATTTGGGAACAAGAGTGTAAGTTTGAATCCGTGTTATTTTGTGTTTTATGTAACGTTGGCGGTTAGGGATCTGTTGTTTGATTGGATAGCCTGTGTCTATGGTTATGTGTCACTCAATTGTTTTAGTCAGTCCATTTTGTGGAGAAAATTTTTGGTGTTTTGGTGAAGAAATCTTGGTTGGTGCTGGTTTTGGTGGGAACATAATATGTCAGGGCGGTAAAACACCCCCCACCCCCCAAATGACCCCATTTTGGAAAATAGACACCCTAAGGAAATTTCTGAGAGGCATGTTGAGCCCATTAAAAATGACAAAAAAAAAGAAATTACACAAAGTTGTCACTAAATGATATATTGCTCACACGTGCCATGGTTATATGTAGAATTAAACCCCAAAATGCATTCTGCTGCTTCTCCCGAGTACGGGGATACCACATGAGACTTTTTGGGAGCCTAGCCGCGTACAGGACCTCGAAAATTATGCACTGCCTTCAGACTTTCCAAGGGCGTAATTTTTGGTTTCACTCCAATGCCAAGATAGCACAAACCCCCCTCTCCCAAATTACTCCATTTTGGAAAGTAGACAACCAAAGCTATTTGCTGATAGGCATTTTGAGTCCATGGAATATTTTATTTTTTGCCTCAAGTTGCAGGAAAATAATATTTTTTTTTCTTTTGCACTAAATGATATATTGCTCAAACTTGCCATGGGCATATGTGGAACGACACCCCAAAATACATTCTGCTGCTTCTCCTGAGTATGGAGATACCACATGTGTGAGACTTTTTGGGAGCCTAGCCGTGTACAGGACCCCAAAATCCAATCACTGCCTTCAGGCTTTCTAAGGGCGAAAAATGGTGATTTCACCTCCTCAGTACCTATCACAGTTTCAGGGGCCATGAAATGACAAGATAGCACAACGCCCCCCCTCCCCCCCATGACCCCATTTTAGAAAGTAGACACCCCAAGCTATTTGCTGAGAGGCATGTTGAGTCCATGGAATATTTTATATTTTCCCACATATTTCCACATATTTTTGGGGAAAATTTGATTTTTTTTATACAACATTGTCACTTAATGATATATTCTTCAAAAATGGTATGGTTATATGTGGAATCACACCCCAAAATACATTCTGCTGCTTCTCCTGAGTATGGGGATGCCACATGTGTGGAACTTTTTGGCAATCTAACCGCGTACGGGATTCCGAAACCTATCACCGCCTTCAGGCTTTCTAAGGGTGTACATTTCTGATTTCACTCCTCACTGCCTATCACAGGTGCGGAGGCCATGAATTGCCCAGATAGCACAACCACCCCCCACCAAATGAACCCATTTTGGAAAGTAGGCACATCAAGCTATCTGCTGAGAGGCATGTTGAGTATTTTACAGATCTTGCTTTTTGTCACAACGTTTTGAAAATTGAAAAAAGAAAAAAAAACTATTTTCTTTCTTCATTTTCAAAAAAAGAGATCTGATATACTGAGATGCTCACCATGCCTCTTAGCAAATACCTTAGGGTGTCTACTTTCCAAATGTGGTCATTGGGGGGGGGGGGGGTGCTATCTGGACATTTCTGGGCCTCCTAAACTGTGATAGGTAGTGAGGAGTAAAATCACAATTTTACGCCTTTAGAAATCCTGAAGACGGTGATTGGTTTTTGGGGTCCAGTATGCGGCTAAGCTCCTAAAAAGTCCCAAATATGTGGTATCCCCATACACAGGAGAAGCAGCTTAATGTTTTTGGGGTGTAATACCACATATAATCATGCCATTTTTGAACAATATATCCTTTTTTTTAACAATCATGAGTGCTTTATTGGAAAAAAATAGTTACAGTACAAAAAAATATACAATTGTCACAAGTATCAGTATCATTCTTGTATCTTGTATCATATCTTTCCTCACTTGATATCCACCTTTCAGCATTTTGGCCAGAATTTTTGCATCCACACTAATGAAATGGAGCTGTGTGAAGTTGGCACCCCATGTTTGTAAAACCTGAATACAAATATACCATTTGTTTGTGCCGCGTTTGTGCTGATTTGTGCCGCAAAAATTAGCGTTTGTGCCGGTTCGGTTCCTGAGATATTAAACAT
The DNA here is from genome assembly GCF_037356315.1 of Lithobates pipiens. NCBI lineage: Eukaryota > Metazoa > Chordata > Amphibia > Anura > Ranidae > Lithobates > Lithobates pipiens. The sequence continues at coordinate 213,300,286 of NW_027507784.1, forward strand.
TCAATTTAATGCAGGCCCTGCCCATTTGGCACCCCATGTTGCTGAATTTTAAAAACAAACATGCCATTCGTTTGTGCTGTGTTTGTGCTGGTTTGTGGTGCAAAAATAAATGTTGGTGCTGCTTTGGTTGCAGAGATATTGTGCATTATAGTTGCTGAAACCCAGCCCACTTTGCACCCCATATTGCTGAATTTTAAGAACAAATGTGCCATTCATTTGTGCTGTGTTTGTGCTGGTTTGTTCTGCAAAAATAAACGTTTGTGCCACTTTGGTTGTGGAGATATTGTGCGTTATAGTTGCTGAAATCCCGCCCACCCTTCACCCCACATTGCTGAATTTTAAAAACAAATGCGCCATTTGTTTGTGCCACGTTTGTGCTGGTTTGTGCCGCAAAAATAAACGTTTGTGCCGCTTTGGTTGCAGTTAGTGCATTATGCAGTTGAGTTATTGTGCATTATGATTGCTGCAACCCTGTCCACTTTGCACCCCATGTTTCTGAATTTAAAAAAAACAAATGTGCCATTGGTTTGTGCTGGTTTGTGCCGCAAAAATAAATATTTGTGCCGCTTTGGTTGCGGAGATATTGTGCGTAATATTTGCTGAAACCCCGCCCACTTTGCACCTCATATTTCTGAATTTTAAAAACAAACACGCCATTCATTTGTGCAGTGTTTGTGCTGGTTTGTTCATGGTTTATGCAGATTTGGTGGATATTGTACATGATGTTTTAATTCACATGAATAGTTTTGCCACCCCCACGGGGAGGGGGTGGCACAGCTGGCTCTGGCTCTAGTGAGGCAGTGCCAGCTGTCAATCAGGCGGCAGGGTGGATCTCAACAGTATTGTCAGGATCTGTCCCGGTTGCATCGCGGCTTTGCGCTGTCAGGATACAGTGGGCAATAGCCTGCCACATGCACATGAGTTTTTTTTGCCAAAGGAGAACATACTATATGTCATCTTGTGAACAAAAAGATAACTAAGACCAAAAACTAAGGCCATTGTTCTCTTTTACTAAAAGTTTAAACTGAGCAAAACAGCTCTCCAGCATCATATGTCATCTTGTGAAAAAAAAAAAAGAACTAAGGCCAAAAAAGGTTGGACCATAGTTCTCTTTTAAACCAGGTGTTAACCAAGCAAAAGTGCACTCCAGCAAATTCTCTTATATAAGTCACTTCTTTTTTTAATTGCTTTTTTGAAAAACATCTATGTCGGTAAACATTCTTTTCCTGACAGACTCCATGGCAGACTACGTGTGGGTTAACCCCGCCTCCTCTCCAATGCTATAGGACCCCACTCCCATAAATTTGAGCTCACCACTAGAGACTGCATTCCGTAATTAGCCAACTCATGACCAAAGGGTGGGCACTCTGTCTGCCATGGAGTCTATCAGGAAAGGAAAACAGACTTCATGGCAGACTACATGTGGGAAATAACTAGCCAAACCACACGGGTGGGTATGCTGATAAAAAGAAGTTTAATTCTCCCCATCAACCGACTGGATTCTTAAACCAAAAATCAAAGAGGATAGAGAAGCAGGTTCTATGCAACAGTGTGACATAAAGTTATTAATGGAGGCCTATGCGGCCGCCTAGTAGATGAGATCAGGAGCCACATGCCGGGCTCCTGCCCACAAAGCCGTCATACCCCTGGTAGGGTGTGCTGTCGCCGCCTCTGGAGGAGCCAGGCCCTTAGCCCTATAAGCCTGCTAGATAGACTGGATGATCCAGGTAAATTGTTCTGGACGAAGCCCATTTCCCCTTGTTGTTGCCAGAGTGTAGAGCAAAGAGAAAGTCGCAGCGTCTAAAGGAGGAAGTAACTCATAGGTATTGCTTCAGAATTTTGCCTACATCCAGAGGATGAACTACAGAGGAACCTGGGGTCCTGAATGTAGGCAGGACAATTTCTTGGTCCTCATGGAACACTGAAGAGACTTCGGATTTGAGCCAAGCATAGGGATGAGGACCACCCGATCCGGGAAGAAAGTCAGGAATGGTTCTACATGACCCAAGGACCCAATCTCAGAAACCCTTTTAGCTGAAGTGATGGCTACTAGAAAGGCAACTCTTGCAGAAAAGTCCTTAACAGAACGTGGGGCAGATCCCATGGTGCTTAGTCCAGACAGTGAGTCGAGGACCAGGGGAATCTTTGAAGCCTGTTGTCCCACAGAAAAAACTGCAGAGTTAAAGGGTGAACAGCCCACAATGTACCAGAGAAGGCTGACAAGGCAGAGACTTGGAGCCTGAGAGAGCTGATAGATAGAGACAGATCTAGAATGGATTGAGGAAAGCTAAGGAAAGCTAAGAATATCCTTGGAATCCCAGATCCCTGAATGATCTGCCCATAGAGGATTTGACAAACTTGGCCCAAATTCTCTCATATACTTTATTTGTGATTGCCCTTCTCGAGCCCATGAGGGTGGAAATTACTCCCGAAGCACACCCGAGAGACTCCAGCCTTTCCCTCTCAAGAACCAGACCATTAGTCTCAGTAATGCCAGACAAGGGAGCAAGACTTAGGGTGGCACAGTGGTGTAGTGGTTAGCACTCTTGCCTAGCAGTAAAAAGGGTTACTGGTCCAAATCCCAACCACGACACTACCTACCTGGAGTTTGCATGTTCTGCATTGGTCTCCTCTGGATACTCTGGTTTCCTCCCGCACTCCAAAGACATGCAGGTAGGTTAATTGGCTTCTGTCCAAAATTGGTCCTAGTATAGGAATGGGAACCTCAGCTTGTGGGCTCCTTGAGGGTAAGGACTGATGTGAGTGTGCAATATACAGGGATAGGGACAATTGTAGACACTCACTCAGGTTGAACTGGATGGACTAGTGTCTTTATTCAACCTTACTAACTATGTAACTATGTAACTAGAAAATTAACAAAACAAAAAGAAATCTCCCCAATCAAAAAGGCCACAATTGGGAACAGGGACAATTGTAGACACTCACTCAGGATGGACTGGTGTCTTTATTCAACCTTACTAACTATGTAACTATGTAAGACTGCCCCTCTGAGAAAGAAGGTCCAGCCTGAGAGGAAGAGGTAGCGGGTCCTGGAAGCTAAGCTCGGTCAGGAGGGGAAACCATGGCCTGTTTGGCCAGTAAGGTGCCATCATCACCACCTCAACCCCTCCGTAAGAATCTGAGGATGATTGGGAACGGGGAAAAGGCGTACGCCCTGTTGGAGCTTCCACTGATCTGTCAGGGCATCTTTTGCAAGGGCCCCGAGTGTATAACTTCTTGATTTTGGAGTTGCAGGGGGATGAAAATAACTCTACTTCGGGATTGACTCCCAAAGACAGAATCCACTCGAATGTCTGCGCATGCAGTGACCACTCATTGTTGTCCAGCTGAGTGCGTGACACAAAGTCCACCTGGACATTCTAGACTCCAGGGACGAAGACTGCTGAAATATTGGCCAGATTTTTCTGAGCCCAGGACATGATGGGCTCGACTTCTTGGAGCAGAGTAGAGCTCCGAGTCCCCCCCTGTCTCTTCACATATGAGACCGCTGTGGCGTTGTCCATCTTCAGTAAAACTGACTTCCCCTTCAGAAGATGAGTGAAAGATTGGAGGGCAGACCAGGCTGCCCCTTAACTCCAGGACATTCGAGCCCTGGTTGTGAAGACGGGCACCCCACTTGCCTTGAGCAAGTTCTGACCCGCAAAGGGCTCCCCAACCAGTACCACTGGCATCAGACAAGACCGTGACCCACAAGACAGGGCGATGGAATGGCAGGTGAGCAGATTTCTGCACTGGAGTTACCAGAAGAGGCTGTTCCTCATCACTGAAGTTATGTGAATGGACTGATTGTCGTCCCCCAAATTCCATTGTTGAAGAAACCATATCTGAAAAGGGCGTAATCTCCCCAGAGACCACTTGACCATTGTGCCGATAATCTTTAAGCATTGCAAGGTTTTTAGGTGTGAAGAGCTCGGAGCTCGTGAGATTCTTCCTCGAATGACTGGAATCTTTTCCATGGGAAGAGAGATGAAACTTTCTACTGTGTGGAACTAAATACAGTATATCAGGCACTGGACTGGTTCCAGATTGCTTTTTCCCAGATGTGCTGAAAGAAAAGCAGACGTGCCCCCACCCGACCCACCTGGGCAGGCCCAAACTCATCCACTGGATGCCTGGCTCTTAGCAGGCTTCTGGAAGGATGCCTGTCTTCTGCTCCAATTCCTTCTGATAACTCGGCCTGGCCTGTAAGAGCGTGCTGCCCTTGAATGCTCAGTACTATGCTAAGTCTTCTATGCTGAGGCCTTTTCTGATTGAACAGATGCCTAACCTGAGGCATGAAGCCCGACCTCCCACCTGTGGCCCAGGCTATGGAGCTATTCAGCTTGTCACCAAACAGTGAGGACCCTTTAAGGCGATCCTACACCAGGCCTGCTTGGATGCTGGGGCACAAACGCTTGGCAGTAACCGAGGACAGTATAGTCAGGGCTGACAGGCAGATAAGGTTGATTGAAGCCCCCCCCCAGGAAGGCCACCACCAGCTTCAGCTCCTGTATTACTGAGCCCCTGGCCAGTTCTTCTGAGACTCCTCTGATCATGGAGACCACATTCTCCATCTAGACCTCCATGGCCTTGGACATGGCCGCAAGGGCCAAGGTGGGTTTGCAAGCCACCCCAGCTGACCCATAAATCCTTTTAAGATCTTGATATATTCTTCTCTCAAGCCCATCTTTGAAGGATACCGCATCTTCCAGAGGAAGAGTAACACTTTCAGTTAGTCGCATCAGAGCTGCGTCTACGAGGGCAGCGTTTTCCAGATATTTCACTTCCTCAGCCTTGAAGGGGTATAACCTGGAGGTTCTACTTGACATAGAGGTCTTCTTATCTACCTTGCTCTATTTCTCGTCAATAATATCCTTTAATTCAGAAAGGAGTGGAAAATTGGATGTTCTTTCTCCAGATGCTTAAAGAATTTCTTCTGTTTAGCCATAGGAGTAAAAGAGTCTTGCCACTTAAGGGCCTCTTTGACCACTTTATTTAGTGGAGAAACCAGGGTTAAGTCAAAGGCTCCGACAAACTCATCTCCCTCCATCTCGCTGTGTGAGGAATCAGGGGAGGAATCATAAGGCTGGAATGGGCACGGATCCTCCTGGGCCTCATCAGCCAGGGAGCCAGATAATGTTGTGGACTGGCTCTGCGTGTAAGATGTACCCCACTCTTTGAGGGATTCTTGCACTACTCGTTTGACCAGTGTCTCCATTTGCCGGCTTTCAGCATCTTTTTCCCAACTGCCTTGGCATAACAAACTTGACTTTAGAGACCCGGGTCCCACAACCCCAGCAGGATCTGTGATCAAAACGGCTGTCGTGGTGGTGGGTGTGGTGTTTGGAGGAGGAATGGTAACATCTCCTTTGTTGGGAGGAGGAATGGGAACATCTCTTCTGTTGGAAGGAGGAATGGGAACATCTCCTCTGTTGAGAGGAGGAATGGGAACATATCCTCTGTTGGGTCCTAGACGGAAAGTCACTTCTGGACCTTGATGAAGAAGGTGGGCATTGCGGCCTGGCAAGGTCCCTGTCATCTTGAACAGTAAGCTGATGGTCTGACCTGGAAGGGCTAAAAAAGGGAGAAGGGAGAACTTGATGTTTAGGGAATCAGTCCATCTGCACGTGGACCTGGCCCTCCCCTTCTCATGCCCCACATACCTAGAGCACGAGGGCTGGCTGTACAGAGATGGTGATCTGTCCATGGCAGCCTGGCGGACGATTAGGAGGTGATCCACTCACACATCCTGGAACAAAGGAGTACAAATAGCAGTGCAGCTTCACCTTTAAGAGGCATCTTAGCCCCCTTTCCCTCTTTTACCATAGCCCCAGGCTGAAGCTAACCATGATTTGGGAACCTGGGGCCTGAGGAGCTGACGCAAGGTGCCTGTAGTAATCTTTAAAGGATTCAAACATCCCCCCCCCCATAATGACGTCACTGCCGTGCAAGGACTGCGTCTGCGCAGTGGTGACCTGCCGTAGAGCGCCTGCATGGCCGCTGGGTCCCCTGCCACACCGCGCATGTGCAAAACCAAGCCTCGGCTTCGTCTGAGGATTGCACATGCGCAGTAGCGAGCTGGAGCCATGACCCGGAAGACAGAACCGAACCCTGGAACGCACTTGAGTAGAAGCAAGAAAAAAAAAAGAAGACAGCAAGGCACATGATGGAAAAACAAACAGGGAGCTTTTACATACAAGAACTGCTGCCATGGAGAATCTTCAGATCTGCCAGCCGTTTCACAAAGTCTGGGCATACGAAGGCCATCCCCACCACAGGACACAGGGGCCTGGAGCCGTACACCCGGCATCAACTTCAATCAATTTTGGACATCCGTAAATGTAAGGAGGTTCAATGAGGAGGACCAAAAAAGGAATGCAATCTCTAGTGGTGAACTCAAATTTATGGAAGTGGGGTCCTATAGCATTGGAGAGGAAGCGGGTTTAACACACACGTAGTCTGCCATGAAGTCTGTCAGGAAAAGAATGTTTGCGGACATAGATGTTTTTCAAAAAAAGTAATTAAACAAAGAAGGAAATATAAGTGGGAGGCAATACTTTGCAAATTTGTGTGCCACATCCAAAATTATAGACCGAAAATTGGAACACCCCTAGTGGTGGACTTTTTAGGCACGTACAGTAGATATCAGGTTTTTAAGATACAAAAGAGTTTTTTGTTGAAAAAAAATAAGAAAAATACATAAAACAAGGAATGCATAAATACACTGATAGTCTGTATATACACTGATTACATGAAATACCCTAAGCGTTTCGGAGAGACTGAATCTCCTTCTTCAGGGAAATGTATAAATGTAAGAGATGGTCTATTGAAACAAAAAATTGAATATATATTAAAGAGAATTATTTGTCTTCAAGAGGACATGCATACATTGTACATTGTGCATAATCCACTATTATGATAAACACTTACATATTCAGAACAGTGTGTTGAATAGGCTTGTGATTAAAAACATGACAGAAAACCAGGGTGGATGTTGCCGATGGTTATTTTCCCTTTTGGAGCCTTCTAGTGTAGTCGGCCTGGTAGGAATGGCCGAAAGAGCCGCAAGATGTAAAGGAGATACCAACCCCCTAGTGCTGATGGACAATTGGAGCTTAAAGCCCCCATCCCGGGGGAAAGACACTGGGGCAAGGCAGTCGGTCCTAAGTGGAATAAAAAAAAAATGTATTTTAAACTTGTCATGGGGACAACAGGGAAAAAAGGGAATCCCCTCTCTCCCCGTGTGATTCTATGTAAGAGGAATTCTTTCATTATATGAAAAAATAAATAAATGGCTATATAAGCAAAGAGGTCTTTTTTAAACATCCAAAAATATAAAAAATATAAAAAATATCATACTTGGAACGCAGTAGATATTGAAATAGTGATATTGGCAAGCAAGGCAGCTCCTAAAAATATTATATTTATAACGCTATTATGAGGGTATATTTATTTTCAACTAGTATGCAACAGTAGCCCAAAGACATTATGGCCAGACAGCTCAGCATAGCTGTCAAATTGAATATTATGTAAATATACGGACCTAGTCTTAGCATAAGACATTTGTCAATATTTTTATAAGGATCAAACTAGCATTTAATTTTTAATTATAATATATGGCCAGGCGGCGCTATGAAGTGACCAAATTGATAAATGTATCAGTCTGATATCATCGTACAACGTTTATCAATGTTTTGATATGAAAATCAGATCATTTTAATTGATAAGAACCAATGAATTTATCAATAGCAAATAATTCAAGAATAAAAGTAATAGGCACTAATAAAATGTGATTACTATTAATGATGTAAATATATTAATTATTAGTAAAATGTATTAGTTGTTTTATATTAATTGTTGATAAAGTTTATCAGTACTATTAATTATTGTAATAAGTGTAAACCATAATATTGTGAATAAATGGTAATCATTGATAAAGTTAGAATGCTGAAGAAAAAAAAAAAAGGGGGAAGGAGCTAACCATAGTATTGAGTCTGTCCACCCATCCGCCACGACATCCAACAACAGAATGTGAAGGCTGCCAAAACAGCAAATCAAGGAGGCAAAAATTCTAAACAAACGACAGATTGCAAAAGATAGTAGGACAAACCCCAAAAAATTCTTCAAATATATTAAAAGTAAAAAGGTCAAGTTTGAGAATGTAGGCCCTTTACAAAATAATCTAGAGTGGGTGACTGGGGACAAAGAGAAGGCTAATTTATTAAATACTTTCTTCAGCTCTGTGTACACAAAAGAGCATGGGGAAGCGCATGTCCATAATGGGGGTGATAGTGGCACAGCCCCAAACGATCCACAATGGCTCAAAAGTGATATGGTCCAGAAATATTTAGACAGAATAAAGGTGAATAAAGCACCTGGCCCTGATGGCATCCACCCACAGATCCTAAAAGAATTGAGCTCTGTAATTTCAGAGCCATTGTATCTAATTTTTAGGGACTCATTAATGATGGGAATAGTCCCACTGGATTGGCGCAGGGCGAACGTGGTGCCTATATTTAAAAAGGGATCAAAGTCTTTACCAAGTAACTATAGATCTGTTAGCTTAACTTCTATAGCTGGGAAGATACTGGAGTGTTTAATATAAGACCACATCGACGAGTTCTTGCTGAACAAAAACACTTTATGCAACAGACAGCATGGATTCACGAAAGACAGAAGTTGTCAGACAAATCTGATTTCTTTTTATGAGGAGGTAAGTAAAACCTTAGACAGAGGGGTGGCGGTGGACGTGGTATACTTGGATTTTGCAAAAGCGTTCGATACAGTTCCCCACACACGGCTCATGTGTAAGGTAAAGTCTACAGGTTTGGAAATATCAGTTTGTAAATGGATCGAAAATTGCCTAAAAGACAGAATTCAGAGAGTAGTGATTAATGATTCTTACTCTGAATGGTCTAAGGTTATCAGTGGTGTGCCCCAAGGTTCAGTGCTGGGACACTTACTTTTTAACATCTTTATAAATGATATTGGGTCTGAGATCAAAAATTAACATTTCTGTCTTTGCAGATGACACCAAGATATGCAGTGGAATAACGTCCTTACAAGATGTCTCCAATTTACAAGCCGACCTCAATACACTGTCTAATTGGACGACTATGTGGCAGATGAGGTTTAATGTTGATAAATGTAAAGTTATGCACTTGGGGGCTAAGAATATGCATGCATCATACATACTAGGGGGAGTACAACTGGGGAAATCCATAGTGGAGAAGGATCTGGAGGTTTTGGTAGATCATAAGCTCAATAACAACATGCAATGCCAAGCTGCTGTTTCCAAAGCGAGCAAAGTCCTTTCTTGTATTAAGAGAGGTATGGACTCCAGAGAGAGAGATATAATTTTGCCCCTGTTCAAATCATTAGTAAGACCTCACCTGGAATATGCAGTTCAGTTTTGGGCACCAGTTCTCAAAAAGGATTATCGGGGAACTGGAGAAAGTGCAGAGAAGGGCAACCAAACTGATAAGAGGCATGGAGGAGCTCAGCTATGGGGAGAGATTAGAGGAACTAAATTTATTCACTCTTGAGAAGAGGAGAATAAGGGGGGGGATATGATCAACATGTTCAAATATATAAGGGGTCCATATAGTGAACTTGGTGTTGAGTTATTCTCTGTACGGTCAACCCAGAGGACACGGGGGAACTCTTTACGTCTAGAGGAAAAGAGATTTCAACTTCAAGTACGGAAAGGTTTCTTCACAGTTAGAGCTGTGAAAATGTGGAATAGACTCCCGCCAGAGGTGGTTCTGGCTAGCTCAGTAGATTGCTTTAAGAAAGGCCTGGATACTTTCCTGAATGTACATAATATAACTGGGTACTAACATAGGTAAAGTTGATCCAGGGAAAATCCGATTGCCTCTTGGGGGATCAGGAAGGAATTTTTTTCCCCCTGCTGTAGCAAATTGGAGCATGCTCTGCTGTTTTTTTTTTTTTGCCTTCCTCTGAATCAATTGTGGGAATAATATTGGATTGTACGATTATTTTTTTTTTTATTTATTTGTTTTTATGGTTGAACTGGATGGACTTGTGTCTTTTTTCAACCTGACTAACTATGTAACTATGTAACAGACTGATGGGTTGGGAGGGGAGACCGAAAGCAGGTCTGTCCCCTGAGTGATGCATGCGCCGCCCCATCCACGGTGCAAGCACGTCGGAGCGAGGCCACGCCCACTCCACCCACCGACACCGTAGGCTTCTCCCGGCAGACTGCACATGTCGGACGGGATTAACCGAGGGAGAACAGTCACAAACAGCGTGTGTGACTGTATTCTCCCGCAACGCTCGGGGCAGGCACCCGTCAAAACAAGGGGGGCAGCAGGAATGGTCAGCAGGAAAACGGCCAGATTGAAATACTCTGCAGGGAGCAGGACACACGAGAGGATAAATGCTTACAAAAAGGGAGAGGAACCATGGGTTTCATTGTTAATATAAACCCTCACAGAACACATCATATATATATAGAAAAAGGCAAATATATACCCAATACATGAAAAATAAACATATTGCAAACAGATTCCTTGTAATATATTGGTCACAGTTAATTCAAATCAGCACAGAAAAAGGCACATATATACCCAATATATGAAAAATAAACGTATTGCAAACAGATTCCTTATAATATATTGGTCACAATTGATTCAAATCAGCATAGTAATGTTCCATGGTACAAAGGCAGGAAAACCAAAAAACCTGTTTAGATTCTCCCAAGAGTGAACATTTGGGAAGAATAGAGAAAGCACATCATTGAACATTCATTGCAACAGCGTGTAGTATACGTATATGTGATATATTATATCTAACAATAGTGTTAGAAAAGACAGCAATCTAGTATGTTAGTTATACGCTATATGACCATTTATTGCAACATATTACAGAATCTATACATTGATTCCTAATTTCTAATAATTTGTTATTCAGTGTTAGTTGATCTTATATAAATAATAGAAAATATTTATATCCAAAAGATGAATCCAAAATATGTTAATGGTCTATGGTAACAGGTCATTATTGAGAAAGTTATTTCTCCATTTCTCCTGAAGAAAACCCCTCTAAAAAGGGTTTAAACCAAATGCTTTCATTTAACCCCAGGGTTTGTGTGGCCTTCAGTCTATGAATCCATCAGAATTCCAATTGTAGGAGGGCCTTGTTCCAATCCCCCCCCCCCCCCGGGTCAGGGTTGTACACGATCCAAAATAAGGAATTTTATTTTGGGAAACCTCCCATTGTGTACTATGCTGGTATGTCTTCCTAGGGGGAGGTCAGGGTCACAAGTTTGCATACTGAAAATATGTCTGTATGCTCTATGCCAGAATTCCACTTTTGTTTTGGCCAACGTAGAAGCATGTACAGTCACACAATAGTAAGTAGACCACCCCAAGCGTTCTGCAATTAGCAAAATGCCTGGGGTGAAAGATCTGGCCATTAGGTAGCCTGTTTTTTTTGAACATACATATACCTGCAGTAATGGCATTTGCCACAGATGAATGTTCCTTTGTATTTGCAATGCGTCTCAGCCATGTCACCTCGAAAATTCACTACTGACCACCCTGTCTCTGATGGGCGTGGCGCGTTTAAAGGTGAAAAGAGGTTTGGTGGGGACAAATTGTCTCAATGTTGGATCCAGTGACAGCAAATGCAAATACTTTTCTACAATAGTTAGAATTTTCTTTTGCTGGTTACTGTATCTCGTAATGACTCTGACCGTATTCGTGTCTTTTTTGGATTTATTAGAGTAAAGAAGATTTTCTCTTGTTTGTGAAGAAGCTTTTCTAAATGCCCGTTTCAGACAGGTGTGAGAGTATCCCTGTGAAAGAAGCTTGTCACGGAGCTTGTCTGCTTCCGCTTTATAGATATTATCGTCTGTACAATTGCACCTTACTCTGAGGTATTGGCTGTAGGGGATGGAGTCCCTCAATGGCTTTGGATGGAAACTGGTGGCATGCAAAATTGCATTGCCAGCAGTGGGCTTTCTATAAAGCTTGCTCATGATGGACCCACCCTCTCCCCTATAGATCTCTACATCTAAAAAAGTAACCCGATGTTCATTGAAAGACATGTTAAATCCTAAATTGAATTCATTCTTGTTCATTCTCAAAAGACATTCCTGTAATAGATCGGGGGGTTCATCCCAGACGATGAACACGTCATCAATGTACTGGTACCAACATATTATGTGGTACGTGTACAGTGACAAGGCTTCATTGTCCAGGAAAGACAAGTCCCACTCCCCCAGGTACAGGTTGGAGTAGGATGGGGCATAACATGTCCCCATCGCCACCCCCTGCACCTGGAGGTAGTGGGAGCCATTGAAGACAAAAACGTTAGATGTTAGAAAGTGGAATGTGTCTTTGATAAAAGAGGACAGGGATGTAACAAAGGGTTTAAGGAATTCATCTACTAATTGACTTGCATGTTCGCTAATGGCTCCTACACCTGAAATGATCAGTCTTCTGGGTGGATTATTAGCGTCCTTGTGGATCTTTGGTAATGTATAGAACATTGGTGTATGTGGAAACTTATTTTTAATAAACTCCCAGAGCTGTTTAGTAATTGTATTGTTTGTATAGGCAGTGTCGATAAGCGTTTTTTTTTTCTTCAGCATTCTAACTTTATCAATGATTACCATTTATTCATAATATTATGGTTTACACTTATTACAATAATTAATAGTAACTGATAAACTTTATCAACAATTAATATACAACTAATACATTTTACTAATAATTAATATATTTACATCATTAATAGTAATTCAATTTTATTAGTGCCTATTACTTTTATTCTTAAATTAATTACTATTGATAAATTCATTGGTTCTTATCAATTAAAATTATCTGATTTTGATATCAAAACATTGGTAAACGTTGTACGATGATATCAGACTGATACATTTATCAATTTGGTCAATTTATAGCGCCGCCTGGACATATATTATAATTAAAAATTAAATACTAGTTTGATCCTTATAAAAATATTGGCAAATGTCTTATGATAAGACTAGGTCCGTATATTTACATAATATTCAATTTGACAGTTATGGTGAGCTGTCTGGTCATAATGCCTTTTGGCCAACTGTTGCATACTGGTTTAAAATAAATATACCCTCATAATATGTTATAAATATAATCTTTTTAGGAGCTGCCTTGCTTGCCAATATCACTATTTCAATATCTACTGCGTTCCAAGTATGATATTTTTTATATTTTTTATATTTTTGGATGTTTAAAAAAGACCTCTTTGCTTATATAGCCATTTATTTATTTTTTCATATAATGAAGGAATTCCTCTTACATAGAATCACATTGGGAGAGAGGGGATTCCCTCTTTTCCCTGCCCTCCCCGTGACAAGTTTAAAAGACGTTTTTTTTTTATTCCACTTAGGACCAACTGCCTTGCCCCAGTGTCTTTCCCCGAGATGGGGGCTTTAAGCTCCAATTGTCCATCAGCACTAGGGGGTTGGTCTTTCCTTTACATCTTGTGGCTCTTTCGGCCATTCCTGCCGGGGAGACCACTCTAGACCATCGGCAACATCCACCCTGGTTTTCTGTCATGTTTTTAATTACAAGCCTTATGGAATGTCTTTTCAACACACTGTTCTGAATATGTAAGTGTTTATCACAATAGTGAATTATACACAATGTACAATGTGTGCATGTCCTCTTGAAGACAAATAATTCTCTTTAACCACTTCAATACTGGGCCATAGTCAAATGATGCCCACAGATGGGATCTCCCATTCTGGGTGGGCGTCATATGATGTCCTTGGTATTTGCTCCTGCGGGCCCTCGGACACAGCCCATCCCCGATCTGTGTGATTTCCATCTCCATCCACTTCACTGATACATGTGACCGGCCGTGTCCAATCACAGTCAGTCCCATGTACTGCCTAGGGCACGTGCAGAGCGGCGATCGGGGATGCGGCTTATCACCCTGACACAGCCCAACCCAGATCGCAGTAAAGAGCCAATGAAATTGGCTCTTTACCACGTGACCGGCTGTGTCCAATCACAGCCGGTCACAGAATGTAAAGAAACTGTGGTAACAAGATGTTACCGGGTTCTCCTCTTCACACACTGATCGTGTGTGAGGAGGAGATTGCAGTAACATCTTGTTCCCGCCTAGTGTACACCAACACACGCTTATTACCCCCCAATAAAAAGGACCTGTCACCAGCCATCAAAGTACCTGTCATCACCCATCACAGCCCATCTAAGTACCCGAGTACCTGTCCCAGCCCATCTGAGTACCCGAGTACCTGAATACCTGTCAGCCCATCTGAGTACCTGAGTACCTGAGTACCTGTCACAGCCCATCTGAGTACCCGAGTACCTGAGTACCTGTCACAGCCCATCTGAGTACCCGAGTACCTGTCAGCCCATCTGAGTACCCGAGTGTGACGGATCCAATCCCACACTCCGATTGAGTGCTTCCGTCAGTATACCGCTTCCTAAGTCTGAATATAGATATCAGATATTCCAACCGCTCACAAGCACAAAACAAGACGAGACTTGCTTAGTGCTAACGACTTATTAGAACCAAAATGCCAAGTATTTATAATATAGTAGATGACTAAAACCTAACATAATTAGCATGAGTTAATTATCTAAATCAACACTCAGACTAGTTGACTGAGGGATAAGACTTTTCGGCTCCTAGCTCACTAACAATTCAATAAACATTACCATAAACATAAACACAGGGTTAACTAGCACAAACAACAATGTGTGAATAATCAATACTCAGACTAGACTCATTTACACAACAGACAGGTGGCTGGAGTTCATGACATTAGCATCTAACAGTGTGTGTCCCAACAGCATGAGACAACACACATTATATATACATATATACAGCATTGAATCTGACTAGCACAGATTATAGTGGGGTTCTCCTTCACCCTGTGCCCCTTAAAATCCAGGGCCCATAATCCATCAGCAAGAGGCTTGCATTCAGTCCTCTCAAAAAGCCTGTGTCCCGGCTAGGTCTGTCACATTTCTCCCCTTTCGGCAGGAGACTAACACAGAAGGAGACCCCAGACGGGTTGACTCCAAAGTTAGTCAGTAGTTCCAGGCCCCCAATGCCGGTATCCACACAGTACCCCAGATAAAGTGTCCCAAGCAGAGCATTACTTACCCAGCCAACCTCTGCCTCTCTAAGTGAACAGGCAGCTGCTGGGGAGAGGCCTGGACTGGCCCTTCTCCCTGGAGTCCTTTCAGATGCTGGAGAGAAGACAGGGTGACTGGGCTCACTCTGTAATGCTGTTGGGGATCTGGGCCGACCGCAAAGCATCCCTGGGGTATACAAGTGGGGACTGAAGTTCCATCTACTTTTGGTAGGTGAAAATCCACCAGTTCTTGCAAAGCATGGCTGACATCCTCCTGTCTCAGTGCCGCACCATTTTCTGGTGTTCTGTCAGTGGAGACCAAAGTTCCATACCCCGATATCAGCTCAAGCTGCAGTTGTGTGTAGGGGCCAGTAGCATTCTGCCCTGTTAGCAGCTCAGCTGAGGGCCCCACATCATCCACTCTGGCTAACAGTTGGGGAGTGACCGTCATCTTCTCACCATGGGCCCCTAGAACTACTGCAGGTGTGGGGCAGAGGTCTTGGACCCTCTGTCCGGTGGCCAGCACTTCAGCTGGAGGAGTCTCTTGTAACTCCACAGTTGCCGGTGCTGGACAGAGGTTGGTAGCACTCTGACCTGTTGCCAGCACTTCTGCTGGGGACTCCACATCCACCGCTCTGGTTAACTGCTGTGGCAGGAGGCTGGCTTCCTCCACTCCCAAATGGTGTAACTGCCATGGGGAAGGTGAGCCGGCCACCTTTTCCATTCCCTCATCTGGCTGCTGGGATGACATTTCTCTATCACTGTCTTCCAGGTGCACCGATCTTTGCTGGAGAGGAAAGACTGCTTCCTCCACCCTGACCAACTGTTGGGGAGGGACGACAAACACATCCTCTCCCTTCTCCCCCTGTATCCTGATCTGCTGCTGGGAAGTGACCACCACCTTGTCACCCTGAACCCCCGGAACTGCCACAGATGTGGGGCAGAGGCCTTCGACCCTCTGTCCGGTGACCAGTGCTTCAGCTGGGGAAGTTCCTTGTAATTCCACAGATACTGCTGTTGGTGCTTGGCAGAGCACAGTAAAGTTTGGCCCTAGTACCAGCTCTTCTGCTGGAGGCTCATCTGGTTCTTCTTCTTCAGCAGAAAAGTCTATCAAATCCCCTGTCTCTGCAACTGGTGTCTGGGGATAGAGTTTCACCATCTCCTGTCCGTGGAACCCAGAAGATGCTATCGGTGCTGAGCAGAGGTTAGCAGAGCTCTGCCCTGCTGTCAGAACTTCAGCTTTGGGGATGGCAATCTGAAGATTTTCCACTGCCGGTTATCCGCTTGCTGCTGGACAGGTACATTCATCCATCCAAGATCATCCCATGCAGAAACAGGATCATCAAGGTCAGTCAGCACTTGCTGCATCCGCCATAATTCCTCTGCGTCCGTAGCTGCGGGGGCAGGTTGGCAAAGCGCACTGTTACTCTGCCACATTGCCGACTCTTCATCCAGGATTTCAGAGTTGTCCACTGGTATTTCCTTATAGTCCCAGGCAAAGGGAGCCCAGCCCTAGCACTGAGCAGAGTCTAGCAGCCATCTGTAGGCGATCTCCAGCTCCCATTCCTGATCGGCCAGAAACTTCAAATTTTCCAGTGCCCAGTGCACTTCCAAGACATTCAGTATCTCTTTTTGTAATCCATGATTTCATCCAACCGCCACTCCAAATTACTCCCAAAGTTAGAGTCCCCTGTCAGCTTCACATACAATAGTCCCAGGCCGCCGTAGCCGAAGCCTTCCGTTGGGCTGTCATCTGCTATCCAGGGATATGCTTGGGATACATGCCACCGGAGGGCTCGGTAACTCTCATCCAGCTTCATCTCTGCCCACACCAGCCTGCTTAATTCAGCTGTCTGCTCCTTGTGTGGTTTCCCTCCTATATACAGCACCCGCAATCCATACTGCAACCAGTACCTTTCCTGGTTGGAGGGGAGTACTTTTCCCTGGTGGTGCTGCTCACGGGCTAGCGCTTCCTTCCAGAGTCCACAGCAAATAGAATCATACCATCCCAGCAGGACCTGCTCTGATACTGGTCCTCTGTGCTGTAGCTGTATCTCTCGCAACCTCCTTCTGAATTCCTTTTCCATGGCGGCTGGTATCTGTACTCCTCCTCTTCTGCTATCCGAACCTTGGATCCAGGTGGAGGTTTGGATGTTCCAGACTGCAGGAAGTGTCCCACTGCTTGCCAACAATGTGACGGATCCGATCCCACACTCCGATTGAGTGCTTCCGTCAGTATACTGCTTCCTAAGTTTGAATATAGATATCAGATATTCCAACCGCTCACAAGCACAAAACAAGAAGAGACTTGCTTAGTGCTAACATGGACCGACTTATTAGAACCAAAATGCCAAGTATTTATAATACAGTAGACGACTAAAACCTAACCTAATTAGCATGAGCTTATTATCTAAATCAACACTCAGACTAGTTGACTGAGGGATAAGACTTTTTGGCTCCTAGCTCACTAACAATTCAATAAATATTACCATAAACACAGGGTTAATTAGCACAAACAACAATGTGTGAATACTCAATACTCAGACTAGACTCATTTACACAACAGACAGGTTGCTGGAGTTCATGACATTAGCATCTAAGGCCGCGTACACACGCGCGGACTGTTCGCCCGACATGGCCACACACGACGAACGAACAGTTTGCTGAAACCGTGCGCGATGACGTGAATGGCACGTACGACGGGACGAAAAATATGACGTCCTATACACTGCATTATAACTTTCGGCGTGTAAATCCTTTCTGAGCATGCGCGGAACTTAGTTTGACGAACAAGCCTACACACGGGCGGACTGTTCGCTGAAACAAGGTTTCAGCGGACAGTTTTACGGAATTTCCGAAAAACCTTGTTCGTCAAACTGTCCGCTGAAACTGTCCGCTGAAAGCCCACACACGAGCGGACTGTCCGCCCAAACACTGTTCAGCGGACAAAGTTGGGCGAACAGTCCGCGCGTGTGTACGCGGCCTAACAGTGTGTGTCCCAACAGCATGAGACAACACACATTATATATACATATATACAGCATTGAATCTGACTAGAACAGATTATAGTGGGGTTCTCATTCACCCCGTGCCCCTTAAAATCCAGGGCCCATAATCCAACGGCAAGAGGCTCACATTCAGTCTGTCAAAAAGCCTGTGTCCCGGCTATGTCTGTCACACCGAGTACCTGAGTACCTGTCACAGCCCATCTGAGTACCCGAGTACCTGTCAGCCCATCTGAGTACCCGAGTACCTGAGTACCTGTCAGCCCATCTGAGTACCCAAGTACTTGAGTACCTGTCACAGTCCATCTGAGTATCCGAGTACCTGAGTACCTGTCAGCCCATCTGAGTACCCAAGTACCTGAGTACCTGTCAGCCCATCTGAGTACCTAAGTACCCGTCAGCCCATCTGATTACCTGAGTACCTGTCACTGCCCATCTGAGTACCAGAGTATCTGTCACAGTCCATCTGAGTATCCGAGCACCTGTCAGCCAATCTGAGTACCCGACCTGAGTACCTGTCCCAGCCCATCTGAGTACCCGAGTACCTGTCCCAGCCCATCAAAGTACCCAAGTACCTGTCACAGTCCATCTGAATACCTGAGTACCTGAGTACCTGTCACAGCCCATCTGAGTACCTGAGTACCTGTCACAGTTTATCTGAGTACCCGAATACCTGTCACAGTCCATCGGAGTACCCAAGTACCTGTCACCAGCCCGTCAGTGTACCCGAGTACCTGTCACCAGCCTGTCGGAGTTTCTGAGTACCTGTCACCAGCCCGTCAGAGTACCAGAGTACCTATTTGCAGACCATGCCTCATAGAATACACGTTAAGTTGTTTGCGTTCCAAAATGGGGTCATTTTTGGGGTAATTCCATTGTCCTGGTGCTCCAGGACCTTCAAAAGTCTGATAGGTAGGAACTAGATGTGTAATTTATGCTCCTAGAACGCCTGAAGGTATTACTTCAATGTTGGACCTCTGTATATGGCCAGGCTGTGTAAAAGTCTCACACATGTGGTATCGAAATACTCAG
Organism: Lithobates pipiens; assembly: GCF_037356315.1. NCBI lineage: Eukaryota > Metazoa > Chordata > Amphibia > Anura > Ranidae > Lithobates > Lithobates pipiens. The sequence goes on from NW_027507784.1 coordinate 213,319,444, forward strand.
GAGGAGTAGCAGAATGTGTTTTGGGGTGTAATTTATGCTATATAGAAATATCTTATAAATGGACAACTTTGTGAAAAAAAAAAAGATTTTCATTTTCTTTCCATGTTTTCTGAAGACTTGTGTAAAAAAATTAACTGTTCAAAAGACTCATAATGCTTCATAAAATATACTTTGGGGTGTTTGTTTTCCAAAATGGAGTCATTTCGTGGGTAATTCCATTGTCCTGGTGCTCCAGGGCCTTCACAAATGTAATAGGTGTCATTTCTGCTCCTAGAACACCTGACGGCGCTTCCTGCATGTTGGACCTCTCTATGTGGCCAGCCTGTGAAAAAGTCACAAACATGTGGTATCACAATACTCGGGAAGAGTTGCAGAATGTATTTTGGGGTGTAATTGGAAGTATACATATGCTGTGTATGAGAAATAATTTGTTATTATGACAATTTTGTAAAAAAAAAAAAAACGCATTCTTCTTTTTCCCAAGAATTGTGGGAAAAAATGACAACTTCAAAAAACTCTTACTAAATACCTTGGACTGTCTACTTTTCAAAAAGGGGTCATTTGGGGGGTATTTGTACTTTCCTGACATTTCAGAGCCTCAAGAATTGAGATAGGCCGTCAGGTGTGATCAGATGTGATCAATTTTCAATGTTTTGCACCATAGCTTGTAGACTCTATAACTTTCAAAGACACTAAATAATATCCACTAATTTGGGTTATTTTTTTACCAAAGAGATGTAGCAGTATACATTTTGGCCCAAATTTATGAAGAAAAATGACTTATTTGCAAAATTTTATCATAGAAACTAAAAAGACGTTAGTTTTTTTCAAAATTTTTTCACTTATGTCGCAAAAAATAAAAAACCCAGTGGTGATTAAATACCACCAAAGAAAGTTCTATTTGTATGAAAAAAAAATTATAAAACTTTTGTTTGGGTACAGTGTTGCATGACTGAGTAATTGGCATCCAAAGTGTGAGAGCACTGAAAGCTAAAAATTGGTCTGGGAAGGAAGGGTGTATAAATGCCCTGTATTGAAGTGGTTAATATATTCTATTTTTTGTTTCAATAGACCATCTCTTACAGTTATACATACCCCTGAAGAAGGAGATTCAGTCTCTCCAAAACACGTAGGGTATGTCATGTAATCAGTGTATATACAGACTATTAGTGATGGCCGAACGGTTCGCCCGGCGGTCGTTTCGCGGCGAATTTCCGACATTCGCGGTCCGCACGTTCGAACGCCTTTTTCCGTCGTTCGCCGCGGCGGACTTACGTGTTTAATGTATACAAGAACTTTAACCTTTGGTGACACGTTTATCATGTGATACAGGACAGCCAATTGAGACATGACAGCACATGGACACTTGTACATTCCCCCTAACCTATAAATACACCCGATCCGGTGGCCATTTTACATTCTTTCTTCTGTTAAGATAGGGACAGGTTCCTGTGTGGAGTAGGGAGAGATAAACCACTAGCTATTTGGTACACAAAAGTTCTTTTCAGGACTGGTATAGGTGTTAGGTGTTGATAGGTTTGCTGTGCTGCTGATTCTTGCAGCAGCCTGAGTGTCTTTTGTTAGTTTAGAGAAAGGGAAAGGACGGTGTATGCTACAGGGACAGCCAGATTAGTCTTTCATCATCATCATCATCATCATCATCATTAGCTGTTACTATCAAGGTCCACAAAAGAGCTGTTCCAGTAACCACTAATCGTTCTCTTTTTTTGCCAATTTGTATAGGGACAGGAAGGAAGCAGTGTTGTCAGGCAGTGAGGGTAATTTTAAAGACTTGCTGTTATTATTAGTTCCACAAAGGTTCTTTTCAGGACTGGTATCAGTGGTACAGTAATAGGCTTGTACATGTATAATATTCTTTCTTCCAAATATAGAAAGGATATTATACTTGACTGCTGCCCTTCTGCTGCAGTCTGCTAAACATTCACAACTCACTTGTTCCACAAAAGTTCTTATAAGGACTGGTAACTTGGTATAGGGTGCTACGGTACATAGGCTTGAGTGCGGTACAGTCTGCTGTTCTGTAAGGACCGCTATCGGTCCACAATAGATAGGGTTGACGTGCACCACTGCTGACCGCTGCCCTATACTGCAGCAGTCCTTCAGCGGTATAGGGACTGACGTACAGTCTGCTAATCACTAACACACAACCTGCTTGTTCCACAAAAGTTCTTATAAGGACTGGTAACTTGGTATAGGGTGCTACGGTACATAGGCTTGAGTGCGGTACAGTCTGCTGTTCTGTAAGGACCGCTATCGGTCCACAATAGATAGGGTTGACGTGCACCACTGCTGACCGCTGCCCTATACTGCAGCAGTCCTTCAGCGGTATAGGGACTGACGTACAGTCTGCTAAACACTAATACACAACCTGCTTGGTCCACAAAAGTTCTTATAAGGACTGGTAACTTGGTATAGGGTGCTACGGTACATAGGCTTGAGTGCGGTACAGTCTGCTGTTCTGTAAGGACCGCTATCGGTCCACAATAGATAGGGTTGACGTGCACCACTGCTGACCGCTCACCTATACTGCAGCAGTCCTTCAGCGGTATAGGGACTGACGTACAGTCTGCTAATCACTAACACACAACCTGCTTGTTCCACAAAAGTTCTTATAAGGACTGGTAACTTGGTATAGGGTGCTACGGTACATAGGCTTGAGTGCGGTACAGTCTGCTGTTCTGTAAGGACCGCTATCGGTCCACAATAGATAGGGTTGACGTGCACCACTGCTGACCGCTGCCCTATACTGCAGCAGTCCTTCAGCGGTATAGGGACTGACGTACAGTCTGCTAAACACTAATACACAACCTGCTTGGTCCACAAAAGTTCTTATAAGGACTGGTAACTTGGTATAGGGTGCTACGGTACATAGGCTTGAGTGCGGTACAGTCTGCTGTTCTGTAAGGACCGCTATCGGTCCACAATAGATAGGGTTGACGTGCACCACTGCTGACCGCTGCCCTATACTGCAGCAGTCCTTCAGCGGTATAGGGACTGACGTACAGTCTGCTAAACACTAATACACAACCTGCTTGGTCCACAAAAGTTCTTATAAGGACTGGTAACTTGGTATAGGGTGCTACGGTACATAGGCTTGAGTGCGGTACAGTCTGCTGTTCTGTAAGGACCGCTATAGGTCCACAATAGATAGGGTTGACGTGCACCACTGCTGACCGCTCACCTATACTGCAGCAGTCCTTCAGCGGTATAGGGACTAAGAGTTTTGTCACAGGGTCATTTAAAAAATGACATGCAGAGGAAGAGGCAGGCCCTTCCGCAGGGGTGGTAGGGGTAGGGCAGGAGCAACAGGCTTGAGCCAAAGTGGGAAGTTGCAGAAGGTGCGTTCAATTACTTTAAAGGATGCACCAGACTTGGTTGAGTGGCTCGCTCAGCCTTACTCTTCTGCACCCTCCTCATCCTCTCGATCTGCACCCTCTTCTTCACTCTCTGCTATGTGCACCCCCAAAGACACTACCACCAACAACACGACCACCACCACCACCACCACATACCTTCCGCTTGAGTCACTGGAATTATTTTCCGATCCATATCAAGAGGACATTTCTGATGCGCAGCCACTCTTGGTATTGGATCAGGAAGAGGAGGTAGCAACAAGCGCTACTCAGCAGTCTGACGCCAGTACCCAGATCAGCCCAAGGAGGAGGTTGGTCCCCGGTGTTGCTGCCTACTCTACTTATAGCGGTGGGGAAGGTGACGTTGATGATGACGTGTCTAGTGATGTCACGTGGGTGCCCACAAGAGAGGAAGAGGAGGGGAGTTCAGAGGGAGATATGGACCAGCAGATAGGGAGGAGAAGCAGCAATGACTTACATTGCACAGCAGGGACAAAGCAGACTGCAAATGTATCAGGAGCGAGTCATCGACCATGTACGGTCACATCTGGCGCTCCCAGGACACCGGCACATGGCTCCGCAGTGTGGGCTTTTTTTAACGTGTCCGCTGCTGACAATAGCGTTGCCATCTGCAATCTTTGCAGTCAACGCGTTAGTCGCGGTAAGCCCAATACTCACCTAGGGACGACCGCCTTAAGAAGGCACATGAGCAGCCATCACCGAGCCCAGTGGGAGCAACGGAACACACAAAGCCACACTGCAGGCTCTCACCGTCCAGCCTCGTCTTCTACTTCTCCTTCTCCTCTCTCCTCACAATTGTCCTCCACTCCACCTTCCATCACGCCAAGCTCACATTTTTCTGCAAAAAGGCAGGCTTCCGTGGGCCTAATGTTTGAGCGTAAAAAAATGATGACGCCGGATAACCCTCTTGCCCAACGGTTGGCGGCTGGCTTGTCAGAACTCATAGCCCGCCAACTACTGCCATATAAACTGGTGGACTCGGAGGCCTTTCGCAAATTTGTGGCCATTGGAACACCACAATGGAAGGTCCCAGGAAGGAAGTATTTCTCAGAGAAGGGCATCCCAGAGCTATATGGCCATGTTCAGCGGCAAGTGAATGTATCTCTGGCACACAGTGTCGGTGCCAAGATACATCTGACCACAGACACGTGGTCTAGCAAACACGGGCAGGGAAGGTATATCAGTTTTACTGCCCACTGGGTGAACCTTCTGACGGCCGTCAAGCATGTAACCCGTGGCACCCGTGTAGATTTGGTTTTACCGCCACGGATTGCATGCAGGCCTGACTCTTCTTCTCCTCCTCCTACTCCATCCTCCTCCCTCTCCTCCTCAGCTGCCTCCTCCTTTTCCGCTGCTAGCGTCTCTTCCACTGCACCGCCCAAGCTCCCCAGAACCTATTCCACATGCCAGGTGAGACGTTGCCATGCCGTGCTGCGTCTGTTGTGCCTGGAAGCAAAGAGCCACACTGGCCCGGCACTCCTTTCAGCTTTGCGTTCACAGGCAGATGAGTGGCTAACACCGCTCAATTTGACAGTTGGTAAAGTGGTGTGTGACAACGGTGCCAATCTGCTTAGCGCATTGAAACAGGGCAAAATCACGCACGTGCCGTGCATGGCACACGTCTTAAACTTGGTCGTGCAGCGATTCCTTGTCAAATACCCTGGGGTCCAGGACATCTTGCGGCAGGCAAGGAAAATCTCGGCCCATTTCAGAAGATCTTACACGGCCATGGCTCGCCTTGCTGACATTCAGCGGCGACACCATCTGCCGGTCAGACGTCTTATTTGCGATTGCCCGACGCGATGGAACTCAACCTTCTATATGCTTGATAGGCTGCTCCAGCAGAAACGTGCAGTTAACGTCTACCTGTATGAACTCTGCGAAAGAAACGGTTCTGGGGAGCTGGGTTTTTTTTCACCGCGCCAGTGGCTGCTCATGCGCGACACATGCAGACTTCTGCGGCCATTTGAGGAGATCACCAAACTGGTCAGTCGCAGCCATGGCGCCATCAGTGACATGGTACCTTATGCCTTCTTTCTGGAGCGTGCATTGCGTCGTGTCATTGATCAGGCTGTGGAGGAGCAGGAGCGGGAAGATGAGGAAGTCGCAATGCTGGATGAATTCCCAGGGGGGGCTACTCTATCTGAGACAAGTCAACAACAGGAGTCTGATGAGGAGTCAGAGGAGGATGGTGCCGGGGCGGATGAGCAGGAGCAAGAAGAGCATGCTTTAAACCTTTCTGGGATCCCTGTTGTGCGAGGATGGGGAGAGGAGAATGAAGAGGACGACATTATCCTGGATGATGAGCAGGAGCCAGGCCACCACACCGCTTCCACTTTAGTGCAAATGGGGGCCTTCATGCTCCAGTGTTTTAATAGGGACCCCCGTATAAAAAGCATGAGGGTCAAGGACCAGTACTGGGTGGCAACGTACTTAGACCCCCGGTACAAACACAAAATGGCGGAAATGTTACCGCCGTCGCAGAGGGCTGTCAGAATGCAGCACTTCCAGGCCTTGCTTCGAGAAATGCTGCATTCTGCTTTTGCGTGCGCTGGCAGAGGAGCAATTCCCACTCCCAGAGAAGGATTTGCGGGTACCAATCCAACAGCGCCTGCAAGAAGAGGCCGGTTTGAAGATGTGTTGGTGACTTCGGATATGAGGTCATTCTTTCAGCCGACCCATCGACAGGTGTCATCCGGATCCAGCATCAGGGAACGCCTAGACCGTCAGGTGTCCGACTACATTGGGTTAACGGCCGATGTGGACGCTCTGAGGAGTGATGAACCCCTAGACTACTGGGTGGGCAGGCTTGACCTCTGGCCAGAGCTTGCCCAATTTGCAATCGAACTGTTGGCTTGCCCCTCATCCAGTGTCCTGTCCGAAAGGACGTTCAGCGCAGCAGGGGGGATTGTGACCGATAAGCGTACTCGCCTAGCTCACCACAGTGTTAACTACCTCACATTTCTAAAAATGAATGAGGCATGGATCTCGGAGGAATTCAACACATGTGATCAGTAGACCATGTATATGTCTATAAACAATTTTTGGAATCAAGCACACAGACCTTCTTAATTCATTTGGCTCACTTCCCTGACCCAAAAAAGCACACCGTACTATATGCCCCTACCCTCCTCTTTGAAGAGGTTGAGCGGTGTCATATTTCTACTGGGGCTGCTTATTATGAGGGGTTCCCACCATCCCTGTGCTGTGCTGACTTCCTCCTGGGTGTTCTTATTATGAGGGGCTCCCACCATCCCTGTGCTGTGCTGACTTCCTCCTGGGGGTTCTTATTATGAGGGGATCACACCATCCCTGTGCTGTGCTGACTTCCTCCTGGGGCTGCTTACGGTGCTGCTGTCAGCGCTGTATGTCACGGAGCTGCTGTCAGCGCTGTATGTCACGGAGCTGCTGTCAGCGCTGTATGTCACGGAGCTGCTGTCAGCGCTGTATGTCACGGAGCTGCTGTCAGCGCTGTATGTCACGGAGCTGCTGTCAGCGCTGTATGTCACGGAGCTGCTGTCAGCGCTGTATGTCACGGAGCTGCTGTCAGCGCTGTATGTCACGGAGCTGCTGTCAGCGCTGTATGTCACGGAGCTGCTGTCAGCGCTGTATGTCACGGAGCTGCTGTCAGCGCTGTATGTCACGGTGCTGCTGTCAGCGCTGTATGTCACGGAGCTGCTGTCAGCGCTGTATGTCACGGAGCTGCTGTCAGTGCTGTATGTCACGGAGCTGCTGTCAGCGCTGTATGTCACGGAGCTGCTGTCAGCGCTGTATGTCACGGAGCTGCTGTCAGCGCTGTATGTCACGGTGCTGCTGTCAGCGCTGTATGTCACGGAGCTGCTGTCAGCGCTGTATGTCACGGAGCTGCTGTCAGCGCTGTATGTCACGGAGCTGCTGTCAGCGCTGTATGTCACGGAGCTGCTGTCAGCGCTGTATGTCACGGAGCTGCTGTCAGCGCTGTATGTCACGGAGCTGCTGTCAGCGCTGTATGTCACGGAGCTGCTGTCAGCGCTGTATGTCACGGTGCTGATGTCAGTGCTCTGTATTACGGTGCTGCTGTCAGTGCTCTGTATCTCCTGCACCCTCTTGTTTGCCTACCCTGGTCCCTGACCTTCCCTCTCCTCCATTGCCTTCATTAGCTCCATAGTCCTGAATTGTCAGAACAATTTCCCAAATAAAAAAAAAATGCTTGTAGTTATCGATCCCAAATTCACCTCATACATGTATTATGCTATTGTCCAGGTGGTGGGACTACGTGCTACCCCCTAATAATTACCCCGTGGCCGCAAATTCGACCTAAAGGTTTGCGAAATTCGCCTCCCATTGAAGTCAATGGAGCCCGCGGCGAACGGTCGTTTTCGCGAACGTTTGTGTCCGTTCGCGTTTCGCGTTCGCGAAACGTCCCGTCGGAAGTTCGTCCATCACTACAGACTATCAGTGTATTTATGCATTCCTTGTTTTATGTATTTTTCTTAATTTTTTTTTTTTTTCGTTCCAAATATTTATTGAAAATGTCAAGAGAAATCAACAAAGCAGGTAACAGAAGTAGAATGTACCAAATACAAAATAAGTAACTCGGTCACAATGGATATAGTTGGGACAGCGTCCCCTATCTCAGTACAATAATAGTATATAACTTGACTATACTTAGAGTCTTGAATGTAAAAAAAAACAGAAATGCGAAATGGTAAAAACAGTAGGCAAACAAAGTACAGAGAGACTTGATGTTCATGCTCTTTTGGTCTCAGTCAAGAAAGGAAGAGAGATTATTGTAACACTTAGCAAAGTTGGGTGTGTCAATTACCATGAACTAGGGTATTAACTAAAGGGTGAGGCAAGAGCTAAAGTTTAGGTGAGCAGCGCTGTATATTCCGGTGAGTTGCAGAAATGATGCCAGCATGCCCAGACTTTCCAATAGCCAAGTGGAGTGTCTCTTGTTTGATGTATGAGTTCTATCTCGGCCACTTTGGAAATACGTTGGAACCAGTCCGTAATGGAGGAGAATTGGATTTCCAAAGGACCGGGATGCACATTTTTGCTGCGTTAATAAGATGTTGGGCTAGGGATCGTTGGTATGTTGTTCTTGAAATAGGGGTATAATGGAGGAGCAGTTGTGCTGAGGAAAATTCTATGGGGAGAGTAGTAATTTTGCATGTAATGCGGTGGACCCTTTGACCAGAAAGGTTGAATTCGGGAGCAGGACCACCAGATGTGCAGGAGGGTTCCCTCACCCTGGGAGCACCTCCAACATGTAGCGGGTGTGTTAGGGTCAAATCTGTGCAGTTGTGAGGGGGTTTTGTACCATTTTGTGGCGAGTTTGAAACCATTTTCTTGGACCGATACGTTGATAGATCCCTTGTGTATATGAGAGAAAATGGTTTCACACTCACTGTCCGTCAAAGGCAAGGCTAAGTCTGATTCCCAGCTGCGAGAAGATTTAGTAGATTTGGGATTGCAGTCCGAAAAGAAGATTGAGTATACTTTGGATATAAGGTGTCTTTGTGGTTCATTCATGTCACAGAGAGTTTCAAAAGGAGTGAGCGATCTGGAGAAATCCTGTTGCTGCTGATGATAGGTTAAAAAATACCTTATTTGAAAGTACACCCACTGTGGAATGGAATGTCTGAGGTCACGACTTGGGATGTCTGAAAGCGGTAAAAGATGTCCATTGGCGAAAAACTGTCGGGAGAGTATATCTGGGTATGGCCATATGGTTTTTAGGAAAGTATCGGATTGGCCAGTTGGGAAATCTGGATTATGTCTAATGGGGGTCAGGGGGCTACGGTGGGAGGAGACAAGATGTGTTTGGCAGGATGTTCTAAACACTTGTAAAGTAGGAGCTATTAATGGGTGTTGTTTGCATATCTGGGGGATGTGTTTAGGGTCCAGCCAGGGCAAGTGTCTTGTAGGAACTAGGGAGAGTGTATTTTCCAGTTGTACTCATGCTTTCGTAGAAGCATAAACTTTCCAATCCACTATTCTGGACAGATGACAAGCCCAATAGTATTTCTTAATATCTGGAAGGCCGATTCCTCCTTTCGCTTTAGGTAGAGTTAGTCTATTGTTGCTAAGCCTAGGCCTTTTACCATTCCATAGAAAATTTGTGCATATGGACTTATAGGAATTGAAAAAGGCCACCGGGAGCTTTATGGGAATCGTTTGTAGCATGTAAAGAAGTCTGGGTAGTATATTCATTTTAACAATCAATGCCCTGCCGAACCACGAGAAAATCCCTGTGGACCAGTTTTTAAGATCTTTTTGGATGTTCAGAAGGAGAGGAAGGTAATTGCAAGAATACAGGTCATTAATATTAGAGGATAGCTTTATGTCTAAATACGTGATTGTTGTGTTGCTCCATTTAAAAGGGAAATTTATTTGGCATTGTTCTACTGCGTCTTTACTAAGTGAAATATTGAGAGCTTTGGACTTATTAAAGTTGATTTGCAAATTAGAGATGTACTTAAATGTGTTTAGATCCTTGAGGAGGTTGGGTATTGTAATGTGTGGTTCTGTAAGGAATAAGAGGATGTCGTCAGCAAAAGCTGCTATCTTTTGAATAGTGTTTGCCATCGACACTCCCTTTATATCTGGGTTTGCTTTAATGCGGTTGAGAAGGGGTTCTAATGTGGGGACAAATAGTAGGGGGGAGAGTGGGCAACCCTGGCGAGTCCCTTTGGATATGGAGAAGGTGTCCGACAGATGGCCGTTTACCCTAACCTGGGCTTTCGGTGAAGTGTATAGTGCCATGATATGGGATATAAATCTGTCAGGTAGACCTATTATCTTTAGAGTTTCGTGCATATAATCCCAGGCCACTCTGTCGAACGCCTTCTCCGCATCCAAAGAGAGAAGGAATCCTTGAATCTTAGAGGACGACAGCCAATTATGTATATTAATAGTTTTAATTGTATTGTCCCTTGCCTCTCTCCCCGGAATGAAACCGACTTGGTCAAGCGAGATAAGATCCGGTAAGAGAGGCAAGAGATGATTAGCTAGGATCTTGGCATACATTTTCAGGTCTACGTTCAATAATGAAATGGGTCTATAGTTAGACACGAGGTATTCGTCCTTGTTTGGCTTGGGAATGACCGTGATGTGGGCTGTCAATAAATCTCTCGGTGGTGGGTTGTCAGGCGTGAAGGAATTAAATGCCGCTAGAAAATGTGGTTTCAAAATGTCAATGAAAGATTTGTAGTAACCAGACGTTAGTCCGTGAGGACCCGGGCTTTTGTCGGGTTTCAATTGTTTGAGGGCTGTATCAAGTTCAAGTGGGGATATTGGAGCTTCAAGATCATGGGCAAGTTCGGGCGCTATAGGAGATGGGCCATATTGGTTTAGGAAGTCTCTAATAAGTTGCGTTCTGTGTGTGTTCCCAGCTAAATGGCGAGCGTCATGGAGATTGTAAAGACTCTTGTAATAGTGAACGAATTGTTCAGCAATCTGGTGGTTGGACGAGACCGTGTTACCCGAAGTATCTTTTAATAAGTGAACAGATGTAGCTGCCTGCTGTTTGCGGAGCGCTCTGGCCAAAAGTTTGCCCGATTTGTTACTAAATTCGTAAAAAGTTTTACGTGAGAGGATATAATTCCTCTTGATTCGAGCATTTATGCAGTTTAAGAGATCTTGTCTGGCCTGATTGAGTTCGGAGATGGAGCTCTTAACCTGGGATAATTTATGAGCTTTTTCCAGAGTTCGAATTGTATTTGAGAGATGTATAATTTGGGCATTTCTCTCTTTTTTCCGTTTGGCAGCAGCTGCTATCAATTCCCCTCTAATAGTGCTTTTGTGCGCCTCCCATAAGATCATAGGTGAGATTTCAGGGGAAGCATTTTCCCTGAAATAAGTAACTAGACGGTCTTTTGTTGCAGCAGCAATGGCGGGGTCAGTTAGAAGGGAAGGGTCAAGACGCCAAATCGGAGATTTGGGTAGAGTGTCATTGAGTTTCAGAGTCATAGATATTGGGTGGTGATCGGATATGAATTTAGGGTCAATGGTAGCATCAATAAGACAGGGAAGATCTCTCTGTGACAGGAAGAGATAGTCTATTCTGGAGTGTCTATTGTGTGGAAAGGAGAAAAACGTGTAGTCTAATTCTCGGGGATTTAAGGTTCGCCAGGAGTCATGCAGGTTGAGTTCCTGTAGGCGTAATTTAATAGCACAGGGAAACAATTTTAAGTAAGTCTTGTGTCTGGGCCTTGTGGGCACGTGGCATTGTAATTAGATTGGTGGGTTATGGTCGTAGCAGTGGTAGGGACTTTAGGCTTGTGAGGAGTATCTGCTAATGAAAGCAGGAGCTAAGGTGTGTGAATTGGATACGGTCGATACTAACCGTACAAAATCAGTCTCTTAAAACGAGAGTTGTCACTGAAAGAGGTGAAATGAGATCAGTTGGGTGATCAACTGAATCTGAATATCATGTACGTAAAGTACATGAATCAAATTCCAGGGAAGAGCAAGAACCGGCTTGCTATTCCTATATATAAGTGAAAAATGCTATGTGTAACTTATACCCGGATAAAGTCAGTGGAGCAGAGCTATAGTATTGATGTTTTGGATGTGTTTATGTTACCCACTGTGTGTGGGGAGAGGGCTCGAATCAACTGGAGAGGAGGTGAAGGTATTCACGTTTCTACCCGCCGATCGAGGAGAGATCGAGCATTATCGATGTTAATAATGGGTATGAGGCTTATCGAATGTTGTACGAGGGCCCCCTGGGATTGTGAAATATTATAGAGAATGGGAGTGATTTTACACTTTGCTACAGCGTGTAATAGTGTGCAGGGGTAAGCCATTCAATATGGAGGTGAGGAATCAAAAGCATAATGTCTGGCTTACGCTCTTGAGCTTCATTGTGTAATGGATAACCATACAGGACATAATATGGTAGACTCGGGGTGTGAGACCAGCTTTAACAGTGTGTACCTTTTAGCAGTGAACAAAGTTGTAACATTCAACCCAGAACAATAACAAACTTATAACCACTCTAGGGTGTTTAGTTATCAGCCACATGTGTGTAGGGCCGATTGCCGATGAAAATTACTATCAAAGAACGTTATCTGAGCAATCAGATTGCGGGAGAGTATACGTCACTTACAGGGTCCAATATGACCAAGATGTCTGAAAGCCAGTGGCATGCCGTATGCTGCTTTCAAATTGTCTCAGAACATGGGAGAGCTGACATTCTAGGGTGTTTACTCTGTGGAATATGTGATACAACAGATTTCTGTTAGACGTTTAGGAGACGGGAGGAGTAGAGATCAATAATGGTGGAGGAATAGATATCGCTGGTAGAGGAAAAGATGAATAAAGCATTTTACTAACCGACAGTTTCTGCTCTAGCACATCCAATAAGCCTTGGATGGCTAGTATAGATATATCTCCTCCCGTTCTCCGCCGCGTCCTAGTGAAATAACCTGCATATGGCCACCTGTTACATATCCATGGCATACCTGGGTATGACAAAAAGAGAAAAAGAAAAAAACAAAACAAAAAAAAAAAACGTTTGCGAAGGTTCCCATCCAGGTTAAACTGGCCAGTTCAGGGTAAAATGATGCAGCAGAAGGCAGTGGGGTTCGGGTGTTCAAAGTGCATGCTTGGCTGAATATTCATTTTCAATGTGAGAGCGTATACCCTCCAGAAAGAGAACGTTCCGGGAGACCTTAATGATGCAGAGTTGCGGGAAGACACGGGAACTGGGATATTCAAGTAGATTGAGGGATAAGAGGTATAATGACCTCCGATTAGCAGTCCCTTCGGGCCCTTTTCGAGTGCGGGGCTTTCAACGGGCTGTCTCCTTGAGTCGTGCCGTATCTCACATGGGTGCTCCTAGGTTCCGATGGTGAGCGTCTCATCCTGGATCGCTGTTCCTGGAATTCCATCAGATCGGGAGGTGAGTGGTAGACTCTGGTTGCGGGCGGGAGGTATTCCGCATACCAATCCGGAGCTTCGGTGAGGGGGATGTCAAGTGTTTCACAAAAAGATCAAATATCTTCCGGCACCTGCAAAATGGCTGATCTTCCTCCTGATGTGGCTGAGAGAGCGAAGGGAAACTTCCAGCGGTAAGAAATTCCCTTCGCTCGCAAGGCTTCCAAGATGGGGCGGAGCTCCCTCCTCCTCTGGAGGGTTATGGCAGATAAATCTTGAAAGATATTAATCGCGCCTTTATATGTCACCGGGTTAGTAGCAGATCGAGCCCTGCGGAGGATGTCTTCTTTCTGTCTGTAATCGATTAAACAGCATATCACATCTCGGGGAGGATCTGTGTCTCTGTTTCTGGGGCGTAGAGCCCGATGAATGCGTTCCATCCCGATAGGAGATTCTGGCGGTTGTTCTAAGATGGCGTTAAACAAGCCTGTGACTTCTGTGGAGAGTTGCTCAGCCTCTATGGATTCCGGGAGACCTCGGAGGCGTAGATTGTGCCTTCTCCCCCTGTTGTCGAGATCCTCTAAATGACGGTTTAGGTCTTGTAGTTGTAGCGTATGGGTATCAATTATCTGACAAGATTTCCGTATAATGGCCGAGTGAGTAGTGGTAGTTTTCTCCACGTCCTGAACCCTTCCCGCGATTGCTTAGAGATCTATCCGTAAATCCAAAATGGCGGTTGTTAAAGCTGCTGTAAGAGTTTATTTTATGTCCGCTGCTACGGAACGGAGATCATGTAGGCTGGGTTGCAGGTGAGGGGTGAGTATTATGCCATCCGTAGGCGGATTCTGTGGAGAAGGAGCTGAGGCAGTGTTGGCTCTCTGTGACTGACCTCGTGAAGCCGCCATATTGCTGTGCTGCGTGCGGAACATCTCTGGGATATTCTGTGAGATCCTGCTTGCTTCATCTCTCGGTGACCTCGACCTAGAGGTTGATGAGTTGCGGGAAGATGTACCCATGTTTTGGGGGTGCTGTAGGCGACTTGTGCCTCTGTATGTAGTCTCTTTCTCTCCTTGTCGGCGGGAGCTATAGAGCTAAGCTGCCATCTTCAGCCGAGGTCAGGCCACGCCCCCCATTTTTCTTAATTTTTTCAATAAAAAAAACTATTTTGTATCTTAAAAACCTGATATCTACTTTATGTGCCTAAAAAGTCCACCGCTGGGGGTATTCCAATTTTCGGTCATTAAACAAAGAAGTGACTTATATAAGAGAATTTGCTGGAGTGCTGTTTTGCTTGCTTTAAACTTTTATTAAAAGAGAACTATGGCCTATGGCCTTAGAACTAAAACTTAGAACTACGGCCTTAGTTTTTGGCCTTAGTTCTCTTTTTGTTCACAAGATGACACATAGTATGTTCTCCTGTGACAAAAAAAATCATGTGCATGTGGCGGGCTGTTGCCTACTATATCCTGACAGCACAGAGCCATGATGCAGCCGGGACAAATCCCAAAAATACTGTCGAGATCCACCCTGCCGCCTGATTGACAGCTGGCTCTGCCTCACTAGAGCCAGAGCCAGCTGTGCCCGCCCCCATCCAGATTTCCTCCTCCGTCTGTTCTTCCAGTCAGCGCTAGAGAATCAGAAGGGAGGATTCCTGTGGGGGTGGCAAAACTACACAGGTGAAGTAAAACATCATGTACAATATCCACCAAATCTGCACAACCCGCAAACAAAAATGTCTAGTTGTATGTAAGATTTAATGACGAGGTGTAAAGTCAGTGTGGTTTGACATATACCCCTCAATATCTCAGAAACCAAAGCGGCACAAACCAGCACAAACGCAGCACAAACAAATGGCGCATTTGTTTTTTAAATTCAGCAATATGGGGTGCAAACTGGGTGGGGTTGCAGCAACTATAATGCAAAATATCTCCACAACCAAAGCGGCACAAATGTTTATTTTTGCGGCACAAACCAGCACAAGCATGGCACAAACGAATGGCGTGTCTGTTTTTAAAATTCGGCAATATGGGGTGCAAAGTGGGCGGGATTTCAGCAACTATAACGCATAATATCTCCACAACCAAAGCGGCACAAACGTTTATTTTTGCGGCACAAACCAGCACAAACGTGACACAAATGAATGGCGCATTTGTTTTTAAAATTCAGCAATATGGGGTGCAGTGGGCAGGGTTTCAGCAACTATAACGCACAATATCTCCACAACCAAAGCTGCACAAACGTTTATTTTTGCAGCACAAACCAGCACAAACGCAGTACAAATGAATGGCGCATTTGTTTTTAAAATTCAGCAACATGGGGTCCAAAGTGGGCGGGGCTTCCATTAAATTGACTGTTTAATATCTCAGAAACCGAGCTGGCACAAATGCTCATTTTTCCGGCACAAATCAGCACAAATGAGGCACAAATGAATGGTATATTTTTATTCAGGTTTCACAAACATGGGGTGCCAACTTCCCACAGCTATGAAATGGGCCTATACGATGCACATTCCTGGGGATCCTTACCGGGTTTGGGAGCAAGAACAATGATCGCCTCTTCCATAGACTCGGGCAGAGCGTCCTCGTCCACAATTCTAGAGAAGAGCGATGTGAGTCTAGGTGTAAGGAACTCAACATGCTGGGAATAGAACTCCATAGGCACTCCTCAAGGAAGATGTCCTTATCAAGCAGTATCCTATGGGCTTCAGATAAAGTAGAGAAGGGAATATTACCCAGATAATCCTGTAATTCAGAGGGAGTACAGCTAACCCTGGAAGTATATACCTCCTGAAAGAAGGTACAGAATCTATTGCTGACATCCTCTGGAGTAGTGATGGATGAACTTCCGACGGGACGTTTTGCGAACGCGGACCGTGAACGCGGCCGATAGTTCGCGAACCGGAACGTTCGCGGCGGGCCCCATTGACTTCAATGGGAGGCGAACTTCGCAAACCTACAGGTCAAATTTGCAGCCACAAAATAATTAATATCTGTGCAAACATAGTCCCACCACATGGCCAATGACATAACACATGTATGAGGTGAATCTGGGATCGACAACTACAAGCATTCTTTTTTTATATGGGAAATTGTTGTGACAATTCAGGACTGTGGAGCGCATGAAGGCAATGGAGGAGAGGGAAGGTCAAGGACCAGGGTAGGCAAAGAAGAGGGTTCAGGAGATGATCACCAGCAGCGTGACATACAGCAATGACACCTGCACCGTGATAGAGTGATCTGACAACAGCACCGTGATAGAGAGCACTGACATCAGCAGCGTGACATAAAGCACTCACACCAGCACCGTGATATACAGCACTGACAGCAGCACCGTGATAGAGAGCACTGACATCAGCAGCGTGACATAAAGCACTCACACCAGCACCGTGATATACAGCACTGACAGCAGCAACGTGATAGAGGGCACTGACATCAGCAGCGTAACATAAAGCACTCACACCAGCACCGTGATATACAGCACTGACAGCAGCACCGTGATAGAGGGCACTGACATCAGCAGCGTGACATAAAGCACTCACACCAGCACCGTGATATACAGCACTGACAGCAGCACCGTGATAGAGAGCACTGACATCAGCAGCGTGACATAAAGCACTCACACCAGCACCGTGATATACAGCACTGACAGCAGCACCGTGACAGAGAGCACTGACATCAGCACCGTGACATACAGCACTGACACCTGCACCGTAAGCAGCCCCAGGAGGAAGTCAGCATAGCACAGGGATGGTGGGAGCCCCTCATAATGAGCATAGCACAGGGATGGTGGGAGCCCCTCATAATAAGCAGCCCCAGGAGGATGTCAGCATAGCACAGGGATGGTGGGAGCCCCTCATAATAAGAAGCCCCAGGAGGATGTCAGCATAGCACAGGGATGGTGGGAGCCCCTCATAATAAGCAGCCCCAGGAGGATGTCAGCATAGCACAGGGATGGTGGGAGCCCCTCATAATAAGCAGCCCCAGGAGTAAGTCATCACAGCACAGGGATGGTGGGAGCCCCTCATAATGAGCATAGCACAGGGATGGTGGGAGCACCTCAAAATATGCACAGCAGAGGTACAGCCCCAGGAGGAAGTCAGCACAGCACAGGGATGGTGGGAGCCCCTCATAATAAGCAGCCCCAGTAGAAATATGACACCGCTCAACCTCTTCAAAGAGGAGGGTACGGGCATATAGTACGGTGTGCTTTTTTTGGATAAGGAAGTGAGCCAAATGAAGAAAGAAGGTCTCTGCTCGATTAAAAAAATTGTTTATAGACATATACATGGTCTACTGGTCACATGTGTTGAATTCCTCCGAGATCCATGCCTCATTCATTTTTAGAAATGTGAGGTAGTTAACACTGTTGTGAGCTAGGCAAGTACGCTTATCGGTCACGATCCCCCCTGCTGCGCTGAACGTCCTTTCGGACAGGACACTGGATGAGGGGCAAGCCAACAGTTTGATTGCAAATTGGGCAAGCTCTGGCCAGAGGTCAAGCCTGCCCACCCAGTAGTCCAGGGGTTCATCACTCCTCAGAGCGTCCACATCGGCCGTTAACCCGATGTAGTCGGACACCTGACGGTCTAGGTGTTCCTTGATGCTGGATCCGGATGACACCTGTCGATGGGTCGGCTGAAAGAATGACCGAAGTCACCAACACATCTTCAAACCGGCCTCTTCTTGCAGGCGCTGTTGGATTGGTACCCGCAACTCCTTCTTTGGGAGTGGGAATTGCTCCTCTGCCAGCGCACGCAAAAGCAGAATGCAGCATTTCTCGAAGCAAGGCCTGGACGTGCTGCATTCTGACAGCCCTCTGTGACGGCGGTAACATTTCCGCCATTTTGTGTTTGTACCAGGGGTCTAAGTACGTTGCCACCCAGCACTGGTCCTTGACCCTAATGCATTTTATACAGGGGTCCCTATTAAAACACTGGAGCATGAAGGCCCCCATTTGCACTAAAGTGGAAGTGGTGTGGTGGCCTGGCTCCTGCTCATCATCCAGGATAATGTCGTCCTCTTCATTCTCCTCTCCCCATCCACGCACAACAGGGATCCCAGAAAGGTTTAAAGTATGCTCTTCTTGCTCCTCCTCATCCGCCCCGGGACATCCTCCTCTTACTCCTCTTCAGACTCCTGTTGTTGACTTGTTTAGATAGAGTAGCCCCCCCCCCCCGGGAATTCATCCAGCATTGCGACTTCCTCATCTTCCCACTCCTGCTCCTCCACAGCTTGATCAATGACACGACACAATGCACGCTCCATAAAGAAGGCATAAGGTACCATGTCACTGATGGCGCCATGGCTGCGACTGACCAGTTTGGTGATCTCCTCAAATGCGCGCAGAAGTCTGCATGCGTCGTGCATGAGCAGCCACTGGCGCGGTGAAAAAAAACCCAGCTCCCCAGAACAGGTTCTGCCGCAGAGTTCATACAGGTAGACGTTAACTGCACGTTTCTGCTGGAGCAGCCTATTAAGCATATAGAAGGTTGAGTTCCATTGTGTCGGGCAATCGCAAATAAGACGTCTGACCGGTAGATTGTGTCGCCGCTGAATGTCAGCAAGGCGAGCCATGGCTGTGTAAGATCTTCTGAAATGGGCCGCGATTTTCCTTGCCTGCCGCAAGATGTCCTGGACCCCAGGGTATTTGACAACGAATCGCTGCACGACCAAGTTTAAGACGTGTGCCATGCATGGCACGTGCGTAATTTTGCCCTGTTTCAATGCGCTAAGCAGATTGGCCCCGTTGTCACACACCACTTTACCAACTGTCAAATTGAGCGGTGTTAGCCACTGATCTGCCTGTGAACGCAAAGCTGAAAGGAGTGCCGGGCCAGTGTGGCTCTTGGCTTCCAGGCACAACAGACGCAGCACGGCATGGCAACGTCTCACCTGGCATGTCGAATAGGTTCTGGGGAGCTTGGGCGGCGCAGCGGAAGAGACGCTAGCAGCGGAAAAAGAGGAGTCAGCTGAGGAGGAGAGGGAGGAGGATGGAGTTGGAGGAGGAGGAGAAGAAGAGTCAGGCCTGCATGCAATCCGTGGCGGTAAAACCAAATCTACACGGGTGCCACGGGTTACATGCTTGAGGGCCGTCAGAAGGTTCACCCAGTGGGCAGTAAAAGTGATATACCTTCCCTGCCCGTGTTTGCTAGACCACGTGTCTGTGGTCAGATGTATCTTGGCACCGACACTGTGTGCCAGAGATACATTCACTTGCCGCTGAACATGGCCATATAGCTCTGGGATGCCCTTCTCTGAGAAATACTTCCTTCCTGGGACCTTCCATTGTGGTGTTCCAATGGCCACAAATTTGCGAAAGGCCTCCGAGTCCACCAGTTTATATGGCAGTAGTTGGCGGGCTATGAGTTCTGACAAGCCAGCCGTCAACCATTGGGCAAGAGGGTTATCCGGCGTCATAATTTTTTCACGCTCGAACATTAGGCCCACGGAAGCCTGCCTTTTTGCAGAAAAACGTGAGCTTGGCGTGATGGAAGGTGGAGTGGAGGACAATTGTGAGGAGAGAGGAGGAGAAGTAGAAGACGAGGCTGGACGGTGAGAGCCTGCAGTGTGGCTTTGTGTGTTCCGTTGCTCCCACTTGGCTCGGTGATGGCTGCTCATGTGCCTTCTTAAGGCGGTCGTCCCTAGGTGAGTGTTGGGCTTACCGCGACTAATGCGTTGACTGCAAAGATTGCAGATGGCAACGCTATTGTCAGCAGCGGACACGTTAAAAAAAGCCCACACTGCGAAGCCATGTGCCGGTGTCCTGGGAGCGCCAGATGCGACCGTACATGGTCGATGACTTGCTCCTGATACATTTGCAGTCTGCTTTGTCCCTCCTGTGCAATGTAAGTTATTCCTGCTTCTCCTCCCTATCTGCTGGTCCATATCTCCCTCTGAACTCCCCTCCTCTTCCTCTCTTGTGGGCACCCACGTGACATCACTAGACACGTCATCATCAACGTCACCTTCCCCACCGCTATAAGTAGAGATCTCGGAGTAGGCAGCAACACCGGGGACCAACCTCCTCCTTGGGCTGATCTGGGTACTGTCGTCAGACTGCTGAGTAGCGGTTGTTGCTGTCTCCTCTTCCTGATCCAATACCAAGAGTGGCTGCGCATCAGAAATGTCTTGATATGGATCGGAAAATAATTCCTGTGACTCAAGCGGAAGGTATGTGGTGGTGGTGGTGGTGGTGTTGTTGGTGGTAGTGTCTTTGGGGGTGCACATAGCAGAGAGTGAAGAAGAAGGTTCAGATCGAGAGGATGAGGAGGGTGCAGAAGAGTAAGGCTGAGCGAGCTACTCAACCAAGTCTGGTGCATCCTTTAAAGTAATTGAACGCACCTTCTGCAACTTCCCACTTTGGCTCAAGCCTGTTGCTCCTGCCCTACCCCTACCATCCCTGCAGAAGGTCCTGCCTCTTCCTCTGCCTGTCATTTTTTAAATGACCCTGTGACAAAACTCTCAGTCCCTATACCGATGAAGGACTGCTGCAGTATAGGGCAGCGGTCAGCAGTAGTGCACCTCAACCCTATGTATTGTGGACCGATACCAGTCCTTATAGAATGGCAGACTGTACCTCACTCAACCCTATGTACTGTAGTACCCTATACCTTACCAGTCCTTATAAGGACCTTTGTGGACCAAGTAGGTTGTGTGTGAGTGATTAGCAGACTGTACGTCAGTCCCTATACCAATGAAGGACTGCTGCAGTATAGGGCAGCGGTCAGCGGTAGTGCACCTCAACCCTATGTATTGTGGACCGATACCAGTCCTTATAGAATGGCAGACTGTACCTCACTCAACCTTATGTACTGTAGTACCCTATACCTTACCAGTCCTTATAAGGACCTTTGTGGACCAAGTAGGTTGTGTGTGAGTGATTAGCAGACTGTACGTCAGTCCCTATACCGATGAAGGACTGCTGCAGTATAGGGCAGCGGTCAGCAGTAGTGCACCTCAACCCTATGTATTGTGGACCGATACCAGTTCTTATAGAATGGCAGACTGTACCTCACTCAACCCTATGTACTGTAGTACCCTATACCTTACCAGTCCTTATAAGGACCTTTGTGGACCAAGTAGGTTGTGTGTGAGTGATTAGCAGACTGTACGCCAGTCCCTATACCGATGAAGGGCTGCTGCAGTATAGGGCAGCGGTCAGCAGTAGTGCACCTCAACCCTATGTATTGTGGACCTATACCAGTCCTTATAGAATGGCAGACTGTACCTCACTCAACCCTATGTACTGTAGCACCCTAGACAGACCAAGTTACCAGTCCTTATAAGGAGCTTTGTGGAACAAGTGGGTTGTGAATGATTAGCAGACTGCAGCAGAAGGGCAGCAGTCAAGTATAATATTCTTTCTATATTTGGAAGAAAGAATATTATACGTGTACAAGCCTATTACCATACCACTGATACCAGTCCTGAAAAGAACCTTTTTGGAACTAATAGTAACAGCTACTGATTAAACTGACCCTCACTGCCTCACACACTGCTTCCTGCCTGTCCCTATATAAACTGACAAAACAGAGGTTACTGGAACAATAATTGAAATAGCACTTTTGTGGACCTGATAGTAACAGCTAATGACTAAACTGGCTGTCCCTGCAGCACACACCGTCCTGTCCCTTTCTCTAAACTGACAAAAGACACTCAGGCTGCTGCAACAATCACTAGCACAGCACTGTCTATCCTGAACTACACCTAACACCTATACCAGTCCTGAAAATAACTTTTGTGTACCAAATAGCTAGCGATTTGGGTCACTGTAATCTCTCCCTGCTCCACACTGCAACCTCTCCCTATAGTGACAGAAGAAAGAATGTAAAATGGCCGCCGGATTGGGTCTATTTATAAGTTAGGGGGAATGTCCAAGTGTCCATGTGCTGTAATGTCTCAATTGGCTGTCCTGTACCCCATGATGGATGTGTCATCATAGGTCAAAGTTCTTTTACACAGTAAACACGGAAGTCCGCCGGGCGAACGGCGCCAATAGTCCTCCGAACGGGCGGACCGCGAACAGCCGAAATTCGCCACGAAATGACCGTCGGGCGAACCGTTCGGCCATCACTACTCTGGAGAGGTCAATAACTCTCCCTGGGCACCACAAACGCTTGCAATATGTGTGGAGCCTGTCTGACCGCGCGCAAGCCAGGCTAACAGCCTCCCGTTTTTATTGCTGTATTCAAATATCCTCTGTGTAGAGTGGAGCGTGGATTTTTTGGTTTGTTCAACATTATATAAGAAAAGTTCCCTTAGGGCCCTTTGCCATGTTAAATGATTAGAGATACTTGGAGACTCTATATATATATATATATATATATGCTGCCTCACATCTACCAGCCTACCCCTCTAATGTTTCCAGGGACCAAAAAGCCTCTCTCTGCAGGGAGGATATGTGGGAGATAAATTCTCCCCTAATCCAGGCTTTGTGAATGTGTCCCATGAAATTGAGATAGTAGCAGTAGGGATGAGCCGAACACCCCCCGATTTAGTTTGCACCAGAACCTGCGAATGGACCGAAAAATTTGTGCAAAATTTAGAACCCTATTAAAGTCTATGGGACTCGAACGTTCAAAATCAAAAGTGCTAATTTTAAAGGCTAATATGCAAGTTATTGTCCTAAAAAGGGTTTGGGGACTCAGCTCCTGCCCCAGGGGACATGTATCTATGCAAAAAAAAGTTGTAAAAACAGACCTTTTTTTCTGGAGCACTGATTTTAATAATGCTTAAAGTAAAAAAAAGTGAAATATTCCTTTAAATATCGTGCCTGGGGGTGTCTATGGTATGCCTGTGAAGTGGCACATGTTTCCCGTGTTTAGAACAGTCCCTGCACAAAATGACATTTCTAACGGAAAAAGAAAAGGAAATGAAAAAGTAATTTAAATCTGCTTGCGATTTTAATGTAATGTCTGGTTCCGGCAATATGGATGAAAATCATTGAGAAAAATGGCATGGGTAGCCCCTCCCCGCCCATTACCAGACCCTTTGGGTCTTGTATGTACAGTGGTGTGAAAAAGTGTTTGCCCCCTTCCTCATTTCCTGTTCCTTTGCATGTTTGTCACACTTAAGTGTTTCGGAACATCAAACCAATTTAAACAATAGTCAAGGACAACACAAGTAAATACAAAATGCAATTTGTAAATGAAGGTGTTTATTATTAAAGGCGAAAAAAATCCAAACCATCATGGCCCTGTGTGAAAAAGTGATTGCCCCCTAAACCTAATAACTGGTTGGGCCACCCTTAGCAGCAACAACTGCAACCAAGCGTTTGCGATAACGTGCAATGAGGCTTTTACAGCGTCCTGGAGGAATTTTGGCCCACTCATCTTTGCAGATTTGTCCTAATTCAGTTACATTAGAGGGTTTTCGAGCATGAACGGCCTTTTTAAGGTCATACCACAACATCTCAATAGGATTCAGGTCAGGACTTTGGCTAGGCCACTCCAAAGTCTTCATTTTGTTTTTCTTCAGCCATTCGGTGGTGGACTTGCTGGTGTGTTTAGGATCATTGTCCTGCTGCAGAACCCAAGTTCGTTTCAGCTTGAGTACACGAACAGATGGTCGGACATTCTCCTTCAGGATCTCTTGGTAGACAGCAGAATTCATAGTTCCTTTTATCACGGCAAGTCTTCCAGGTCCTGAAGCAGCAAAACAGCCCCAGACCATCACACTACCACCACCATATTTTACTGTTGGTATAATGTTCTTTTTATGAAATGCAGTGTTCCTTCTATGCCAGATATACTTGGACACACACCTTCCAAAGAGTTCCACTTTTGTCTCATCGGTCCACAGAATGTTGTCCCAAAAGTCTTGGGGATCATCAAGATGTGTTGTGGAGAAATTGAGACGAGCTTTGATGTTCTTTTTGCTCAGCAGTGGTTTTCTCCTTGGAACTCTGCCATGCAGGCCATTTTTGCCCAGTCTTTTCCTGATGGTGGAGGCATGAACGCTGACCTTAACTGAGGCAAGTGAGGCCTGCAGTTCCTTGGACGTTGTTGTGGGGTCTTTTGTGACCTCTTGGATGAGTCGTCGCTGCGCTCTTGGGGTAATTTTGGGCGGCCAGCCACTCCTGGGAAGGTTCACCACTGTTACATGTCTTCGCCATTTGTGGATAATGGCTCTCACTGTGGTTCGCTGGATTCCCAAAGCTTTGTTAATGGCTTTATAACCCTTTCCAGACTGATAGATCTCAATTACTTTCTTTCTCAATTGTTCCTGAATTTCTTTGGGTCTCGGCATGATGTGTAGCTTTTAAGGATCTTCTGGTGGACCTTACTGTGTCAAGCAGCTCCTATTTAAGTGATGCCTTGATTGTGAACAGGTGTGGCAATAATCAGGCCTGGGTGTGGCTATAGAAATTGAACTCAGGTGTGGACAACCACAATTATAGTATGTTTTAACAAGGGGGGCAATCACTTTTTCACACAGGGCCATGATGGTTTGGATTTTTTTTCACCTTTAATAATAAACACCTTCATTTACAAATTGCATTTTGTGTTTACTTGTGTTGTCCTTGACTATTGTTTAAATTGGTTTGATGTTCCGAAACACTTAAGTGTGACAAACATGCAAAGGAACAGGAAATGAGGAAGGGGGCAAACACTTTTTCACACCACTGTATATTAAGGGGAACCCCTTACCCAAATTAAAAAAAGGAAAGGCCCTGAATACTCAGAACAGCAGTACACAGGCGGTGGAAACAAGACAGGGACAGAGTAGGTTTGTTGTTAAGTAGAATCTGTTTGTAATTTTGAACTGGTACATTTTTAAAGTGTAGCTTCAGTCAAAAAATCTAAGCTTTAAGCTTTTTTGAAAACATAGGGAAGGGTTATCACCCCTCTAACATTTTATTTTCCATCTGTGCACCTCTTCAGAAGATTTCACCTCACTTTCTGTCCCAATGACCAATGTTTTTTGAAAATTTGGTGTTTTTAGTAAAAGAAGGATTGGGATAAAGCATCAGTGGAGAGGAGACACGTTTTTCCCATAGAGAATTTCCCTTCCTAGGGGTAGATTTAATCTCACTTCCTGTTGCCTCCTTCTGTTTGCAAGTAGGAGATATTTGTAAGTTGGATGTTTGAAAGTAGGGGCCTGCCCTATATGCTCTGCAGAAGTTTGGGCCTAGGGATGAGCTTCGTGTTCGAGTCGAACATACGTTCGACTCGAACATTGGCTGTTCGCCCGTTCGACGAATTCCGAATGTTACGGGCCGTTTGCGACAAATTCGTGTGGCGCTCACGGTCCACAATGCACTGAGCCATCGCAGTGCATTGCTGGCTCATGATTGGCCAAGCATGCACTGTGACCCCGCATGCTTGGCCAATCACAGCACCGGCAGCGAGGAGAGCCATGATTGGCCACAGGCAGGATGCCTGTGGCCAATCATAGCTCAGGCTGTGTAGTACACGCCCCACACTATATAAGGCCGCCAGCGCTGAGGCCGCCAGCGCTGTGTTGCTCTTCTGTAGTGGTTGTTGTCTGCGTGCCCTGACCGCAGTATACACCGCTATATCCACCTATATAGCTAGCTATATTTCTCTTTTTTAATAGAGCTTGCAGTCAGTTGTAAGAGATTGTGCGTGCTGTCTGCGTGCCCTGAACCCAGTATACACCGCTATATCTACCTATATAGCTAACTATCTTGCTCTTTTTAAATAGAGCTTGCAGTCAGTTGTAGGAGATTGTGCGTGCTGTCTGCGTGCTCTGAACCCAGTATAAACCACTATATCCATCTATATAGCTAGCTATCTTGCTTGTTTTAAATAGAGCTTGCAGTCAGTTGTAGGAGATTGTGCGTGCTGTCTGCGTGCTCTGAACCCAGTATACACCGCTATATCCACCTATATAGCTAACTATCTTGCTCTTTTTAAATAGAGCTTGCAGTCAGTTGTAGGAGATTGTGCGCGCTGTCTGCGTGCCCTGAACCCAGTATACACCGTTCTATCCACCTACATAGCTCTTCTCTAATTGAGCCATCTGCAGGAGTTAGTGGGTGTTGTGTGTGCCTCCAGCACAATATACACTACCCAATTGCTGGTTTTCCCATCTCCCTTCAGGCCATTACCATGTCTGGAAGGCCAGCAAGGAGAGGCAGACAGGCGCGAGCCGATAAAAGAGGGCAAGCAGGCTCTAGAGACAACAGTGCTGGTCATGGACGCGGTGCATCGTCATCATCAGCACGTGGCCATGGGACACGCTTGTCCTTCTTTTTGGTAGCTGGACATGTTGAGCCGCAACATGCCAATGACTTGGTAGAGTGGATGACCAAGCCCTCTTCATCCTCCTCTTCCTCTCTCACCCAGGCTCAGGGTACTATCAAAGCAGCTGCCAACGCATCGTCTTCCCTCCTCTCAATGTCATCATCAGTGACTCCTTCCCTAGACCCACCATGTCCTCCTGAGGAGTCTCCTGAACTCTTTGAGCACAGTGTTGTGTACATGCTCCAGGAGGAGGCCCAGTGTTTTGTAGGCTCTGATGATGATACTCAGCTAGAGGAACTCAGTAGCGTGAATGCAGAGAGAGGGGATGCTCAAGAAGGACAGCAATCTGGCAGTCATGTTCCACAAGCTGCAGCATACTGCCAGGTTTGCTCCAGCAATGAAGAGGGAGGGGATGATGAGGTCACTGACTCCACATGGGTGCCTGGTAGGAGAGAGGAGGAGGAGGCACATGTCCAACGAGGCAGGATGCCCTCCGGGGGCCAGCTTAGGGGCAGCACACCGACTGAATCACACCGCAGAGCTCCGCCTGTGCAGTGCGCTGCCTCTGCACATTATTCTAAAAGTTCTTTGGTGTGGGCCTTTTTTGAGACGAGTGCATCAGATCGCACCGCTGCTATTTGCAACATATATCTCAAGCGTATCTTGCATGGCCAAAACATCAGCCGCTTGGGCACCACATGCTTGACCAGACATATGTTGACCTGCCATGCAGCTCGTTGGCAAACGTACCTCAAAGACCCACACCAAAGAACAAAGTGGACCTCTCCTTGCTCCTCATCAGCTGGGATCTCCAACCCCACTAGACCTTCAGTCCTCTCTGAAACCTGCTCTGAGAGGAATGAAGGTGTAGAATTAGGTGTGTCACAGCCAAGTGCTTCCGGGCACTCGCTAGCAGTACACCCACGTCCGATTATAGCAGGCAAATGTCCCTGCCCCAGCTGCTGGACCGGCGAAAGAAGTTCACTCCCAGCCATTCACATGCCCAGCGGTTGAATGCTAGCTTGGCTAAATTGCTAGCACTTCAACTGCTGCCTTTTCAGTTGGTAGACTCGGCCCCCTTCCGTGAGTTTGTACAATGTGCGGTTCCTCAGTGGCAGGTCCCCAAACGCCACTTTTTCACGGAAGGCGATTCCGGCTCTCTACCGGCATGTGGAAGGCAATGTCCTTGCCTCGCTGGACAGGGTGGTCAGCGGTAAGGTGCATATTACCGCTGACTCATGGTCCAGCAGGCATGGACAGGGACGTTACCTGTCTTTCACGGCCCATTGGGTCACTCTTCTGGCAGCTGGGAAGGATGCAGGACAAGGTGCAATAGTTTTGTAGGTTGTTCCGCCACCACGCCTCCAAAATTCTACTATTGGTTGTGACACACCTCTCTCCTCCACCTCCTCCTCTTCTTTTTCCTCCATGGCCTCTTCCAGTGCTCTGTCCTCAGAACCAGCGGTGCTCCGAAAGGCGTTCCAGGGGCTACGCAAGTACGCAGGCAAAACAATGTCATGCCGTGCTTGCGCTAGTTTGTTTGTGGGACAGGAGCCACACTGGGGCGGATGTTTTGTCAGCTCTGCAGGGGCAGGCCGAGAGGTGGTTGACGCCACGCCAGCTTAAGCCAGGAATGGTGGTTTGCAACAATGGCACCAACCTCCTCTCCTCCCTCTGACAGGGACAACTGATCCAGGCAGCGGTTCTTGGGCAGGTACCTGGGCTTACAGGATGTCCTGAAGCAGGCCAGGAAAGTCTGTCTGCATTTCCGCCGATCATTTAATGCCTGTGCTCGGCTGCCTGAGCTCCAAAAGGAGTTGAACCTGCCCAAGAACCGCCTTATATGTGACATGCCTACCAGGTGGAACTCAACGTTGGCCATGCTGCAGCGGCTGCACACGCAGCAGAGGGCCATCAATGAGTACCTGTGCGACTACGGCACCAGGACAGGGTCAGGGGAGCTCTGTTTTTTCTCACCACGCCTGTGGGGCATGATAAGGGATGCATGCACTGTCCTGTCACCGTTTGAGGAGGCCACAAGGATGGTGAGCAGTGACAGTGCATACATCAGTGACACTGTACCTCTTGTCCACCTCTTGGAGCATACGCTGCGTGGAATAATGGACAGGGCACTTGAGGCAGAACAGAGGCAGGAAGAGGAGGACTTCCTTGCCTCTCAAGGCTCCCTTTATACAGACAGTGTTCCTGCTGTGCCACCCATCACACAGGAGGAGGAGGAGGAGGATTGTGTCAGCATGGAGGTGGAGGCTGGCACTCAGCATCAGCAGCAGCAGCAGTCTTGTAGGGATGATTTACAGTCCCAAGAAACCCGTGGACTTGTACGTGGCTGGGAGGAGGTAGCTGCGGATCATGTTGTCCTTAGTGACCAAGAGGACTCCGGACTGAATGCCTCAGCTAACCTACACTGCATGGCCTCCCTGATCCTGCAAAGCCTGCGTAAGGATCCTCGTATTCTTCGGATCAAGGAGAGGGACCATTACTGGCTGGCCACTCTCCTTGATCCACAGTACAAGGGTAAGGATGCCGACCTTATCTTGCCGTCGCAGAGGGAGCAGAGGATGAGACATCTCCAGGAGGCCTTGCAGAAAAATCTGTGCAACGCGTTCCCAGAGACTGGGAGGTTACAAACTCCTGGTCCTGGACAACGTGTTGCTGAGGCATTGGTCAGAAGGAGCGGTGGAGAAGGTGGCCGTCTGACCGATGCTTTCAGACAATTTTTTAGTCTGCAGCCCCAAGGTATGATCGGGTTCCAGCAACCATCGCCAGCGTCTGATTTACATGGTGCAGCAATACCTAGGGGCAAGGTCAGACTTGGACACCTTTCCCACCGAAAATCCTCTGGCATACTGGGTCTTGAGGATGG
The DNA here is from genome assembly GCF_037356315.1 of Lithobates pipiens. NCBI lineage: Eukaryota > Metazoa > Chordata > Amphibia > Anura > Ranidae > Lithobates > Lithobates pipiens. The sequence goes on from NW_027507784.1 coordinate 213,348,794, forward strand.
ATCACTGGCCAGAGCTTGCACAGTATGCAATTGAGCTACTGGCCTGTCCTGCATCCAGCATTCTTTCGGAACACACCTTCAGTGCTGCTGGTGGCTTTGTTACCGATCACAGGGTGCGCCTGTCCACCGACTCAGATGATCGACTGACCTTCATCAAGATGAATCAATCTTGGATCACCCACAGCTACCAAGCACCTGAAGCTGATGTAACCGAATAATTTTTTTAGAAATATCACATCCCTTCAAGACTGCCTATGCTGATGCTGAGTGACTGTCCTGTTATGTTGATTGTCTATCCTCTTCCTCCTCCGCTGATATGTTGGAAGAACATTTTTGGTTCTGGGTGATGCCACCAGCCCAATTTTTCTGCCCCTGTTTAACAGGGGTGTTTAATTACAATTTTTGATGCAATGCTTTGCAGCAGGGCTCATTCCTGCACTACAACTAGAGTATATGGGAGAGGTTGCAGTGTTGTGGCACCAGCACCAGTGCCACCAGCCCAGTTTTTCAGCCCCTGTTTAAGAGGGGCGTTTAATTACAGTTTTTGATGCAATGCTTTGCAGCAGGGCTCATTCCTGCACTACAACTAGAGTATATGGGAGAGGTTGCAGTGTTGTGGCACCAGCACCAGTGCCTAAGGCCCAATTTTTGGTTCTGGGTGATGCCACCAGCCCAATTTTTCTGCCCCTGTTTAACAGGGGTGTTTAATTACAATTTTTGATGCAATGCTTTGCAGCAGGGCTCATTCCTGCACTACAACTAGAGTATATGGGAGAGGTTGCAGTGTTGTGGCACCAGCACCAGTGCCACCAGCCCAGTTTTTCAGCCCCTGTTTAAGAGGGGCGTTTAATTACAATTTTTGATGCAATGCTTTGTAGCAGGGCTCATTCCTGCACTACAACGAGAGTATATGGGAGAGGTTGCAGTGTTGTGGCACCAGCACCAGTGCCTAAGGCCCAATTTTTCAGCCCCTGTTTAGCAGGGGCATGTAATTACAATTCTTGATATAATATTTCACAGGAGGGCCTGTTCCTGTGCCCACCCAGAGTAACTGTGAGGACTTATAGTGTTGTGGCACCAGCACCACAACCACCAAAGGTCAATTTTTCTACCACTGTTCAACAATGACATGTAATTACAATTCTTGATATAATCGTTCACAGCAGGGCTCTCTAGCGCCCACCAAGAGTCACTTTGAGGGCTTACAATGTTGTGGAAAACCAACACCTTGTTCCGCCATTTCTGCAGAGCATATAGGGCAGGCCCCTCCTTTCAAACATCCAACTTACAAACATCTCCCACTTGCAAACGGAAGGAGAAAACAGCAAGTGAGATGAAAAAAGATGGACGGCAAAACAAATTATACAGGGGTGATAACCCTTCCCTATGTTTTCCAAAAAACTTAGAAATAGATTTTTTGACTGGAGCTACACTTTAAAAATGTACCAGTTGAAAATTACAAACAGATTCTACTTAACACAACAAAGTCCCTGTCTTGTTTGCATCGCCTGTATACTGCTGTTCTATATATATATATAGTATATAGGGCCTTGGGGCCACACGCATTTCCTTTTTTTAATATGGGTACGGGGTTCCCCTTAATATGCGTACAAGACCCAAAGGGGCTGGTAATGGGCAGGGAGGGCTACCCATGCCATGTTTCTCAATGATTTTCAACCATATTGCAGGAATCAGATATAACATTAAAACCGCAATCAGTTTTAAATGACGTTATTTCCGTTAAATGTCATTTTGTGCAGGGACTGTTCTAAACACGGGAAACACGTGGCACTTCACAGGCATACTATAGAAACCCCCAGGCACAATATTTAAAGGAATATTTCACTTTTTTTTTTCACTTTAATCGTCATTAAAATCAGTGCTCCCGCCAAAACGGACATTTTTAAAAACATTTTAGGCATTGACCCATGTCCCCTGCATATTAGCAGTTAAAATTAGCACTTTTAATTTTGAACGTTCGCGTCCCATAGACTTCAATGAATTTGGGGTCCGTTCGAAAGTTCTGGTGCGAACCAAACCGGGGGGGTGTTCGGCTCATCCCTATTTGGGCCTAAGGTGTTGGTGTTGCCACAACACTGTAAGCCCTCAAAGTTACTCTTGGTGGGCGCTGGAACACCCTGCTGTGAACTATTATATCAAGAATTGTAATTACATGCCATTGTTGAACAGTTGTAGAAAAATTGGGCCTTTGGTGGTTATGATGGTGGGGGTGCCACAACACTGTAAGTCCTCACAGTTACTCTCGGTGGGTGCTGGAACGGGCCCCGCTGTGAAATATTATATCAAGAATTGTAATTATATGCACCTGTTAAACAGGGGCTGAAAAATTGGGCCTTAGGCACTGGTGCCACAACACTGCAACACATGTTAAACAGGGGCTTAAAAATTGGACCTTAGGCACTGGTGCTACAACACTGCAACCACTCGCAAATATTGTAGTTGAGCCAACAACAAACCCTCCTGCAAAATATTGCATCAAAAATTTTAATTACATGCCCCTGTTAAACGGGGGCTTAAAAATTGGGCCTTAGGCACTGGTGCTGGGGCCACAACACTGCAACCACTCACAAATATTGCATTTGAGTGCAGCAACGAACCCTCCTGCAAAATATTGCATCAAAAATTGTAATTACACACCCCTGTTAAACAGGGGCAGAAAAATTGGGCCTTAGACACTGGTGCTGGTGCCACAACACTGCAACAACTCACAGATACTCTAGTCTGAGAGCAGGAATGAGCCCTGCTGCAAATCATTGCATCAAAAATTGTAATGACATGCCCCTGTTAAACAGGGGCTGAAAAATTTGGCCTTAGCCACTCTTGGAAAAACCAAAAATGTTCTTCCAAGCTATCAGCAGGATCACTGAGGAGGAAGAGGATAGTCAGTCAGCATAACAGGATAGTCACTCAGCATCAGCATAGGCAGTCTTGAAGGGATGTGACATTTCAAAAAAATTATTCGGTTACATCAGCTTCAGGTGCTTGGTAGCTGGTGGTGATCCAAGACTGATTCATCTTTATGAAGGCCAGTCGATCAACCGAGTCTGTGGACAGGTGTACCCTGTGATCAGTTACAAAGCCTCCAGCAGCAACGAATGTGCCTTCCGAAAGAACGCTGGATGCAGGACAGGCCAGTAGCTCAATTGCATACTGTGCAAGCTCTGGCCAGTGATCCATCCTCAAGACACAGTAACCCAGAGGATTTTCGGTGGGAAAGGTATCTAAGTCTGATCTTGCCCCTATGTATTCCTGCACCATGTAAATCAGATGCTGGTGATGGTTCATACCTTGGGGCTGCGGACTAAAAAATTGTCTGAACACATCGGCCAGACGGCCACCTTCTCCACCGTTCCTTCTGTGACTGACCGAAGCCTCAGCAACACGTTGTCCAGGACCAGGAATTTGTAACCTCCCAGTCTCTGTCAACGTGTTGCACAGACTTTTCTGCAAGGCCTCCCAAAGATGTCTCATCCTCTTCTCCCTCTGTAATGGCAAGATAAGGTCCACAAACTTATCCTTGTATCATGGATCAAGCAGAGTTGCCAGCCAATAATGATCTCCCTCCTTGATCCACTAAATACGAGGATTCTTGCGCAGGCTTTGCAGGATCAGGGAGGCCATGCAGTGTAGGTTAGCTGAGGCATTTGGTCAGTGTGTCCTCTGGGTCACTAAAAAGGACATGATCCGCAGCCACCTCCTCTCAGCCACGTACAATTCCACGGGTTTCTTGGGACTGTAAATCATCCCTAAAAGACTGCTGCTGATGCGGAGTGCCTGTGTCAGCATGGAGGCTCCAACTCCATGCTAACACAATCCTCCTCCACCTCCTCCTCCTCATCCTCTTCTTGTGTGATAGGCGGGCCAGCAGGAACACTTTCTGGATAAAGGGGGTCTTGAGAGGCAAGGAAGTCCTCCTCTTCCTGCCTCTGTTCTGCCTCAAGTGCCCTGTCCATTATTCCACGCAGAGTATGCTCCAACAGGTGGACAAGAGGTACAGTGTCACTGAAGCATTCACTGTCACTGTTCACCATCCTCGTGGCCTCCTCAAATAGTGACAGGACAGCGCATGCATCCTTAATCATGGCCCACTAGCGTGGGGGAAAAAAACGAGCTTCCCTGACTATGTCCTGGTGCCACGGGTACTCATTGATAGCCCTCTGCTGCGTGTGCAGCTTCTGCAGCATGGGCAATATTGAGTTCAAACTGGTGGGCATGTCACAGATTAGGCGGTTCTTGGGTAGGTTCAATTCCTTTTGGAGCTCAGCCAGCTGAGCACTGGCATTATATGACCAGCGGAAATGCACACAGACTTTCCTGGCCTGCCTCAGGACATCCCATAAGCCCGGGTACTAGCCCAAGAACCACTACACCATCAAGTTAAGGATGTGAGCCATGAGGAGCACATGGGTCAGTTGTCCCTCTCGGAGATTGGAGAGGAGGTTGGTGCGATTGTCGCAAACCACCATTCCTGGCTTAAGCTGGCTTGGCATCAACCACCTCTCAGCCTGCCTCTGCAGAGCTGACAGAATATCTTCCCCAGTGTGACTCCTGTCCCCCAAGCACATCAGCGCAAGCACGGCATGGCATCTTTTTGCCTGCGTACTTGCGTAGCCCCTTGAACGCCTACAGAGCACCGCTGGTTCTGAGGACTAAGCACATGAAGAGGCAATGGAAGACGGAGAAGAGGAGGGGTAGAGGAGAGAGGTGTGTCACAACCAGTATTAGCATTTTGGAGGCGTGGTGGTGGAACAACCTCCAACACTGATTAAACATTTATTCAAATTAATAAATAATTGCACTTACAAAAAAACTTGCATCAACACATGGATAAAAACAAACGAAAAGCGGATGGTGCTTTTTCGGGAGCCTGTCCTCCCCTCGTGTAGCGTTGCGGCGTCACTGCGTGCCTTCCCAGACGTGTTTCGTCATAGATGACATTGTCAATGGGGAACTTATGGGCACTTGTTTACTGCTTATGTGTGGAATCACCGTGGTGTCTTGATAAGCACTACCAGAGAAGATTTTGTTTCCACAACCTTCTTCTTTTTTTGTGAACAAACTGTTACCACATAGAAGTCACTTTCAGCAAATGAATTTCAGCTGATGGGAACTTTATGAATATCTGAAAATTATTGGACACATTTTAATTTTTAATTTTTTATCTTTTGATTACATGAAATATTTGTAATTTTGTCAACAATCATTCTATGTGGTGCAGCTCTTTCATTTTTCTTGTGCTTTTTTGTGTGTATATCCCACTTTGAGCTGCAGCCTCTTGATTAATTTTTTATAACTATTCATTTTTATTTATTTATTTCGTTTTCACCAGGCGCAGTTTATTTTTTCTATAACCTCCTGCACCTTGTCTTGCATCCTTCCCAGCTGCCAGAAGAGTCACCCAATGTGCCGTGAAAGATGGGTAACGTCCCTGTCCATGCCTGCTGGACCATGAGTCAGCGGTAATATGTACCTTACTGCTGACTGCCCTGTCCAGCGAGGCATGGACATTGCCTTCCACATGCCGGTAGAGAGCCGGAATTGCCTTCCATGAGAAAAAGTGGCGTTTGGGAACCTGCGACTGAGGAACCGCACATTGCACAAACTCACAGAAGGGGGCAGAGTCTACCAATTGAAAAGGTAGCAGTTGAAGTACTAGCAATTTAGCCAAACTGTGTATGTGGATGGCTGGGAGTGAACTTCTTTTGACGGTCCAGCAGCTGGGAAAGGGAAATTTGCCTGGTACAATCAGACGTCGGTGTACCGCTAGCAGATTACTGTGACACACCTAATTCTACACCTTCATTCCTCTCAGTGCAGGTTTCAGAGAGGACTGAAGGTATAGTGGGGTTACAGATCCTAGCTGATGAGGAACAAGGAGAGGTCCGCTTTGTTCTTTGGTGTGGATCTTTAAGGTACGCTTGCCAACGAGCTGCATTGCAAATCAACATATGCCTGGTTAAGCATGTGGTGCCCAAGCGGCTGATGTTTTGGCCACGCGAGATACGCTTGAGACATATGTTGCAAATAGCAGTGGTGTGATCTGATGCACTCATCTCAAAAAAGGACCACACCAAAGAACTTTTGGAATAATGCGCAGAGGCAGCGCCCTGCACAGGCGGAGCTCTGTGGTGTGATTCAGTCGGTGTACTGGCCTTAAGCTGGCCCCTGTAGGGGATCCTGCCTCATTGGAGATTTGCCTCCTCCTCCTTCTCCTCCTCCTCTGTCCTATCAGGTACCTCATTATCCCCTCCCTCCTCATCACTGGAGCAAACCTGGCAGTATGCTGCAACAGGTGGAAAATGACTGCCAGATTGCTGTCCTTCTTGGGCATCCCCTCTCTCTGGGCTCACGCTACTTCCTTCCTCTAGCTGGGTATCATCATCAGAACCTTCAAAATGCTGGGCATCCTCCTAGAGCATGTACCCAACACTGCACTCAAACAGTTCGGGGGACCCCTCAGGAGGATATGGTGGGTCTAGGGAAGGAGTCACTGATGTCATTGAGACGTGGGAAGAGGCTGCGTTGGCCTGTGAAATATTATATCAAGAATTGTAATTACATGCCCCTGTTAAACAGGGGCTGAAAAATTGGGCCTTAGGCACTGGTGCTGGTGCCACCACACTGCAACCTCTCCCATATACTCTAGTTGTAGTGCAGGAATGAGCCCTGCTGCAAAGCATTGCATCAAAAATTTTAATTAAACGCCCCTCTTAAACAGGGGCAGAAAAATTGGGCCTTAGGCACTGGTGCTGGTGCCACGACACTGCAACCTGTCCCATATACTCTAGTTGTAGTGCAGGAATGAGCCCTTCTGCAAAGCATTGCATCAAAAACTGTAATTAAACGCCCCTCTTAAACAGGGGCTGAAAAACTGGGCTGGTGGCACTGGTGCTGGTGCCACAACACTGCAACCTCTCCCATATACTCTAGTTGTAGTGCAGGAATGAGCCCTGCTGCAAAGCATTGCATCAAAAATTGTAATTAAACACCCCTGTTAAACAGGGGCAGAAAAATTGGGCTGGTGGCATCACCCAGAACCAAAAATGTTCTTCCAACATATCAGCGGAGGAGGAAGAGGATAGACAATCAACATAACAGGACAGTCACTCAGCATCAGCATAGGCAGTCTTGAAGGGATGTGATATTTCTAAAAAAATTATTCGGTTACATCAGCTTCAGGTGCTTGGTAGCTGTGGGTGATCCAAGATTGATTCATCTTGATGAAGGTCAGTCGATCATCTGAGTCGGTGGACAGGCGCACCCTGTGATCGGTAACAAAGCCACCAGCAGCACTGAAGGTGTGTTCCGAAAGAATGCTGGATGCAGGACAGGCCAGTAGCTCAATTGCATACTGTGCAAGCTCTGGCCAGTGATCCATCCTCAAGACCCAGTAAGCCAGAGGATTTTCGGTGGGAAAGGTGTCCAAGTCTGACCTTGCCCCTAGGTATTGCTGCACCATGTAAATCAGACGCTGGCGATGGTTGCTGGAACCGATCATACCTTGGGGCTGCAGACTAAAAAATTGTCTGAAAGCATCGGTCAGACGGCCACCTTCTCCACCGCTCCTTCTGACCAATGCCTCAGCAACACGTTGTCCAGGACCAGGAGTTTGTAACCTCCCAGTCTCTGGGAACGCGTTGCACAGACCTTTCTGCAAGGCCTCCCGGAGATGTCTCATCCTCTGCTCCCTCTGCGACGGCAAGATAAGGTCGGCAACCTTACCCTTGTACCGTGGATCAAGGAGAGTGGCCAGCCAGTAATGGTCCCTCTCCTTGATCCGAAGAATACGAGGATCCTTCCAGCAGGCTTTGCAGGATCAGGGAGGCCATGCAGTGTAGGTTAGCTGAGGCATTCAGTTCGGAGTCCTCTGGGTCACTAAGGACAACATGATCCGCAGCTACCTCCTCCCAGCCACGTACAAGTCCACGGGTTTCTTGGGATTGTAAATCATCCCTACAAGACTGCTGCTGCTGCTGATGCTGAGTGCCAGCCTCCACCTCCATGCTGACACAATCCTCCTCCTCCTCCTCCTGTGTGATGGGTGGCACAGCAGGAACACTGTCTGTATAAAGGGGGCCTTGAGAGGCAAGGAAGTCCTCCTCTTCCTGCCTCTGTTCTGCCTCAAGTGCCCTGTCCATTATTCCACGCAGCGTATGCTCCAAGAGGTGGACAAGAGGTACAGTGTCACTGATGTATGCACTGTCACTGCTCACCATCCTTGTGGCCTCCTCAAACGGTGACAGGACAGTGCATGCATCCCTGATCATGCCCCACAGGCGTGGTGAGAAAAAACAGAGCTCCCCTGACCCTGTCCTGGTGCCGTAGTCGCACAGGTACTCATTGATGGCCCTCTGCTGCGTGTGCAGCCGCTGCAGCATGGCCAACGTTGAGTTCCACCTGGTGGGCATGTCACATATAAGGCGGTTCTTGGGCAGGTTCAACTCCTTTTGGAGCTCAGCCAGCCGAGCACAGGCATTAAATGATCGGCGGAAATGCAGACAGACTTTCCTGGCCTGCTTCAGCACATCCTGTAAGCCCGGGTACCTGCCCAAGAACCGCTGCCTGGATCAGTTGTCCCTGTCGGAGGGCGGAGAGGAGGTTGGTGCCATTGTTGCAAACCACCATTCCTGGCTTAAGCTGGCGTGGCGTCAACCACCTCTCGGCCTGCCCCTGCAGAGCTGACAAAACATCCGCCCCAGTGTGGCTCCTGTCCCCCAAACAAACTAGCGCAAGCACGGCATGGCATTGTTTTGCCTGCGTACTTGCGTAGCCCCTGGAACGCCTTTCGGAGCACCGCTGGTTCTGAGGACAGAGCACTGGAAGAGGCCATGGAGGAAAAAGAAAAGGAGGAGATGGAGGAGAGAGGTGTGTCACGACCAATAGTAGCATTTTGGAGGCGTGGTGGCGGAACAACCTACAAAACTACTGCACCTTGTCCTGCATCCTTCCCAGCTGCCAGAAGAGTGACCCAATGGGCCGTGAAAGACAGGTAACGTCCCTGTCCATGCCTGCTGGACCATGAGTCAGCGGTAATATGCACCTTACCGCTGACCGCCCTGTCCACGAGGCAAGGACATTGCCTTCCACATGCCGGTAGAGAGCTGGAATTGCCTTCCGTGAGAAAAAGTGGTGTTTGGGGACCTGCCACTGAGGAACCGCACATTGCACAAACTCACGGAAGGGGGCCGAGTCTACCAACTGAAAAGGCAGCAGTTGAAGTGCTAGCAATTTAGCCAAGCTAGCATTCAACCACTGGGCATGTGGATGGCTGGGAGTGAACTTCTTTTGCCGGTCCAGCAGCTGGGGCAGGGACATTTGCCTGCTATAATCGGACGTGGGTGTACTGCTAGCAGAGTGCCCGGAAGCACTTGGCTGTGACACACCTAATTCTACACCTTCATTCCTCTCAGAGCAGGTTTCAGAGAGGACTGAAGGTCTAGTGGGGTTGGACAGCCCAGCTGATGAGGAGCAAGGAGAGGTCCGCTTTGTTCTTTGGTGTGGGTCTTTAAGGTATGCTTGCCAATGAAATGCATGGCAGGTCAACATATGTCTGGTCGAGCATGTGGTGCCTGATTGGCTGATGTTTTTGCTACGCGAGATACGCTTGAGACATATTTTGCAAATGGCAGCGATGCGATCTGATGCACTTGTCTCAAAAAGGCCCACACCAAAGAACTTTTGGAATAACGTGCAGAGGCAGTGCCCTGCACAGGCGGAGCTCTGCGGTGTGATTCAGTCGGTGTGCTGCCCTTAAGCTGGCCCCTGGAGGGCATCCTGCCTCATTGGAGATGTGTCTCCTCCTAATCACTGGAGCAAATCTGGCAGTATGCTGCAGCTGGTGGAACATGACTGCCAGATTGTTGTCCTTCTTGGGCATCCCCTATCTCTGGGCTCACTCTACTGCCTTCCTCTAGCTGGGTATCAACATCAGAGCCTTCAAAACACTGGGCATCCTCCTGGAGCATGTACCCAACACTGTGCTCAAACAATTTGGGGGACTCCTCAGGAGGACATGGTGGGTCTAGGGAAGGAGTGACTGATGCCACTGAGACGAGGGAAGAGGCCGCGTTGGCAGCTGCTTTGCCAGTACCCTGAGCCTGGGTGAGAGAGGGTGAGGAGGATGAGGGGGGCTTGGTCATCCACTCTACCAAGTCTTTGGCATGTTGCGGATAAACATGTCCAGCTGCTGAAAATAAGGACAAGCGGGTCCCATGGCCACATGCTGATGAGGATGCAGCGTGTCCACAAACAGCACTGTTGCCTCTAGACACAAAGCCTGCTTGCCTTCTTTTATTGGCTCGTGACTATCTGCCTCTCCTTGTTGGCCTTCCACACATACTTATTGCCTGTAGGGAGATGAGAACACCAGCAATTGGGGTAGCTTTAGGTGCACACTGTGCAGATGACACAGTACACAGACTTTAATTACTTCAGCTGCCTGCCTGTGGTATAGGACCAGAACAACACAGGCAATTGGGGTAGCTTCAGGTGTACACTGTGCAGGTGGGACAATACACCAACTGTAACTGTTGCAACTGCCTGTGCTATAGGACCAGAACAACACGAGCAATTGGGGTAGCTTCAGGTGTACATTGTGCAGGTGGCACAATACACCGACTGTAACTGCTGCAGCTGCCTGTGGTATAGGACCAGAACAACACAAGCAATTAGGGTAGCTTCAGTTGTACACTGAGCAAATGGCACAATACACTGACTATAAATGCTGCAGCTGCCTGTGATATAGGACCAGAACAACACCAGCAATTGGGGTAGCTTCAGGTGTACAATGTGCAGGGGGCACAATACACTAATTGTACCTGCTGCAGCTGCCTGTGATATAGGACCAGAACAACACCAGCAATTGGGATAGCTTCAGGTGTACACTGTGCAGGGGGCACAATACACCTACTGTAATTGCAATAGCTTCCGAGGAAATATACACACTGTCTCTCCGTCTATCTCTCTCTATGAGCCGCAACCGCAAGCAGCCTTATATAGTGTGGGCATGTACTAAACCCCCTGAGCCCCAATCAGCCACAGGGTAAAAATGTTTCCCTACCATTTCACAAAAAAGTGTCAAAAATGTTAATAAATGAAAATAGCTGTTTTTTGAGAATTCCATTTATTAATGTCTTCTTCTTTCAGCGCTTCTTCTTCCATCTTCTTCTGGTCTTAATTCGGTTTTCTTCCCCCATATTGTTCTTCCCCCGTTTCTTCCTCTGCTTCTTCCTCTGATTCTCTTCTTCTTTTTCGTTCTTCGGACAATCCGCAATCATGGCACCCCTCTGACGCACGGGGACTTCATGGGGACTTTCCCGTGGTGTCAGAGGGGGATGGGGTCAACGGGTGGCCCCGCTCTCAGTTTTATAAGAACTGTCAGAGAACAGAAGCGTCACATAGCGGGAACCTCCAATGGATATGGATCGTCCAAACAACGAAGCGGGGAAGAAGAAGCCGGAGGAAGATGCGGACGAGAAGACCAAAGGCAGAAGCATAGAATCAGAGTAGGAAGCAGAGGAAGAAGCTGGGGAAGAACATGATGGAGAAAGAAAACCGAATCTTGATTTAATTTCAGAGCATCTTTACTCCTGATGATTGGCATGAGCCATGAAACGTGCGTGGAGTATATATCCAACTGATGTCCAGACAAGTTTGGCTCACCATGAGCAATCGCTTATGTTTATTGGTTTTATGAATGGATGAGTGTGTCTATGCATTTGCATTGTTAACTGTGTTGTATTCTATTCTGTATAATACCTGTATATTTAAAGAAGTGTATTTAAAGAAGTGTATCATAGTTTATTGTGTCCTGTATCCCAGATTGACACATTTCATGATCTGATTTGTATTTTATAAATAAACGTAATTAAAATATTCATTCAGTGACATGCCTCATTTAAAGTCCCATTTCCCTCTCTCTCCAAATGTTGCATATATAGATCAGACCAACATGAGGCTCAAATGAGGGGGAAAGTGGGATGGGGGACTGGGGAATAATGCTCCAAATCAGGGACAGTCCCTCGAAATCAGGGACAGTTGGGAGCTATTGAAAAGGGTGAGCATTAGCTAAAAAGCAACATAAGTTGTTGCTGACACACACAAAAGAGTGGCCCTAATAATGACTGTAAGCTTTATTCACTGTGAATACAAAGGGTTGAACACACATCCATGCAATTCACAGTAATGGTGCACTAAACAGCACAGTAAAGGGGGTACACTCGCTCTTTATAGCCTACCATACTACAATTAACTGTAGCAGTAGCACTGTATAGCCCTGGTAGAAATGTAGTGTACTGTACAGCAGCTGTAACAATCTCAAGGCCGGGTTCAGACTAGCTCTGATCATGGCACGCAGCAGGGGGTCCGGTGCATCCCTGTTCTTCGTTTCAGGTGCAAATCAGGTCTGAATTTTTGCCTGAATTCCAACCTAAAATGGAGCCAAGGACGCACAGGGTCCTTTTCTAGTGTGAACCACAACCACCCCAGAGCTGTGAGAGCCGGTTGTTCTATTGAGGAATGCCTCCCATCGAAAACATGCCCCCAATGAGTCAGTGCCTGAGCAGTAACAAACGTCACTCCAGCTGACATGTTGATCAGCTGGTGTGACCTCAACACAGCGCATCATTGGAGGCATGCAAACAGCATTGGAACGTAGACACACACGCAAAGTCCCCCATTCAACAAACCAAACCCGTCCTGCAACACAGACAAAACCTGCCGTTCAGCACATGGAAAACCCGCCCCGCAACAGCGAAGCACAATCTGACAAGTACAGTCTCCTTCTTCTGTTTGCATAACTTTGAATACTGCCCGTTGAATATGCCTTTGACGATCTGCGCATGCACTGTGTTTATGTCACGGCAACTGATCAGTATATCAGCTGGAATGACAATTGGTACTGCGCATGCGCAGACCCATCAGGGGAATTTTTCCACAGGAGGCATTTCTCAATAGAACACAGGCTCCATTGAGAGCCAGTCACACTCTCCTGTCATGCGAATTGGATGTGGAGAAACCTGCATCCAATTTGCATAAGGCCTCATGCACACTGGACTTTTTTACAGCTGCTTTTTTTGGGTTCAGACTTTTTTTCTGGAGTCAATAAATTCACCTGCATGTTATCCTATGTGCTCATGCACACAGTTTTTGGTAGGGGTGTTTTCTAGCTGGAAAAAACGCCAGAACTAGTGGTTTTTAAGAAGAGTTTTTCCGCTGTAAAAATGCTCTAATGCCGTGTACACGCGGCCGGACTTTTTGGCAGCAAAGGTCAGACGGAACAAATCCGTCAGACAATTTGACCATGTGTGGGCTTCATCAGACCTTTGCTGTCAAAAAAGCAGACGGACTTTAGATTTAGAACATGTTTCAAGTCCGGTCGAAAAATCCATTAGTCTGTATGCTAGTCCGACAGATGAAAACTGACGCTAGAGCAGCTATTGGCTGCTGGCTATGAACTTCCTTATTCTAGTCCGGTCGTATGTCATCACAGTCAAATCCGTGGTGTGATTGTGTGTAGACCATTCCGTTTAGGCGGAACTTCATTGAAAAGTCCTTCGGCGTTCAGTCCGACGAAAACTCCGGCCGCGTGTACACAGCATAACATAAAAAAAGCTGAAAACAGCTTAAAAGTGCTGAAAAACACAGCTATTCAGTGTTTAAACAGCATTTTTGAGACCTAAGCTTTTATGGGAGTATAGTTTTGCTAAAAAATACTACACCTAAAAAACTCACTCGACAGATACAGCTAACCTTACTGGCTTTGTTATAACGTCCAGTGTGCATGGGGCCTTATAGTGTGAACCCAGCCTTAATGAGGGGAAGGAGTGTTGATGTTACCTTATCACATCACTAATTACTCATGATTAGATTAAGGGCCGGTTCACACAGCGAGGCGCGGCGAGGCGTCTCCGACTTGCCTCGCCGCGACCTGCGGGGACCTCAGCGGCGACTTGCAGAGGACTTCTGTATAGAAGTCAATGCAAGTCGCCCCCGAAGTCGCCCAGAAGTAGTACAGGAACCTTTTTTCTGAGTCGGAGCGACTCGAGTCGCTCCTCTCAGAACGGTTCCATTGTACAGAACGGGGGCGACTTGCGGGAGCGAGGCGAGGCGAGCCGTGTCGCCTCGCATCGCCTCGCTGTGTGAACCGGCCCTTAGTCCTACTTACAATCCATTAACAGTTTAAATATCCTCTGTCTGAAGATATTCAAGCTGCTATATTGATTCAGCAATTATTTATTAAAAAAACTAAATCTTTATTATATGAGCAAAACTCAACACATTTAAAATAACTCAAAACCCATATTTCCTGATGCCAAACATGGCAGTATACATAGGATATATCTCCGCCCCTATATCCACCCACAGGACCTGTTTAGCTCTATAAAAGTCTAATGTCGCGTACACACGGTCGGAGAATCCATCGGAATGCGTCTTATCGGACTGTGTCGTCAGATAATCCGACTGTGTGTAGTATGCATCGGACTGATTCCGTCCGAATCTCCGTCCGACCCAATTTTCCAACATGTTGGAAATATTTCCCGACCACCTGGGCCGGTCGGACCTAATTCGATCATGTGTAGAGCATTTTGATCGGACCAAGTGCCACGCATGCTCACATTCAAATTCCGACGCGGAAGTGCTCGTTCAGGTAAAACTACTGCTCGTAAGCGATATAGCACATTCCTCACGCTGCAATGTTAAAAATTCATTCATCAAGCGCATTCTCTTGTTCTTTACAATGCTGCAAGAACCAACTTCTTTTGATGCTCATAGTCACACACACTTCTCCCGAATGGATTTCATTACTCTTTTTTAACCATTTCAGCAATACAATTTTAGTTTGCGTCACATCTACACAATTTTAGATTAGGTTTTTTCTTTTTTGTATGTTTTTGTGGGGGGATTCCCTAAAAATTTCCTTTAAAGACACTTTGCTCATTTCTCCTTATTTTTTTTTTTTTTTTTTTGTGTAAACTTACAACAACAACATTATTCTATTTTTTAGATTTTGTTTTTCTTTTTTAATCTACAGGAGGTTGTTTAGTGTTAACACCCCTTGTTATTTATTTCACTTTGTTTTTTAGAAATGTACCTGCCTGCTCACAAATAAACTGTACTTTTGGAAGGAAAACACATACGCAAGTATTTCATCCAAACAAAAAATACCTTTATTTCGGTGTCAGTTACAGATAAAGAGGGAGGCAGCAATGTTGAAACTGGGGAGATTTGTGAAGCCTTTGGCCCCCAGGGCACACATCAAATATTTCAACGCAAAAATTGGTGGCCTGAGGAGTACATATCTGAGGGAGAGAAGTCTGGTCCTGAATTCCATGAAACCCGGAACAGCAGCAGATGACATCTATGTTCCCAGGCTGTGGTACTACAACAGGCTGCATCTTCTGGCAGACCAGACTGAACCCAGGTCATCACACTCTGGTCTTCCTTCCACGCTTCCTTCCAGGCTGTGGCTGTGGTGCTGGAGGTGTGGTAGAAGGAGGAGGAGGAGGAGCAGGGGCATGGGCCAAACGACAAAAGTGTGTTTCTGGTGTCATTTGGCCCAACAGATCCGTGTTGAGGGTTTGGAGAATAACCTGCTCACACAAGATCTGTTGCCCCTGCTCCATTTTCTCAAGCTTGCATACAACCAAGGCAGCCAAGGCCTCTTGGTAGGTTGGTTTTGCTTGGAGTGCCGCAGAAGCCTCACCAATCAGCCTCAGGGCCGACCCCTTAACATTCCCCCCCTTTCTCGCCTTTCTACGTGGAAGGCGGAGGGGAGGGACTTGGCATTCGGTGAGGCTCCTTTGGCTGCCCACCGCCTGGCTGCCGCTTACCCCTGCCTCCTCCTGGCTGCCACTTTCCACAGTCACCTCCTGGCTGCTGCATTCCACACCCTCCTGGTCCTGGCTGAGTTCTTCCTGTGTATGAAAAAGGGACATAGTTTGAGTTTTTGGTTCATCAAACACACACAATTTTCACATCAACACTGTTGCAAATTGTTAACCAATAGAAAAGACTATCATTGTGAGCCCAGCATTTTTCTTTCTTGTCCCAAAGGTTTTGGCCACTACTGTCTATTGATATGTGAAACACTTTCTAAACTCACCAATTAGGGATCAGAAATCAAGTTAACATCATTCATTTAGACTCCACAAATATGTACAACAATACTATACCTGGCTCAAGCTGGGCTCCTCCAGTTCTTCCTGAGTGGAAGGCCCAGGTTGGGCGTCGGAAGACTCATCAGGTGTGGAATGGAGCATAGGACATGTGGAAGGAAGAGTAGAGAGGGATTCTCTGGCCTCAGCCTGGTCTGCCAGAAAATTCATCATGTCATAATACCACAGGGTGGGGACATAAACCTCAGCTGCTGAAGCTCCAGATTTCATGGACTTCAGCACCTTATTCCTCTCCTTCATATATGTACTCCTGAGGTTCCCAATTTTCTTTTTGATATATTTGTCATCTGCCCTGGGGACCACCGGCTTCACAAACTCAACCAGTTCCAACAGTGCTGCCTTCCTCTTTTGTCTGTTACTATACAAAGGGTGCGTGTTTTGCCACAGGATTGGCATGTCTCGGTATTTATCGATGAACAGAGGGAGGAAGCTGTAGTCATTAAACCCGTCCATAATGTCTGCAAGACACAACACAAGACAAACCCTAATGTCAGGCTAAACTCCACTAATGCAGGCCTCAATCTAGAAGCAGTGTAGCCTAGTGATGTGCCAAGTTCCAAATTTTACCTTCGTTTGCGCGTTCGTCGCCTCAGCTTCTCCCTCTGTTCACAGATCGTACAGACGGCACACGCGTGTTACGTTTTATATACAGTGTGCATGCGTGCAACTCCGCCCGCCCCTGATGTTATTTTCCAGACTATTCCCCGCCCCTTCGCTTCAGGCGCAGTGGGGAGAGCACATGGCGGAGAGAACACAGGTGCGCACTAATAATTACACTAACGAGGAGGAGGGTGAGGAAAGCTCGGAGCCTGAAACGTCCCGATCCAGGAAGACAAGATTTAAGGCCGCAAATATGTCTTTTGGAGAGATGTTGGATATGGTCGACATATTGAACAGGACCGACTATGATGGGAAGTATGGACCTTACCCAAACCCAAATATCAGAAAGGCCAAGATCATGAATAAAGTTGTGAAGAGTCTTCTGCCTAATCTTGGGGTACACCGATCCATGGATCAACTGAGAAAACGTTGGCCAAACCTGAAACTGAGGGAGCACGAGCAGTACATAAGGATCAAGCGTGTTCTTGCCAAAAGTAAGTAGTTGTCGTGTGTTCATATGATTATTATTGCTTGCATACTGCTCCATGTGCTTTGAGTTCATGTTGTGCATTTTAAAATGGCCACTTTCAAGTTCATGGTTTCATTCGTTCGTAGGAAACATCGTTCTTCCGGTAAGTATTCTAGCTGAACACAGTGTCCCCAATAATGTTATGACCTTGAAGCTCGGCCAAAATAAACAATTGAACAACACTTCCAAACAATGTTTGATATTGTTAATTCTTCACTCTGTGTGTTCATTCTTTATTTTTTCGAAATCTTATAGGGGAGAGAAGACTCGGCAAGTATGAGGACACCAGGGACCCCACCCCTCACAAGGAAGGACAACTTCCAAAAGCACAAACAGAGGAGCAGGAGGAGGAGGAGGAGGAAGGAGAGATCGTGCAGGTTGGGCAAATTGTCACCCCAACAGGTGAGTGTCGGAGAACACAGCTTCCGGTAAGCTCATCAATGTATGTCACCATATTTATATGACATGTTTTTTTTGTTTTGTTTTTTTTTGTTTTGTAGGTGATGTGGAAGAAGATTTCCGTTTTACCAGTGAAAGTGCCCAGATTGGGGAGATAATGGGGATTGGGAACATATCCTGCAAAACATCAATGATGTTAATTGAAATTTGAAAAACATCATTGATGTTTTGGGGAGAGTGTGAAACACCCCAAACTAGATAGGGTCTTATTTTTGGAATTTTACTAACAAAATGTTGTATTTCTCCAAATTCAACATTTGGACGATGCACAGAGTGTGTAAACATGCATTATCTCCCATCATGGGGGATCAATGTATGTGTTTTGTGTTTAGTGTCAGAGATGAAGGGGTTGCAGCCCCAAAGCATGTACATTGATCCCCCATGATGGGAGATAGCACATGTTGACACACTGTGTGCATCTTCAAAATTTTGATTTTTCAGGGGTGACACCCCATGTGATGAAGGCAAGATCAAACCAGTTTGTACATACTCATGTCTGATATTTTCTTCACTTTTCAAAGTGGAACTTTGTAAGTTCCTGTGTTCTGTATTTTACAGTTAGATACATGCCTGTTTACACAAAAACAACAATTAAACCCAATTTTTAATAAACTTAGTTTTGTAAACACACAATTTCTTGGTTGGTTGTAAAAACCTTTTCAAAACGCACATGTGAATGTGGTTGGATTAAACAGTTCAATTAGCAACAATGTGTGGCTTCTTTTTTCATGGCAACAAAAATGTATTTGGAGTACAATTTAAGTTTGTGCTGAGAAGGAGTGTGATTTAATAAAGGCAACTCCACTTTGCACTCCCAGGGCAGTTTCAGGTGTACTTTTGCAGTGCACTTGTAGTGCATAGTGGATATGCCTTTACTAAAAAAACACCCACAGTGATGTGTAAATTTTGACAATCATGCCATTTTCCTGCCATGGTGCTGAAAATGAGCACGATTTGGGTCAGTAATGCACTACATACATTAGTTACCAAAAAAGAAGGTGTGTGTGTAGCAGACCCACAACATAATAAGATTATCTGAAGAAGAGACTGTCCCCTCATCTCGCTCTGAACTTGAGTTTTCACTGTTGGTGAAAAAGGCATAACTTGATCAAACCTAATTATACCTACGAGACACATAAAACCAAACCAAGCAGTAAATGAAGAAGTTTCAGATAAAAATGTATTTTTAAAATGCTGCTCAGACATTGTCTGGCATATCAATGGCCCCCCTACCCACAAAGTAGTCCATGTATTGTGTTCTAACCTCACAGGTGCTTTGGGGGGGCAAGCCAGGATGAGCATGTTGAAGGCCCGTGAGGTTATCTGCATTGTCCATCAAGTCTGCTTCTTGTTGGCCAACTGAGACCGCATAGTTTGCAGAAACTTTTTTCAAATAATTGTGAAGAACACAGCACGCCAGCACTATGTGATTCAGTTTGTATTCTGCCATGTGAATAGGCGTAAGAAAAAGGCAGAACCAGCTGGCCAGTATACCAAAAGTGTTCTCCACCACTCTTCGGGCTCTGGACAGGCGGAAATTAAAAATCATCTGCTCTGGGGTGAGGGTCCTCATGGGGAAAGGACGCATCAGATGGTTCCCCAGGGCAAACGCGTCATCCGCGACGAAGACGAACGGGAGTCCTTCCTGATTCTCCTCTGGGGGTGGCAAGCCCAGACTGCCACTCTGGAGACGTCAGTAGAACTCCGTCCGTGAGAACACTCCACCATCCGACATCCATCCATTTTGCCCCACGTCCACATACAAAAACTCATATGCCGCAGACACCACCGCCAACATCACGATATTATGAAACCCCTTATAGTTAAAATAGTATGACCCCGAGTTGGGTGGTGGGATGATGCGGACGTGCTTCCCATCTATTGCTCCTCCACAATTGGGAAAGTCCCAACGACTGGCAAAGTGGGAGGCCACAGTCTGCTATTCCTGTGGCGTTGAAGGACACTGTGGATTGAAACAAGAACAAAAATTAGTAATTTGACCAATCAACATTCCAAGCAGATTACACACAAACATTTTGTGACAAAATTAGTTAAACATTTTGGGAACTGAGTATTTAAAGCCTAAATTCAAATTTCCCCTTATGAGAGTCATCACCCCCCCCATCCCCCCCATCTGATGGGCCCTTGCTAAAAAATGAGGGGGGGATGTTTAGGACAGGTAACCCTCTCCACATGATTGAGAGCTGAATGGCTAAATAATGTGTGATACTTTGGGAAGCCCCTCCTTAGTTACACTATTGGCAGCCCACCGGTCAGGTAAGAAGTGTCAGAATAACAAAAATTAAACAAAATGTAAGCACTTTTTGACATTCTCATATTACATATCCAGATAATTAATAGGTTAAAAGCAAAAAAAAATAAAAAATAAAGTATTGAGGCAGGCCCTTACACTACATGCTTAGGTGAATTCATCCATAAATGTGAGCATCAAAAAGGTAGGTATAGTGTGTATTGAGTTTGGTAAAGTCAACAGATAGAGGATTGCTATCAGCTGAGCTAGCAGTTGGGGGGAGGGGGGTTCCTAATGAGTTTGGCACACCCACCCCCAAAAAAAAAAAAACACTCTGCATGAATTGAAGCACACACATCACATTTGTAGACATTTTAGGGGGTGTTTAGGGTAAAGCAATACTATGGAGCTGACAAAAGACATTGTTAAGTGACTAGACTATAGTTTTATGGGCCAAGAAGAGCATGGTGGGGAAGTTAGTGAGGCAAATATGCCTGAGGACAAAGGGGCAGAGTATATGAATTAGAGCATATTGCAATGATGGTAATTAGGGAATGAGGAAAGAAATTCAAGACATTAGCAATCATGAAATACATAGAATGTGATTTTAGCATAACCAGGGAAGGGAGAAAAGGGGGGGAGAAAAAGGGGATTTTTCAGCGGTGCTAGATATAATGCAACTTAGAGAGAAAATACAAAAAATTCATAATACTTTATTGATGTACATTAAAAAACACTGTGACATCGCATATATTACACAGGAATATAGAAAAAAGTATACGCATTGCTAGTCTTCAAGAGGAATCCCAGAGATAACAGATGACAGGCTGACAGCACTTGTTCCCAACATGTTTCGCAATGAGCTTCCTCAGGGGAAATGTGCGACTAACAATACATTTTATAAAGAATTAATTAGTATACAGCAGACAAAGTATATTACAAAAAAGCAAATTAACATATGATGAAAAAATACATATAATAACCCCAGTGTGTGAAATCTAAAAATGGTGCTTACCGCTTATCGCCACGCAGGCCGCATACCGGGAATCGATAAAGATGGAAAAGTAGTTGCAATCACCAGGCCAAAATCAAAAAGCCACTAAGCCTAGTGGAGGGCATAGATGTGGGTAAGCCAGTGCTGGAGAGGTAAGTAAATAGGGATAAGTGGAACATAGCAATGTAGCAAAAAATACAAGATATAGAATCCTAAGAGACTACACGGATGAAAGTAAGATGAAGAAAAATATTAATATATAATCAATGAAAGAGTAACCTCAATTATATGAGGAAAAAGGGCAAAGGCCACAATAAAAAAAAAATACATTGAAAAGCTGAAAAAATCCTAACGTAAAAGGAAAATAATAGTATGTAAAATAACAAATGAGGTAAGGGGAATGAATGAGTATAGTAGCTACAATGCTAGTAAATGAATAAATAAATAACCAGAAGGTCGGTTGAAGGTAAAAGTATACTTACACCAATTGTAATAGTTGAAATAAAAGCGAACAAAGGTGTGTAGGCTTACAAGGGGCTGTTCGCAGGGTGTAAATAAATTGGCCAAGAAGGTGTGCAACCACGGACAGGTTGGTGCACCAGATACGCTGCCCCTGGAGAAAACAACTTCCTAAGGGACAGCAAAAGTATTACAGCTGAGTGATAAATATAAAGTATCGAAAATTGAACAGTGTATCCAAACAAATCAATGAAAGTTACCTAGGGATAGCAATAGCGAAACCGGCATCCACGCAACCAGAAATCATATGTGTTAATGCGTACGTTTCAACAGGAGAAAGCACTGCTTATATGTCCCCCATCCATCGAGCCGGCGTCTGACGTCACCGACTCGATGTGGACACTCTGGGAAAGGAACTGCACATGGAGCAGGCGAGGCGAGGGCGGAACTACATTACCCAACATTCCACTGTGCAGGCAAGAATATGCCAACAGAGCGGTTGCTAACAACAGTCAGCAAAACGATAGAACAAAGCAATTTTCCATCTAGTAAATTGTATAATCTAACTCATGCTCAGTATAAGGCACTTAAAAACCTTCAAGGGAACCGAAATATTGTGATTAAGCCCGCAGACAAGGGCGGAAATATCGTTGTCATGAATGTCCCACAATATCTTACCATGTGTTCCAACATTCTAAAAAACCGTGACTGGTACCGTCCTATTTCAACCTCTTTAATTTCCCATTATGATTTGCAGTATCGTAAAATCATCTTTAGAGCTTACCAATCTGGCACAATCGACAAAAGTACCTGGGACATTCTCAATGTGAAGGATCCCAAAATCCCAACGTTCTACGCATTCCCCAAGGGGCATAAGTCACTAGTGGACCCCCCTGGCCGCCCTATCATTTCAAGCTGTGAAAGCCTAACCGAAAATGCTAGTTGTCTTGTTGACAACTACCTTACCCCACATGTTCTTTCTCTCTTTTCTTATGTTAAGGACACAATTGACCTTTTGAAAATACTTGATGGCATGTCCCTACCCGAAAAATCTTGGTTAGTCTCTATTGATGTGGAGTGCTTATATAATGCTATTCCACACCATAAAGGCATACAAACTATACGCAACTATCTGGAAGAGAGGGGGTCCACGGCCTCCGCTTATAACAAATTTGTTATTGAACTACTGGACTATATCCTCAAACACAATGTGTTTCAATTCAATCAATCCCACTACCTCCAGGTGCAGGGGGTTGCAATGGGGACCAAGTGTGCCCCATCGTACGCCAACCTGTACCTGGGGGGGTGGGAAAAATATATCTTTGCATGTGAGGATCGCACTCCATTTTTGGATAACATCATAGCCTGGTACAGGTATATCGATGATGTCCTGTTTTTTTGGTCTGGCTCAGAAAGCGAGCTGAAACATCTGTTTGATCTACTTTCTGTCAATTCTTTTAATTTAAAATTTACATTAAAATATAGTCAAGATGTCATCAAATTTTTAGATTTAACTATCAAAATTGATTTAAAAGGCAACCTTCATTCTGCCCTCTACAGAAAACCTACGGCTGGCAACACCATTTTGCACGCCACCAGCTTCCACCCTGAGCCTCTTTTACAAAGTATCCCTTACAGTCAGTATCTGAGAATTAAGCATAATTGCAGTAAGAATGATGACTTTCGAATTGCAGCCAAAGATTTGTTTAAACGACTCAGAATATGTGGCTACAGCCATGATTCTTTGAAAAGATCTTATAATAGAGTTAAGGAGAAGGACAGAACTAGCCTTCTCTTTTCAATGAAAACGACAAACAATATGGATACAGTACGCGTCATTACCAAGTATTCAAACCAACATAAATGTTTCCGGGCCATTCTGCGACAATTTTGGCCTCTATTACAGGCCGATCCCATCGTCAACCAATATATACCTCACTCGCCAGCAATTACCTTCAAGAGATCACAGTCTCTTCGAGACCGTTTGGTTAAAAGCCACTTCACAGATAGGTCTTCATGTAGCATACCGAAACAACCTGGCACATATTCCTGTGGCCAATGTGAAATGTGCCCGTATATTAACAATTCTTGTAAAGTGAAATTACCTAATGGTAGTTGGTTTTTTCCTAAGTCCCGCATTACGTGCTCCACTCTCGGCATTGTATATTTAGCTCAGTGCCGGTGTGGAGGCTTTTACGTGGGAAAGACTAAACAAGTGTTTTCAATCCGCATTAAAGATCACATCAAACCTATATTAAACAAAAAGATTGTCACGGCCATCAGCAGGCATATAGGGGTCTATCATTCCTTCGACCCCGATTGGATTCGCTTTACAGCTTTGGAACATATACCTCTGAATTCACGAGGCGGTTCTGTTGATAAGTTCCTTCTGCAGATCGAAGCTAAATGGATTTTCACTTTAAAAGCCACCCAATATCCAGGCTTTAACGAAAATATTCGTTATAGATCTTTTCTATAACTCATTTTTAGGGTACACCTCCCTTGCTCACTGACCCCCTCGGCCTCTACTCTAGGCCCCCATGGATGTTAGGACTTATTTAATCTCTTCCCCCCTCCCCCTTTCTTTTGTGTATTTGCTCATTTGAAATCTATTATCTAAGAGAAATCATTTTTATATTATTCATCTGTTGTAATACACATTAATTTTTTGTTTATTGTTTAAATTTATTATTTTTACTTTTATGGTTCCTCTAGTGTGTGTGATCTGTGGACGCGGCTCATGGCTGTCAAACAATGGGATCTCTGTTTTTCACTATGAGCCCCATCCACATGGTGGCGCTCCTTCTGTCTGCCGGTGGGCCGCTCGGAGTAAATCGATTTTTGCTTCACTTTGTCACATCACTATGCTCCCCGGCCTCTTTTAGACTGGGGGGGAATACAGACACCCAGGGTATCCCTCTGGTCTAGTACTAATCGGGATGCCCGTTTTTGGTGAGGTTTCTGTGCATGACCCCATTATGTGGGGATGGGTCTGCTTGGCGTACTGGCTTATCTGCATCTGCCTCCTCTCTCTACTACTTAGAGACTGGAGACGGTTACCATCCTTTCCCCCCCTCGTTTTGCTGACTGATGTTAGCAACCGCTCTGTTGGTATATTCTTTGCCTGCACAATGGAATGTTGGGTAATGTAGTTCCGCCCTCGCCTCGCCAGCTCCAGACATGCGCAGTTCCTTTCCCAGAGTGTCCGCATCGAGCCGGTGACGTCAGACGCCGGCTCGATGGATGGGGGACATATAAGCAGTGCTTTCTCCTGTTGAAACGTACGCATTAACACATATGATTTCTGGTTGCGTGGATGCCGGTTCGCTATCGCTATCCCTAGGTAACTTTCATTGATTTGTTTGGATACACTGTTCAATTTTCGATACTTTATATTTATCACTCAGCTGTAATACTTTTGCTGTCCCTTAGGAAGTTATTTTCTCCAGGGGCAGCGTATCCGGTGCACCATCCTGTCCGTGGTTGCACACCTTCTTGGCCAATTTATTTACACCCTGCGAACAGCCCCTTGTAAGCCTACACACCTTTGTTCGCTTTTATTTCAACTATTACAATTGGTGTAAGTATACTTTTACCTTCAAACGACCTTCTGGTTATTTATTTATTCATTTACTAGCATTGTAGCTACTGTACTCATTCAATCCCCTTACCTCATTTGTTATTTTTACATACTATTATTTTCCTTTTACGTTAGGATTTTTTCAGCTTTTCAATGTATTTATTTTTTTATTGAGGCCTTTGCCCTTTTTCCTCATATAATTGAGGTTACTCTTTCATTGATTATATATTAATATTTTTCTTACTTTCATCTGTGTAGTCTCTTAGGATTCTATATCTTGTATTTTTTGCTACATTGCTATGTTCCACTTATCCCTATTTACTTACCTCTCCAGCACTGGCTTACCCCCATCTATGCCCTCCACTAGGCTTAGTGGCTTTTTGATTTTGGCCTGGTGATTGCAACTCCTTTTCCATCTTTATCGATTCCCGGTATGCGGCCTGCGTGGCGATAGGCGGTAAGCACCATTTTTAGATTTCACACACTGGGGTTATTATATGTATTTTTTCATCATATGTTAATTTGCTTTTTTGTAATATACTTTGTCTGCTGTATACTAATTCTTTATTAAATTTATTGTTAGTCGCACATTTCCCCTGAGGAAGCTCATTGCGAAACATGTTGGGACAAGTGCTGCCAGCCTGTCATCTGTTATCTCTGGGATTCCTCTTGACGACTAGCAATGTGTATACTTTTTTCTATATTCCTGTGTAATATATGCGATGTCACAGTGTTTTTTAATGTACATCAATAAATTATTATGAATTTTTTGTATTTTCTCTCTAAGTTGCATTATATCTAGCACCGCTGAAAAATCCCCCTTTTCTCTCCCCCCTTTTCTCCCTTCCCTGGTTATGCTAAATTCATATATAGCAGGGGATGAGGTGCCTACCTTTTTTGGGTGTCAGTAAGTGATTTGGACCAAATTTTTTCTTTTCCTTACATAGAATGTGATGTTAAAGGATAACACTTACCTTCATATAGTCCTTCTGCAGGACCTGAATGATGGCAGAACAGGTCTCTGGAATAATGATCCCCAGAGCCTGGGGGGAGATGCCTGTAGAGAACTTGAGGTCCTGAAGGCTTCTCCCAGTCGCCAAGTAGCGCAACGTGGCGATGAGCCTCTGCTCCGGAGTGATGGCTTGCCACATGCAGGTATCCTGCCTGGTGATATAAGGGGTCAGCAAAGCCAGCAGACGGTGAAAAACGGGGTCCGTCATCCGGAGATAATTCCTGAAATCATCAGGATTATTCTCCTGGATCTCACGGAGCAAAGGCATGTGCGAGGACTGGTCACGCTGGCGCAACCAATTCTTGGTCCACAAACGCCTCCCCTCCCTGTTCATGGACCGGGCTTGTGTCAAAGTAACAACCCCAACACAAAGCCCCTGCACAGCAGAAACTCTACGACGAGTACGTAGAGGAAACATGGTTTGAAAACGGTCGGCTGGTCAGAACGGACACCAGAAAGTACAGATAAACAGCAAAGCCTGAAAGAACGACCTGAATAGCAGAAGCAAGCAGACAATAAGAACTGCCTTTCAAAGCATACTATACCAAGATATAGTCCACAATGATCAACAAATACTTACTGACTGCACGCACTGATTAGCAGATACGCAAAGACAAGCAGAAACTGAAGAGCTGTAGCGATCTGAATCACAAATCTGAAAAGCGCGAATCGTCTCTCACCAAACTTCTACTAACACGCGATAGACACAAGATCAGCAGAAGGAGCCCAAAGGGTGCCGGACGTGGAGCTGAACTTCCTTTTTCTAGTCCCGCCGTACACGGCTTACGTCACCGCGTTTTTGGCAACCGCTAAATCAGACAACTTGGCCCGACCGTGTGTATGCAACAGTTTCGGACACAATCCATCGGACTAAATCCGACGGACAAAATCCGACGGATTTGGTTGGCAAAATCTCCGACCGTGTGTACGTGGGCTGACAGAGAGCTACCTCCCCCATTCTCCTTTTTGTCCTCAAAAGATCACTCTTTGAAAATCGCATAGCAGGAACACTTGTCCCCCTACATGATAATATCAAATGCCTATGAAAAGTTACCTAAGCATAGATTGCTTTTTAGTGCAATAGAAGAGCCTGCTGCAAGTGTGAGCAAGCCTTTGGGTTCCATAGGTGGAACCTAAAGAAACCGGTAGCTATCTTTCCTCTTATGACAGAAATAAGAGGCCTGTTTCAGGAGGAATGGGAAAAGGGGGATGACAAGGAAGAAGAAGGGCGACGATGAGACGAGGAGGAGAAGATGACACCTGGAAATGCCAGCTCGGGGAAAATATGGTGGTGGAAGAAGACGAGTGCATCGGGAGATCGGACATCAGGTGAGACTGCGGCTCAGAGCTATTTTACTAATAACTGAATTGTCAAAAACTGTCTCTTGTTTTTTTTTACTTTTCACTCCTTTTTTGGTGAGTGGTTTAGGGGTATTATGTACCCGATACCCATTCACATAGGGTGGGGGGCTGGAATCTGTGGATCCCCTTGTTAAATGGGGCTTCCAGATTCCAATAAGCCCCCCGCCCGCAGACCTCTACAACCACCGGGCAAGGGCTGTCATAGGGGAATGTGCTTTGGGGCGGGGGGATGCAGAGCCCCCCCCTGCCCCAAAGCACCCATACCCAACATGTTTAGGGCATGCAGAACTGGTATGGTTCGGGGGGGGGGGGGGGGGGGCGCTCGCTTGTCCTCTCCCATTCCTGACCTGTCAGGCGGCATGCTTGGATAAGCATCTAGTATGGATTTTGGGGGACCCCATGGCACTTTGTTTTTTATGTTGTCTCTGAATCCATGCTAGACCCAAAGGGCCTGGTATAGAACTGGGGGGGCACGCTGTTTTTTTTTTCAATTCAGCTTTCAGCGGGGTGACTCATCGGTTGTTAAGGACTCGGCCCCCTCCTTAGCAACAAGCTTTATACAGTGTGTTTTACAGTGCATTTTAAACAGAAAAAAAACACAAAATGCATGAAAACTGCATGCAAAAACATATAAAACACTGTTTTAAAAGGCAAAATGCACTGAAAAACATGTCTGAAAAATGCATCAAACGCAGCTGCACAGGTGCGAACCTAGACTTAGGTAGACTTACCACTAAATTCTGCCTCCAACACACTCCTAATTGGTCCATCACTATGATACACAGCCTACTTGGTAAAAAAAGAATAAGCAGCAGCTGTTTTTTTATTTTTGTTTCTTTTAGAAGAAAAAAATAGTGTTCAACACAACTATGCTATTTTGCAACTTTTTGAATGGAAATGATAAAGGGACAGTAGCCCAACAAAGAACTGTTGATGTTAGGCTTTAGCACAGTGATAGTCACAGCTATACTGACATTTTCACTATTGCAAATGCTGTCAAACTAAAGGCCCGTACACACAATCAGACTTTTTGACAACACACATGCCAATTAGCTGTTTTAAGGCAACATCCGACCGTGTGTGCGCTCCATCGGACAAACTTTTTCAGTTTTCATCGGACAAATGTTGGCTGTGCGAACAGACAAACTTTTTGACAACATAAGTCCGATGGAGCAAAGTTTGGTGAAAGTTGACTGAAAAAGTCAGATCATGTGTATGCTTAACAAGTTCAGGGCCAACGCCCTTTGTTTGTACAGAAGCCCATGGAAAAGTTTGTATAAAGTCCAATCGTGTGTATGAGGCTTAACAATGTAGACTGCTTTGTTAAATAATGTCTTTTAATTCTGCTCTTTGTACATCAAAAATTGGAGCAGCAGCTGTTTCTGTCTCAGAAACAGTAAGGGCATATATTTGTGTATGACAGGTAACTCTGGCACGTCAGACTTAAAGTCAGCAGGAAGAAAATGAATAACAGCAGCACTACAGCTGATGGCTTAAAGCACAGCTCTGGTAGGAACAACAGCGTCACTTGTAACTGCAATGCTGTGACTTTCCCTCCTACTGATTTAGCTGATGTGGAAGACTTTTGTAATTTACATCTAATGTCTGTTGCTTGACCCTGCCTTTCGATAGCACAAATCGAATGAATAAAACATTTTACAATTTTAAATCTGAAATTACAATTATGTAAATGGAAAAAAAAAAACTTAAAATGACCTTAGTATTTAACCACCTCAGTACAGTGCACTTACACCCCCTTCCTGACCAGACCAATTTTCAGCTTTCAGCACTCTCACAGTTTGAATGACAATTACTCAGTCATGCAACACTGTACCCATATAAAACTTACGTCCCTTTTTCCACACAAATAGAGCTTTCTTTTAGTTGTATTTAATCACTAGTGTTTTTTTTTTTTTTTTGTGCTATAAATAAAATACGTAAATTTTGTGAAAAAAATGCCTCTTTGTTTCTGTCATACATTTTTGCTAATTATTATTTTTTCTTCATACATTTTGGCCAAAATTATACTGCTTCATATCTTTGGTAAAAATAACCCACATTAGTGTATATTATTTGGTCTTTGTGAAAGTTATAGAGTCTACAAACTATGGTGCCAATCACTGAAAATTGATCACATCTGATCAGGCCTTCAGTACATCAGGTGTATCTAATTTCTTGAGACACTAATGCCCCGTACACACGATAAGATTATCGCACGAAAAATCACGCTTTCGGAGAGATCGTTCGATAATCTAATCATTAGTACACGTCTGACGCATCCGATTAAGGCCGGTCGTACGAAATTTATAGAAGGAACAAGATTGAACATTTTTCCCGTATGTGAACATAACAAACGATCGTCGGATCATTGGTATGGTTATCGTACGAAAATTAAAATATCGGGAATTGTACTGCGCATGATCGGTAACAAATGAACGAACCGGAAACAAAACCAACAAAAAGTAAACAAAGATACCTCTATATGTCATATTGCCTACATGCATGTTCTATTTTAATGTGAGGGGGACATTGGGGATCAGTTGTGGGTGGGTGTTCTGTATATATATGCAGTTCGCTCTGTCTGTAATAAATAGATTATATATATATATATAAAATATTAATATATAAAATATTAATATATAATATATTATATATATATATATTTATTTATTAATATACTATTATATATAATAGATAAATAAATGTAATAAATATTAAATAGATGAGTAATGATGGCAACTGATGTTGGCACTGATATGTGGCAATGATGAGCACTTATAGGCTATAATAGAATCTAATATTTGTGATGTACCTTTTCCCTAATATAATAGCATCTGATTTTATAATGTAATTTATTTAATTTGTTTGATATTCATATACCAGCAATATCTAAAAATAATTGTAACACATATAGTAACAATGTCAAACACATAACTTTATTAACTTTATTAACATAACTTTGTTAAACGTTAACGATTATTACAAGTAATGAGGCAAAAAAAAAAAAACAATAACTGAACAAGAATAGATAATGATTTACAGCTGTGTGTAGTTGTAATCATTTGACCACTGTGAGGGTGGCCTATCCCTGGGAGCATATTGCCAATGTGGGCCTTGCTGCTGCAATGGTTGGGACACCATGGGAGGAACAGGTGTTGGTGGTACAGCTTGTTGTTCTGCTAAATAGGTATTATGGGTTAATTTAACATTAACACCTTTGTGTAGAACCTCAAGGAGTAACTTCTAGGCCAGTTGTTTTTGCTCAGTGCACATCAATTTCAGTTTGTTGGCTACAACAATAGCAAAGCCATCAGAGTCATCCGGTCTCCTCTGAAATGCAGCAGCTGCCTGAGCTAGAAATGCAGAAGTACCATCTGAAATTTTTCTCTTCTTTGCTCTTGGCTCCGGTGTTTGAAATAGGGAAACGGTGGTTGTAATCGACTCTGTGTTTTCCTGGGTGATATATAAATGTAATAATTTAATAATTATATACACCTACATTATATGATGACATTCATAATGAACCATATTTCTATTCACCTGTGTCAATAATTCTTCACCCGAGTTTTCACAATCCTGTTGCAGGGAGAGACAATCATGTACTGGTGAAGTAGCAGAGGATGATGACAGAGTACTAATTGAAGATCTGGAGTCAATCTCTTCTGTAAGAAATTGTAAACTTTCATAGTACCATAAGCGTGGTACATAGATATCATCCATACCAGCACCTGATTTTTGGGATGCTCTGATCTTATTCAACTCTTTTTTAAATAAAGTCCTCAGATTTGCTATTTTTTTCATAACATAGTCCATTATTGGATTCGGGCAAACAGCTTTGCATAATTCAACAAGTTTCTCCAGTGCCTCATGCCTTTTGTTACGGTCGTAGTATCCCTTCGACTTAACTTTCCACAGGCAGGGTAGTTGTCTATACATCTCAATAAATTGTATAAGGAAATCAGTACAGCGCAAATAAACATAACCAAAAAATTTTTAAAACAATATAGTGCATATAGAAAAGTCTATAAATGAAATAAGATAGAATAAGTAGATTTTCAGGAAGAATCCGCTTGTGCAGTGTGTCTTCAATCAACAAAAACAGGTGATGATGTGATCCCTTCCACCAAAGAGCAAGATGGACTCTCACCTCAAATATTGGACCCCTGATAAATCAGACAGGTCAAAAACGCATGTTCCCATCAAGGGTTAATCATAGCAATCAGCAAACATAACGGGAGTACTCCAGAGATGAATCCTTTTCATGTCCCAAATACCAGAATGATTCCACATAGAAGCATAAAAGACAAGATCTAGTGCTCTCCGTTTATGAAAGATTTATTAAAAGAAAAGCAGGAATAAAATGGTACACTCACATATTTGTGCACTGATCTCCAGTGCCGAGTGGTAGGCATAAAAGCAGGTGCAATCAAACATCCATGAACGGATCAGTGTTTCAGCTTGTGGGTGACGTCACGGCTTGAGTCACGTGGTCCGTACGCGTTGCGTCCTCGAAAATAGGCGGGACTTCATCAGCGGCGACGGCGGGACGTCGGACAACCGCTTTTAAGCTAGCACACACTGATAGATGGCCAATAGGAAAAAAAAAGTGTGCGCAAGTCAGCTACACGGGGCAGACACAGCAAACGTGACCCCGGAAGCCCAATGTACACACAACAGGTATCGAGAGAAAGAAAATATATAATGACTAAAAACTACATGATAGAGAACACCAGAGGCGCACACACAGATCGTGATAATTATTAGGGATTAGTACTAAGTACACACTACACCTCTAGCTACCCTTAAAAGATGCAATTTAAATACATCAAAAATAGCAAAAATAGCAATAAAAATATTAATATTATATTACTACTGAAATAATCACGCAGTATTTGCACTGAAATGGGGGTATATATATCCCTCAACTGAGCAGTCCAAACCTGCAGAGACTATATAAAACCACATAGCCGCCAACATCACCCATAGCAACACCGATCCGTGCATGAAAGTATAACAGAAATATACATATTCATAAACAGTCCATACAATAAAATGAAATAAAATATAAATAAAAAATGAGATAACCCAGAAAAAATAAAAACAAAAATAAAAATAAACAAATAAAAATAAATAATACATCATCTGTCTGAAATGAAACAATTTAAATCGAAATCAACATTCAAGCCCCTCGGGGCAAGAACCCTGGTTTCATGAATCCAATATGATTCCCGCCGACTTAATTGGCGTATGAAGTTGCCTCCGCGCCAATGTTTCATAACCTTTTCAATCCCCCAAAAACTCAAACTTTTACGGTTCTGAGCATGTACCAATTTGAAGTGACGGGACACATTGTGTGTCTTAAGGCCATTCTTAATATTATTCACATGCTCGCCTAGCCTAACATGGAGGGGCCTAGAGGTCCTACCAATGTATTGGTAGCATTTGGAGCATATATACCACCCCCACTGTAGAGCACGTAATCAATTGATCGATTTTATACTCCCTATTATTACTTGCAGCAACGAAAGATTTTCTCTTTTTAATATTACATCTGGAATGTTTGCATGCTGTGCACCGGCCACACGCATAAAAAACTGACAAAAAGGAAAATAACCTACTTTCAGTTTGTACAGGAGGATCAATGACACTAGGGGCTATCTGATCACGTAAAGAGGGGGCCTTTTTATATATAAAAGAAGGACGTGCGGGTAAGAGAGGTCCCAATACCCGATCCTGCTTCAATATGAACCAATTTTTTGCCACTCATTTTTCAAATTTTTTGTACTGTACATTATAGTCCAAAACCATTCTAAAATTAACACCTTCTCCTATTGGTTCTTTAACTCTATCTCCAACCAATAGAGATCTATCCAACTGTTTAACTAGAGCGACTTCATGGCTAAAATAAG
This sequence comes from Lithobates pipiens, assembly GCF_037356315.1. NCBI lineage: Eukaryota > Metazoa > Chordata > Amphibia > Anura > Ranidae > Lithobates > Lithobates pipiens. The sequence continues at coordinate 213,382,145 of NW_027507784.1, forward strand.
ACCTAGTGTGATTGTCGACGATGGCTGCAATATAAGCCCTACCCCCAAATAAGCCCTAGTTAAAGGACTTCTATGTCTTATTCTCAGGGTAGAGCTTATTTTTGGGGAAAGAGGATGGGGTTTATTTGGGGGGTAGGGCTTATATTACAGCCATCACCGACACACATGCTAGGTCTTATTTTAGGGGAAACAGGGTAACCCTTTTCCTGAAATCTAGAGGACAAAACCTGAGACTGACGCACAAAATCATCCACATTGGAACAATTACGCCACAATCTCACATACTGTCCTCTGGGGATATTGCACAACCAGGACTTATGGTGGCAACTCCCCAGAGGAATGTACGAGTTGCGATCGGTTGGTTTGAAATAATTTTTCAATAAGAACAACCCATCTTTATCTCTGCTAATCTCAAGGTCCAAGAACACCATCTGTTCCTGACTGATATTCCAGGACAGCTGAATGTTCTTCTTATTAGCATTCATGGTCCCAACAAACTTATCCAAACCAGCACGATCACCCTCCCATATCATGATCAAATCATCAACAAATCTTTTGTAACAGATTAATTCAGGGGGGCAGCTATGGAAAAAGACATCCTCCTCCCAGTGGGCCATAAATAGATTGGCCACACTGGGAGCGAACCTGGCCCCCATAGCTACCCCCCTTGTTTGCAAATAAAACTGTTGATTAAACCAAAAATAATTTCTTGTCAAGCAAAAATCAAGGCACTTACGGAGGTACTTTTTGTGGCCCTCAGAAAGATCGGAAAATTTGGACATAGCCCACTGTACCGAAGCCAGCGCATCATTATGCCCAATGATAGTGTAAAGAGAGCCTACGTCAGCAGTGACAAGAAAACAAGATGTCGAACCTTCTAATGATTCAAGAATTTGAATAATGTGTTTGGTATCCTTGAGGAATGCCTTCGTTTTTGACACTAGGGGCTGTAAAAAACTGTCAATATATTGACCCACCCTAGAGGTGATGGAATCAATACCATTAACTATAGGCCTGCCGGGAGGATTAACACAATCCTTGTGTATCTTCGGCAGGCTATATATAATGGGGGTTCTACAGAACCACGGGTCTAGATAGAGTCCCTCTTTTTTATTGAGAATATTCTTACTTTTCCCTTCCTCTATCAGCCAATGTAACTCATCCTTGTACTGCAACATGGGATCTTTACTCAAAATTTGGTATGTGTCAGTGTCACTTACAAGTCTGTTCATTTCGGACATATATTTAATCTTATCTAAAATAACCAGCCCCCCCACCCTTGTCAGCAGGGCGTATAATGATATCTTCCCTGCTTTTTAAAGACTCCATACCCAGTTTGATGTACTCGGGGTCTTTCACCTTGTGTATTTTCAATGTGTCTAAATCATTTAGTACAACATTTTTAAAAACCTCCAAAAACGTATTATCAGTATTTAAGGGGTTGAACGTGGACTTATTACGGATATTAGAATAATGGTTCTCAGATATCTTTACCTGCCTTACTGGATTAGACAAAAAATATTTCTTCATATTCAGATTCCTAATGAACTTCTGAATGTTAATGTAAGTGTGAAATTTATTTAAATTCCTAACAGGAGCAAATTTTAGTCCCCTATCTAAAACCTTCAGTTCATTATCACTTAATGAGCATCTACTTAGGTTGTAAATACCAGCTCCTACTGGGGTTTTTGTCTTTTGAGTTCTCCTACCCCCTCTCCTTCCTCTCTCTCTTTTCTTTTTCGAACCTGACTGTCTGACCAAGGGGTTATTTGGGATTGATTTTTCCACCACTCCTGGTGGGTCGGTTGTTGTACATAGGGACCCCTCCCGTGTCCACTCTGCGCCCCCGAAAAATCCCCTCCCTCACATGCTCCATTATATTGCAATGGCGCAAATCTATTAGAAACAGGTATAGGGTACAGAGATGGGCCACCATAGGGGGCGCCTTGATGTGAATTATATTCCTGCTGATATCCCATCTGTCTGTTCGGAGATTGATAACCATAATAGTATTGGGAATCATTACCAGAGAATTCCCTAGGAACCCAATTCCTATTATTGTTACTGTTGCCTCTGTACCCATTAGGGGTGGTGTACCTAATAGCGGGGCCCGTAATAACTATGGGAAAAATAGGGGGAGAGGCAGAAATTGGATCCAGAATTTGGTGGTGGAGCAATGCGCACATGTTTGCCGTCGATGGCTCCTCCACAATTGGGGAAATTCCACAATTCTTTGAATTTATTAGCAACTTCCATCCACTCAGGTGGGTTGCTTGGAAACTGTAAAAGCAACAAAAAAATATAGAGTTTTAATATACTTTAGATTAGATTCTATTTAATATACTTTTTAGATTCTTTTCTAAATTAAACTGACAATAAAAAAAATCTTTACAAAGTTAAACAAAGTTAGTTAACCAGTTCCCGACCAGCTCACGCTGATGTACGTTGGCAGAATGGCACGGGCAGGCAAATGGGCGTACCTGTACTTCAACAAAAAGTAAAAAATAATGCGTTTTTTTTTTAAATTGTCGCTTTATTTTTCTTTATAGCGCAAAAAATAAAAACCGCAGAGGTGATCAAATACCACCAAAAGAAATCTCTATTTGTGGGAAAAAAAGGACGTCAATTTTGTTTGGGAGCCACGTCTCACGACCGCACAATTGTCAGTTAAACCGACACGGTGCCGAATCTCAAAAAGTGGTCTGGTCTTTGACCAGCAAAATGGTCCGGTCTGTAAGTGGTTAACATTAGTAGGTTGACATAGTTTACCTTGACATAGTTTCTCTGAAGTGCATCAATGATGGCCTTGCAAGTTTCTGGTATTATTCTTCCCAGTGATTGAGGTGATATTCCTGTGGAGAATTTTAGGTCCTGCAGACTTCTCCCGGTTGCCAGATAGCTCAGTGTTGCGATTAATCTCTGCTCTGGACTTATTGGCTGCCGCATAATTGTAGTTTGTTTTTTTATTACTAGTGTCACCAGCTGCAACAATGCCTGGAAACATTCATCGTCCATTCTGAGGTAGTTTCTGTAATCGTCAGGATTATTCTCCTGTAATTCTTGCAGTAAGGTCATATGTGAATAGTTCTCTCGGTTCTGCAGCCATTGTTTTGACCACATGCTCCTTTTCTTCTTCTTTTTTTTTCAAACCATTTTGGATGGCCAAAACTCCAAGCATTACCAGTGGCAGTGTTTGCTCTTCCATGTGTATGTCCATGTTCAGAAAAGAACTGTCGTATATACCGAAAATTATTCTCACGAATGAACACACGTCCTTCTAAGCTACGATCTCCACACCACTGCGAACCCATAGGCATGGCCTACACAAGGTCAAGTTCTGACATCACCTCCGACTACCACGCTACAGAATGTACCTACGCACAGGGGACGTTTGAGTTGATCGTACGGGAATCATCAGATATTAACTACGCTGCCGATTCGATTCTAGACGCGCATACGATTATATTTGGATGGATGTTCGTACAATATTCTTAACGTGTGTATGAGGCGGCCAAATCGATAAGAGACTCGTATGCGATTATATTTGGAAGAACTTTCTTACGATAATCTTATCGTGTGTACCAGGCATAAGAGTCTATTCACACAGGGGCAACTTTGGATCCGACTTGAAGTCATCCCAAGTTGCCTCAAGTCGTGTAACATGATAAAATCAATGTAAGTGAATGAGAGCCATCTTAACCACTTCCCGACCAGCGCACGACGATGTACGTCGACAGAATGGCACGGGCAGGCATATTGGCGTACAGGTACGTCCAATATTCGATGCCGCCCTGCCATCGGGAGCGCGCCGCCGGCGGCGCGCTCCCGCGCTGGTCGGGACCCCCGTGAGTCCGGTCGCGGGACCCGCGGACTCGATCGCCGCGGGCATCCCCGCAATCGTCTCACGGAGCGGCCGAATAGAGCAAATGCTGTGTAAACAACATTTGACTATTCTGCCTAGCAACTAGTGATGCTGATCTCTGCTCCATGTGATTGGAGCAGAGATCAGTGTACACTAAATGAAAGCCCAACCCCCCCACAGTTAGTAACACTCCCCTAGGAACACTTAACCCCTACACTGCCACCCACTGGTTAACCCTTTCACTGCCAGTGTCATTTACACAGGAATCACTGCATTTATATAGCAGTGATTACTGTATAAATGACAATGGTCCCAAAAATGTGTCAAAAATGTCCGATGGGTCCCCCACAATGTCGCAGTCACAATAAAAATCGCTGATCGCCGCCATTACTAGTAAAAAAAAAAAAAAAAAAAAAAAAAAATTATTAATAAAAATGCTATAAAACTATCCCTATTTTGTAAACGCTATAACTTTTGCGCAAACCAATCAATAATCGCTTATTGCGATTTTTTTTACCAAAAATATATAGAAGAATACGTATCGGCCTAAACTGAGGGAAAAAAATGTTTTTTTATATATTTTTGGGGGATATTTATTATAACAAAAAGTAAAAAATAATGCGTTTTTTTCAAAATTGTCGCTCTATTTTTGTTTATAGCGCAAAAAATAAAAACCGCAGGGGTGATCAAATACCACCAAAAGAAAGCTCTATTTGTGGGAAAAAAAGGACGTCAATTTTGTTTGGGAGCCACGTCGCACGACCGCGCAATTGTCAGTTAAAGCGACGCAGTGCCGAATCGCAAAAAGTGGTCTGGTCTTTGACCAGCAAATTGGTCCGGTCTGAAAGTGGTTAATGTACACTACTGAAGTGGCTCCGACTTCAGAAAAGGTTCCTGTACTACTTCAATCCGACTTCTAGGCAACTTGTACCCATTGATTTCAATGGAAGTTACCTCCAAGTCTGATCCCCTGTCTTAACTGAAGCAACTTTCCAGGAAGTAAAAATAGTTTTCTAGGCAAACCCCTCCCTCCCACAGAGCTGATTATTATGTGATTGGCCACTGGCAAAGTTCCCTGTCCTGGAAGCAACTTCAAAGTGCCTTGTAAGTTGCCTCAAGTCGTGCTGTGATTCATACTCAAGTCGTGTACAAGTTGCCTCCCAAAGTATCGCTGGAAGTTGTGTTGCCCCTTGCCCCTGTGTGAATGGACTCTAATGCCGCGTACACACGATCAAACAAGCGGGTGGAAAAGTCCGGCAAACTCAAGTCCGCCGGACAATCCCCCCGCGTGTAGCCTCCGGCATACTTTTTTGACCCGAAAGTACGGCGGACTTAGAAAGTAGTTTTGCACTCCAATCTTCCCGCCGGACTCGCATTTCGGCGGACAATCCGGCCACGTGTGTGCCAGTCCGCCGTACTTTTGAAATGAGCGGACTTTTCCCGCCCGGAGAAAAGTCCACTCATTTTGAGCGGGTCTCCAGGTAGGCGGGGCCCGCGAAGGAGACGTTGCTGGCCCCGCCACCTAGCATGGACTTAAAAGGGAACCCCAACGCCGAAAAAAATTGGCATGGGGCTCCCCCCAAGTCCACATCAGACCCTTGTCCGAGCACGCTACCCGGCCGGCCAGGAGAGTGGGGACGAGCGAGTGCCCCCCCTCCTGAGTCGTACCAGGCCGCGTGCCCTCAACATGGGGGGTGCCTTGGGGAAGGGGGGGCCGCGCGGCCCCCCCACCCCAAAGCACCTTGTCCCCATGTTGATGAGGACAATGGCCTGCGGGCGAGGGGCTCATCGGATTTAGGGGGGGATACCGGCCTCCCACCCTATGTGAATGAGTATGGGGTACAATGTACCCCTACCCATTCACCTGTAAAATAAAGTACAAAAAAAACACAACACACAAGATAAAATAGTTTATTGCACAGCTCCGGGGGTCTTCCGTCTTCGGGGGTCTTCTCGCCGGACTCCTCCGCTATCTTCTTGTAGCTCTTTTACTAGCGGAGGAGTCCGGCTTTCTTCCTCGCCGCCACCCTCTTCTTCTGACTTCGGGGGTCTTGTCCCCCCTCTTCGGTTCGTCTGCCGGGCTTCTGTCGCCGCTGTCGCCGCCGCCGCCTTCTGTTCTGTTCTTCTCTTCTTCTTCTTCTTCTTCTTCAGATGTTGCCTCGTCGAGTCCTCCGCTCACAATGGCTCTGACCGGGCACACAGAGACTTATATAGGGACATCGCCGGTTGATGTCCCCGCCCATTATGGTGTCACAGTCCCAGAGGATGCTGGGACTGTAACATCATAATAGGCGGGGACATCATCCGGCTATGTCCCTATATAAGTCACTGCGTGCCCGGTCAGAGCCATTGTGAGCGGAGGACTCGACGAGGCAACATCTGAAGAAGAAGAACAGAACAGAAGGCGGCGGCGGCGACAGCAGCGACCGGGCCATCGCCTGTAAAAGAGCTATAAGAAGGCGCGGTGGCCCGGCAGAAGAACCGAAGAGGGGAGACAAGACCCCCGAAGTCGGAAGAAGAGGGCGGCGGTGAGGAAGAAAGCCGGACTCCTCCGCTAGTAAAAGAGCTACAAGAAGATAGTGGAGGAGTCCGGCGAGAAGACCCCCGAAGACGGAAGACCCCCGGAGCTGTGCAATAAACTATTTTATCTCGTGTGTTGTGTTTTTTTTGTACTTTATTTTACAGGTGAATGGTTAGGGGTACATTGTACCCCATACTCATTCACATAGGATGGGGGGCCGGTATCCGGGGGCCCCTTATTAAAGGGGGCTCCCGGATTCCTATGAGCCCCTCGCCCGCAGACCCCGACAACCAACGGCCAGGGTTGTCGGGAAGAGGCCCTTGTCCTCATCAACATGGGGACAATGTGCTTTGGAGTGGGGGGCCGCGCGGCCCCCCTTTCCCCAAGGCACCACCCATGTTGAGGGCATGCGGCCTGGTACGACTCAGGAGGGGGGGGGGCGCTCGCTCGTCCCCCCTTTCCTGGCCGGCCGGATAGCGTGCTCGGACAAGGGTCTGATGTGGACTTGGGGGGATCCCCACGCCAATTTTTTCCCTTAAAGTCCATACTAGGTGGCGGGGCCAGCGACGTCTCCTTCGCGGGCCCCGCCTACCTGGAGATGCGCTCGAAATGAGCGGACTATCCTCCGCGTGTGTGGGCGAGTCCGTTCATTTCAAAAGTAGGGCGGATAGTACGGCGGACTTAGTACGCCGTATTAGTCCACTGAAAAAGTGCCGTGTGTGGGCAAGTAGCCCGTTCGGAAAGTCAGACGGACAGTCTGACGGGAAGTCCGCCAGACTAAGTCCGTCGGACAGACGGCTACGTGTGTACGCAGCTTAACAAGTTGGGAAAGTACAAATACCCCCAAATGACCCCTTTTTACAAAGTAGACATTCCAAGGTATTAAGTAAGTAGCATGGTGAGTTTTTTTAAGCTGGCACTTTTTCCCACAATTCTTTGCAAAATGAAGATTTTTTTTATTATTATTTTTTTTTTACAAAATTGTCATATTATCAGGTTATTTCTCACACAGCATATGCATACAACAAATTACACCCCAAAATACATTCTGCTACTCTTCCCGATTATGGCAATACCACATATGTGAGACTTTTACACAGCCTGGCCACATACAGAACACCAACATTGAAGTAGTACCTTCAGACGTTCTACGAGCAAAAATGACGCATCTCCTTTCTCAACCACCTATTACACTTTTGAAGGCCCTGGAGTACCAGGACAATGGAATTTCCCATAAAATGACCCCATTTTGGAAAGCAAACACCCCAACGTATAATCTGTAAGGCATAATGAGTCTTTTGAACGGTTCATTTTTTTCCAGAAGTTTTTGGAATATGTGGAAAAAAATGAAAACGCATTTTTTTTTTACACAAAGTTGTCAATTTATAAGATATTTCTAACACATAGCATGTATATAGCAAAAATTACACCCAAAACACATTCTGCTACTCCTCCCGAGTATGGCGATACCACATGTGTAGGACCTTTACACAGCCTCGTCACATAGAGAGGCCGAACATTGAAGTAGTACGTTCAGGCGTTCTAGGAGCATAAATGACACATCTCATTTCATTCCCATCTATCACACTTTTGAAGGTCCTGGAGCACCAGGACAATGGAATTACCCTCAAAATGACCCCATTTTGGAAAGCAAACACCCCAACATATATTCTATGAGGCATGGGCTGCAAATAGGTACTCTGATGGGCTGCAGATAGGTACTCTGGTACTCTGATGGCCTGGTGACAGGTACTCGGTGCTCTGATGGCCTGGTGACAGGTACTCGGGTACTCTGATGGCCTGTTGGCAGGTTCTCTGATGGCCTGGTGACTGGTATTTGGGTACTCTGAAAGGCGGTGATAGGTACTCAGGTACTCATATGGACTGTGACATGTACTCGGGTACTCAGATGAACTGTGACAGGTTCTCTGATGGCCTGGTGACTGGTATTTGGGTACTCTGAAGGGCAGTGATAGGTACTCAGGTACTCATATGGACTGTGACAGGTACTCGGGTACTCAGATGAACTGTGACAGGTATTCAGATGAACTGTAACAGGTACTCGGGTACTCAGATGGACTGGGACAGGTACTCGGATGAACTGTAACAGGTACTCAGGTACTCTGATGGACCATGACAGGTACTCGGGTACTCTGATGTGCCGTGACAGGTACTCGAGTACTCTGATGGACTGTGACAGGTACTCGGGTACTCTGATGGACTGTGACAGGTACTCGGGTACTCTGATGGACTGTGACAGGTACTCAAGTACTCTGATGGACTGTGACAGGTACTCTGATGGACTGTGAGTGACAGGTACTATGAGGGGTGGTGACAGGTCCTCTTTATTGGGGGGGAATCAGTGTGATTGGTGTACACTGTAAGCGGTAACGAAATGTTACCGCCATCTCCTCCTCACACACAATCGGTGTGTGAGGAGGAGAACCCGGTAACATCTCGTTACCGCAGTTTGTTTACATTTTAGTGATCGGCTGTGAAAGGATCACAGCCGATCATGTGAGAAAACAGCTGGCCAATGGCTGTTTACCACCGTCGGTGACTAGCAGTGTTCACGGGGAACACGCCGCCACCAACGTGCACACGCAGCGCGCTCGCGCACAAGGACTTCATCACGACCGATCACGTGGTAAACAGCCATAACCAATGGCTGTTCACCCCCTTCGGTGGCGAGCAGTGTCTCAGTGACACGCCGCTACCGAAGAAACAGGGATGCTCGCGCACGATTGCGCGCATTCCCTGTTTAAACGAGAGGCCGTCATATGACGGCCTCCCGCCACAATAGGTGCGTCGCCTGGCCGTTAGTTGACGGCCGGCGGTCGGGAAGCAGTTAAAATTGTTGTACACCCTGTACAACCACTTTTACCTACAGGTAAGCCTATATTAAGGCTTATCTGTAGGTGCTTGATATATCTCCTAAACCTCCAGGGTTTAGGAGATATTTACTAAAAAGCTGAGCGCTGATGACTACAACACATGCGCTGATGTCATTGGTGCATGTGCCCTTTCTAATCGGGGTCATGTCATGAATGTCGGCTCCAGCTTGCATGCATGGGAGTGACGTCACGCGACTCCAGCCAGTCACAGAGCCAGAGATTGTGGTCCCTGGAGGAAGAGGGGGGAAGATGGACGCTCTTTGCTAGTGGGAACAACAGACACATTGCGGGCTTCGGTTTCAGGTAAATGACACATAATGGGCTACTATGCGAGGCACTGTGCAAACATAAAATTAACAGCACATTATTACATCTAGATTGAAGAATGTCTAGAAGGATTGAAGCCATTGCATCAGCATGACAGCAAGGGAACAAACATTCGGAAAATCAGAGGGCACCGTTAGCAGCATAAACTTTCTCATTATAGGTTTTAGGTCTCATGCACACTAGAAAGCTAAAAACTGCTGTAAAACACGCCAGACAAAAAATGCTAATTCTTTAGCAGTGTTTAACCCAGTGTGTAAGCTATGTTTAGTAGCTGCAGTGTTAAAGAGCAGGGCCGCCAGCGTCCTTAATAACCAGCAAGCAGCTGGCTGTTAAGGAGTGGTCCAGGAAACCGGCCACTGCGTCCTTAACAATGGATGTGTCATCAGCTGTCAGTGGGCTTCCCCGCTGACAACTGAATTAAAAAAAAAACAACATTGCGGGCAATACAAAAATGCAAAAAAAAGCATGGAGGTCCCCCCAATCCATACCAGGCCCTTTGGCGTGGGGTACCCCTTAAAATGTTTACCAGACCCTTGCATGCAGGAAAGGGGGGGTGAGTGTCCCCCCTCCTGAACCATTTTGGGTTGGTGCCATCACAAGGGGGTGGTGTCACCAGGTGATTGCCGGGTGGTTCCTCCCCTACGCTATTTAATAACTGTCACGTGGCAGAGCAGGAAGTCGGCGGTTAGCCTTAAGCCTCGTACACATGATCAGATTGTTTGCCAACAAAACCATGGACTTTTGTCCGAAGAGTGTTGGCCCAAACTTGTATACACATGGCACACAATTGTTGGCCAATAATCAAGAAACGTGGTGACAGACTAGACATACTACGAGCCAATAAAAAGGAAGTTAAATAGTCATGCACCACTCTTTGGGCTCCTTCTGCTAATCTTGCGTTAGTAGAAGTTTGATGAGTGTTGATTCCTGCTTTTCAGTTTGTTTCTGATTTTCAGGTCGTGCTTGTCAGTTTGTTTCTGAACAGCCGTTCGTCTACTAGCCATGTGGGGTTCTCGTTAGAGAGATAGTGCTATCATTGGGCTTGGAGTTATTGCTTTGACCCAAGTCCAGTCCAGGAACAGGAGGAGGAGGAGTTTTTGGACCAAGAATTGGTTGCTTAATCATGACCAATTCTCTCATTTGCCTTTGCTGCCAGAGTTCCAGGAGAATAATCATGATGATTTCAGGAATTATCTCGGGATGACGGACCCCTGCTTTCACCGTCTATTGGCATTGCTGACCCCTATATTAGTAACCAGGACACATGCATGTGGCTTGCCATTACTCCCGAGCATAGGCTCATAGCCACCTTGTGGTACTTGGCGACGGGGAGAAGTCTCCAGGACCTGAAGTTTACAACTGGGATTTCCCCCCAGGCTCTGGGACTCATTATTCCAGAAACATGCTCTGCCATTATGCAAGTCCTGCAGAAGGACTATATTCGGGTACCTTTTAGCCTTTAACATCACATTCTATGTATTTAATGTATGCTAATATATTGTATTCATTTCTTCATTCCATGATTATCATTATTGTAATATGCTGTGAAAGTCCTCTGCATTCTGTAAGCTTTTAATGCTCCTTTTTTGTCCTTCATGCATATTTTCCTTCACTAACCTCCCCAGCACGCTATCCTGGGCCCATACACACCTAGCCTAGTAACTTAACAATATATTTTTTCAGCTACATTTTTGTGCTTACCCTAAACACCCCCTAAAATGTGTACAAATGTTATTGTTGTCCTCAAGTGCAGGCAGAGTGCAATAGGCCATTTTTTTGGGGGCATAAACTCATTTGGAACCCTCCCTCAACTCCCCCCCAAATGCTAAGTCAATTGATACCAATACTCTATCTGCTGATTTTGTAAAACCCATACATACTATACTGCTTTTGTTGGCAAGCATGTGATGATTGTCCCAACTCAGGCTCCTTTTATTATAAATATAAGGGCTTTTGCAGCATAGTCATGCTAGCGGTAGTGTCTGCCAACTACGAGTTCCTGTACCTAGATGTTGGGAAGAACGACCACAACTCTGAGAGGGGAGTTATTATGCAGACTGAATTATACCATCAGCTCCAGAATGGCACCTTACATTTCCCACCTGCTGAAGACAATGTAGAGGGCCTCAATTTTATGTTTGTGGCAGATGAGGCCTTTGCTCCGGGGAACCTCTTATGAAGCCCTTTCCTATGCGGAACCTCACCCCAGAGCAGAGAATCTACAATTACAGGCTCTCTTGTGCCAGAGGGGTTGTGGAAAACACCTTTGACATGCTCTCCAGTGGCTTCGGGCTGTTTCTAACCTCAATTATCCTGGCCAAATACAAAATCAACCATGTTGCATTGTGCTACGGCATCCTCCACAATTACTTATGGAGGAATGCAAGCAACTTTTTTGCCTCACTGCAAAGGGAGGTTGACCTTACAGGGTAAGGCCCAGCTGATCCTGGCATGATGATGGCTCTTTAAACTGGCTGTGCTGGGTTGCTCTCCCAAACTGCCCAAGATGTCCGGCAACAACATATGGACTATTTTGTGGGTAGAGGGGCAGTAGCTCTTCAGCAAACTGTACTTGACCATGAATAAACCTTTCTTTGATACTAAACTCCTATTTCATTTGAACTACTGTTTGTGTTTCTTATCTGTCTCCTAGGTTCTCAAATGGCCTTAATTTTGTCCATTTTCTACAATAGTGTAAACCTACCTTATTAGCTACATCAGATGACAATCTGTTCTTCAGCTAACTATTATGTTGTGCTGTGGGTCTGCTACACACACACAATGTTATTGTTTTTAATGTATCTAATGCATTAATGTTAAAAATATTAGGCCTTTTCAACTCCTTTAATTAATTTCTTTGAGGCCTTAAAATTGCCTGAGTTTGCCACATTTTAGAGCACATTGTCACTGTAACTACACCAACTTAACAAATACACTGGTATTGAGCACTGAAATAAGTAGCTATACATTGTACATTTTACTCCAAGCACATTCACATGTGTGTTTTAAAAGGTTTTTGAACAAACCAACATCTTGGTGTATAACATGTATGTTGGCCATTATTTGGCCTTTTTTGGGGGTAAAAAACAGGCACATTTGAAAACATAAGGTACACATCCCCAACTCAGGAACTTACAAAGTTCAACTTTGCTAAAGTGAAGGTGTCACAGATCAGCTGCGGAGCTGATCTGTGTCTCACCTTTACTGCAGTGGGTCGGCTGGTATCTGTTGTCCACTGTCTGGTGTTCAGCTCTGTGCACTCTCCAGCTATGGGTGTCGACGCCCTTCACCTGTTGCCTAATATATGTTTCCTCCTGTTATCTGCTCTTCAGCCCCTCATGTGCTTCTCTATTTAAATCCCTTCCTAACTAGCTACCATTGCTTGAGCATCGTTTGTTTCTGAAGCTCCCCTGTGTAACCTGTTTTACCTGACTTCTCGTGAACTGATCTTCTGTGTACCGACCCGGCTTGTTCTGATTACATTGTCTGCAGCCCGTCCTGACCTTGGCTCACTACCTGGCTTTCCTTGCTTCATCCATCCATCCCTGTCTACAGTGTCTTCTGGTACTTCCCTAGCGAGCAGGGTGAACCCGGGGTCAGCACGCAGCTAAGTCCAAACCTTTGTGAGAGGGTCCCTGGTGGAAAACCGGCTGACTCCACGCCCTGGGGGATCCCGTGTCACCTGCTCGCCTGTGGGTTCGCTGTAAGAAGTACTGTGACAGAAGGCCATATGAGAAATTAGTATCCCAAGACTGTGTTGAAGTTGCCTTCCTCAGATGGGGTGAGCTCACCGCTTTAAAAGCCAAAATTTGAAGCCACATATATGTAGAAGCATAACTGTTAAATTTCCCTTATGATCCCCTGCCTAAAATATGTGTAGGTACAAACAGGTTTGTTTCTAAAGCCCCAAAAACACACAGTGTGTCAACATGTGCTATCTCCCATCACGGGATATCAAAGAACGTGTTTTGGGGTGCAACCCCTTCCTCAAAACCAAAGTAGGTGAGAGGAAGGGGTTGCACTCCTGAAACATGTCCATTGATACCCCATGATGGGAGTTAGCACATGTTGACACACTGGGGGTTATTTATGAAAGGCAAATTCCAGTTTGCACTTCAAGTGCACTCTAAGTGCACTTTCAAGTGCACTAGCAGTGCACTTGAAGCACAAAGTAGATTGGCTTTTTGGAAATAACCCCCACTGTGTGTTTTGTGGCTTTAGCAAACTAGAAGTAGGAAAATACAATTTTATGCATGGGATCATGAGGGAAATCAGATTTTTTTGGCCCAATTTGTGTGCATCTTCAATTTTTGGCTTTGGGATTCTTAAAGACACAAAGATTACAATTAAAACATTACTTAGGGCAGTGTTTCACAACTCCCCTTCTCCAGATGCATTTCCAGGTCATGTTTTCTATATTTTTTGCTTTTGGCACAGGTGATGATGTCATTTTTGAGGTTAGTAATTTACACAGTAATTTTTATACTGTTGAAAATAAAGAAAACAGGACCTGGTGGTACACCTAGAGAAGTGGAGTGGCTAAACACTGATCACAGACACTAAAGCCTAGGTTCACATTGGAGCGATTTGTCATGTGATTTGATAGCTCAAATCACCTGACAAGTCGCAGCCTATTGGAGGCAATGGCACAGTTCCAATCAGAGCAACACCAATTTAGCGGCGCCGCAACAATTTTCAAAAGTAATTCCTGCACTACTTTTTCCAATTTCATGTGCGACTTCAATAGACATCTGGGCATAATGCCAAACGAATGTCTATCAATTAGCACCTGAAATTGCACTGACATTGCTACTTAGAAATCGCTCTACTTCAAGTGAATTAGTGTGATTTTAAAGTAGCATCAATGTGTACCAGGGCTTAAAAGTAATAAAAACATGTGAAATATGAAAAATGCAAACAGGAGCCAACAAGTGGAAGAAAACTTCAGGACAGATGAATTTAAAATTTGGCAAGCATGTCGACATAATCACGTATTCTTCTCTGTAAAGCAGTGGCAGCCTCCTTTATTTGCTCTAGATCAATCAAATCCTGCATCATATCTGCACTCATAAGGCCAATTGTGCATCGTGGAATTTTGTGTCCTTGTAAGAAGAGAAAAAGGTATTAAGGGAACGATGGTCAAGTGGCTGAGGCCCTACATGGTGAATTATGGTCAAGTTACTAGTCAAATTGTTAATATACTTACCTACACAGTCTATTGTTGCTTGCAACCTTCTTGCACTTCAGACACCTACACTACTAGGAATGTACACACTGCAACTACTCTGTAATCTTGGCCCTGGTGTCTGAGTCTACAAAACTCGGGTACCTAGCAACACTGCCAGTTCCTTCCACCTTTTCCTTCTCCATGCTAATGTTAAGGCACTACATACATACTTTGTTAATATGTGGAGTGGGTGTTTGTTTTGGACATCTAAACACTTGACATGTATACACATTTGAAGCCACATTCAAAGAATACTTACTTGTGCAAACAAGAGGCTCACGAGTAGTTTCTTCCAATTCTGGGTCTCTTTGGCCCTCTGTTTGACTTGCCTTCAGCTGAACACACTAATTTTCCTCTAGAAAGAAACAATACACCATTCATTAAAAGCCACCTCAAGTCACATCTGTTTCTAGCATACATTTTGCTGCATTAGTTGACCGACCCTGCACTTGGGTCAATATTTGATCCTGACTAATGGACTCCACCATGCTGCACTGGGGTTTTTAACATAGAAAAATGCATTGAAAAGGGAAGGTGATGTCATTTTACAGAGGACAAACACTGGACAAGTGCCAACATTGAACAACTCATGCAGTTGCCCCCCACCCCTCTTGTCTCCTATGGGATATATGAGGATCATTCTAGCAGGTGTGACTCTGTGTGACTGTTATCCCTGGGGCCTCTCCTCTACCCATGTCTACCCTGGCAAGGCTACATTAATGGGCACTGATGACCCAGGAAGCAACCTGAAAGTGTTCTTTACCCCTTAAGTTCCGCCCTAAGCCCATGGCCTTTGGCCCCCTTAGAATCACCCCTTTCAGTGGCTAAATGAGTGTGTTTGAAGCTGTAACTTACGATTTTGGGGGGGAGATGGCCTTGTTGTCTCCCCTTTTGGGGCCCGGGCGTGGGTTTTCTCCTTTTGTCCCCTCTAATGTCTTGTCTGTAGCCTAATTTTTTTGTGCTTCCCTGTTAAAAACTAGTAAAAAACTAGTTAAGAATAGTTAAGAGAAAACATTATCTTGAATTTTCAAAACCTATTTGGAGAAAGCACATATACAGACAGCTAATTTACATATATACATTATTGGTTAGGTACAAATCTTGCTTACTTTTTTTGATTATATGATGAATGGACTCTATCTGCTTCTGTTTGTGGTCCTTTAGATCAGACCATCACTTTCAGATTTGGTCCTTCGTTCGGTGCACTGAAAATTCTCCCTCCAAAATAGTGATGACCTTCTCCAAAATTAGGTCCTTTCGGCTGTTGGGCCTTTCGTAGTTGCGCAGCTTGCAATCACAGTCATGCTTCTCAAGGATGAGCACCATCTCCACCATCTCACCCTTGCTCATGGGGGTGGCTTTGTGCCTCCTATAAGCCCCACCACTGTGGACCTGCCTTCAATTCTCAGAATCCGCCATCCTGTCACACTCCCGAATCTTCCACCATGTGTGTCGCATGCAGAAGAGAGATGCCGCACTGAAAGCGGAGTTTCATGCATGCACAGTGTATATAAAGCCATAACACACGGTCGATGTAATGGCCATAGAAACAATCTGGGAGTGAAGGACGAACAATTCACATTGCCAAAGGGAAACATAAAATGAAGGTACAATTGTAAACTGGGACATCAGTGGTTAGTGGTCTATACTGCTTAGATTGAGGCCTATATTGGGACCAGAATATTTATGAGTTAAGCCTGACATATGGTTTGTCTTGTGTTCTGTCTTGCAGGCATCTGCTAAGTGAATTCACAATTCACAGCGCCAGACTTTTTGCCTGAATTTATAGAGCAGTACCGGGAGCTGCTGTGTCTATGAAAAGAGTAGGGATTACTCTAATAAAATTAAGAGGAAGGCAGCGATGGAGAAACTCTAGGAATTGGTGAAGCCTCTGTACCCCACAGCAGACATCAATTATTTGAAGGCCAAAATTGGTAGCCTGCATAGTTCATATAATAGGGAGCGCAAGAAGGTCTTGAAATCCCAGAGATCAGGAGCATCAGCAGATGACATATCCCAGGCTGTGGTACTACAACAGCCTACATTTTTTGTACGACCAAACTGAAACACACCCATCACTCTCAACGCTTTCTTCCACATCGGCTGAGGCCACAGCTCCTGAGGTTCACCCTGGTCGTTCTACACAGGAAGAAGATGTGGAGGGGCCCAGCTTGACCCTGGTATAGCATTGTTGAACATATTTGTAGACAAAAATAGAATGATGTTAACTAGACATTATTGATCACCAATTTCTGCCTTAACAAAGTGGTTTACATATCAATAGACAGTAGTGGCCAAAAATGATTGGGACTAGAATGAAAAATGCTGGGGTCAGAATGATAGTCTTTTCTATTTGTCAACATTTAATTTGCAACAGTCATGAGCTCAAATCTATTTGTGATTGATGACCAAAAACCAACAAATATGTCCCATTTTCATACACAGGAAAGTCTCAGGAGGAGCTCATGCTGAGCAGTCAGACAGAGTCCCCTCCCCTATGCCCTCCTACTAAAAGTGCCAGGAAGAGCAGGGACCTGGATGAGGACATGGCTGCCTTCCTCAGCCATGCAACAACCTCCATTAGTATGGCCCCGGATGCACAGGAGGCATTTGGCTGTATGACAGAGAATAAGCTGAGAGATATGGAGGAGGAGCAAAGGAGTATGTGTGAGGAACTAATCCTGAAGCTCCTCAACAAGGGGAGGAGGGGGGAAATTACATCTAAAACACACATCTGTATTTTGGGGGACACGCCTCCACTACCTCCACCACCACCTCCACAGACACCACAGCAACCCCACCCACTACAGCAGCATGGCAAACTGTGGCAAATACAGCCCCAACACCCCTAACAAGCCCACTGGCCAGAGGATTTTCACCCCTGCAATTTCTAATATTATTTTTGTTTATTTTTTAAATTATGATTTGAGTTGTTATACTTTTTTTTCGTGCAGAGAATGCAGTTTTTCTTTAGGGCAGATAACATGTATAATTTATTTTATTTTATTTGTGAAAGAATTCACAATAAAATTCACAATAAAAAAATGGCCTCAGCCGATGTGGAAGAAAGCATTTACAGCGATGGCCTGGGTTTGGTTTGGTCTGGCAAAAACCGCAGGCTGTTGTAAGACCACAGCCTGAGGACACATATGTCACCTGCTGCTTCTCCCGATCTCTCGGAGTCCAGAACCGTATTGTGCTCCCTATTAAATGTACTCCTCAGGTTCCCAATTTTGCGCTTCACATAATTGAGGTCTGCCCTGGGGTACAAAGGCTTCACCAATTCCAACAGTTTCTCCAGCTCTGCCTTCCTCTTGATTTTTTTTTTTTTTTTTTTAATTTTAAAATTTTTATTGAAAATAAATTGCATGAGATGGCATTTGTAATTAAGTATAAAAAAGAATGTCAAATGTACAGTAATTATTGTCTGTATAAACCCTCTGTCACTGTATGTTTTGGAAGGGGCTGTGGGCTAGCCTCCTTCCCACAGATTTTGAGAGACTGAGAGACTTGGGGACAAAATGGCATTGAGATAATGTAATGTAATGCTACATCCTTTCCCCCCCACCCCCCTCTTGTTGCTGTGTTTAATTGTGTTGGGTCATGGCACATAGACAAAGGTCTGGAGACACCTGTTAGCAGGGGATGTGTAAGGAGGGCTTGTCTGCTTATCATAATCCTTTATGTGTTTCAACTGTACTTGTTTGAATATACAAGTGTTGAGTTTCCATTGGTTCTTCCTTGTCCCCTACCCCCTGTATGACAAGGCTAAGGGGAGTGTCCCTAACTGTGTTTAAAAGTGTATGTTTGGTACTTAAAGTGGTTGTAAACCCTTACAAACCACTTTGACCTACAAGTAAGCCTAGATTAAGGCTTACCTGTAGATCCAAGAAATATCTCCCAAACCTATACGGTTTAGGAGATATTTGCCCGAAGACGGCGCATGTGCCGTAGACAGCGGCGCGCAGGCGCAGGCGCACTGAGCGGGGCATCTTCGATGACGAAGCAATGCCGCGCGTCTCGGCTCCTGTGCGCATGCGCGGGAGTGACGTCATCGCTGCTCCGGCGAATCACAGCGCCGGAGCAGCGAGACCCACAGAGACCCACCAAGAAGATGGACGCTCGGAACTACAGGGGACAGCGGTGACTTCTCTGGCTCCTTTGTCAGGTAAGTGACACATAATGGACTACTATGCTATGCATAGTAGTCCATTATGCTTTGCCTTTGCAGGGAATGAAAGAGGAAGTAAACTCATCAGGGTTTACTTCCTCTTTAATAAAGAGTTTATGCTCTGCATGTTTAACCCTCAACACCTGTGTGGCTTGTCTCACAATTGAGGGGTTAAGGGCTGGTTATGTCGTGTCTGCAGGCTTCGGGTGCGTTTGGAGGACAGGAGACACAGCTCTGGCAGAGGTTCTTATAAGGGGTATCTTTGATCTGTCACAGTGGTGGCAGCAGTGGGATGTCTCCTGCAGTCCGGGACATCCAAACCACCACCAGGATTCAAGATCCGGTCAGCCGCTGAGGAGCGATACGGGGACCGGTCAGCATGAGAGCGGAGTTTGGGAGGAGGCTGCAAGGCATGCAGAAGCAACATTGGGGACCAGCAACAGAGCACACCATGCTTGGCTGGGGGGATGTGATCCGCTGGCAATTCTGTCAAGAGACGCTAAGCCACGAGCGGCACCATCAGGGGAAGATCTTTCCCTCCTCCACAGAGATGTACTGGATGCAGTACCGTGTGCTAGAGGTGTTCCTGAGGGAACGTCCATGAGATGAGTGGAAAACGGAGCTTGGAAGATTGGTCTGGGAGGAGATGAGGTTGGACGCCAGCTACAGAGCCCTCTGGTGGTTTGCGGCTCAACTGTGGCCAGGTACAGCAAATAGCAACCCGACAGAAGGCGTTGGCTATGGTAGCGTGGGACTGCTGCATAAAAAAATTTACGGAAACCCAGACTTTGGGAGCTTCGAGGAGTGGTGGCTGGAAGACATCCTGGACTTCCGAGATGAGGTGCTGGACCTCCCCGCAGAACCGTGTGGCCTGGAGGAATCAGAGTTCCTGGTTGAGCAGGAATGGGAGCTTGAGATTGCCTACAATCGGCTGTTTGATGGTGATCAACAGTGTGGCATGGCTCCCGTTGCCTGGGACTGTCCGTGATAAATAGTGGACAGTTGCAGACAGTCACATAGATGCGGAGCAAATAGGGCCAGGTGTGCCCCTACCTTTTCCCATCCTAACTGCAATGGAAGAAATGGGCACTGTGTGTGCTAGAATGCCGGAACGCATAAGAGGTTCCCCAGGCAGCGAGACAAGCTAATAGCATAAAGGTCTTGGAAGGGTGAGTTGAGATGGGTGCTGGAAGATGGTGATCAGCAGCAAGTCCAGAGTACTGCATCCGGTGCCCCAGCAGAAGTGCTGGCTATAAGGCAGAGCACCTCTGGCCTCTGCCCACTCTTAGAGTTAGATCCAGGGAGTCTGAGGGATGATCTCAGTGAGCTGTTTCTCCAGCAGCAGATATTCCCACCGGGAATGGAGAGGAGAAGTTCTCTCTCCCAGCAATTGTCAGAAGTCACCCCAGTGGCTAGTCACAGAACTGGGAGGGGAGAAAACCATTCCCCCACTCCAGCGGCTGAAATCTGCCTTTATAAATGCCCCCCCCCCCCCCCCCCCCCCCAGCAGAAGCACTGGCTACGGGGCAGAGCACTGTTGGTCTCTGCCCAGCATCAGAAAAAGAGACTGAGATTCCGGGAGATCGTCCCCGCAAGATACCTCCCCAATGGCTGGTAACTATACCTGGAGGAATGCAAGTACCTCTTCCTCCCCAATAGCTTAGCACTACCAGTCTACGTTCCCTACCAGCTGAAGCACTAGCATTGAGGCAGAGGATTATTCACCTCTCCCCAATACCGGCAACCCAAATTCGGATCATGGGAGTGCAGACAGTCGGTCCTGCTCTGCAGCCGCTGTTTTTATTCACAGACCGTATGTGCGGTTTTGCTCCACAGCACCAGAGTCCTACTGTTTCTTTTTCTATTTGCCTGGGGTGGGAATTTGTCATTAATGCAGGTCCAGACCAGTTGAGGGTCAGGGACCTGGTTAGACTGTTTTTAAATGGGGAGAATTACACACGGGCGGACTGTATGGCCAACTTAGTCCGTCGAAACACATTTCAGCGGACAGTCCGCTCGTGTGTGGGCTTCAGCGGACTTTTTCAGCGTGCAGTCTGGCGTACTAAGTATTTCGGAATTTCCGTAATACTGTCCGTCATACTTTGGTTTCAGCGGACAATCCGCTCGTGAGTAGGCTAGTTCGACGGACTAAGAATGGCGCATGCTCAGAAAGGATTTACACGGCGGAAGGTTGCATTGCTGTGTATTGGACTTCCTATTTCTAGTCCGGTCGTATGTGCTGTACACGTCATCGCGCAAGCTTTCGACGGACTGTTTGTGCATCCGTGTGTGGTCAAGTCCGTTCATTCGAAAGTATGACGGACTGTCCGTCGGATTGTATGACGGACTAAGTAGGCCATACAATCCGCCCGTGTGTACGCGGCTTTGGGGACAAAATGGCATTGAGATAATGTAATATAATGCTACATCCCTTCTCCCCCACCCCTTCTTGTTGCTGTGTTTAATTATGTTAGGTAATGGCACATAAACAAAGGTCTGGAGACACCTCCCAGCTGGGGATGTGTAAGGAGGGGCTGCCTGATTATCATAATCCCTTTCTGTGTTTCAACTGTAGTTGTTTGAATATAGAAGTGTTGAGTTTCCATTTATTCTTCATTGTTCCCTACCCCCTAGTGGGTACCAGGTACCATCTAGTAATTACCTTCAGGTTGGCTTTGACTTTGGGGGTAAGGTTAATACCTAGCTATCGAAGTGAGGATTCATTCCATTTAAATTTGAAAGCTGGTTTCAGATGCTCAACTACGGGCTGTGGTAGGGAGACATTTAATGCTTCGGATTTGACGAGGTTCACCTGCATACACATTTTTGTTTGTAATAAAAGTTTTTTATCATAATATTGGAGGTATGAGAATATAGTGACTGGTAGACAAGTGTGCTGTCAATAAATTTGTTTTGTTTCATTCCATTCCGTTTCATATTAGCCGTTAATTTCGTATTTTGTAATTTGCGCCCGAAATTCAATTTGGATTTGTACGAAATACAAATTTTTGTTAACTTTCCGTAACAATTAGGAACATTTGTTATGATGAATTTAAAAAGCAAAAAAAAAATTTCTCGATATGGTAGTCGTCGACTCATTATGCTCATTATGAGGGGCTGCCACCATCCTTGTGCTGTGCTGACTTCCTGGGATTTTAACTTCATCATAACGAATAATAATCATAATTATTATGACAATAATAAAACAATATTAACGAAAACATTCTTATTTTTTCCGATTCTGAATGTCCCATTGACTACCGGTACCTGCTCCCACTCCCATATTAAAAGAGGTAATTTTCCCAACCCTCACTCAGCAGCAGAAGAAAACCTCTGATTGGTCAACAAAACACCATTCATGTTTTCGTTGTAACGGAATTTGGATCTGAAATTCATCGACGAAATTTTGTATACAATTCGGAAGCATTGAAATTAGTATTTTGGATGCTTCCGAATGTTCGAATTTTCAGAAATTCGTACAAATTTTCGATTCATATGAAATGAACCTCACATGTCTAGTGACTGGCAATTCTCCTTTTCTGCTAAGTGGTATTGTTTTGGCCCCGAACTGGAAACAGCTTGGTACCTTGTTTCCGTCCCCCTGGCCAAATTAATCCTTAATATAAAGTGTGCACACTTGAAGTCAAACACTGACACACACGTAGTTCAGTATTCAGATACTTCTGTTTTTTATTTCCTGAAACTCCAGCTGATATACAGTGAGCCGTATATCTTACTATCAAATCAAAAATTAGATGAAAGACAGCGTGTACAAACCACAAATTATACATATTCATTATTGTGATGGAGTATAAGCTTTTTAGTTGGTTATGTCTAAAAAAGGGAAACGTTTTCAGCCCCTTCTTCCTCTTGGGTATAGTCTCATGTTGCCGAAAACAGGCGCAATCTTTTTTTTGACGTTGCTCTTTTTGACCCTTGCAGTTTCGTTCCACATGAAGGGAGAAGCTGGCAGACATCTTAA
This sequence comes from Lithobates pipiens, assembly GCF_037356315.1. NCBI lineage: Eukaryota > Metazoa > Chordata > Amphibia > Anura > Ranidae > Lithobates > Lithobates pipiens. The sequence continues at coordinate 213,405,129 of NW_027507784.1, forward strand.
TTATGATTCAATGAGTATGATTAAGGTTGATAACTGATAATGAAAGATAAGCACTTATATCTATAAGAGGATCAGAAATAGGCATTTCACTTATAACACTCATGATCACATCCATTACAGTTCCCCCCTTGAAATGCTTATTTCACTAAACTGTCCCTCACACTATAAGACCACCTAAAACCACCGGCTTATCATTCCCCTCTGCAACTCTTTTAAGCCGTACATAGGGAAAGGGCAGTGACTAGCTCACCACCCCCCCGATACAGCTGGTGAAATGTAGCCAGGTGCTGTCTGTCCCTATGGCCCTACAGTGTTGCATCTCGGGGGAGGGTGACTGTAACGGAGTGTAAGCCCTTGTACACACGGTCGGAGAATCTGTCGGAATGTGTCCTATCGGACCGTGTTGTCGGATAATCCGACTGTGTGTGGTATGCATCGGACTGATTCCGTCGGAATATCCGTCGGACCAAATTTTCCAACTTGTTGGAAATATTTTCCGACAAACTGGTCCGATCGGACATACTCCGTTCATGTGTAGAGAATTCCGATCGGACAAAGTGCCACGCATGCTCAGATCAAATTCCTACACCAAAGCTATTGGCTACTAGCCTGAACGTAGTCCCGTCGTAACGAAATAACGTCATCACGTTCTGAACGATCGGATTTTCCGACAACTTGGTCCGACCGTGTGTATGCAACAGTTTCGGACACAATCCGTCGGATAAAATCCGACGGATTTGGTTGGCAGAATGTCCGACCGTGTGTACAGGGGCTAACACATAACTGTCATCATAGGCTTCATCAAGTCTAACATAAACATCGTCGTCATCGTCTGGGGTTTCTTGGTTCACCAATGTAGGGGTAGCTTGATTAACAGCTTTTTCCAAGCATTTCCTGATGCAGGGGAGAATGCAGCAGATTATAGCCGCCATTACCAGGATAGCTATTCCTATCTGGGTCAACAATCCCTGCCATCCCCCCTTTATCCAGGTGAAATACTCATCCCAGGGATTGGTGAGCCCTGAATTCTGTTTTAGCTCTCTGGGCAAGTCCTCAAGTTACTGGATGGCTAAGGTCTGAGAATCCGGTTTCTGCAGCCATAGTATCCTCAAAGGTAGGGTTCGCTATGGCTACCATGTCCCCTATTGTTCGCATATGGGGCCTCAGGGGGTTAGAGTTAGGTGCAAACTGGGAACCTGGCCACTCTGGATTGTTGAACATGTCTTTTAGTTGGAAAGGTTTCCTATAGCTGTAATACCCACTTCCCCACCATATACTGAAAACATAGGTCCCGCTGTCTCCTGGGCTGGGGTTTTTAATGGTCAGTCTAAACTCCTTTTCAGCATACCGTCCTTGTTGTTTGTTAATTATCATTCTGTCTGGAAGTGATTTCCTATTCTTGTCTTTCCTATTTTTGGCGATTTCGGGCTCGTATCCCCATTTTGTATCTCCAGTGTTCCAACCCACTGCTCCCTAATAATCACAGTTGTCACCCCAGTAGGTGTCAGTGACACACACATACAAGGTTCCTGGATCCAGTGCTACGTCTTTGACTGAATAGTCTGTGCCCAGTATCTTACCATAAGGGGTTATGAATGTAGCAACACGTGTGTTAGATGAGTTATACCAGAATTGAGTCATACCATCTTTTTGTTTTATGGCCACCTCTTGGGCCTGAGCATAAATCACAATAAAAAGGATAAACAGGATCATGGCTTGGTCCCCTCAGTCTCTCCTTCTTCGGGCACAGGGACTTTCTTGCAATGAGAGGCGTGTATCCACGAGTTCTTTCTGGCCACTTTTACTGATGTGGAGGTGGTCAGAAGGACTTAGAAAGGACCATCGTATCTGGGTTCAAGGGTGTATTTCCTCACAAACTTCTTCACCGATACCCAATCTCCGGGGTTTAACTTGATGTGATCCCATGTCTAATTCAGGATCTGGGATAGAGGAAAACACTTGCACATGGATACGGGTTAATTCTCCAGATAAAGCAGACACATAATCAGTTAATACATCAGATTGTAGTTGCAACTGTTGTGGAAAATAACAACCCAGTCTGGGGCTGAACCAAACAATATCTCATAGGGTGACAAACCATGATTTCCCCTTGGGGTGTACCTGACACTGAACAGGGCAACGGGTAGGCTGTCTGGCCAACTCATTCCTGTTTCCTGAGACATTTTCAGCATCCTGGACTTTATTGCACCATTTAGTCTCTCCACCTTCCCACTACTCTGAGGGTGGTATGGGGTGTGAAAGGCTAATGTGACCCCTAAGGCTGTCCATATGTCTTTGGTTACTGAGGCCATGAAAGCCGGCCCCTGATCACTCTCTATAACCTCTGGGACACCATATCTGCACACTATTTCGGACAAGAGTCTTTTTGCGGTAGTCTTGGCGGTCATGTTGGCCACAGGATAGGCTTCCGGTCATCCGGAAAACATGCAAATGACCGTTAAAGCGTAGTCATATCGGCCGCTTCTTGACATCTGGATGTGGTCGATCTGTGTCCGCTGTAAAGGGGGATTGGGCCTTCGCCAAGTGTTTCAAGGGTACCTTTTCTGTTCTTCCAGGATTGCATTTGGCACAGATAGCACATGATCTGCAGAAGTTGTTGGTAAGAGGGGTGATGCCTGGGGCTAGGTAGTATTTGTTGATTAAGGCATTCATCAGCACGGGGCGTAGTTTGGATGGCCTCCGGAGCGGACGTGTTTCCTTGAAGCTCCCGCAAGGCCTGCCTGCACATCAGGGATATTCGCTGCTCCTGCCTCTCACCATGGGCAAATCCTGCAAGGATAAGACGGCGGGATCCCGGGGACACTCCACCAGGACCTCCTCTGCTCAGCCGCCGCTCATAACGGAGTATTTTAACTCCGAAGCGCCGGCGGGCTCACACGCGGCCAACATGGCGCCGTCGCCGTCACGGGACCGCCCGGCGGCCGTCTCCTCTCCGCCACCGCGGGATGCATCGGGCCACAGGTATGCCCCACAGGGGGACCCCACTGCAGGACATGCCTCGCTCTCCCCCCGGCCCCCCAGATGGACTTTCTGCTACCGCTGATGGGTGTGGGGTGGGGAGCTTGTCACAGCAGTCCCCCCCCCGATGGACTCCCTGTCACCCCTCCAGACAACTGGGGATGAGCCATACTCCCCCTCTCCCTCCTGGGACTCATCCATCCCTGATCTCCATCCATTACAGAGATCTCTGGCTGGGAGGGACAGGCCTCCCCCCCTCCTTTCCCCCTCTCGGAGGGCCTACTCACAGGCCCTGGTCCATCCCTCTGCTCCACTGCCCCCGGAGCCTCTGGAGGCTTCTCTCTCATCCGCAGGAGCGCAGGGTACATCCAAGAGAGCCATGCATCCAGATGGCACCCCCTCCTGTGCGCCCCAGGGCGGCCGCCCCCTGCCAAAAATCCGCCCGGCTCCCACCCGGGATTCCAACCCTCAGGCTGTAATGGACTCTGATCCTGAACCCGAGGCGTGCACATCTTGGCGAGATTAGGACAGGACTTTCGTATGCTTATCCAAGAAGTCCGCGAGACCTGCAGATCCGAGATTAGTATCCTGCGCACTGAGCTCCACCACCTATCCGCTAAAGTCACATCCTTGGAAGAGGAGGTGTATGATACCAAGACCGAAAGCTCACAAATACACGAACGCCTGGCCGCGCAGGCCGCCACTCTCAGGGACTTTCAACGCCACCTTGAAGACCTTGATAACCGGGGCAGACGAAACAACATCAGGATCCGAGGCCTCCGAAGCTACCCAGGATAAGGACCTCCCCGTGACTCTGCAAGCTATCTTTAACAATATTCTGGGCCGCCCAGAACATTTTAAAGTCAAACTGGATCGTGCCCATCGGGTCCTTCGCCCTCGCGTCCCAGGGACCAGACCAAGGGATGTGATCTGCAGGGTCCACAACTACACCCTCAAGGAGGATATTATGAGGAAAGCCCGCAAAATGCACACCATTGACTTTGATGGAACCCCTCTACAACTTTTCCCGGACTTTTCCTGGCTTACTCTCCAGCAGCGACGGTCCCTGCAACCGCTCCTTACCTCCCTGAGAGAACGCTACTTCAGATACCACTGGGGCTTCCCCTTTAGCCTTTAGCCTTACTGCAAAGTGGGACGGCCGATCTACCACATTGCGGTACCCTGAAGACCTCCAGTCCTTCTGCAAAGCCCTGGATATCCCAGTTCCACCTACTCCAGGATGGGACCCCCTGCCGGCCCCCCCTCCTCCCCCGGAACCCTGGATCCAGGTACCGGGTAGAAGACGCCCGAGGCCGCCCCCCCCAGCGGGCACTCTCCCTCCGTTGAACCCCCAGAGATTACTTCCTGCCCTTCCGGGAACCCCCTCTGTACAAGTCACCTTGTTTATTTGGGGCCCAGTTTATACCCTTTGTTTCATGGCCCCTTTGCCAGTGTTTGCTGCCCTCCCTCCACCCTACAGCTTGGACTTTGCTGTTGAGACTTTCCTGAGGAGACAACCCGCTATGGACTATATTTAGTATGAGATCGGGGGCAGGGGTGCCTCTTGGTCACCCCTCTGTTGATGGCTGCTTTCCCCCCCTCCTCCCCTTCTTTCCTCCACTCCCCCTATCCCCCTTGTCATAGGATGCGCACAGGTAAAGTGCTCTGGTGCACAGCTGTGTGCAATAGGAATAAACGAAAGCACACAAGCACACACGCACAGGGTGTGACCCCTCGCTGACCTATAAAGGAAGTGAGGTCATCCAAACACACTGCTGGTTTGTCTTCAGCTTCCTGTGTTTCCCACGTCTGTTCCTGTGATCTCTATTACCCGTTTTTGACCCGGATTGCCTCATCGACCTCGCTGATCTTCTCCTGACCCGACCCCTGGCTTGACCTTGGACTCCTGCTTTCTAAACGTGTTTGACCCTCAGCCTGCATCTGGACTTACCTGCTATCTCCTGTGTTCGACCCCCAGCTTGTCTTGGATTATCCTTCTGTCTCAGCGTTCCTGGTACGTGTTGTCTTCTGATCTGGACTGTGTTTGACCCCTGGCCTGTCTCCTGGATTCTGTCTTTGCTTTACGGACTTGCTACCTTTGCTTCTGGACCTTCCCACGGGACATCACCTTCAGCTCTGCTCAAGCTACCTGCTGATCTACTAGCAAGTGACTGTCCTACTGGTAGCTTGTGCCTCTTGGTGCAACCACCCTCTGTGCCACCTTCAGGGGTGGTCTGCGCTGAGTCGCAACAGCGACCGCTCTCCGCATCTTGGCCTCAGTGAGTACATTTATATGATAGTACAAACCAGCAATGACAGAGGCCAACAGAGCGGGTTCTCCATTAGAAGTCCTGTGCCAGCAAGTCTCTGCACTCACAAAAGCAGTACAGAAATGTCACGATCTGGAGTCAGGCTCAGAGGCCAGCAGCTATAGCAGCAGAGCAGATATTCACACAGGTCACCCTGGCTGATGACACGGGTTCACCTGAGGTGCGGGGTCTAAGCACTAACCGGTATTCACCAGAGCTCCCAAAGGTGGAGATGGGCTTGGCTGCGTGTTAGTGCCAGGTCGCGGTCCTCAGGATAGCCCCACCAGGAGGTGAGCAAGCCGGGGGTCTGGTAGCAGATATAGCAGGTAGGGATCAAGCAGAAGCGTAGTTGAGAAACAAGCCAAAAGTCGGTAACCAATAGTTGCAAGTTGGGATTCAGCAGAAGCGTAGTCCAGGAACAAGCCAAATGTCGGTAACGAAAGGTAGCGAGGATACGGTCGGCAGCAGGAGAGATAGAAGCGAGATATTTGCTGGTGAAGGCACAATATTCTGGCAACCAGGAAGTGCAGAGACATGGCTTAAATCAGGAAGTTCATGGGAGGAGCAAAGGGTTCAAGGTTCAAGGCAAACAAGATTCAAGACAAGATCACTCAAGGAATTATCCAAGGAGCTGTCCAGGGAGCTGTCCAGCATTCCAGGTGGCTCAGCAAGCAGAGTCACTGCCAGACACACCAGAGGTCCCAGGTTCAAGCCCAGGTCCTAACAAGAAACGACAGGATAGCTATGCACAGATCGACAGCAGGCTGCAGCAAGTAGCCACAGATCCGGCACCCACAAATCCTTTGCAGGCCTCAGTCAGCGGTGCCTCCACACCTCATGTCCAGCCTCCACCCGGTATGATGATGACAGTACCCAAACCACGAGTACCCACGCCTGAGCGATTTTCAGGCGACCAAAAGAAATTCAGAGCTTTTAAAAATGCATGTTCCTTGTACTTGGCTTTGCAACCCAGGACCTTTTCTTCGGAGATCATCAAGGTCGGGTTTATTATCTCTCTTTTGGCTGAGGAACCCCAGGCCTGGGCCCATAGCCTTATGGAACAGAGAAGCCCCTTGTTAAACTCCATGGACACCTTCTTTGAGGCCATGGGACAATTATATGATGACCCTCAGCGTACTGCCACGGCTGAGGCTACCCTGCATGCTCTCTCACAGGGGAGAAGACCGTGGAGGATTACACCGTTGAGTTTCGCAAGTGGTCAGCTGACACCGGCTGGAACGAGGCGGCCCTGCGTTATCAATACCGGTTAGGGCTCTCCGAGAACCTAAAGGAGGAGTTGGCCCGAGTAGAGACTCCTGCCTCCCTGGAGGAATTAATCCAGTTGGCCACAAAACTGGACAGACGGATGCGTGAGCGGCGCTCCGAATGCCTCCAGGCCCTTCGGCCTAGTTGGATGCTTCCTAAGGCCACTGTCCCGTATCCGCCCATCCCGGTTCCTTCAGGTCCCTCAGCTTCGGAAGGGGAGCCCATGCAGCTAGGTTTGGTCCGTCCTCGTCTCACCCCAGAAGAGCGACAACGAAGACGCCAAGCCAATCTGTGCTTATACTGTGGGGGGCTTGGACATTTCATTCACAGCTGTCCTGTGAGACCCCGTAAGTTGCCCCCACGGTGTATAATGAACTACCAGAGTGTTGGTCCTGCTCAAACTTATGTGACTCTCTCTGTTTCCCTACAGCTGGCAGAAGAGAAGATCCCACTCCCAGCCGTGATTGACTCAGGGGCATGTAGTTGCTTTTTGGACATCTCCCTTGCACAGCAACTACGCATTCCAAGCCAGAATAAAGCAACACACCTTCTAGTCCATTTAGCTGATGGATCTCTGCCACTCTCAGGTCCAGTAACACAGGAGACACTACCTTTGCTTACTATTACAGACTCAGGCCATAGAGAACTCCTACGCTTTGATCCAATATCATCTCCCATGTTCCCTATCATCCTGGGACTTCCTTGGTTGCAGGCTCACTATCCCCAGATCAGTTGGAACAAGAAGGAAGTTTCCTTTACATCCGCCTACTGTATGCAGCATTGTTTTGATTCCATTCCAGCTCCTTGTATGACCGTGGACCCCACCACTAATCACCTTCAGCACATTCCTCAGGTCTACTCCGAGTTTAAGGATGTCTTTGATAAAAAGAAGGCTGACCGTCTACCACCACACAGACCATATGACTGCCCCATTGAACTGTTACCCGGCTCTGAGATCCCTTTTGGACGAATATTCCCCTTATCCGAGACTGAACTAAAGGCTCTCAAAGCCTACATTGATGAAAATCTTGAAAAGGGGTTCATTCGCCCATCTTCTTCGCCAGCAGGGGCAGGTATTTTCTTTGTGGGAAAAAAGGACGGATCCCTTAGGCCATGTGTTGACTACAGGGAACTTAATAAAGTCACAATCAAAAATTGCTATCCACTTCCACTCATCCCTGAGTTATTCCAGCGCTTAGGATCTGCCAAAGTATTTTCCAAACTGGACTTGCGAGGGGCCTACAATCTCATTAGAATCCGTGCTGGGGATGAATGGAAGACAGCCTTCAGATCGAGATTTGGCCATTATGAATATCTTGTTATGCCCTTTGGCCTGTGCAATGCCCCGGCCACATTTCAGCATCTAGTAAATGATATCTTCAGAGACTATCTTGATGATTTTGTAGTGGTATATTTAGATGATATCCTTATTTTCTCTGCTTCTCTTGAACTCCACAGGGTCCATGTGCGGAAAGTCCTCACCATCCTCCGACAACATCGGCTGTACCGTAAGGCGGAGAAATGTGAATTTGAGATAACTACAGTTCAATTCTTAGGATTCGTCATTTCTACCGAGGACCCCCAAAAGATCAAGGCAATCTTGGAATGGCCTGCTCCAAGGGATAAGAAAGCCGTGCAAAGGTTTATAGCAGGCATGTCCAAAGTCCGGCCCGCGGGCCAATCGCGGCCCGCGGTCCGGTTTTGGATGGCCCACCTGGTTGTTTAAATATATATATCTTTTGTGGCCCCCGGCGATCTCCCAGCGCTGGGGCCACAAAAGATATATAGTCTGGCTGTGTCGGAAAGGGAGGAGGCGGGACGAGTGCCGTGCACACAGGAGGAGAATACACGGAGCCTCTGTAATAGGAAGTCCAACAATGGTGGGTGAAATTCCTGGCAATGGTGGGTGAAATTCCTGGCAATGGTGGGTGAATTCCTGGCAATGGTGGCAGAATCCCCGGCAATGGTGGGTGCATTCCCGGCAGTGGTGGCAGCATTCCCGGCAGTGGTGGCAGCATTCCCGGCAGTGGTGGCAGCATTCCGGGCTGTGGTGGCAGCATTCCGGGCTGTGGTGGCTGCATTCCGGGCTGTGGTGGCTGCATTCCGGGCTGTGGTGGCAGCATTCCCGGCAATGGCGAGTGAATTCCCGGCAATGGCGGCCGCTGCATTCCTGGCAATTGTGGGTCTGCAGATGGACACTGACCCTTATTTTGCTTCACAGTTCTTTATTTAAAATTTAAAGTTTTTTTTTTTTTTTCCTGAAGCTTCCCTCTTAAAGCGAAGGTGCGTGTTATACACCAATAAATACGGTGTATCCAAATAATACACTTGAGTTCATCTATTTACCACACACAGCCACAAAGGCAAGAGAATTCTTGTTGGGCAGTGTATTAGTGCTCGGATGAACACACTTAGACCAAATTTTAATGGTTCAAAGAATGTCAGGTAAAATGGTCGGCCCTCGCGCATGTTCACTTCATCAAATCTGGCCCTCTTTGAAAAAAGTTTGGACATCCCTGGTTTATAGGCTTCGCTAACTTTTTTTTTTTTCAAATAACGTTTTATTAACTATCAGTGAAAGCATGGGTATATAAACAGTACAGAAGTACAATGAAAAGCAAACAATGGTAGAGCTGTGCCAAAGTAAATATAGATATGCGACTGGCAGCAACAGATCCCAGGCATGTGTAATAGAATCCAGTAGTTCGGGCGACAGAGTGCTAGGGGGCGGAGGACACCAGAAGTCCGCCGCCCACACCCCACAACCCCCATGGCCCAGTGTGAGCTGCCATGTGGCCCATGCAAAACACAAAATGCATAGCAGATAAGATCCGCTATAAAAACAGAAGAGGTGAGAAGGGAAAAGAGAGAGGAGAGAAAGAAAAGAAAGTGCCAGAGATCCAGGTCGCCATACCTTAACCACTTCGCCCCTAGTCTTCCCGCAGCCGCCATCTCTCCCATACTCGGTCAAATTCCTCCAGCCTGTCCCTCACTCTGGCCGTCATCTTCTCCATTAATTCCACGTCTTTAATCCTGGAGTAGAGGGCCTCCATAGATGGGGCCAGTCAACTCTTCCAGTTAAGGGCTATTAGGCAGCGGGCTGCGGTAAGAATATGCCGCAGGAGCTGCCGGGACGGCTTAGCCATCCGCGGTTGGGATAGGCCAAATAGAAAGAACTTGGGCGCAAACGGGACAGGCACCTCAAATACCCAGACAAGGAGCTGTTGGATTGATGTCCAGAATGGGGCAATCAAAGGGCAAGTCCAGTATATATGGAACAAGGTACCCCTGTCCTGTAGACAGCGCCAGCATCGATCAGAGGCGGAGGGATACATTTTTTGGAGCACAGCTGGGGTCTGGTACCAGTGGTAGAGAATTTTATAAAAGTTTTCTTTATACAGGGTGCACAGGGAGGATTTGGCCGCCTGCCTCCATATCCCCTGCCAAGCTTCCAGTGGAAGTTCCTCACCCAACTCTCTCTCCCATCGCAGCATATACTTGTGCTTGCCCTTTGCGTGAAAGTGGTGCGAGTTAAGGATGCGGTAGAGGTCTGATATCATTCCCCTGCGGTTCCGTCCCTCGAGTATAATCAGTTCGAAGGGGGTGGGCGGGGAGAATTTAAGTCTCGGTGCTATTGTTTGCGCAAAATGTCTGATCTGTAGGTAGCTGTAGAGCATCCGCTGGGGGAGGTCGTGTTTAGTCTGCAGCTCCGAGAAAGACAACAGTTTTCTCGATCTGGGGTCCACTAGGTGTCCCAGATGAAATAAACCCCGGGACGCCCAGGGCCAAGACATCTGGTGGGTAAGGCCGTCCGGGAGTTTTGGGTTACAAAGAAACGAGGTTAGCAAGGATGCCTCCGAGTGGAGCCTGTGTTCCCGGGAGAGTTTCCTCCAGAGCTGATTAAGCTGAGCCATCGGCCCCAGTAAGCGGTTCGTATCAATCTGTGTTTCTGTGCCCCAGAGCAGGCTATTCGGGTGCACCGGTGCCAACCATAGCTTTTCTATCTCTGACCACTTGTTGTACGACCGCTGCGTGAACCATGAGACTATAGCCCGTAATTGCGTCGCTTGGTAATACCTAACCAGGTCGGGAAACGCCAGGCCCCCGTCCGAGCGCAAGGCAGTCATAACGGAGGCAGGAACCCGATGTTTTTTGTGGTTCCACAGGAACTTCAGCAAGTCCCTCTGGAGCATACGGAGGTGCGCGTAAGGGATCGGGATCGGGAGCGTCTGGAACAAGTAAAGGAGTTTGGGGAGAATTACCATTTTGATAGACGCGAGCCGCCCTAAGAGCGATATTTGGTGAGCCTTCCATTTATGGAGAAGTGCCCTGATCTCCCTATAGAGGGGGGGAAAGTTGGCCTGGTAGAGGGTATGGTAGGACGGGGTAATGAAAACCCCCAAGTATTTAAGAGAGGAGTTCACCCATCTGTAGGGAAACACTGAACGTAGGTGAGTTGCCTCCGCCACCGGTATATTAATCGGGAGGGCCACTGATTTGGAGGCATTAATTTTGTAGCCCGAGATCTCCCCGTATCGCCGCAGCTCCGCACTCAGGTTGGGCAAGGACGTCCTAGGCTGAGTCAGGGTGAGGATAACATCGTCCGCGAATAAAGATATTTTAAATTCCCTATCCCGAACCAAAATTCCCTTGACATCCTGATTGCTTCTAATGGCCTCCGCCAGGGGCTCCACACAGAGAGCAAACAGCAAGGGAGATAGGGGGCAGCCCTGGTGGGTGCCATTGGCAATAGAGAAGATCGGAGATGCAGCATAAGGGGTTTTAACTTGCGAGGTGGGGGTGGTATAGAGGTGTTGTATTGCTTGCATGAAGGGACCCTGAAATCCCATGTGGCGTAGAGTCGCCGTCATGAATGGCCAGCTCAGGCGGTCAAATGCCTTTTCTGCGTCTAGACTCAGGACCAGGGAGGGGAGAGCAGTCTTGTTAGCTACGTCAATAAGGTCAATGACTTTCCTGGTGTTATCGCCCGCCTGTCTGTAAGGTACAAAGCCCACCTGGTCCTTATGGATCAGGGCCGGAAGAATCGCGTTGAGGCGGTTCGCTAAGATTTTTGTAAAAATTTTTAAATCTGAGTTCAATAGAGCAATAGGCCTATAGCTGGCACAGAGAGTCGGGTCTTTATCCGGTTTCGGGATGACAGAAATAAAGGAGGCCAGCATTTCAGTCGGGGCCGGGGATAGTGTAAGGAAGGAGTTGAACAGCTTGGTCATGTAGGGACTCAGAATAGGTAGAAATGTCTTATAATACTCGTACGGGAATCCGTCAGGTCCCGGGGACTTGTGAGCCGGGAGTGCTTTCACTGTCACTAGCAGTTCCTCATCTGTAATTTGGGCGTTAAGGTCTAGGAGGTCCGAGTCCTTCAGTCGGGGCAGTGTCACGCTGTCCAGATACCTATTAATGTGGGCAGTCAATGCGGGGGATGGTGGATTGTGGGGTATATTCTGCTTATTATAGAGATCAGTGTAAAAGGCTGCAAACGTGTCCGCGATGGCCTGCAGGTGAGACAAAAGGTCTCCTTTATTGGTTTTGATTTGGGAAGGCGTAGAAGCTTGTGTTTGATCAGCCAGTTTCCGAGCCAACAGGGTCTGCGCTTTATTCCCCTTATCATAAATAGCTGTCGCAGACGGATAAGCGCCTTCTCCACTGATCCCAGAGCAAGATCCCTTAGAGTCATTCTCGTCTGTACAATTTCCTTAATCAGTGTCAAGGAAGGGGCTCCCTGAAGCCTAGCCTCAAGGGTTTTCAATCGACCCTCGGCCAGCCGCTTGGCGGCCTGTGCGTCTCTCTTCAGTGCCGTGGAGAGAGCAAGGCAGCGGCCCCGTATAACGGCTTTGTGGGCAGCCCACAAGGTGGGGAGAGTAACGTCTGGAGTATCATTTTCAGCGAAATACAGTTGGAGCGAAGATTCCAGCTCCGCTTTGGAGGGGAGATGTTGCAATAGGTAGCTATTCAGTCGCCAGTTACAGGGCTTGCGAAGTGGGACCCCAATGTCTAGCGTCATGGTTATCGGGGCGTGGTCAGACCAGGAGATAGGCAGAATGTGTGCGGAGCGGACAGCCCTCAACGTGTTATTGTTTACAAAAAAGTGATCAATGCGCGAGTGAGTGCGGTGGGGGGCCGAGTAGAACGTATATTGGCGATCCTGGGGGTGCAGGGTTCGCCAAACGTCAAACAAAGCCCTTCTTCTGGTGATCTGGCGGAACAACTTAGAGTCCCTCAGGACTCTGGGCTGGAGCGCCTGCGGGTTCCCCACATGGCAATCCTGTGTGACTGACTGAGCAAGGTTAAAGTCCCCCCCTATCACCAGAAGCTCGGAGGGTGTCCTAAAGAGGCGGGACAAGACACTGGACAGAAAGCGGTGCTGGCGTGCGTTAGGGGCATAAAGGGCACAAAGGGTAAGGGCCTGCGTGTGCCAGGTACCTCGGAGTATAACATAGTGGCCCTGAGGATCTAGGTATGTCGATGTGCACGTAAAGGGGGAACCCTTCCGGACAAGTATGGCCACCCCCACCCGCTTGCGTGTGCTAAAGGCCTGAAATGCCTGAGGGAAATGTCTAGAGGCAAACTTAAAGGAATCACCCCGGTTGAAGTGAGTTTCCTGGACCATCACTATGTCTGCCCCGGATTGCCGGAATTCCCGAAGCGCAAGATGGCGTTTTTTGTTGGAATTTAGACCATGGACATTGAGCGACAGTATCTTAGCCATAATCGGGAGGATGGTCGGGGATAGTCATACTTAACTGAAACCGATGGAGAGAAGCATGTCCCGGGGAGAGAGGCGACTGTCGGAGAAGGACTGGCGACCTAGACGACCTCTTAGCGATATCCACACAGAGGGCGGGGTAAAGAGAGAATCTAGAAAAGAGAGAAAAGAGAGAAACATAGACAAAAAACATAACTAGTAATAACTGTAACATGCGCTAGGTCCGGATGCCCTATAGGGACATCGAGCCTGAACGGTTCCGGTAGGTCTCCTGACCCAGGAAAAAAAAGCCGGGCAGGTAGACACCAACAGTTTATAGTCTCTGAAGGAACCAAGGGGTGGAATGAACCACAGGGGGGTCAGTAACCTGGGAGTCGATCTGTCCTCGGACTCTACCTAGGCCAGCCCTGGGTAAAAGACAGTTCAAAGTAGAAACCTTGTAAAGCTCAGGCCCTCGGGGGAGGGAAGGGGGAGCAAACCCCATAATGGGAAAAAAAAAAACGAGGGAGAGCACTCCGGGGAGAGCAAAAAAAAAAAAGAAAAGAGAAAGGAGAAAACCGGGTCAAAAATAAACTGCAGGGAGTTCCACCGGTGGAGGTATCCATGTCAGTTGTGCGTAGGCGGTCTGCGGTCCGGATCCGGTCCTCTGTGTCTCTTGGCCAAGGGTACCTTCTGCCAGAGCATGGGCGGAGGTGGCGGGGAGGCTATAAAATCCCAGGCAGGGAGTTTAGGGACAGGTATGCCCAGAGTGTCCCAAAAGGAGTCGAGATCCTCCGGGTAGCGAAGGGAGGCCGATTTCCCTTGATGTCTGGCCGTGAGGCAGAAGGGGAAACCCCAACGGTAGGGCATATTTCTGTCTTGCAGGGTGCGGAGGAGAGGCTGCAACATACAACGTTTTTGGAGGGTTATCCAGGAGAGGTCCGGATACACCTGGACCGGGGCGTTATCAAACATAAGGTTGCGAATAGAGCGGGATTTAGTCATAATATCTTCCTTAAGGGGGAAGGAGTGTATCCTGCAGACAACGTCCCTTGGTTTGGAAGCAGGGCCTTTGGGACGGAGGGCCCGATGTGCTCTGTCGGCTTCGCTAACTTTTATCGCAGATTCATCGCCGGGTTCTCTTCAATAGCCGCCCCCATTACTCAGCTGACCCGCCAACACACCTGATTTCAGTGGTCTCAAGAAGCCCAAGAAGCCTTTACCAAACTAAAGACCTTGTTCACCTCAGCTCCTATTTTACGGCATCCCGATCCAGTACTACCATTCGTACTGGAAGTAGATGCCTCCGAGACAGCCACAGGAGCCATCCTCTCACAACGACAAGGGCCCAAAGCTTTGTTACACCCGGTGGCTTTCGCATCTCGGAATCTGACCCCACCGGAGAAGAATTATGATGTAGGCGACCGAGAACTATTGGCCATCAAGTTCGCTCTGGAGGAGTGGAGATACCTCTTGGAAGGAGCCACTCATCCCATCACAATATTCACAGATCACAAGAATCTTGAATATCTGCGGACTGCCAAACGCTTAAGACCCCATCAAGCCCGTTGGGCGCTTTTCTTTTCAAGATTCCAGTTCCATATCTCGTACTGGCCCGGATCCAAGAACAACAAAGCGGATGCGCTCTCGCGCATGTTCCCTGAGTCTTCCCAGGTAACGGAGCCTAGTACGATCTTCTACTCCCGCAGCCTGACTTACTTACGGCCATCAAAACAGCTTCAGTCCATTGCAATGACCCAGTCCTATCTACCTTGGAAAAACGTGACAATCTGTTTTGGGCCCGAAACAAGGTCTTCGTTCCCCTTGAGATTAGGACTCAAGTTCTAAGGACTTGTCCTGATCATAAATTGGCCGGCCACTTTGGGACACAGAAAACCGCGGAACTGATCTCTCGTTCTTTCTGGTGGTCAGGTTGGAGACAGGACTGCCAGACTTACATTGCCTCTTGTGTACCGTGCCAGCGTAGTAAGGGTCCCAAGATCAAGCCCTGGGGCCTGTTAAGGCCTTTGCCCATTCCTGACCGACCTTGGGCAGACGTGTCAATGGATTTTATTCTGGAGCTACCGCCCTCGGAAGGTTTCACCACAATTCTGGTAGTAGTTGACCGTCTTTCAGAGATGGCCCATTTCCTACCTATGGTCGGTACCCCCTCTGCTCTGGAAACTGCCAATCTCTTTATTAAGGAGGTTGTCAGGCTCCATGGGGTTCCCAGCAGTATCACGTCAGATAGAGGTCCACAATTCACCTCTAGATTTTGGAGAGAACTCTGGAAGATACTGGAAATCAAGATCTGTTTGTCATCGGCATATCATCCCCAAAGTAACGGGCAAACTGAACGGACAAATCAAACCCTTGAGCAGTATCTTCACTGCTTTTGTTCAGGATCTCAAAATGATTGGTCGGCCCTATTGCCATATGCAGAATTCACCTATAATAATTAAATTCACACAACTACCAATCAGACTCCCTTTTGGATCAACTGTGGGTTTCACCCTTCTTTCCTCCCGAACTCCATCCCAGAATCCACTGTTCCTGCGGTCCAAGATCGGATAGCCGCCATCCACTCTAATTTCCAAAGGATCCAGGAGACCATACAGAAGGCCCAGGATGATTACAAGAAATACCATGATAGGGGAAGGAAGGTGAACCCTACCTTTAAAATTGGCGAGGAAGTCTGGCTATCTGCCACTAATCTTAAACTTCCTTGTCCCACACGCAAGCTGGGTTCCAGATTCATAGGACCATTCAAAATCAAAAGGGTAATAAATCCTGTAGCCTTTGAACTAGCTCTCCCTGAATCATACAGGATACACCCAGTTTTTCATGCCTCCCTTTTGAAGCCATTGGTTCCTAGTCCTTTCCCTGGAAGAGAAGTGCCTCCTCCTCCACCCATCAAGATCGATGGAGAAGATGAATTTGAAGTGGAAGCTTTACTAGGATGCAGGAAAGTCGGTAGACAAATACAATACCTGGTAAAATGGAAGGGGTATCCTTCAGAAGATAACTCCTGGGAACCATCCAAGAACCTTCATGCTCCCAAATTAATAAAGAGAGCAACATCAGCAACATCCGGAATTGATGGCTAGCTTGGGCGTCCAGAGGCCGCCCCTCGGGGGGGGGGCACTGTCATAGGATGCGCACAGGTAAAGAGCTCTGGCACACAGCTGTGTGCAATAGGAATAAACGAAAGCACACAAGCACACACACACACAGGGTGTGACCCCTCGCTGACCTATAAAGGAAGTGAGGTCATCCAAACACACTGCTGGTTTGTCTTCAGCTACCTGTGTTTCCCACGTCTGTTCCTGTGATCTCTATTACCCGTTTTTGACCCGGATTGCCTCATCGACCTCGCTGATCTTCTCCTGACCCGACCCCTGGCTTGACCTTGGACTCCCGCTTTCTAAACGTGTTTGACCCTCAGTCTGCATCTGGACTTACCTGCTATCTCCAGTGTTCGACCCCTGGCTTGTCTTGGATTATCCTTCTGTCTCAGCGTTCCTGGTACTTGTTGTCTTCTGATCTGGACTGTGTTTGACCCCTGGTCTGTCTCCTGGATTCTGTTTTTGCTTTTTACGGACTTGCTACCTTTGCTTCTGGACCTTCCCACGAGACATCACCTTCAGCTCTGCTCAAGCTACCTGCTGATATACTAGCAAGTGACTGTCCTACTGGTAGCTTGTGCCTCTTGGTGCAACCACCCTCTGTGCCCCCTTCAGGGGTGGTCTGCGCCGAGTCGCAACAGCGACCGCTCTCAGGATCTTGGCCTCAGTGAGTACATTTATATGATACCCCTCCTCTGCCTACCCTCCCCCACTCCTCTTTTCTCCCCTCCCCCTCTCCCCTACCCCACCCCCCCTTTTTTTTTCTCTCATTCTCCCCTTCCCTTTGCCCCCCCCCCCTGGGTTAATGGTCCCACCGGTTGGTTTCAATTTATGCTGGGTTTTTCTTTTGTTGTTTCTCTCCTTACAGGTTTTTCAGTTTTTTGTCTCTTGCTCTTTCTGGGCCCAGCCCTGGCTCTGGATACAGACTTCCCACTTGATATGTGCAGGTTTTTATCCCTTTCTTTTTGTTGTTTTTACAGTTAGGCTTGTGATGCAGGCAGGCCTTGGAGTGGATCGCCTCCGCCCTGAGTCTACTTTCCTCCCCCCCGGGGGCTCTCCGGACGGCTCTCCTCTGTGGTCTCTCTGTTTGGGACTTTTTTGCCCCTCCCGCTGGGGGGGGGGCCCTCCGGAGATCCCCAACCCGCCGCCTTTTTTAGGTGGGTTATATTGTGCAGGTATTATTAGTATTGTGATGTCTCTAATGTTTTTCTTTTTGTGCCTCCTTTCCTTCTCAACTTCCTCCTTTCTTCTTCTTACTCTTTTCATCCCCACCCAAGCAGACGCCTCCTGCCTCTGGGGCTCAGGTTCCATTTCCGAGACCGCAGCTTTTCAATTTCTGCTTGTGCTGAGGGTGCATTCAGCGGCCCCTGGGAGCGCTTGGATCTCCCTGAGTCTGTCAGGTAAGCTACCTCCTCCCCCTGTAACGCACCCACCATGATTGACATACTCACACTTAATGTGAAGGGCCTAAATTCCAATATTAGACGGAGCCTGGCATTGCGAGAGTTTAAGCGCTCTGCAGCTGATATTATTTTTATTCAAGAGACGCATTTGGCCAAGACGGGCTCCATGGCTTTTGCCCTCAAGTCTTACCCGCAAATATACATGGCCTCCAATCCTTGCAAGCGAGCGTGGGTGGCCATTCTCTTTCAACAGGGCACCCCCTTCCGGCTGAAATCCCTAATCTGGGACCCGCTCGGGCACTACCTTATCCTTAGAGGCACTTGGAACGGCGCGGATATTACGCTCTGTAACATTTACGGCTGTTTGAAGCTCCTGGGAGGCGTAAAACCACCTCAGAATACTGCTAGAAACTCTACCCTTTTTCGCCAGCTGACCAGGAAACACGCCCTGTTTGACAGCTTGCGCACCAGGTACCCATCAGCAAAACAATTCACCTTCTATTCCCATCCCCATAAGTCCCACTCACGACTGGACTATTTCTTTGTTAATGCCCCAACCTTGAGGGCCTGTACGGACTCACACATTCAAGCCATATCCTGGTCAGACCATGCTCCCATAAAACTTTCCCTTGCACTCTCCCCAGGCACCTTTCGTACATGTAACTGGCGCTTGAATGACTTCTTACTTAAATATGGCCTGACCAGAGTGGAACTGGAGCGAACATTGGAATTATATTTTGCTGAGAATGACTCCTCTGGGGTTTCCACTTCCTCTCTCTGGGAGGCCCACAAGGCAGTCCTTAGGGGCCAGTGCACATCCCTCTCCTCGGCCTTAAAGAGAAACGCCAACGCCACCCGTAGAGCACTCCTGTATAGACTTCCCTGGCCACTCTTAGGGAGCTTATCAGTGTCCAGGCTGGGCTGAAGGACATAGACATGGGTAAGATAGAGAAGGCCCTCCTTAGTCTTCGGCAAATGTACTCTGACAAGGCTAACAAGCCACACACACTCTTAGCCCGACAACTTCGCGAACGGGCGGCAACTTCGTTGCCTGCCCTCCTTAACCACTTCCCGACCAGCGCACGACGATGTACGTCGACAGAATGGCACGGGCAGGCATATTGGCGTACAGGTACGTCCAATATTCGATGCCGCCCTGCCATCGGGAGCGCGCCGCTGGCGGCGCGCTCCCGCGCTGGTCGGGCCCCCCGTGAGTCCTGTCGCGGGACCCGCGGACTCGATCGCCGCGGCCATCCCCGCGATCGTCTCACGGAGCGGCCGAATGGAGGAAATGCTGTGTAAACAACATTTTTCCATTCTGCCTAGCAACTAGTGACGCTGATCTCTGCTCCATGTGATTGGAGCAGAGATCAGTGTACACTAAATGAAAGCCCAACCCCCCCATAGTTAGTAAAACACCCCTAGGAACACTTAACCCCTACACTGCCACCCACTGGTTAACCCTTTCACTGCCAGTGTCATTTACACAGGAATCACTGCATTTATATAGCAGTGATTACTGTATAAATGACAATGGTCCCAAAAATGTGTCAAAAATGTCCGATGGGTCCCCCACAATGTCGCAGTCACAATAAAAATCGCAGATCGCCGCCATTACTAGTAAAAAAAATAATAATAAAAAATTATTAATAAAAATGCTATAAAACTATCCCTATTTTGTAAACGCTATAACTTTTGCGCAAACCAATCAATAATCGCTTATTGCGATTTTTTTTACCAAAAATATGTAGAAGAATACGTATCGGCCTAAATTGAGGGAAAAAAATGTTTTTTTATATATTTTTGGGGATATTTATTATAACAAAAAGTAAAAAATAATGCGTTTTTTTCAAAATTGTCGCTCTATTTTTATTTATAGCGCAAAAAATAAAAACCGCAGGGGTGATCAAATACCACCAAAAGAAAGCTCTATTTGTGGGAAAAAAAGGACGTCAATTTTGTTTGGGAGCCACGTCGCACGACCGCGCAATTGTCAGTTAAAGCGACGCAGTGGCGAATCGCAAAAAGTGGTCTGGTCTTTGACCAGCAAATTGGTCCGGTCTGAAAGTAATTAAAGACGCCAAAGGCATTCTCCAGTCCCATCCCGCTAACATTGCCCAAATATTTCATGACTATTACTCCATTCTCTACAACGACCCGAATGTCCCACATACCCCTCCCTCATCTGACTTGTCCCGAGATATCAACTCCTACCTGAGGGGCTGTGACCTCCCTGTCCTCTCCCCTGCGGCTCTTGAGACCCTTAACTCCCCAATCACGGAAGAGGAGATAGGGGACGTGGTCAAATCTTTACCCAATGACAAAGTCCCGGGCCCGGACGGCCTTCCGTACCGGTACTATAAGACTTTTCTCCCGCATTTACTGCCCGATATGACGACCCTGTTCAACTCGTTCCTCTCATCCACGCCTGTCCCGAGGGACATGCAGGCCTCCTATCTTACGCTCATTCCTAAGGTGGGCAAAGACCACACCCTCCCGTCTAATTACAGACCAATTGCACTCCTCAATACTGATCTAAAGATATTTACTTAAACACTAGCTGGCAGATTAAATACTCTTCTGCTGTCCCTCATACACAGAGATCAAGTGGGCTTTGTTCCCCTTCGCCAAGCTGGGGACAACACAAGGCGGGTCATCGATCTAGTGGATGTTGCAAACAAGGCCAAGATGCAGGCTTTACTGCTCAGTTTGGATGCGGAAAAGGCCTTCGATAGGCTGAGTTGGCCTTTCTTGTTCGCAACACTCTGACGGGTGGGCATCGAGGGGCCCTTCCTCAGAGCCATTATGCACCTGTACTTATCCCCCTCGGCCAGTGTACACACCCAATTTGCCACCTCACCTGCCTTCCGGATCTCTAACGGGACCCGGCAAGGCTGCCCGCTCTCCCTCCTCCTCTATGCTCTGTGTATTGAACCCCTAGCGGCCCACATCAGACAAAACCCGAACATCCATGGGATTCCGGTCCATATTCGCGATTTCAAGATCTCTCTATTCGCTGATGACGTTTTCCTTACTCTTACGCAGCCCCATATCTCCCTCCCGAACCTGCATCTCGAACTGGATAGATATAGTGCTCTTTCAGGTTACAAAATTAATAGCTCTAAAACGGAAGCCCTCCCCCTTAATATCCCCCCCCTCAAACTTTATCGGTATTATCACAATCATTTAATTATGCATGGAGGACGTCTTCTCTAAAATACCTGGGGGTCCACCTAACACCTTCCTACGACTCTCTCTATGCAGCCAATTTTCCCCAACTGCTTGTATCTATCAAAGCATCCTTAACCAAGTGGAGATCTCTGAGGCTGTCGCTGCTTGGTCGTTTCGCAAACACTAAAAATGACCATTTTACCCAAACTTCTGTATCTTTTTGAGACTTTGCCCATCCCTGTCCCTGCCTCGTTTTTTAAAAAACTCCAGGGTGACCTTCTAAATTTTTTCTGGAACTATAAGAGACACCGGATCAGCAAATCGGTTCTGTACGCCCCCCATACCCAGGGTGGCCTAGCATTCCCCAATATAGCCAAATATTACTTGGCTGCCCAGTTGCGCCCTGTGGCCTCCTGGTGTACTCTCCACGCCTTTAATCGCTGGACGCAGATTGAGAAACTGTGGTTAGCCCCCGTTCATCCGAACTCCATGCTTTGGAGCTCCGATATAACACATGGGGGGGCGCACCTCCTGGGCCCCATGGCGCTACTGCGCACGCTTTGGCGATGTGCGAAACTGTCGTACCCACTTACCACTACCTCCTCGCCGGTGACCTCATTTCTGTTCACGCCTAATATCCCGGACAGCCTGAACTCGCAGATGTCCCTCTTTTGGATGGAAAGAGACCTATTCCACTATGGCCATCTGATAGACCCCAGAACTAGATTTTTGAAATCCTTCCAGGACCTACAAAACACTTTTAATTTACATAAACAGGCCTTCTTTAGTTATCTGCAACTACGGCACTATGCCCAATCCTTTGTGGCCAACCTTTGTTTTTCCCCTTTAACTGAATTCGAAAAAATATGTTTGGAGGGCTCTTCCCCAAAGGGTATGATCTCCCGCACCTATCAGCTTCTGATCATGTCCCCCTCACCGGACGGGCCACGACATGCCTATATGGGCAAGTGGGAGCAGGCCCTGGGTGAAACTATACCCCTAAGCACGTGGCAGCGTATCTGGTCGCAGGCTTCCAGAACCTCCATCTGCACGCTCTACAAGGAGAACCAATACAAGATCTTATTCCATTGGTATCAGACCCCAGACCTGCTCCACTCCATATACCCACTGACTGACTCCCGTTGCTGGCGTTGCCATAAAGATAGGGGAACGCTATTCCATATCTACTGGATGTGCCCCCTACTTCTCCCATACTGGCTGATGGTGCAATCCTTGCTCCGATCTATCTTCGGCGCAGAGGTGCCCTTAGATCCCAAAATGTATCTGTTATGTCTACCACCCATCTCCTTCACTAAAATGTCACAGAAACTATTGTCGCATGTATTAACCACAGCCCACTGCTTGGTGGCCCTAAAATGGAAACAGACGGACCCCCCCTCCCTATCTGAATTGCACACCAGGATCAGGGATGTTAAGAGAATGGAATACCTGACAGCCTCCCTGAATGACACCCTTGATAAGCATGATAGAATATGGGAGCCTTGGGTCCTATTGGAGACTCCCCCAGCCTTATGATACACGGCTCTCTTCTCGTGGGCCTAATGCTGCCTGAGGTGACTGTTTTTTGGGACAGTCCTGGGCTCTTGGGGCGGGAGGCTGCCTTAACCCTCTTACACCCTATCTCTATTCTTTCTCTCCTTTTCCTGACTTAGCTTTTCCCTCCTCTAATGCTCCTATTGCTATTTGTTGAAGAGACCTGGCACAGGAGATCCGCTATTGCGGCCCTTTTACTCTATAGTAGCTCACTATGATGTCAGGGGTCATAAACTTTATGAACCGTCACCTAGTCTTACCCCTAGTTGGGATGCTAGTTCAACTGGCAATCTGATGTTGTGATTATTATTGTACTATGCATCCTCCTGTGCTCTTTATTGGAAATGCTTTGTTCTCTTTTTTATTTTTTTTCCCTTCTTTTTGTTGATCCCCTCTTGTTTCTGTTCCCCTCTTGTTTTTTTTGCAATTAATAAAATTGTCATTTTTGAAAAGGCATTCATCAGAGTTTTTGACAGATGAGAGGCACCATGGGCCCATTGCACCACTGCAGAGAACATTGTCCGCGGTAGGCACGGTCTCTTATTCAACTCCATGATTCCTTCAACTTCTGTGGCTCCTTTCTTGATCCACACATCCTTTTCTATTTTGTCTCTTTGTCAGCTGCCTCCTGTTGTTCCTTGAAGTAAGTTCTGCTCACAGGAGGGTTTTGCAGAGTCATGACCATTTGCGTTCTCTTCGAGATCATCTATTGGGTCATCTAGGATGGGTGCTGCATTCACTCTGCTGACCACTTCTCGCGTCCCATCTGCTGCTTGCTTTGTGGTAGTATCTGCCAGGTGATTGCCTCGTGCTTCTCGCCGTACGCTTTTATTTTAAGTATGGCTACTTGTGTTGGGAGAAGTAAGGCATCCATCAAGTTCTTGATAGCTGTGCTGTGTTTCACAGGTGTTCCTGCAGCTGTCAGGAACCCTCTGATCTTCCAGATGATCCCAAAATCGCAGGCCACTCCCAGAGCATACCTCGAGTCTGTGTAAATGTTGGCTCGCTTGCCTTCGGCCAATTTGCATGCCATAGTTAGAGCTTGCAGTTCTGCTTCTTGGGCAGACATAGAGGGGTGTAATGCTGAGGCCTGGAGAACTGTGTCTTCAGTAGTGACTGCATACACAAAACCATCCACAAAAATTGTCAGGTCAGGGTTCTCAAGGGCTGTTCCACTGACTGTCGGTAGGTGTGATGTCTCCATCTTCATCACTTCAAAGCAGTCATGAGCAGTTTACTGAGGATCAGCTTCCAAAAAGGTTCCCCCCTCGAGAATGGGAAGCAGATTGGATGTTGTCGGGGAGAAGCAAGGCACACTGAAGTCTGAGGTGCCTCTGTGAAGACAGGTGTCTGGGCTGGGTCTGGTTCAGTATGGCAGTGTGTCATGTGATGTCATACAGGGCAAGGAGGGTTAAGGGATGGCCCAGAATGAGGTCTGCAGTCTTGTCTAGGAGAATTTGGGCCGCAAAAACAGCTCTGAGGCAGGAGGGTCCCCCCCTCGCCACTGAGTCCAATTGACCAGAGTAGTGCCCAATGGGTCTGAGTCTACTGCCATGGTTTTGGGTTAGAACTCCTGTGGCATGTCCTTGTCTCTCTGAGACAAACAGTTTGAAAGTCTATCCGTAGTCAGGTAGACCCAAAGCAGTGGGGCGTCGAAAGGATCTTCTTCAGAATTTCAAAGTTGTTCACAGCTTCTGGTGAAAGCAGGAAGGGGTCGGATTTCAAAGCTTCATAGAGTGGTTGCATCAAAAGGGAGGCTTCTGGGATCCAAGCACAGCAATAGGAGATTAGTCCTAGGAAAGCATGGAGCGGCTTCTGTCCTTGAGGCAGGGGGATGGCCTTGATTGTAGCAACCCTTTCTTCAGTAAGGTGAGATGCAATGACCTAGGAAAATCACTTTCTCTCTACACCACTGGACTTTTTGCTCTGAAGCCTTACAACCTTGTTCAGCCAGGTAATGGAGGAGGCTCTCTGAAAATATGGAGGCGTCACCAAAGGTATTAGCACACAGTAGGAGGTCATCAACATACTGGAGGAGGACAATGTCCGGGTGGAGTTTCATGCACGTGTCCAGGATGAGTCCCATTGTTTTGGCAAACTGGGTAGGAGAGTTCTGCGCACCTTGGGGCATGACAGTCCAGGTGTAACAGAGGCGTGGCAACATGTTGGGGCGTGACATTGGTCTTGGTGGGCGGTCCAAATATGGTGTACCAGAGGCCATCATGAGAGGAGTAATTCTTTTACTACCCTGTGCTGATTCTAAACCTTTTGCCACCAACAACAACTTATCACTCTCCAATGTCTTGTACTCTGGTCGTGCTAGAAGCAGACCCTTTCAGATTGGTTCCCTAAGACCTGAGACAAAAGCAGAAGTCAGCATCTGCACATGTGCTTTGATCTGCTTGCTGAACCCCAGATCATTGAACACTTGTGTAATTCTGGTATGAAATTTCTCAACTGTTTCCCCCTTATCTTGTATCATATCCTGTATACCGGTGGCTTGATCTGTCAAGCAATCTTGAGCCCATGTTTTCAACTGTACCGTATATTCTCTTTAAAGCATTTTCCCATTACTGGCCAGTAGGTGTCCCCTGCTTTTATTTCACACAGACTTTTTAAATCCCGCCATGCACAACTATATGATTTCTGGATCTGCTCAATCCTTCTATAAAAAGCCATGGGCTTTTTTTCTGGGTCCGGCAGGCCGGCAACCAGGCTGGCAGCATTCTTGTGAATGAAAGTTACATACGTCAGGGGAGCCCCCGTGCCGCACTTATCCACCGGGGGGTGGTCCATTGTGTGTGGGTGGTTGGCCAATGGGGGGTCGTGTTAGACCCCTTCCCCCAAGTACAGGCCAGTGTGAATCAAGTCCTTGAAGCCAGTGTTGAGAAGGGTGAGGAGGTTGGGAAGGGTATTGTGGTGACACATATGAGTCGTTGAACAGGGAATCCATGTTAGTCTCGGAATGTGGGTCATATTGTGGGAATGTAACATTATGTCTTGGTGGGACTGTATTCGGGGCCAGTGGGACCGTGGTTGCACTGGTGTCTATGTTAGTTATACCTCCGGACACCACAATGTTCTGTGCATGGGGATTTGTCTGGTTACTCTGGTCAGGACGGTGGCATGGACTGCCGACGTATCAGGTCTGTGGAGAGTGGGACTGGCATGAACTGGCGATGCTGCCTAATCCATCCCATCAATGTGGTCTGGCCCCGGCATCTCCACCACAAACTGGTCTCATGTTTGGTCCATTGAATCAGTCACAGAATGGGCGGAAGAGCTAGCTGGGCTCACCTTACCATCCCGGGAACCTGCCATCATCAGCGGGGTTGGTTGAGCAGAAATAGGGATGAGTTGGGCCTTGTAGTATGTTCCGGTCGATTGGTCTATCACCGGGTATATGTATGTGGGCTCCGGTGTGGGCGGCAGTGCTGGTGGGTCAGACGAGTGAGGTGTACTATAGTGATGGCAGTTGACTGAGGGATACAAAGATAGGTGTGCCTTGCCAGCCGTCAAACAAGGAGGTATTCCCTGTTGGTCTATTTCTTGCTGCATAGAGGCATTAAGGGGAGGTGCCGTCTGTGAAAGAGGGGCGGTAGATGAAGGGCGGTACTCATTTCCTGAAAGACAGCTGCCATCATAGGGCGGTGGCTGCCTACTCAACTTCCTCTTTCCTAATTTCTTGTACACGTACACAATACGGCCATTTTGGTTTGTTTCCTCCTCAATCCACCCTTTTTCAGCAATAGCTTTCGCAAACCTTAAACCAGGAGTCTGCTATACCTAGTAGGCCATGGTCTTTTAACAGGCCTCTTTTCCTTCTCAAGAGAGAGCACCATTCGTCTACTTGTAATCTCCCACCCAAATGCATGTCAATCTCACATAGTTTTGCTAATTTCTTCCCCTTCTTAATGGCATCTTCTCCCTCCCGTTCTAACACCAAGTCACAAGCTAAACGGCCCTCTGTGTGCCTAATCAGTTTATTCCCCATCCTTCACAATTCTCAAGTCAAATGAAAGATAGGAAGATAGACAGAAAGATAGAGAGAGAGAGAGAGAGAGAAAATTAGAGACTTAAAGTTGATATAGACAATGAGGAAGTAAAAGATCTCTAGTAATAAGTCACTTAGTGAAGGCAGAGAGAGAGCGAGAGAGACCAGATGATTAAAAGATCCCTTATACGACAGTTATTGAGGGAACATACAATGAAAATCAACAACCATTATTCAATGGGCCTTTCTAAACATTCCTAACACGTCCCAGTGCAACACCCAAATTCCCCACTCTATCTTTCTCTGCCTCCTTGTAGTTTTCTGGTTGCTTAGGTTGTAGGGGACACCTTTTGCTCCCCAGTCCTCTTAATACCGAACAACAGTCCACAAATACCCACAAATACACTTAGGACATGACATAACCACAATCAATGTGGCAACCAAGGTGAAATATGGGATTGACTATTCTCACGGGATCCCCACGCCCTCGCCTCGGGCGTATGTGACGCCCCCTCTTAGTACAATTCCTGTACTCTTGGTACAAGTCCCGTACGCGGTACAATTCCCGTACTCTTCTTAGTACAAATATTTATTCCCCCAAGAGGAGTTTAACCACGTCACCTCCATCCGTGATGATATAATCAATCCCTCCTTCCCAAAAGGTGGTTCCCACAAGACAAACAGGCAAACAGACAAACTCCA
Source organism: Lithobates pipiens (assembly GCF_037356315.1). Classification (NCBI taxonomy): domain Eukaryota; kingdom Metazoa; phylum Chordata; class Amphibia; order Anura; family Ranidae; genus Lithobates; species Lithobates pipiens. The sequence goes on from NW_027507784.1 coordinate 213,432,335, forward strand.
ACAAAACAAAACACTCCGAATACAGGCGAGCCAGAAACAATTGCAGGTTCATATAAATGGACTCAAGAGAAGATATATACCTGCCTTTTAGGCCTCAGGAAGCTGATGTCAAGACAGAAATTAACCAGACACGGATGCGGACTAAACGGTAGACAAATTATTAAGGAAAATGTCTTACCGTTTTATCCAGAGTTGATCAGGCTCCGGCCCGTCCGTATTTGGTATTATTTCGGTCTCTTTCCATTTCGGCTGTCCTTTGGACCGACTCTCGAGCCCCACGTTTGAGCGCCAGCCACGCCACCACTCCCGGCCATATGGGAGCATTACAGCCACGCGCTATAATGTAATGTAAACCTGAAAGCCACTTTCTCATGAGTGCCTTCAGCTTGGATCAGCAGTGGATCTGACCACTGATTCCACTCAGTTTATGCAGAGGGGACCGAGTGGTTGTACCAACACTTATGCCCCGTACACACGATTGGACTTTCTGACATCAAAACCATGGATTTTTGTTTGAAGGATGTTGGCTCTAACTTGTCTTGCATACACACGGTCACAAAAATGTTGGTCAACAATTATGAACGTAGTGACATACACGATGTACGTGATATCTCCATTATGAATGCTAGTTATATCTTTGCTGTCCAAAGGGCGTTGGCCGTGAACTTGGTATGCATTCAGACGGCAGGAATTTTTAGGCAACAAACACAAACGTAGTGCCGTTTCAACGTACTGATGACACTTTAAAAGAGGAAGTTCAATTCTCTGCCTTCTGCTAATTTCGTGTTTAGTAGAAGTTTGGTAAGTGTTGATTTGTGAAAACCCAAATCAACCAGCGCTGAACATATAAAGTAAAATAATAATAAAAAGATCCCTTATTGAATACTGCAGCTCGAATAGGTCAAAATACCAAATCCCACAATGAAAACTAAAATAAAGCAGTACAGCGCAGATAGTTTAACCTAATACACAAAAATAATAAACATATATATATATATATATATATATATATATATATATATATATATATATAAGAATGCAGGATAGATGAAATAAAACATCAAGAGTCCGCAAGTGCAGGGTGTCTCCTTCCAGCAAATCAAAGTGATGATGTGATCCCTTCCACCAACAGATAAAGTGGACTCTCGCCTTAGGCAATAGACCCCTGACAAGTCAGACAGGTCAAAAAGGCATATCCCCACCAGGGGTTAATCAAAGATTCTGCATTCATATGTTAATACTCCTGAAGTATGATCAATCTCGAATCCCATATATCAGCGCAGTTCTGTAATATGTATATAAAAGACATAGAATGGCAACATCTAGTTCTCTTCGTATCAAATTTATTAATAAAAGGCAAGATAAAATGTAATACACTCACATAATATGGCACTGCTCTCCAGTGCCGAGTTACAGACAAAATCGAAACCAAATCCACAAACATCCATGCACGGATCAGTGTCAAGGCAAGCAGGTGACGTCACGATTTAGGTCACGTGGTCCGTACACGTTGCGTCCCCAATGTAGGTGGGACTTCATCAGCGGCGACGGCGTGATGTCAAGCGACTGCTTTATACTAGTAATAAAACTGATCATAATAGCCAATAGAGACATCTCCTGCACGCAGGTCAGATCACGAAGAGAAACATGACCGACATGACCCCGGAAACCTAAAATCCGCATACGACCAAGCACGAAGGGGAGAGAAAGGATAATTAATAAAACAACCCAAAAAATATAATATAATATAATGAAACACCGCTCTCCACACCCTTATATAATAGTAAGGCAGGGCCAAAACAACCTCAAATGGAAGCGGCGCTTTAAATATATCCAGTATCAATGTGAGAAATTAATATAAAAAATCCCACAGGGAAAATTACTTAAATAGGCAATAATAAATCGCCAAAAGTTAAAAAAATATATAAAATAACATAGAAATTCAGGAAAGTAACAACTTTTTTTGAAATTCATATATCTATATATTCTCCATATGTAAATCCAATAAAGGGAAACATATATTCCACATCTGGTACATAAATAGTCCAAGCAAGGACAAACCCATATCGAGAAATAAATTTCTCTAAAAAAATGAATTTCACTAAAACAAATGAACCAATAACTAATGACGTCACCCCCAGCAACTCTGATCTGTGCATGAAAAATAATATTATTCATACAACACACGAAAAAAAAAAAGTAAATAAATAAAAATAAATCAGAAATAAAACAATTTAAATCGACTTCTACGTTCAGGCCCCCAGGGGCCAGAACCTTGGTTTCATGAATCCAATAAGATTCTCTTCGACTCAATTGACGTATAAAGTTCCTTCCACGCCAATGTTTAATAACTTTTTCAATACCCCAAAAACTGAGGCTTTTCGGACTTTGCCCATGAACTAATTTAAAATGCCGAGATACATTACGTGTTTTAAGACCCTTTTTTATATTATTGACATGTTCCCCAAGTCTGACATGAAGGGGCCTGGAGGTCCTACCTATATACTGGAGGCCGCAGCCACACTGAAGCATATACACGACCCCCACAGTTGTACATGTAATTAATTGATCAATTTTATATTCCCTATTGTTAGTTGCGGCTACGAAGGTCTTCCTCTTTTTCCTGTTGCATTTAGAATGTTTGCATGCTGTGCATCGTCCGCATGCGTAAAAACCTGATAGGAATGAGAATAACCTACTCTCTGCCTGCACTGGGGGGCAACAACACCAGGGGCTAATTGATCTCGCAATGAGGGAGCTTTTTTATATTAAAAGGAAGAACGTTCAGGTAAGAGTGGCCCGAGTACACGATCCTGTCTTAAAATAAACCAGTTTCTTGCAACCAACTTCTCAAATTTTTTATGTTGGACACTATAGTCCAATACCATCCTGAAATTAGCCCCATCAGTGTTGGATTCTTTCACTCTGTCAGAGACTAATATGGACCTATCCAACTGTTGGACCCTAGCAATCTCATTCTCGAGTTCTAGTTTATTGTAACCTTTCTCTTGAAATCTAGATGACAGAGTTTGTGATTGACTTATAAAATCTTCAACATTAGAACAATTCCATCTGAGTCTAACAAACTGTCCTCTAGGAATATTACATAGCCAGGATTTATGATGGCAACTCCCCAGAGGAATATAAGAATTGCGATCAATTGGTTTAAAATAATTGTTCAGGCGCAATTTATCACCTTCCCTCCTAATTTCAAGGTCCAAAAATACCATCTTATCCTGGCTAAAATTCCAGGACAGTGTCACGTACCTGGTGGTTGAGCCCACGGATGCTGGGAGTGGCTACTCGTATTCCTCCGGCTCAGGAACTCCTGGTAGAGGAGACAGAGGTTCGAGAGCGCGGAAGGGGCACAAGTGCCAAGCAGGACACTGGTGTCGGGACTGATCCAACTCCGGGTACTGGAGAGGAGCAGATGTGACAGGAACAGAGACCAGCAGGAAGTGGGAGCTGCGGAAGATGCACACGCTGAGGCAGCGGGGAAGGTGTCCTGTAGTACGGTTTCTCACAGCAGACCCACAAGCAGGTAGAGCAGGATACTGGAAGGCTGGAACCGCAGAGGAACAGCAGACTGGACGAAGTCGTGGACAGGCCGGGTCAGGAACAGGCAGGCAGATAGGTACCGAATCAGCAGGCAGAAGAATTGTCAGAAAAGCCGAGGTCGTGGTCAGGCAGCAAACAAGTAGTCGTCAGGGTAAGCCGGGTCACAGGAGTAAATGAGAATCAGGCAGGTACAAGGGGATCATGACAGGAACGCTGTAGACCGGACAGCAAGGAGGCAAGGTAACAGGTCCCTTTAAATAACCCCTTTGGCACCAAGAGCTGTCACGCCGTGTGCACGCTCCCACGTGCACACGCGCGCCCACCTGCGTTAGCGTGCACCCGCGTGCGTCCACCTGCGTTAGCGCGCACCTGCGTGCGTCCACCTGCGTTAGCGCGCACACGCGTGCGCCGACAGACACCTTTAACAAGGGCTTTACGGACCGAACCTCTGGGGGCAGTCGGATGACTGAGCTGCCCTTTTTGACATTGCTCCCCCCCAAGGGGCAGCCCCCGCATGCCCAACTGAGCCAGCTTAGCTGGGTGCGCTCTCTTGAAGGCCAGAATCAGCTTCTCAGCCTGAATGTTACTTTCCGGCTCCCAAGAATTATCTTCAGGACCGTATCCTTTCCATTTCACCAGGTACTGAACCTGTCCCTGTCTCCTCCTGCAGTCCAGAATTGATTCTACTTCAAATTCAACTTCTCCGTCGATCAGGACAGGTTCAGGTGGACCAGCATCTCTGCCAACGAAGGGATCTGGGACAGTGGGCTTGAGAAGAGCCACATGGAAGACCGGGTGGATTCGGAAAGACTCTGGTAGTTGCAACTCGTACGCCACACTGTTGATCTTCCTCTTAACCGGAAATGGACCAATGAACTTAGGACCCAGTTTCCTGGAGGGACATGCCAGTTTTAAATTCAGGGTTGACAGCCAAACTTGATCCCCAGGCTCCAGGCTAAGTTCCCCTCTCCTCTTTTTATCAAAGATTTGTTTATAATACTCCTGAGTTCTGGACATTGTTTCCTGAAGAAGCTTGTTGTTGTTACTGAAGAAGGCCAAAGTTTCCTGAGCAGCAGGCACCGAGCATTCCGGAAGGTTATTTGTTAGAAACAGGGGGTGAAATCCATAATTCGCAAAGAAAGGAGTTTGCTTGGTGGCAGAGTGGACAGAATTGTTGTAAGCAAATTCAGCGAGAGGTAAGAGAGAGACCCAATCATCTTGAGAGAAGTAGGAGAAGCAACGTAAGTACTGTTCCAGAGTTTGATTCGTTCTTTCCGTCTGGCCTTTAGTCTGCGGATGATAAGCAGAGGAAAAGGAAAGGTTGATCTCCAGGGAACCACATAATGCCCTCCAGAACCTTGAAGTGAACTGCACTCCCCGATCAGAGACAATATCCACAGGAATCCCATGAAGCCTCACAATTTCTCTAATAAACACCTTAGCAGTCTCGGCAGCGGAGGGGGTACCTTTCATGGGAAGGAAATGCGCCATCTTTGAGAGCCTGTCCACAACTACAAAGATGGTAGAATGGTCCTCAGAAGGAGGCAGCTCAACAATAAAATCCATGGAAATCATCCTCCATGGTCTTTCAGGAACAGGCAGCGGTTTCAGCAGTCCCCAGACCTTGGATCTGCTGCCCTTGTTCTTCGTGCAGACCGTGTAGGATTTCACATAGTCTTTGCAGTCCTTCGCCAGTTGTTGCCACCAAAAAGTCAGCTGAAGGAGTTCGAGTGACTTTAACCCCCCCGAAATGACCGGCCAACTTATGGTCATGGCAGGCACTGAGAACAGCTACCCGTACCCCCTGGGGTACAAAGATCTTATCCAGATGCCACAATAGATTGTCTCTTGCCTGCAGAGTGACACCAGGAGGAGGAGAGACATGGAGTGAGGCCCGTTTGATTTGATCCAGCAGGTTTTCCTGAAGTAAAAGGAAATTCCCAGAAGACAGGATGGTATCCGGGGGAGAAGAGGCCTAAGATCCGCAAAACATCCTCGAGAGGGCATCCGGCTTGGTGTTCTTTGACCCAGGTCTGTAAGTTATGTGAAAAGAAAATCGAGTAAAAAAGAGTGCCCACCTGGCCTGACGTGGTTTCAACCTCTTAGCGACCTTCAGATACTCGAGATTCTTGTGATCAGTAAAAATGAGGATGGGGTGTGCTGCTCCCTCCAGAAGGTACCTACATTCCTCGAGTGCCGATTTGATGGCCAACAGTTCCCGATCTTCCACATCATAGTTCCTTTCAGCTTCCGAAAGCTTACGGGAGAAGAACGCCACCGGATAAAGAAGAGCCTTGGAACCTTGTCTCTGTAAAAGAACTGCCCCAACCGCAATTTCAGAAGCGTCGACCTCTAAGATGTAAGGCAGAGCTGGATCAGGATGCTTCAGGATTGATGCTGAGGTGAACAGCTTCTTGAGGGCCACAAAAGCTTCCTGGGCTTCGGAAGTCCAGTGGAAACGACAGCCCTCCTTCGTGAGCTTCGTAATGGGGGAGATGATGGTAGAGAACCCCCTGATGAATTTCCGGTAAAAGTTGGCGAAGCCCACGAAATGCTGAATGCCCTTCTTATCGGAGGGAGCGGGCCAGTCCAGAATGGCGGAAACTTTCTGTGAGTCCATTTGAATGCCTTCCACAGAGATGATCATGCCCAGAAACTGTATACTCTGCTGCTCAAACACGCATTTCTCTGGTTTCGCATACAGGCCATGACAACGTAGTCTGGTTAACACCCTTTTAAAGTGCTCACGGTGCTCGGGCAGAGAAGGGGAAAAGATCAAAATGTCATCAAGATAAATAATAACAAACAGGTTAAGATAGTCCCTGAAGATGTCATTCACGAAGTGCTGGAATGTAGCAGGTGCATTGCATAGTCCAAAGGGCATGACCAGGTACTCGAAGTGCCCGAACCGGGTGCGAAAGTCAGTCTTCCACTCGTCGTCACTTCGGATGCGGACTAAGTTATAGGCCCCGCGAAGATCCAGCTTAGTGAATACCGCCACCGTCCCTAGTCTCTGGAACAGTTCGGGTACCAGAGGTAGAGGGTACCGGTTCTTGATAGTTATTTTATTCAGTTCCCAATAATCGACACAGGGGCGCAGCGAGTGGTCTTTCTTCTCCACGAAAAAGATTTCCGGCTCCCACAGGGGAGGTAGAAGGTCGGATAAATCCCCTCTCCAAGTTCTCATCAATATACGTCTTCAAGGTGCCCAACTCCAGCTTAGTTAGAGGAAAAATCCTTCCGAAGGGAATTTCGGCTCCTGGAAGGAGCTCGATCGGACAATCGTAAGGCCTATGTGGAGGGAGAGTTTCGGCACCTTTCTTGTTAAAAACGTCCAGGAACTCGTGATAGACCTTAGGGACAGATTGGTGAATCTCCTTGTCAGCTTCCAGGCACAGCAAAGAGGGGGAAACATCGGTAGTCTTAATCAAGCAATGCTGGTTACAATAGGAGGAGGAGAAGTTGATCTTCCCAGTGCACCAGTCAATCTGAGGGTTATGGGCTTTCAGCCAGGGCATGCCAAGGATGATTGGGAATAAAGGAGAATCAATAATATCTAGGCATAAAAGTTATTGATGATTCTCGGAAATGGTGGTCAACAGGGGTCTTGTTTCCTGTGTAACTGGCCCGGACTTAAGAACAGAACCGTCGGCCAAGTGTACTGAGAGTCCCTTCACCCTGGGTCATAGGGGAACGTGATTCTTGATGGCAAAGGTCAAGTCCATGAAGCCACTGCAAGCTCCAGAATCAATAATTGCGGTGGCCCGGATACTCCTTCCTGGAAGCTGTAAGAGAGTGGAAACAGCCAGATGAGAAGCGTAATCAGGTAAGGTGGATACAGGAACAGAAGTAGTGGCTTGGCACTTACGGAGCTTAGCTGGGCAGGTCCTTACATAATGTCCGGGTTCCCGCAGTACAGGCACAGGTTATTAGTCCTCCTGCGCAGATGTTCTTCTGATGTGAGAGAGGGCCACAGGAAGCCAAGTTGCATGGGTTCAGAAGAATCAGAGGAAGAAGACACCGGAGCAGAAGAAGCTGGTTGAGGGTAGCTGGTGACTCGTGGAAGCATCCAAACTGGACGGGAGGGAGCGGCAGAGCGTTCTGATCTCCGCTCTCTTAACCTCCTGTTGATCTGTATGGAGAGGTTAATGAGAGCTTCTAAAGTCTCTGGGATACCCACTCGGGCCAGCTCATCCTTCAAGTTTTCAGAGAGACCTGCACGAAATTGATAGCACAGAGCGGCGTCGTTCCAGTTGGTATCGGAACTCCAGCGCCTGAACTCAGATACATAGTCCTCTACAGGTCTGCGGCCCTGCTGTAAGGAGTGCAAGGCTCTGCGGTAGCTGTCAATTGAGGGTCCTCATAAAGCTGGGACATAGCCTGGAATAATGAGTCCAAGTTGTCATGGGAGGCATGCTTCTGCTCAAGAAGACGGTGGGCCCAGGACTGTGGTTCACCCAGTAACAGGGAAATGTAGAAACCCCAGCTTAGTGGATTCAAGCGAGAAAGTCCGAGGTTGCAGGGCAAAGAATAAACTGCAGGCATTACGGAAAGCCCTGAATTTGCTTTGATCCCCCGAGAACCTCTCAGGCGTGGGGACCCTAGGTTCGGGTGGCAGCATTACCACAGAGGGAGTGGAAGCTGGTCCTGGTGAAGGAGGTGAAGACGCAGACAGAGCTTGAACTTGGCCCTCCAGACGGTTGTACCCTTCTTGCAGGCTTTTCACAGCCTGAGTGAGTCCAGCAAGATGACGGCAGAGTTCATCCATCGGGGAGGCTCCCGACGTGGGCTCAGACATGGCTGTCCGGTACTGACACGTACCTGGTGGTTGAGCCCACGGATGCTGGGAGCGGCTACTCGTATTCCTCAGGCTCAGGAACTCCTGGTAGAGGAGACAGAGGTCCGAGAGCGCGGAAGGGGCACGAGTGCCAAGCAGGACACTGGTGTCGGGACTGATCCGGCTCCGGGTACTAGAGAGGAGCAGATGTGACAGGAACAGAGACCAGCAGGAGGTGGGAGCTGCGGAAGATGCACACGCTGAGGCAGCGGGGAAGGTGTCCTGTAGTACGGTTTCTCACAGCAGACCCACAAGCAGGTAGAGCATCATCAGGAACATCTAAGAGTTCTGGGAATATCCCAAGGACGACTGATGAAGTTCTGCCAAAAAAATTAAACTTTGTAAGTAAAAAATCCCAGAAAAATCAGGGACACCACCAACCTAATGCTTTAGGGACACATAAGGGATATAGGGACCCTCGCCCGGTATATAATCAACAAGGGCCTTATCAGGTTGATACATACAACCGGTTTGCACCATTATTGAGATCATCCTCACCTCACAATACTCAGAGGCCCCCTTTTTTAGGGAGAGGAGGGAGAGGTCAGTGGAAGGGGAGGTCAAGAGGGGGACGTCCATGGAGGGGCCGACCGTCGTACCCTCCAACCACTCAGAATACTCAGGAATGGAGACAACCCCAAGATTGGGGAATGCCGTACAGTCCAATCAGGCAATTAAAAACCATCGCAAAAGAGGCTGTAGAGCCGGTAAGCGCCTCAAGCAAAAAAAGGCGCAGGGAGACGGAATGACAGGGATTTACAATCTGACCCAAGCAACTTTATCCCAGAAGGAGAAGAACATTTTGAACGCTGGTTTAAAGTGTTCTGTACGGCAGTCTATGAACAAATTTAATGTCTATATTGACGTACACAAATATGTGCGTAAGATTAATATTAAGAAATACATGCTTTCAAACAGTAGCATGATAAAGAATAATAGGAACAGTGAGATAATAGGCATTAATAGTGGACTCAGGAACAAGTCATTGTTTAATCCATCACTACCTTCTAATCATCAGGTGGAGGTTTTTAAGCAATCAGTGCTTAGAGACTTGAATGACCTGCCTTTGAAGAAAAATCTCTGTCCCAAACACATAAAAGAAGGGATTAAAGCCCTAGAGGAGAGGAAGGATATAATAGTCCGACCAGCTGACAAAGGGGGTGGTGTGGTACTTCTTGACAAGCAGTTTTATCATACTCAGCTGATTAATATGCTGTCAGATCAAACAACGTATACACCATTAGATAAAGATCCCACGAAGTCTTATCGAAAGGATCTGACGAATCTGGTGAATTATGGGTATTGTATGCGTGTCTTAACGAAGAAAGAACAATTGTTTCTGGTACCGAGTTATAACAGAATTCCTAACATCTATACACTACCCAAAATTCATAAAAATCAGAGTGACCCCCCGGCCAGACCAATTGTCAACGGAATTAATTCAGTGACTGCAAGGATTGGACAATATCTAGACCACTTCTTGCAGATGAGTGTAGTCACTACACGTTCCTATTTGAAGGATACAACTAGTTTTCTAAAATTACTGCGGGAGGTTGAGTTCCCTGCAGAAGCTGAGATTTATCTGGTAACGGCGGATGTAGCCTCTCTCTACACTATTATACAACATGAGGACGCCCTGTTGGCTCTCAACTGGGCTTTCTCTCAGAGAGATGATTTGCCTTATATCCAGAAGAAATTTTTTAGTATGGCTCTTGAGTTTTGCCTCTCTCACAACTACTTTTGGTTTGACGGCAAATTCTATAACCAAAAGAAAGGGGTAGCGATGGGTTCAAAGTTCGCACCAAGTTTGGCTAATTTATTTATGAGCCAATGGGAGGATATTCGCATTTTTGCAAACCGGAGAAGCGAACTACTATTTTATCAAAGGTATATTGATGATTTGTTTTTCATTTGGCAGGGCACTGAGGATTCCCTGATGAGTTTCTCCGATAGTTTAAATAATAATAACAACAATATTAAATTAGAGTTTAGTTGGAGTAAACAAACAATTAATTTTCTCGATGTAACAGTAATGAGAGAAAGGACTAACCTATCCACAAAGGTGTTTTTTAAACCCACGGACAGAAACAGTTTTATCCCTATTCATAGTGGACATCATCCCCTTTGGTTAAGGGGGATTCCAAAGGGACAGTTTCTCCGTGTGAGGAGAAACTGTACTTCTGATGATGATTACCTGATACAAGTGTCCCTAGTTAGAGATAAATTTGTTGAAAAAGGTTACTCAGCTGAGATTCTGGACCAAGAATTACAACGGGTTCTTCGGGTTCCTCAGGAACAATGTTTACGACCCAAAGAAGACAAAACTGGAAACACACAGGAATGGGGTTTTATTAGTACGCTACATACTCAATATAAAGAGGTGGAGGGTATTATCCAAAAATATTGGAATATTCTTAAATTGGATAAGACTCTCAGGGATGTCATTCCGGATAGACCTAGGTTTATATATAGGCGGAATTCCTCCTTTGGGGATAAATTAGTTAAAAAGGTTCTGGATCCTCCCTCTAAACCGCTTATGTTTTGGGATAGAGCTGGCTTTTATGCCTGTCGCAACTGCCGGGCTTGTAAATTAGTACGTAATCATTTAAGAGGGTTGGACCAGTTCACCTCTACTGGTAATGGACAAAATTTAAAAATCGATCAATTCATCACATGTGTAACTACGCATGTGGTATATGTCCTTCAGTGCCCATGCGGGCTTATGTATGTAGGACGTACTAAAAGAAAGTTATGCACCAGGATAGCAGAACATATTTATAATATCTCTATCGGTTATAAAGAGCACAGTGTTTCCCTACATTTTAGACGTGAACATGGTAGGGATCCAACGGGACTCAAGTTTTGGGGAGTGGATAGGGTCTTTCCTGATTGGAAGGGCAGCAATCTAGTCCGGGAGATATCAAAGCGAGAAACGGAATGGATTTTCCGTACAAACACTTTGAGTCCTTTTGGTTTGAACATAGAGGTAGATATTAACTGCTTTATTAGCGATTATTGATTTCATCCATTATAGAAGAGTTGGGATTTTAGTTTGAGCGCATTGTTATTATACAATGCATGGGTTCTAATATTCAGCAATTTTGATATTATTTCATTTTTATTCACTTTTTATTTTTTATTTTTTCATTCTTATTCTTATATTTATGTTTATTTTCATTTTTATTTTTATTTTTATTTTTAATTTTATTTTTATTTTGTTTGTGACTGTTATTTTCATTTTTATTTATTTTTATTTTCATTTTATTTTTATTTATTTTTCATTTTACTTTGAATTTTAATTTTATTCTTATTTTCATTTTATTTATTTTCATTTTCATTCATTTTTATTTCATTTTTATTATTTTTAAATTTTTTATGGTTCTCACCTCTGTCATTAAGACCGGAGAATTGGGATATTGTGCTTATTGGTCGATCAGTAAGTGATAATATGATCACTTATAGTTTGTATATAGGTGACTTTGACACATTACAATTTGTTTTGATGTAGATTCATAATATTTACAGCAGTATGCCCCGTATTTTAGATAATTTGTTACATTATAGTAATGATATGCCCTGTTTAAACTAATATAGGTGATGGGGTAGGCATACAGATATTTGAGATAGGCTATAAGGAGAAGTTTTTGTTATCAGTATCCTTGTCGGTACGCTGATAGCTTGCACGGCGGGACCTAATTACGTAACAACAAATAAAGCGGAAGTCTTTCTTCCTTGCCTTTTCCTTAAGCTAGATATTGACTTTTAGCAGGCCGTTGTCATGACGATCACTTATACGGCGATGTCATTACATTGTCACATCGAATGTGGAGGTGAGGGGGCCGGACGTGGGCGTTATTTCGATCCGGCTTCCCGCCCCGCAAGGTATTTAAATTGACTAGCTGCGTTGCCTGGCCACGCCCACGGACGAAGACGTGATGACGAAACGCGTATGGGCGTGACCAGGCAGCTATACGTCACCAGAGCAGGCTATTCGGAGTGGTTACCCGGGACCCGCCGTGGAAGCTGAGGCGGTATTCGACCAAACGCGCTCAGGACTGCGGTGAGACCACCTTGATATCGCTGCCAGTGACATTTTAAATGTGACATTTTGCTGTGCACACTGTGTACGTATGATTTTAAGCGCATGAGTGGTTTTAATGAATAAAGCTGTTTTGCACTATGGAATCTATATTTTATTGTTTTCTATATGTGGATCTGGGGCTGTTAATGAGAATCAAGTGAACTCTTATCGGTGAGAGAGCAGGGAGCCCGAGAGAGAGGAACCTATGGTGGTGTGATAAGAAGACTTTCCGGAGGGACACTAGTGGGACTACTTCCACAGTCATAGTGAAGTGCCTGTTAACCCTTTGGGTTCTGGTGAGTGAATTACCATAAGGGGTGTCACCGGCCGTCAGACTCTTCGCACACTGGTGTTCTCTTCTTCGGAGATGGATCTTCTTTTCTGAACTTTTTTCAAAGTGTGATAGCTCAATTGAATATTGAGACTTATATGTTTGGAGATATTATGGACACTTGCTAGTGACTCTTTCTAAACATAGAGTTATTATCCTCTATATATTTATTATATTTTATTTTTGAGTATTTTCCTTTTTTGTTTTAGCGCTGTCAATATAGTATATGCGGGGTAACTAGGGTACGGATACGGTATACTATATATCTTTGTGATAGGTAGAGCAGGATACTGGAAGGCTGGAACCGCAGAGGAACAGCAGACTAGACGAAGTCGTGGACAGGCCGGGTCAGGAACAGGCAGGCAGATAGGTACCGAATCAGCAGGCAGAAGAATCGTCAGACAAGCCGAGGTCGTGGTCAGGCAGCAAACAAGTAGTCGTCAGGGTAAGCCGGGTCACAGGAGTAAACGAGAATCAGGCAGGTACAAGGGGATCACGACAGGAACGCTGTAGACCGGACAGCAAGGAGGCAAGGGAACAGGTCCCTTTAAATAACCACAAATCTATCTAAGCTAATTCGATCCCCTTCCCACATCATTATCAGATCATCGATAAATCTCTTGTAACAAATCAATTCCGGGGGGCCATTACGGAAGACCACGTCCTCCTCCCAGTGGGCCATAAATAAATTGGCCACACTGGGACAAATTAATTCCGACCAGGAGATGTCTCTATTGGCTATTGTGATAAGTGTTATTAGTATAAAGCGGCCAATTGACGTCACGCCGTCACCGCTGATGAAGTCCCGCCTACATTGGGGACGCAAGGCGTAAGGACCACGTGACCTGAATCGTGACGTCACCCGCTTGCCTTGACGCTGATCCGTGCATGGATGTTTGTGGATTTGGTTTCGATTTTGTCTGTAACTCGGCACTGGAGAGCAGTGCCATATTATGTGAGTGTATTACATTTCATCTTGCCTTTTATTAATAAATTTGATACGGAGAGCACTAGATGTTGCCATTCTATGTCTTTTATATACATATTACGGAACTGCGCTGATATATGGGATTCGAGATTGATCATACTTCAGGTCTGGTATGGATATTAAGGGGAACCCCACGCCAAAATTTAAAATAAAATGGGTTGGGGGTCCCCCAAAAAATCTACACTAGACCCTTATCGGAGCACGCAATCTGGCAGGCCGCAGGAAAAGAGGGGGGGCGAGAGAGCGCCCCCCTGAACCATATCAGGCCACATGCCCTCAACATTGGGAGGCTGCTTTGGGGTAGGCCTGGCCTCTGGTAGGTTGCGGACCACCCATGTGGTATGTTGGATCAAGTGGGCTAATTTAGTGCTTCCATATAGAAGTTTCATGAAAACTTTATTTTGGCAGGTTTGATCTTACTTCAATGATGGAATCTTATTTTTTTTTAAAAAATTTAATTTTTTTTAAAAAAACTTTTTTTAAAAACTTTTTTTTAAAAACTTTTTTTGTAGGTGTGATTTAACTATATTTGTTAAATCTTGATTGTTTAAGTGAATTCCTTTGGGTATCCTTCCTTTGGAAAAATCTTTTTATTTCTTACCTGATTTGTGTTGCCATCAGTACCTAAATGTGTACAGATCGGGTTTTGATGTCCAATCATTTTTACTTCTCTCTATTGCTATATATGTGGGTGTACCTTTCCCCATAGCATTAGATAGTGTTGCTTTCCCCAAACCAAGATGGCGTCTTCCGCTTCATTTCCGGGGGTCAGACCGAGGCTTGGTTATTGTTTTTACTATTTAAGCGGTGCGTCAGGACGCCGCCCGTACCCCGTGACCACGTCCCTTAGTGCCGAAACGCGTAGGGAGGAGGAGCGACGTCCTGACGTCACCGTTTCACGTGTTTGTCCAGGAAGTATTGGGCGCTGTATATCGAGACCGGCCGGCTCGAATTTGACATGCGATCTTTTTACTGACATTTTGTAAGTGCACAATTGGCTTGTTTTATCTATTATATTAAAGTGTTTTGGGTTTTACACTATTGCGAGCCTTATATCTCTTTTTTGGTCGTTGATGAGAGGAACTGTTTGAAAGCTGAGAGAGGTGCCCCTTTTTCCTGTATCCACCTGTGAACACCCTGGACTGGGGGAATCAGTCATTCGCGTTTTATGGTTCTCTATAACAAAGAACCATACACTTCTGGTAAGCGGCAGTGTTAATTGTGGTGGAGGTGCTCACTACTCACAATATTTTGGATGGTCTGTCATCACCTCGTCATTGTGGAGTCACTACCATTTTCCTTCATTTAAGGACTTTTATATGGACATTTTAAAATTATCAAAGGGTTTTCTTTGCTGTCTATAATTTTGTTTGATTTATTTATTCATTTTGTATGTGTATTTCTTATAACATCTACACAAGTTTAATAACCGTTTTTGCGGTCACATGATGAGTTAACTTTCACTTTCAGTGTTTTCATTAGTACTGAAGACTGTTTTTTGTGTTTTCTCACTGTTAATTTTTTTCTTACATATTCTTTCTGTATAGGATTGACATACATATTCACTTATTTAATCTTGGTGATATTTCACTTATTTAATTTTGATGACACAAGATTTAGTGTATTTCATTTTATTATAATTTTTAGCGCAACCCACTCTTTTTTTATTTATTGTTGAATGTAGTATAACATTTGGGTTTGATGCTTGTCTTTTTATTTTTATTTTACGATTGGACAAGCGCGGTTTTTCTCTTTTTTTCTATACTATAGACATCCCCCAGGAAATGTAAAGGAATATCACATTTTTATTGTTTCACTTTAAGCATTAGTAAAATTACTGCTCCCGGAAAAACTTTTGTATTTGTGGCAGATGAGGCCTTTGCCTTGGGGAACAATTTCTAAAGCCCTTTCCAATGAGGAACCTCACCCCAGAGCAACGCATTTTCAATTATCAACTCTCTCATGCCAGAATGGTTGTGTAAAATGCTTTTGGCATCCTTTCAAGTCGGTTTTGGCTGTTTTTAACCACCATAAACTTGGCAGAGTATAAAATCAACCATGTGGTGTTGTGCTGCTGCATCCTACATAATTTTTTAAGGAAGAATGCTACCAGCTACATTGCCTCACGGCAGATGAGCCTTCATTTTTCACGACCAACTAAAGAGGCAGTGATGCCAGCACTCGAAAGTGTGTGTGCTGGTTTTGCCTCCCAGAATGCCCGTCTTGTCCGGGAACAATATATGGACTACTGTGTGGGTAGAGGGGCAGTGCCTTGGCAGCAAAATGTACTTGATAATGAGTAAATATTTGAATTCTTCATAAAATACTATTTAATTTGAACTACTGTTGTCTGTGTTTACTAGGTTTGCAAATGGCCTTGATCTTTGTCATTTTTTCCACTAGTGCAAACTAACCTGATGTGCAACATGAGGTGACAATCTCGCCTTGAGCTATTATACATAGTTACATAGTTATTAAGGTTGAATAAAGATACCAGTGCATCCAGTTCAACCTAAGTGAGTGAGACTAGAAAGAACGTCTGGACGGGCAGAGTTTCACGCATGCGCACTGTATATAAAACGCAACACGCATGTGTCGTACATATGATCTGTGAGCAGAGGGAGAAGCTGATGTGCTGATAAATGAGTGCCTACAATTGTCCCTATCCCTGTACATTGCATACTCACATCATTCCCTACCCTCAAGGAGCCCACAATCCAAGGTCCCCATTGATATACTCAGGCCAATTTTGGACAGAAGCCAATTAACATACCTGCATGTCTTTGGAGTGTGGGAGGAAACTGAAGTACCTGGAGGAAACCCACGCTGGCACAGGGAGACCATGCAAACTCCAGGCAGGCAGTGCCGTGGTTGGGATTTGAACTAGCGATGCGTTTTACTGCTAGGCGAGAGTGCTAACCATTACACCACTGTGCCGCTGTGGCTCAGCCACACACATTTTAGCGTACACTGTCACTGTAACTACATCAACTTAACAAATATACTGGTATTGAGCATTGAAATAAAAAGCCACACATTCTTTATCCAAAATATTTTTAATACAAGCACATTCACATGGGGCCGCCATCAGGGGGGTACAGCTCATACACCTGTAAGGGGCACGAGCGTCTGGACGGGCCCGGCCAGGTGGGAGAAGGCAAGGATGGGTGTAGGGGAGCTCCGTGGCTGTGCTGGATTTTGGTGTGAATCTGAGTCAGCAGCTGTATCACTGAGTTTGCATTGGGCTCTTTGCTGCCACCTCTGGCAAATTCCTGCATGTGCACTCCTCTTATTTGCACAAGAGCTGGGACCAGGAATACCACCTTACAAGTAAGGGCTGTTCTTGAAGGGGGGAGGGTGTACATGTGTGTGCTCAATGGATACATGTGTATGTGTACATGTGTGTGTGTGATCAATGGGTACATGTGTGTCTGTGTTCAATAGGTACATGTCTGTGTACATGTGTCTGTGTGTATGTCTCTGTGTACATTTGTGTGTATGTGTTTGTGTACATGTGTGTGTATGCCTCTGTGTACATGTCTCTGTGTATGTGTCTGTGTATATATGTGTGTTTATTTGTCTGTGAACATATGTGTCTGTGTACATGTGTGTTTGTGTATGTGTCTGTATACATGTGTGTATGTGTACATGTTGCTGTGTACATGTGTGTGTAGGTGTATGAGTACATGTCTCTGTGTATGTGTCTGTGTACATGTATGTGTGTGTGTGTATGTATCTGTGTACATGTGTACATGTCTCTGTGTATGTGTGTGTCTGTGTACATGTGTGTATGTGTCTGAGTACATGTGTGTGTGTATGTGTCTGTGTACACGTCTCTGTGTACATGTGTGTGTGTATGTCTGTGTGTGTATGTGTCTGTGTGTGTGTGTGTATGTATGTATGTGTCTGTTCACATGTGTGTGTGTGTACATGTGTGTGTGTACATGTGTGTGTGTACATGTGTGTGTGTGTACATGTCTGTGTGTCATATATATACATGCGAGGGGTGCTGAGAGCGTACAAATGTGGGGGGGGGGGGGGGCTGAGAGCATTCAGCTGCTGGATCTGGATGCCTCTTTTTGGCAGATATAATTTCCTACTGTTAAACCTTGAAAGCACTAATGAGTTATAATACATTGTGCATTTTCATATATGACATTGTATGATTGTTAAAATAAAAGTATGTGCTCTGAAGGACTGAAGGTGGGATAGCTAGTGGGCGGATTCGGCGGGATGGCCAATGGGTGGGCCCTGGGAAATGTTGGTGGTCAAGTCTGGGGGGGGACCAGGCCTCAAACTGTCTAAGGGGACCCACGATTTCTGATGGCTGCCCTGCATTCACATGTGCGTTTTATGGTTTTAGAACAAACCAACATCGTTATTTATGTTTAACGTGTATATTTGCCCTTTTTTAGCATTTGTATTGGCTAAACAGGCATGTTTGAAAGCAGAGCATCCACATCCCCAATTCTGGAAATTACAAATGTCTCAATTTGGACTTTGAAGGCCATATGAGACATTAATATTATTTTTCTGAAGTTGTGAATATCTTGCCTTCCTCAGGTGTGATGAGATCACCCCTTTCAAAGTCAAAGACGCATAACTGTTAAATGTCCCTGCCTAAAATGTGTGTAGGTACAAACAGGTTATTTGCCCAAGCCACAAAACACAGTGTGCCAACATGTGCTATCTCCCATCACGGGATATCAATGTTAGCGTTTTTGGGGTACAACCTCTTCCTCAAAACTAAAGAAGGTGAGAGGAAGTCTTTGATCCCCAAAACACGTCCATTGATACCACAGATGGGAGATAGCACAAAAATTAAAATCCATTTTGTACTACAAGTGCACTTTCCATTGCACTTACATAGTTACATAGTTAGTCCGGTTGAAAAAAGACACAAGTCCATCCAGTTCAACCTTAAAAACAAATAAATAAAATAAAAAATAATCGTACAATCCAGATACCCAATTTTATGCCCACAATTGATCCAGAGGAAGGCGAAAAAAAACCCCAGCAGAGCATGCTCCAATTTGCTACAGCAGGGGAAAAAAATTCCTTCCTGATCCCCCAATAGGCGATCGGATTTTCCCTGGATAAACTTTACGTATGTTAGTACCTAGTTATATTATGTACCATCAGGAAAGTATCCAAGCCTTTCTTAAAGCAGTCTACTGAACTGGCCAGAACCACCTCTGGCGGGAGTCTATTCCACATTTTCACAGCTCTAACTGTGAAGAAACCTTTCCGTACTTGAAGATGAAATCTCTTTTCCTCTAGACGTAAAGAGTGCCCCCGTGTCCTCTGGGTTGACCGTACAGAGAACAACTCAACACCAAGTTCACTATATGGACCCCTAATGTATTTGAACATGTTGATCATATCCCCCCTTAATCTCCTCTTCTCAAGAGTGAATAAATTTAGTTCCTCTAATCTCTCCTCATAGCTGAGTTCCTCCATGCCTCTTATCAGTTTGGTTGCCCTTCTCTGCACTTTCTCCAGTTCCCCGATATCCTTTTTGAGAATTGGTGCCCAAAACTGAACGGCATATTCCAGGTGAGGTCTTACTAATGATTTGAACAGGGGCAAAATGATATCTCTTTCTCTGGAGTCCACACCTCTCTTAATACAAGAAAGGACTTTGCTCGCTTTGCAAACAGCAGCTTGGCATTGCATGTTGTTATTGAGCTTATGGTCTACCAAAACCCCCAGATCCTTCTCCACTATGGATTCCCCCAGTTGTACTCCCCCTAGCATGTATGATGCATGCATATTCTTAGGCCCCAAGTGCATAACTTTACATTTATCAACATTAAACCTCATCTGCCACATAGTCGCCCAATTAGACAGTGTATTGAGGTCGGCTTGTAAATTGGAGACATCCTGTAAAGACGTTATTCCACTGCATATCTTGGTGTCATCTGCAAAGACAGAAATATTACTTTTGATCCCAGACCCAATATCATTTATAAAGATGTTAAAAAGTAAGGGTCCCAGCACTGAACCTTGGGGTACACCACTGATAACCTTAGACCATTCAGAGTAAGAGTCATTAACCACTACTCTACTGAATTCTGTCTTCTAGCCAATTTTCTATCCATTTACAAACTAATATTTCCAAACCTGTAGACTTTACCTTACACATGAGCCGTGTGTGGGGAACTGTATCGAATGCTTTTGCAAAATCCAAGTATACCACGTCCACCGCCACCCCTCTGTCCAAGGTTTTACTTACCTCCTCATAAAAAGAAATCAGATTTGTCTGACAACTTCTGTCTTTCATGAATCCATGTTGTCTGTTGCTTAAAGTGTTTTTGTTCAGCAAGAACTCGTCTATGTGGTCTTTTATTAAACGCTCCAGTATCTTCCCAGCTATAGAAGTTAAGCTAACAGGTCTATAGTTACTTGGTAAAGACTTTGATCCCTTTTTAAATATAGGCACCACGTTCGCCCTGCGCCAATCCAGTGGGACTATTCCCGTCATTAATGAGTCCCTAAAAATTAGATACAATGGCTCTGAAATTACAGAGCTCAATTCTTTTAGGTTCCCTGGGTGGATGCCATCAGGGCCAGGTGCTTTATCCACCTTTATTCTGTCTAAGTATTTCTGGACCATATCACTTTTGAGCCATTGTGGATCATTTGGGGCTGTGTCACTACCACCCCCATTATGGACATGAGCTCCCCCATGCTCCTTTGTGTACACAGAGCTGAAGAAAGTGTTTAATAAATTAGCCTTCTCTTTGTCCCCAGTCACCAACTCTAGATTGTTTTGTAAAGGGCCTACATGCTCAGACTTGACCTTTTTACTATTAATATATTTGAAGAATTTTTTGGGGTTTGTCCTACTATCTTTTGCAATCTGTCGTTCGTTTTGAATTTTTGCATCCTTGATTTCCTTTTTACATATACTATTAATTTCTTTGTAACATTTAAATGACACTAGTGATCCTTCATTTTTATATTTTTTAAAAGCTCTTCTCTTACAGTTTATAGCTTTTTTAACTTTGGCCGTGAGCCACATAGGTTTTGTTTTTAGCCTTTTAAACTTATTGCCCATGGGAATATACTTTGCAGTGAGGTCCCCAACAGTCTTTTTGAAGAATTCCCATTTCTGTTCTGTGCCCATTGAAGCGAATATTCTCTCCCAGTCTAAGTCCTGGAGAGTAGCCCTCATCCTTGGAAAATTAGCTCTCTTGAAGTTAAGTGTTTTTATCTTACCCGTATGTATTTCTTGTTTAGCGCTAACATCAAAGGAAATCATGTTATGATCACTGCTACCCAGGTGTTCCTTTATCTGGACATTAGTAATAAGCTCCGCATGGTTTGAGATTACCAGGTCCAACAGAGCTTCATTCCTAGTTGGGGCCTCAATAAACTGGACCATAAAATTGTCCTGTAATAGGTTTATCATTTTTTGCCCTTTAACTGTCCCAGCAGTGCCATTACTCCAGTCAATTTCTGGGTAGTTAAAATCCCCCATTATTATCACTGTCCCAGCCCTTGCAGCCCTTTCCATCTGTGCAAGGAGCTGAGTCTCCACCTCCTCATTCACATTGGGTGGTCTATAACAAACTCCAACGATTAACTTTGAACTACACCCATCTAAATGCAGTTCCACCCATAATGCTTCGGACTCATCACACTCTCCATCCACCAGGTCCTCTTTCACACTTGCTTTGAGATCACTTCTCACATAGAGACAGACCCCGCCACCTTTCCTTTTTACCCTGTCTCTCCTAAAGAGTGCATAGCCAGGAATATTAATAGCCCAGTCATGTGAGGATTGAAGCCAAGTTTCAGCAATACCGATTACATCATAGCTCTCCTGATGCACCACAGCTTCCAACTCACCTATTTTGCTTGGCAGACTTCTGGCATTGGTGAATAAACACTTTAATGCATTATTACATTTTGCTCTGGTGTTTTTCATATTATTTTTAGTAGTACAAATTGCACTATAGTTTTCAATGGCTGTTTGCAACATGGGAAATTTCTTGTCACCTGCCATATCCCACCCCCCATCTATCCCCATTCCACCCTCCATTAATGTCTGACCCCTAACTGACCTGTCTGCCCAATGTACTTCTGGTTCACCCTCCCCCCTCAAACCCAGTTTAAATACTCCTCCAGCCTTCCCATAAACCTCTTCCCCAGCACAGCAGACCCCCTTCCATTCAAGTGCAAACCATCATTAGCATATAGGTTGTACCCCAATGAAAAGTCAGCCCAGTGCTCTAGAAACCCAAATCCCTCCTCCCTACACCAGGTCTTTAGCCATGTATTCAGCTCTCTAATCACCCCCTGCCTTTCCTGTGTTGCGCATGGCACAGGCAATATTTCAGAGAATATCACCTTGGAGGTCCTTCCCTTCAACTTGCAGCCTAGTTCTCTAAATTGATTCTTGAGGAGCCTCCACCTTCCATGTATACGGTCATTGGTTCCAACGTGGACCAAGACTGCTGGGTCATACCCAGCCCCTCCCAGTAATTTATCCACCCGGTCCACCACATGCCGAACCCTAGCACCAGGGAGACAGCAAACTATTCGGTTGAGGCGATCCTGGCGACAAATTATTCTATCAGTCCTTCTGATTATAGAATCCCCTATAACCACCAACTGTCTAGGCCTTTCTGCACTCCCCTCACCTCCTCTACTAGATGGGCTGCTCTCCCGGCTGTTAGGGGGAGCAGTGACATCTAGGGCTGCCACCTCTGTGTTTGTCACCTCCACATTTTCACCCAACTCGGCAAATTTGTTTTGATGCACAAACACAGGACTGGCCTTCCTTTTCTGCGAGCCCCTTCCACTCCCTCTAACTACATTAACCCATCTTCCTATGTGATAATCCTGACTTGCCCCTCCACCCTCCACATCAACCCTACTGACCACCTGCTCAGCGAGCAGAGGACCCCTTTCAAGGTTGTCCTTTCCACCCAGTGTTGCAACTTGCTCCTCCAGATCTCTAATGCGAGCTTCTAGAAGGGCAACCTGCTCACATCTGTCACAGCGGTATGCATTCTGGAGCTCTTGCACCAGTTTTGCATACATGTGGCACACTGTGCACTGAGCAAAACCTTCAACCCTGCTAGCACTCATTTCCCAGTTACAATACAATTACTTAAATGAAGTTTAAGATGTTACTTACAGGTTAGAGACTCCTGTCTTAACTCCTGTTTTCAACTCCTGGTTATTAACTCTCCACTTTAGTTCAAAATTCCACTTGAGATCACAAAATCCACATGCAAACCACCAACAGGGAGCAAGCTCCTTGGGGAGTTTGTATACCTACCTTTATACACCTGTGAACAATTAACCCCTCCCCTGTAGTGAAACATTGATTGTTCTTTAGTAAATAACACCTACTGTGTGTTTGGTGGCTTTTGCTAACTCCATGGAGGGAAACTCACATCATTTAGACATTTTGAGTGAAATCTAATGTTTGTGTCCCAATTTGTGTGCTTCTTCAAATTGTGGCTTTTCTTATACAAAAAAACACTTCAGTAAAAAACAAACCATTATACTTAGGGCAGTGTTTCTCAACTCCCCTTCTCCAGATGCATTACCAGGTCCTGTTTTCTCTATTTGTAACTTTTGCAACAGGTGATGTGGTCATATTTGTGCCAAATAATTGACACAGTCTTTCTTAAACTGCCGAAAATAAAGAAAACAGGACATGGTCCTGAAACTAGAGAAGGGGAGTGGAGAAACACTGACCTCACACATTCAAAAAGCATAGGTTCATGTTTTTTTGGATTTGACATGCGATTTGAGAGGTCAAATCGCATGACAAGTTACAGCCTATTTTAGGTAATGGCAGTGTTCCTTGCTACTTTGAAATTGCGGTACTTCTAAAAGGAAGTATCGTAATTCCCAAGTAGCATCAATCTGAGCCTGTGCTTCAAAGTATAACAAAAAAGATGTGGAAAACAACACAAAAACAGGAGGCAACAATTTGAAGAAAAATTAAGGTCTGAATATGTTAAAATTTTGCTAACAGGTCGACATAATCCTGAAATCGTTTCTGTAAAGCAGTGGCAGTCTCCTTTATTTTCTCAAGCTCAATCATTGCCTGCAGCATATCATCACTGATAAGACCAATAGGGCATCTTGGTTGGTAGGTCATGGCCTTGGAAGAAGAGCAAAAAAAATTTAATGGGAATGATGGCCAAGTGGATGAGGCCTTACATAATTAATTATGGTCACGTTATTATTATATAGGCCGATCGATATATTGTCCTATATTTTTTTCTTTGGTCAAACTGGGCATCGGCTGGCCCTATTTTGAAAATTCAGCACATATCGGTCGATATATAATGGTCATTCTAGCAGGGGTGACTCTGTGACTGTGATCCCTTGGGCCTCTCCTCTGCCCATGTCTACCCTGGCAAGCCATCATTAATGGGCAGTTATGAGCCACGCAGCAAACATAAAGTGTTATTTAACCCTTAAGTTACGCCCTAAGACCATGGCCTTTGGCCCACCTAGAAAAACACCTAGGGTGGCACAGTGGTGTAGTGGTTAGCACTCTCACCTAGCAGTAAAAAGGGTCACTGGTTCAAATCCCAACCACAAATTTACCTGCCTGGAGCTTGCATGTTCTCCCTGTGCCTGCATGGGTTTCCTCTGGGAACTCCAGTTTCCTCCCACACTCCAAAGACATGCAGGTAGGTTAATTGGCTTCTGTCCAAAATTGGCCTTAGTATATGAATGGGGACCTTAGATTGTGGGCTCCTTGAGGGTAGGGACCAATGTGAGTGTGCAATGTACAGGGATAGGAGTAGATACTCACTCAGGTTGAACTGGATGGACTGGTGTCTTTATTCAACCTTACTAACTATGAAACTATGAAACACCCATCGGTGGCTAAATTATTGTTTTTGAAGTTGGCACTTATGATTTTGAGGGGAAGATGGACCTGTTGTCTCCCCTTTTCGGGCCCGGCCAAGGGAAGCCTCCCTTTGTCCCCTTTGATAGCTTGTCTTCTCACTTTGTCTTTTAATTTTTCCTGCGTAAAGAAGAAAATACACAAAAAATTAGTACACCAAAAAAGACTACTCAAAAATTAAATTAAGTATAGTTCATATCTGCTTTAAAGTTAACTTCATCTTTACACAGATTGTTCATACTTAGGTTATAGAAAACATGATGTCTAGTTTTATAGACCTACTTGTTTTCAGCAAATATACAGACAGCTAACTCCAACATTTACATTATGATTTTAGATATTAATCTGGCTTCCTTTTTTTGCAGGATGCGATGGATGCAGTACATCTGGTCTTTCTCGTGGGGCTTTAAATCCGACCAGCGCTTGCAGATTTGATCCTTTGTTCGGTGAACCGAATATTCACCATCCAATACCACAATGACCTTTTCCAGAATCCAGTCTTTACGGCTGTTGGGCCTATCATAGTTCTGCAGCTTACAGTCGTAGTCATATTTGTCAAATATGTGCACCTTCTCCACCATCTCCCCCTTTCCTTGTTTGCGACAAGCTTCACCATCGCATGATGTGATTCTACCATCATGTCGTCCCTCTAGAATCTTCTGCTGTGTATGTTGCATGCAGAATAGATAATCTGATCACGCCCCAGCATCTTGACGCTCGGAGGCGCTCAGCTTGACCCAGGTAAAGCATTGTTTAAAAGCTTGGATGAAAAAATACAATGATGTTAATTAGATGTTAGTATGGATAATAATTTGTTGTGCTAAAAAAGTGAGTTACATATCAATAGACAGTAGTGGCCAAAAGGATTAGGACAAGAATGAGAAATGCTGGAGTCAGAATGATAGTCTTTGCTATTTGGACACATTCCAATTTAAAAAGTCATGAGCTGAAAAGTGTTTATGATTGATGACCAAAAATTAAAATGATGTTGCATTTTCACACACAGGAACTTTTTAGCCGAGTGCATAATCCCTCCCCTGCGCCCTCCCAACAAAAGGGCCAGGAAGAGCAAACACCTGGATGAGGCCACAGCTGACATCTCATCATCACCACAGCATCTGTCATGGAAGAAATGCCTAACACAGGCATCCAACACAGCGTAAGCAGATCAATGGGCTGCATTAAAGGAATCAGGCACAAAGATAAGTAAAAAAAAAAATTATATATATATATATATATATATATATATATATATATATATATATATATATATATATATATATATATATTAAAGATAAGGACACACGTGCAAACCAAACACAGCAAACCATGAACAAGCAAAAAGGCAATTAATACATAGCAACCCCAAACACCTAATCTAACTACCTAACTATATATATATATATATATATATATATATATATATATATATATATATATATATATATATATATATATACATACATACATACATACACACACACACACACACACACACACACACACACACACACACACACGGGAAGGGAACACATATATGACAACAAGGCAGGGACGAGTGAGGGGGAACAGGAGGCCAGATGGAGGAAAAAGAGGCAAGGGGGGGCCAGAGGCAGGAATCAGGGGACAAGTCACAGGAACCAGGTACAGGAAACAGAGTCCAGGACAGGGCAGGAAGCAGATCAGGAACGGGTTTCAGGCAACAGATCAGATCAGGCAGGGACAAGGCTTGCAGGGAGGAATTCTGAAGCCCTTGAGCCTCAGTGAAGGGTGGGCTTATATACTCGCAGCAGTTCCACATCAGGTGCAGCTTGATCACTGGAATGTCCATCTGCTGGGAGACACCCGCTGGTGGCCACCAGAACTGCACCCTTTGATGTCGAAATAAACAGTGACACTAGCAGGCGATCCAAGCAATAATGCTGTTCCTGACAGTTCCCCCCTAAGGAGTGGCCTCCAGACACTCCATTCTGCGCTTGACCTGGCAGTGCATGTAGATGTGGAAAAGTCCCAAAAAGTCTCCCCTGTGCCTGCAGACTTCTTTGTGCTCTCCGGACAGAGTCTCTTAACCTACTGGGAGGCGTGCCACCCGAGTCCGGCAATGGGACATGCACCCCACCACCAGGTTTGGAAGTTTAGATCTGGAAATAAAAACAGGCAGAGCAATGTGCTCCGGGTCATCGGGGTGGGCACCAGGCTCTGGGTCATCGAGCTGGGCAGTAGGCTCCAGGTCATCGGGCTCAACAGCAGGCTTCGGGTCATCAGGCTGGGCAGCAGGCTCCGGGTCATCAGGCTGGGCAGCGAGCTACAGGTCATCCGACTGGGCAGCGAGCTCCGGGTCATCAGGCTGGGCAGCAAGCTCCGGGTCATCAGGCTGGGCAGCGAGCTCCGGGTCATCAGGCTGGGCAGCGAGCTCCGGGTCATCAGGCTGGGCAGTGAGCTCCGGGTCATCAGGCTGGGCAGCAGGCTTTGGGTCATCGGGCTGGACAGCAGGCTCCGGGTCATCGGGCTGGGCAGCAGGCTCCAGGTCATCAGGATGGGCAGCGAGATATGGGTCATCAGGCTGGGCAGGGAGCTATGGGTCATCAGGCTAGGCAGCGAGCCCTGGGTCATCAAGCTGGGCAGCAGGCTCTGGGTCATCAGGCTGGGCAGCAAGCTCCGGGTCATCAGGCTGGGCAGCAGGCTCTGGGTCATCAAGCTGGGCAGCAGGCTCCGGGTCATCGGGCTGGGAAGCAGGCAAAGGCACTTCAAGTTGGGATGTGGGCAGAGGCACTTCAAGCTGGGCAGCAGGCAGAGGCACTTCAAGCTGGGCAGCGAGAAAAGGCACATAAAGCTGTGCAGCGGGCAGAGGCACAACAGGCTGGGCAGCAGGCAGGAACACATCGGGCTTGGCAGCAGACAGGAACACATCAGGCTGGACAGCAGACAGGAACACATCAGGCTGGGCAGCAGACAGGAACACATCAGGCTGGGCAGCAGACAGAGGCTCATCAGGCTGGGCAGCGGCCAGAGGTTCATCAGGCTGGGCAGCGGACAGAGGCTCATCAGGCTGGGCAGTGGACAGAGGCTCATCAGGCTGGGCAGCGGACAGAGGCTTATCAGGCTGGGTAGCGGACAGAGGCTTATCAGGCTAGGCAGTGGACAGAGGCACATCAGGCTGGGCAGCGGACAGAGGCAAATCAGGCTGGGCAGCGGACAGAGGCACGTCAGGCTGGGCAGCAGGCAGGAACACACCAGGTTGGACAGCAGACAGGGGCATATCAGACGGAACAACGGGCACTGGAACATCAGACTGGACAACAGGCAGAGACACTGGCACAACAGGCTGAACAGCAGGCATTGGAACATCAGGCGGGAGTGTATTAACTAGTGTGCAGGCAGGATTGGGTGATGGCAGAATGGTATGGGTTGGGAAAAATCTTCTTCTTTTTGGTTTTAGCAACTGAAGATTCGTATGTGGGTACAGGGCTGTAGGTAGTGGATGCAGCTGGTAAAAGCGAAGAGCGGAAGGATGGTAAAACAGAGGGAGCAGATTTTGAAGGAAGATTTAGTGGAACTGATGGAGAGAGCCGAGAAGAAACAGAGGGGTTAAAGGCTGGGTAGGTACAGCAGGAGGAAACAGGGTACTGGTACTTCATTGGTAGCAGGGTGTACTGGTTGGAAACTGTGGTTGTTGGGGGTAATAGAGAGGAAGACATCCCAGCAGGTTGGTATCTAGACACAGAAATGGGTGGTTGGGAGCTGACACAGGCTGAGTACAACAAGCTTGACCAGGCCTGTAATAATGGTTGCACAAAATCAGGTTTGCACACTGCTTGTCTGACCAGAGACTGCACTGAATCAATACCTTTTGCAAGCACCTGTTTAGGACAAGCTGAGTATTGCTCAAAGAAAAAGGCTGAGTCATCCTCCAACAGCCACACCAAAGACTTTACCTGAGCTGCACTAAAAGGGGGTGTATAGAAAACTGCCCTCATCAAAAAAAACATGGGATATGGATGCATTCCAGCAGGTGCTCTCTAAGGTATACACTTAACGTCTGTTGACAAAAATCTCTGTCATCTGTTGCCAGGAACAAAAGATACAGAATATCTTCCAGATGCATTTTTTTTTAGCAATAGCAAGTGTCCAGACCCAATTCCCAAGTGCGGCCAATCTGTTTGTATGACTTCAGAATTCTGTCATGGAAGAGATGCCTAACACAGGCATCCAGCACAGAGTAAACAGATCAATGAGCTGCACTAAAGGAATCAGGCACAAAGGTAAGTGAAAATATATATATATACTGTATTTATTAAACATAAAGACACACGTGCAAACCAAACACAGCAAACCATGAACAAGCAAAAATGCAATTAATACACAGCAACACCTAATCTAACTAACGATATGTGTGTATATATATAAACACAAGGGAAGCAAACACATATATAACAACAAGGCAGAGAGACAAGGATAACAGGAGGCCAGATGGAGGAATCTGGGGACAAGTCACAGGAACCAGATACAGGAAACAGAGTCCAGGACAGGGCAGGAAGCAGATCAGGAATGGGTTTCAGGCAACAGATCAGATCAGGCAGGGACAAGGCTTGCAGGGAGGAATTCTGAAGCCCTGAGCCTCAGTGAAGGGCGGGCTTATATACTCCCAGCAGTTCCACATCAGGTGCAGCTTGATCACTAGAACGTCCATCTGTTGGGAGACACCCTTTGGTGGCCACCAGAACTGCACCCTTTTATTCAGAAAGAAACAGTGACATTAGCAGGCGATCCAAGCAATAACACTGTTCCTGACAGCACCCAATAGTGCTGAAGGGTTTGGCTGTTTTACAGCTAATAAGCTCATACGTGGATCAAAGGGAGGGGATAATCATCCAGCTCCTCAGCAAGGCCAGGAAATAAGAGATAACCCCAAAATCACGTGTGTCATTTGGAGCACACACCTCCACCTCCCCCACCCCAGCAAACCCACCCACCCCAGAAGCATGGTGGTCAGTGGCCAAATCAACCACAGGATCCACAACAAGGCCAGTGGTCTGGGGAGTTTAGGGGCTACTAATTTTAAATTTTGTATTTTTAATTTGAGTATGATTTTCTAGGTTAGACTTTTTTAGTTTTCTTTGTATCATTTGCTCTTTTGGTTTCTAATTTCGAATTTGGATGACAGAGAATGTCAACTAATTTATTATTTTTCTTTAGGTTGTGAATGCACAATAAACAAAATGGCCTCAGCTGACGTGTAAAGAAGTGTGGAGAGCGATGTGCGTGGTTCGGTCTGGTCTGACAAAAATCACTGCCTGTTGTAGTACCACAGCCTGGGGACGTATGTGTCGTCTGCTGCTGCTCACAATATCTTGGAATCCATGACCTTCTTGTGCTCCCTATTGTATGCACTCCTCAGGTTCCCAATTTAGCTCTTCACAAAATGTATGTCTGCCCTAGGCTACAGAGGCTTCACCAATTCCACCAGTTGATCCATTGCTGCCTTTCTCTTGATTTTGATATGGCATTCTTGTGCCTACTGTTCTAAAAATATTGAATTAAAAAAAATAGATTACCGTATATACTCGAGTATAGGCCGACCCGAATATAAGCCGAGGCCCCCAATTTACCCCCAAAAAAACTGGCAAACTTATTGACTCGTGTATAAGCCGAGGGTGAGACATGCCTGTCCATCCCTGTGTGTGTGTCCGTCCATCCCTGTGTGTCCGTCCATCCCTGTGTGTCCGTCCATCCCTGTGTGTCCGTCCATCCATCCCTGTGTGTGTGTGTGTCCATCCATCCATCCATCCCTGTGTGTGTGTGTCTCCATCCATCCATCCATCCATCCCTGTGTGTGTGTGTCTCCATCCATCCATCCCTGTGTGTGTGTGTCTCCATCCATCCATCCATCCCTGTGTGTGTGTGTATCCATCCATCCCTGTGTGTGTGTGTGTCTCCATCCATCCGTGTGTGTGTGTGTGTGTGTGTGTGTGTGTGTGTGTGTGTGTGTGTGTGTGTGTGTGTGTCCAGCCTACCTGTGTCCCGAGCCTTTGTCCCGAGCCTCCGTCCCGTGCCTTGCCTCCGTCCCGTGTCGTGCCTTGCCTTGCCTCCGTCCCGTCCCGTGCCGTGCCGTGCCTTGCCTTGCCTCCGTCCCGTGCCCTCTTCGTCGGCGCCTCGGCGGCCATTGTAAAATTCAAAAGCCGCGCCTCCGCCTTCGCCTGTGATAGGCGGAACACTGAATTTCCCAGCAGCCTGTGTTCCGCCTATCATGGACATCGTATCATCCTCGTCCGTAGTACGAGGATGATACGATGTCCGTGATAGGCGGAACACAGGCTGCTGGGAAATTCAGTGTTCCGCCTATCACAGGCGAAGGCGGAGCCGGAGGCGCGGCTTTTGAATTATAGAATGGCCGCTGTCTGTCTGCTCGACACGCTGATCGAGCGGGCAGACAGCGATGACTCGAGTATAAGCCGAGGGGGGCACTTTCAGCCTCAAAAAAGAGGCTGAAAATCTCGGCTTATACTCGAGTATATACGGTATGTGTTTAAAGCGGGAGTCCACCGGGACTCCGCGTTTTTTTTCTTTTTTTAAAAGCCAGCAGCTACAAATACTGCAGCTTCTGACTTTTAAAATAGTGACACTTACCTGTCCAGCGCGCCCGCGATGTCGGCACCCGAAGCCGATCTCTAGGTCGTCTGTCGGGTCCTGCCGCCGCCATCTTGGGTATGGGAATCAGGAAATGGAGCCTTTCGGCTTCATTTCCCGGTTCCCTACTGCGCATGCGCGAATCGCGCTGCGCAATAAGGACGCTCCCCGCTGCCTCTGGGATCTGTGTGTTTCCCAGCAGGCAGCGGGGCACTTGCGGGAAGGGGCGGGCACTTGCGGAAAGGGGCGTAAGTTACGCCTCTTTCCGCAGAGAGCTATCCCGGAAGTGGGTGCAGTTACCTGGATTATCCAGGTAACTGCACCCCCCTCCCCCCTGAAAGGTGCCGATTGTGGCACCGGAGGGGGGGAGGGTTCCGATGAGCAGAAGGTCCACTTTAGGGTGGACCTCCGCTTTAACTTCTAATGACAGTTTGGGAGTAGGCAGGTACATTTATAAAATTAGGAACAAGGGTCACAAATAGAGTTGGAGCTTTGAGCTTCAAAACCACTATGGGATGATGGGGTTGTGCTAACTTGCCAAAAACGAAATAATTTTTTAGTTTTTTTATTGATATCGCTAGAACACAAATCCTTTGTAAATATGTTTGTTATTACTCCTTCAGTATCACCAGCAAAGCAGCTTTATTATTATCCCATTATAAAGAAGAAGAGACTGTGCGTTGCATTTCAATTTCATAATTTGCTGCATCATGAATGTGATATCTCCATTACGAACGCTAGTTTTGCAAGACCCACCGCTTCCGGCTGGTCCTGGCTTCCGAGCAAGGGAGCCACGGAATGAGCCGACCCCCAAGGGGAGGGGTAATGAGGGGCGGGCATGACCTGGTGCCCAGGAGCCAACAGAAGCAAAGGAGTCTGTAATGAACTGAGAGAAGCGAGGGGGGGCGGAGCCATATAAAAAGGGGGCAGAGCTTAGACGGGGCCAGTACACGTGGAGAGTTCACAGGAGGAGGCAGCTTTCCCACCCTCCCTCCCTAATGTGGGGTTGTTTGAGCATTCAGGTTATTGGTATCTGGCTGGTCGTTGTTTTTCTTTCTTTCTTTCAGGTACAGAGGCTTGGTCGTCACAGCAGTGAAAACGGCCCTATTGGGGGCTGCAGCGTTATCTTTCTGGTGGTCTTTGACGGTGGCGGTAAAATGGAGGTGATCTAAAAGGGGTGGGGGGCTCATCAGTAATAGGGGGCCCCTCCGGGGTATTCCCGAACGTTGGACGGAATACTGGGTGTTTTTCACTGCAGGAATTGGTTGTCTCCGGGCGGTCACAGCTGGAGGCCTGTTTATGTTAATGGTACCGCAGTGAGGTTGGTTTTTGGTTATAAAAGTGGGTCACCGTCAGAGATCACCAGACTGGACTTTGGTTTAAATGTTGTTTATGGTTTATATATATATTTATATATTTATATATTTATATACATATCTTTGGAGTGAGTTTAAAATTTCGGTGTGTTAATAAAAGGCTGTTGTGGCCAGTTTACTCCAAAGAAAAGGTGTGGTCTCATTATTATTATAAAAGGTTGATAAGGGGCCAGAGGTGTTATGGGGTTAACAATAGGAAAGGGGACATTGGGCTACGCAGGTCATGCGTTTTTGCAATTTGGACTTTAGTCCGATGGATTTGTGTACACACGATAGCCAACGTAGGACTTTTGTTGCCGCAAGTTTGTCTGTTTGCACAGCCAACATTTGTCCGATGAAAACCAAAAAAGTTTGTTCGATGGAGCGTACACACGGTAAGATGTTGCCTTAAAACAGGTAATTTGCATGTTTGTTGTCAAAAAGTCCAATCTTGTATATGGGCCTTTATGTAGTCTGTGTCTGCTGTACTATGATGGGATTAAGAAATGTGTAACGGGCAATAGCTATCAGAGTTGTCACTACTGATTTACAACATTGTAGCTTGTCAGTCGTGTCTGGCCACATCTACTACTACCCACTACTTTGTGGATTCACTAGATAGGATGGACAGATGGATAGACAGACAGACATCGCTAATGCCCCGTACACACGAGAGGACTTATGTCCGACACACTTCCAAAGGAGTTCCGCTGGAGTTCCGACGGAGTTCTGACAGACTTTTCGGCCGAACGGACTTGGCCACACACGATCACACTAAACTCCGACGGATTCGAACGTGATGACGTACGACCCGACTCGAATAAGGAAGTTCATAGCCAGTAGCCAATAGCTGCCCTAGCGTCGGTTTTAGTCCGTCGGAGTAGCATACACACGAGCGGAGTTTTCGAAGGGGACCGGGTCCGGCGGAGTTCCTTCGGGAAAATTTGAAGCATGCTTCATTTCTAAAGTCCGTCAGACTTTGGCGAATCAAAAGTCCGTTGCAGCCCACACACGATCGGATAGTCTGACGGACTCGGTCCTTCGGACTTTGGATGTTGAAAAGTCCGCTCGTGTGTACGGGGCATAAAGGTTTCTCAGTAAAGACTATGCGGTGACTTTTAAAAATAGACATGACAAAGTCTTGTATGAATATGACATTTTCTATACCTTATTCACTCCCTCATCTCCACAGTACCTTTAACTTGATAAAACTGGTCTTCCTAATGACTCAAGAGACTGATGATTTGGATCCAAAGTTAGTTCTACTTTATTGACCTTTAACTGCTTGTTTAAGCAGCTGATAAAACTCACCTTTGGTTGACACTGTTGGCTAGAGTACTGCTAATTAAAAGTATTGATATATAACACTGTCTGTTGCAATTGATTTTATGTACACCATACTGCATTCTACAGATGAGTCTGTATTTATGCTTGAAAGATCGATATATGTTTTTAACGCAGACTTTAATGTTTATTGAAAATATTGTATTTAAGAGCACAAAGCAAAATTATTGGTATAAACCAAATAATAGTTCCAGGGCAGTAATTATATAGGTAGCATGTAACATTAATGGGAAGAGACTATAGTGGATATAAAAGATTGAGCGAAGCAAAATTCTATTTAATTGCAGTGTACTCCATGTTTGACATGAAAAATGCTGCAAGGCCTTCTTATACAAAACCAAGGTGTCACGATTCATGAACACTTTGTACTACTAGTCAACATAACTCTCTCTAAAAGGAACAATCACTAATATGTAGGTCTTTAGAGCTTTAGGGCAGCTAATAGTGCCGATATTGTGTGTCCAATACCACAGGATGCAACTCAAGACAATTATTTTTAAAACATGGGCTCTTTATTAAGGTTATATTAGATAAACAAATGAAGTGATGAATACAAAGAATAATACATCATATAATGCAAGCTGTCACATGTACATAGCATTATAGTAATCACATGAAAGCATATCTTTGTTACCTCATCACAATATAATAGCATATGTTTAATTCTTGGCAACAGTATGAAGAGACATCCTTGCTAGAGGATAACCTGGTGTATATGGATAGTATTCACAACTTTCTACACATTTTAGTTTGACTGGTGTAGTACTGTAAAAAAAACTACAAACCAGGTTATTTGGCACAAACCACAATTAAACAGAGAAAATGATATAAAATTTATCTCAAATGCACCAGTGAGCATCATATTAAATGGTGTTGCATCTGGGATTGGTAAGTCATGTATTCCATTGTGTCAGGACCTGTGTCACCTGCTGTTTTTCTTGGAATTGAAGTGTGTAATTCCGGCGGCCACCAGCGGGTGTCTCTCAGCAACTGGACTATACAAGTAATCAGGCTGCCCTGGGGTGGACTCTTGGGGGGTATATAAACCTACCCTTTGACTGGAATTCAATGCTTAAGGCTCAATTCACACTGAAATCGGCTGCGGATCACACAGGAACAATGTGCGTCCCCATTCTCCGGTTCAGGGATCTTTGCCTAAATTTAGCCCTGAAACTGAACCTAAGATGCACAGTGTTTCTATGCAGTATGCTCCGCAGCTGCCCGGAGATATGTGAACCAGCTCCATAGAGATCTGGACACAATCTCCCGCTATTTGAATTGGATGCAGGGAAACACACATCCAATTTGCAGGTTTGAACCCAGCCTCAGTGTTCTTCTCCTGAGCCTTATCCCTGCCTGATCCTGCTCCTGATCCTGGTTTCTGTTCCTGATCCTGATCTTTGTTCCTAGTTCCTGTACCTGATCCTGTGATCTGCTCCCTATACCCTGCTATCAGTACCTTGCTCCATGCTTCCCTTTTTTCTTAACACAGCCCTTACCTTGACATGCTTATATGTGCTCCCTCCATTTTGTACATAGTTAAATTGTCATTTGGCTTTCTGTATTGTTCTATTCATTATGTTAATTAAAGGAGTTGTAAAGGCAAACACATTTTTATCTTAATGCATCCCATGTTAAAGATAAAAATCCTTCTGTGTGCCCCATCTCTCTCCAGCGATGACTACCAGTGTCTTAGCCATCCGGGACTCTCCCCCGATTGACTAAGACACAGCAGTGGTGTCACTGTCAATCAAAGTAAATGAACCAATCAGGGGAGAGAGGGGACGGGACTGGGTCAGGGGCTCCATGTCTGTATGGACACACAGGGCTGTGACTCTGCTTGGATGCCCCCACAGCAAGCACTCGACAGGAGAGAGGGGCCAGGAGCAGGCAAAGAGGAACCCCAGAAGAGGAGGATCCAGGCTGCTCTATGAAAAACCAATTGCATAGTGGAGGTAAGTATAAAATGTTTGTTAGTTATTTATTTTTTAAATAACAAGACATTACAATCACCTCATCTCAATGTAATAGTTAGCATATGTTTAATTATTGACACTAGCATGAAGAGACATCCTTGCTAGAGGATAACCTGATGTATGGATAGTATTCACAACTTTTTACACATTTTAATAGAAAGAAACTACAACCCAGGGTATTTGGCATAAACCACAATTAAACAGAAAAAAATGTATACAATTAATCTCAAATAAATGCACCAGTGAGCATGACATTTGTATTGTCTGACACTTCTACCCTTCTATACCTCCAAACCCTTCCCCCCCATTAAACCAGACCAGACTGAGTTTGGAGTAAATGGCCAACGGCCTTGATTTATTAACCAAAATGTATAAATAACAAATATCAACTTTTATAAATAACTTTTAATAATAACACCTTGTAAACTTTCCCTTTAACACTGGAACATGGGTCCTTAGCATATCAAGGACCCTACTGGTCACTGCACCATCTATTTTACCTCTTGACCTCCAGACGGTATCCCCTGTCTCGGAGGCTAAACCCAAACCAAGCAGTGACCCACCCCTTTTCTCCTCCGGTTACCCCCTTGTAACCAGGAAGTACATCAACAACCATCCCCATCCCCCTGGATGGGTACAACCTAATTACCACTAAACTGACCCCCCAAACAACCAGCACACCCCTACACCAACATCCTACCAAACCCCAGGGGAGGGTGGGTGGGAATCGCTTCCTCCTCCGCTCCACGAGTGGCCTAGCTTCCGCTCGGCTTCCCGCTGGACGCATAGGCTCCGCCCCCTGCTGGCCCCGCCTCCCGACTTCTTAAAGCGGCCCGTGCAATATATTAAAAGCGGCGACAGTGCATGCAAACGAAATGTCATGCTGTCCCTCCGCTTAGCAGCCTACGGCTGCTGCTCCGTGCCTCTCTTGACATTTGTATTGTCTGACACTTCTACCCTTCTATACCTCCAAACCCTTCCCCCCCATTAAACCAGACCAGACTGAGTTTGGAGTAAATGGCCAACGGCCTTGATTTATTAACCAAAATGTATAAATAACAAATATCAACTTTTATAAATAACTTTTAATAATAACACCTTGTAAACTTTCCCTTTAACACTGGAACATGGGTCCTTAGCATATCAAGGACCCTACTGGTCACTGCACCATCTATTTTACCTCTTGACCTCCAGACGGTATCCCCTGTCTCGGAGGCTAAACCCAAACCAAGCAGTGACCCACCCCTTTTCTCCTCCGGTTACCCCCTTGTAACCAGGAAGTACATCAACAACCATCCCCATCCCCCTGGATGGGTACAACCTAATTACCACTAAACTGACCCCCCAAACAACCAGCCACAGCTCGAAAGGTGGTAAAGCCTTACCCTTTCGAGCACCGCCACACGCACAGTCCCCTCTGGATCCCCTCCTGCAGGCCTAACGCCCACAAGTCCGTCCCCACCTCATTTAAATTAACCCCGTCACTTCTCAAGTATCGCCAGGTCTCACACTCCAACTCCCGATGCCTGATGGCCAACCCCCCGGTCCTGCCGAAAAACCTGCTGACCTCTTTGTTGACCTTGACCCGGGCCCTATCCAACTTCTTGTCTGACTGCGCCCACCGCCATGACATCCTGCCCACCATATCCGACCATATCAAGACCATGCCCGGGTAGGCAGCCTTCAACCGAAGGCTGTCGCACTTAATATCCCGTATGAGGTCCCTCATGGACCTGACCCCCATGTCATTGCCCCCCACATGTAGGATCAATACGTCAGGCGGCCGGTCCAAGCGGGCAAACCTGTGGACTTCCCCCAGCACCCTGTTCCATCGCATACCAGGGACCCCAATCCATCGAACCTGGGCTTCTTGTCTGGGAATCCCAAGCTGTCTCCCGTTAGGACGAACATCAGCTCTCTTCGCTCCCCAGAACACATATGAATGGCCCAGAATCCAGACCAAAGCCACCTCCGAACCTGTAAATAAAACCCAGTAAATACATAACAACCAACAACAGATGTGCTATGCCGATGTATGTCCCCCCCTTTCCCCCCCCCCCCCACCCGATCAGGCCTAAACCAACAGATGTGGCCGAACATACAGTCTAAACCTCCCAGATTCCCACCGTCCTATTCTCTTCACCGCCTCCGCACTTAGCCCGGCCCTGGCCGCCTCCGTAGCCGCCCCTATTCGAAAAGAGTGCGACGAAAAACGGCCCCGGTCAAACCCCGCTGCCGTGACGCACTTCTGCAATATGGCATTAAACTGAAACTTGGACAAAAAGGTACCATCCGCATGTATAAAAAAGGGGCCCGCCACCCGTGGCCGGACGCCCAGGAAAGCCGCCACCGTCCCTACCGGACATATGGCCCTCTCCGCAATAGGGGCCACTTCCACCAGTACCCCACTCCCCTCCTGATCCGTCTTTGACTTGCGCAACCAAATTCTGACCCCATCCTGACCCCATTCCACATCGCACGCCTCCAACCCCCCGACCCGATACTTGGCCGGGCAGAACAGCTCCCCTATCCGGAAAGCCCCAAAAAACATCAAAGAAAAAGCCACCCTAAAGAGGCACTGTTCGTAATAGGACCCGCACACCGCCTCCACCACCTTGCACAGACCCCGAAGCATCTGAAAGGAAACCGGGCACCGCCCGTCCCTCCGTCTATGCTCCCTCCGATACCCCTTTACCGCCTGTCGCAGCCAAAACTCCTTGGTAAAATCCGGACTCCCTTCCCATTTAAACAAGAAGGCCAACCCAGCCAGCTTCCTGTCTATGGATGCCGCCGAAACCCCCCTGTCCATATCCCTGCAAAGAAAGTAAAATACAGCTTGAGCCATGCCCGCCTCACCCGGGGCCATGCCGATCGCCGCAAGACATTCCAACCACTCCTGCCAAACCTTTGAATATGCCCTCCATGTTGCCTTACACACCGACCTCTCAATCAACCGCGCTGCAATTCCACTGCTATGTTCCACATCCAATCCGGGCATGCGACCCCGTGACGCTCTGCCTCCGGTGCCAGCCCCCGAAACCTGTCCCACTGAAAACGAGACAGAGCGTCAGCCAAATTGTTCTCCACTCCCGGCAGATGCACAGCATAGATGAACGCATTAACCTGCAAACAACGCAAAACCAAGTGGCGTACTAGCCTGACCACCGGCCCAGAGGCCGCCGTCAGCCGATTAACCACATGCACCACCCCCAAGTTGTCGCAATTGAAGCGTACCTTCAAATTCCGAAAAGACTCCCCCCAAATCTCCAAGGCCACCACAATGGGAAACAGTTCAAGCAACACCAGGTTCTTCAGGAGCCCGGCATCAGCCCACTCCGCAGGCCACGGTGCTGCGCACCACTGACCCTTAAAGTAAGCGCCGAAACCCGACGACCCCGCCGCGTCAGTGAACAACTCCAGATCCCAATTGCTGATGGGACCCGACATCCACAGTGCACGCCCGTTGAAGGAGGCCAAAAAGGCCTGCCACACCACAAGATCGTCCTTGTGCTCCTGTTTTAGAGTCACGAAATGAGTCGGTGACCGGACCCCCGCCGTGGCCGAGGCCAACCGGCGGCTGAAAACCCGCCCCATCGGAATAATCCGACACGCGAAGTTGA
The DNA here is from genome assembly GCF_037356315.1 of Lithobates pipiens. NCBI lineage: Eukaryota > Metazoa > Chordata > Amphibia > Anura > Ranidae > Lithobates > Lithobates pipiens. The sequence continues at coordinate 213,471,940 of NW_027507784.1, forward strand.
GCTTGCCCAATAAAGATTGCAACTGCCGTAATTGCAGCTTGCGAACCCCAATTGTCGCCCGCACTTCCTCCTGCAAAGCCTCCAGTTTGTCCTGCGGCAACCTGCATTCCATCCTTTCAGAGTCGATCACGATCCCTAAAAACGTAATGCAGGCCGTGGGCCCTTCCGTCTTCCCCGGCGCTAGCGGGACCCCAAAGCGGCCTGCCAAGTGTTGTAACGTCCCCAAGAGGACGGCGCAAACGTTCGAGCCGGCCGGGCCTATACACAAGAAATCATCCAAATAATGAATGACTGAGTTGATCCCCGACACGTCCCGCACGGACCACTCCAAGAAAGAACTGAACTGTTCAAACAAGGCGCAGGAAATGGAGCAACCCATGGGCAGGCAACGGTCGACGTAGAACCCCCCCTTCCAACAGCACCCGAGAAGCCAAAAGCTATCTGGATGCACTGGCAAGAGCCGGAAGGCCGATTCGACATCCGCCTTAGCCATTAAGGCCCCCCGTCCGTACCTCCGCACCCAGGACACCGCCGCGTCGAAGGACGTGTACGTCACTGCACAGTCCTCCGGCGAGATGGCGTCGTTAACTGAGCCTCCTTTCGGAAAGGACAGGTGATGAATCAAACGAAACTTGTTGGGCTCCTTCTTGGGGACTACCCCCAGCGGTGACACCACCAACCGGGGGAGGGGCAAATCCGTAAACGGGCCGGCCATGCAGCCCAATGCCACCTCTTTGCTCAACTTGTCCGTCACCACCTCCGGGTGCTCCAGCGCGGACTTCAAATTATTGGCCACTGGAGGAGGGGCAGCCAACGAACTGGGGATCCTAAAACCGACCGTAAAACCCTCCTCTAGCACCCGTGCCCCCTCCCGATCTGGATATCTATTGAGGAAAGGCCGCATCTTTTCCACCCGCACCGGGGTCGTCCCTCTTCTGGACAGCATCTCCCGCGCGTCCCTTCCCTTTTTTAAAACATCTGGTGAGGGGGTGGGACCCACCGCAACCCGAGCACGAATGCTTGAAGCGGCAGGTGGGTCCGAATTTACAGGTGCCCTCGTTGAACTGCCAGCAGTAACCCCAGCGCTTCTCGGTCGGCTGTCCGGGGGTAGCTGAACCTCTGACCCCGTGTTGAAAAAACGGGTTGGGAGCCCTCGCCGCCGTCATCAACTTCATCCACAGGCTGATGTCCTTGTGGTCCCAGCGAAGCGAGGGTCTGACCGCCATCCGTTGTCGGAACTGTTCGTCATACCTGAGCCATGCTACCCCACCGTACGTCCTATGCGCCTCACTGATAGCCTCCAGATACACGAACAACGCAGAGCAATGCTCCGGTGCCTTCTCCCCCACGACGCTCGCCAGAATGGCAAACGCCTGGAGCCAATTAGAAAATGTCCGCGGAATCAACCGATACCTCCGCTTCTCCTCGTCCTCCTTCTTCCGCTCCTCCGGCTTCAACCGGTCAAGGTTGAACTTTTCCAGAGGAAGCAGGGTAAAGATCTCGATGTACTCACCCTTCCAGATCTTCTCCTTCACCTCCTGCTTCAAGTGCGCCCCCAAGGGTCCCTCGAAGCAAACGTACACCTCGCTCTTAGCCGCGTCCGCCAACCTGACCCGGTCCGCGCTCTGTTCCCCCGCCTTCGGCGAAACCCCGTCAGCCGCGGGGGCCGCCACGCCCGCCTGTGCTGCCCCCCCCGCTGCTGGGACCCCCAGAGCCACCGCCGGCGCGGACTCCGCGTCAGAAGAGACCGCTCCGGCGGTCGCCGAGGCGGCCGCCGGCGCCCACGCCTGGGCTGGCCCTCCCTCCAATCCCCCCTCAAATTTCTGAACCAGTGCCTTCAGGCCCGCCAACAACCCCCCTAGGCCCTCCTGCTGCCGTCCCGCTGCCGGCTCCCCGGGTTTTGACGCACCCGCCACTCTCGCAGACCCACCACCGGCCGCCGGCGCACCCCGTCCGCCACCCTGCCCCAACAAGTCAAGCAACAGTGTAGATATGGAAAAAGAAGAGTCACACTCACCGGGCTGCCCAGGACTGGGCCCTGCAGCCGCCGCTCCGGAACCCATCGCCGACTCCGCGTCACGGACCTCACCGCCATCGGACTCCGACAGCTCCCCTTCCGATCGGTCGCTGGCCACTGCCGTCTCCGGTCTGTAAGAAGGATACCCAGATGGGCCCGCTCCGCCATCCGGGGTTCTGCGATGCACTTCTCTAGGGGCCCGGCCCGCCCCGACCGCCCGCTCCACCCACGGCGCTAGTTGAAGGGCTCCTGCACCGCACAGCTCGCCGGCTCCTCGTCCCCTGCCCCACGGCCAGGCTGCGTCCATCTTCCAGGCTGCCACCGGAAAGCCCGCCCTCTCCCCTGGGACTGGGGGCCGCCACGCCGGGCCGTACCCCCACCCGCTGTCCAGCCGAACGCTGTGGACCGACCTCTCTCTCCCCCCCGGCCTGGCCCATGCATCTACGTCGAGCAGGGGGCGCTGAATCCAGGGGCGATCCCCCTTGCCTCCCAGCCACGCTCCCCAGACCCCTCCTCCTGGCCCTGCTCCTGGCCGAGTACCTGCTACTCCCTTCCCCCGATGGGGTGGAGGTCGCCGGCCCAGTCCTCCGCTGTGGATCCCGCTCGCTGCCATCCTCGTGCGCTGCAGTCGTGGGCACCCCCCGCGGGGGCCCCACGTGGCCCGCTCCGGGACTGTACCGCTCGGGCGGCCTGGAACGCCGCGCCCGGGGTGTCACCGGCGTCCCCCCGTCCGTCGCCGACTCCCGCTCTGCCGCCAAGGCCGCCACTTGCCCCTGTAGCCATGCGGCGCCCTCCTGTGCTATAGCAGCCCTGAGCTGGGCCATCAACTCCGCGGACGCCATCTTGTATTAGCTGAGGAGCGGCGAGGGTACGTCCAATCGCTTCCTCCTCCGCTCCACGAGTGGCCTAGCTTACGCTCGGCTTCCCGCTGGACGCATAGGCTCCGCCCCCTGCTGGCCCCGCCTCCCGACTTCTTAAAGCGGCCCGTGCAATATATTAAAAGCGGCGACAGTGCATGCAAACGAAATGTCATGTTGTCCCTCCGCTTAGCAGCCTACTGCTGCTGCTCCGTGCCTCTCTTCATATCAAATGAGGTTAAATCTGGGATGGGTGTCATTACTAGGGCCACCTGCTGTTTTTCCTGGGATTGAAAGAGGAATAGTTTATGGCATACTGGTTTGGATTGGTGCTGGAAGTGTGTTATTTACCTCAATTAACTTAATTTAACTTCCTTCATCATGATTTCTTAAAGGGGTTGTAAACCCTTGTGTTTTTACATCTTAATGCATCCTATGCATTAAGGTGAAAAAACACCTGGCAGTCAGCCCCCAATTTTACTTACCTGAGCCCCTTCATCTGTTTGGCAGAGACACGCTGTGCCTCTCTCCATGGGGTCCGGTTCTTGATTGGATTGATTGATAGTAGCGCATCTTTTGGCTCCCACCGCTGTCAATCAAATCCAATGACACGGGTGCCAGAGGGCGAGGCCAAGTCCGTCATTTGTGCCCATGGATGCAAATGCTGGACTCGGGAGCGCACCCACAAGGTAATCCCCTCGGAAGAGTGCTTCTAGGGGCTTATCTCATGTGGCAGGAGCTGAGGGGAGCTTGGGGACCCCAGAAGAGGATGCTCGGGCCACTCAGAGTAAAACAAGCTGCACAGTGGAGGTATAACATGTTATTTTAAAAAAAACAATCCTTTACAATCACTTTAAGGTAAGCCCACTGATCTAGTTATCTAGATATCCTTGCTGGATATGTGGATGTGGTATCCCTGACTCATTGGTAAAGAAACATATTGAATGATCTTTTTGAAGGCCATCATTTGTTTTACAGAGCATTTAATATTAGGATCACTAACTATTTTAGACAGTCCAGGTGGCTTAGAGGACTTCTACTTTCTAGTGATATTTAGTTTTCTTTAGCTAATATTATATGGGTAGCTATGGTGTTATGTAGGCAATGTCCTGACAAAGGGCATTGCTTTAGATTTTAGTCTTTTCAAGAGCTGGGTTGGTACCAATAGACTGGGGCAAGGCCAGTGTGTTACCTATATATAGGGCAGTACAGTGGTGTAGTCAGGGCAGCACAGTGGTGTAGTGGTTAGCACTCTCACCTAGCAGTAAGAAGGATCACTGGTTCAAATCCCAACCACGACACTACCTGCCAGGAGTTTGCATGTTCTCCCTGTGCCTGCGTGGGTTTCCTCTGGGTACTCCGGTTTCCTCCCACAATCCAAAGACATGCAGGTAGGTTAATTGGCCCTAGTATATGAATGGGGACCTTGAATTGTGGGCTCCTTGAGGGTAGGGACCGATGTGAGTGTGCAATGTACAGGTATAGGGACAATTGTAGATACTCACTCAGGTTGAACTGGATGGACTGGTGTCTTTATACAACCTTACTAACTATGAAACTATGAAAAAGAAATCAAGGTCTTTATCAAGTAACTACAGGCCTGTACAAATGGGTAGCTGTAAATATACAAGGAAAAGTTAAATAAAAAACAAGAATCACCCTTTGCGTTGGGTCCAGACGTGTCAGTCACTAAAGTCTATAACAATTCAAATATGACAATTGTATGAAATACTGGGGAAATACGCTTTCTGGTACTGAGGCCACTAACACAAATAGAGATGGTCCACAAGGATACATGTACCTGTACCACCCTGGTGTTTAGGCAGGGTTGCTCCTCTGTCTGTAATTGCTGCACTTCTCTCTTTTGACGCTAGGTGGCTGGGTACCTTGTGACATTAGATATGAGAAGGGCACTGCAAGGTCAGATTATGGGTATATTTGGTATCCCAGCCAATAGGCAGAGGTTTTCTTAAATTGGCCTGCTGGGAAAATATATATTTTTGGGTGGAGTCAGATGATTGGTGTTCTGTGCCACCTGGATGGCTGTCTGGGTGGACATGTGTTGTACTGCCTGTGCTGCTAGGCTGGGGATTGGGCCTATTCCAGGCACATCTGGCTGCTAGGCTGTCTGGGGGCCTATCTAGAAGCAAAAGAGCAGCCCAGGGTTGGGACTGCAGTCCCAACCAGATATGACGGTTCTGCCGGCCGGAGAATCTGAAGCAAGTTCCCGGAGCAGAATCCTCACCAACCGGGGAAGGTGAAAAATCTGGAAACTTCAGTGGGTATCAAGCCAGGGACCCAACCAGTCGAGGTGATGCTTGCAGACCAGCCTTGTGTGTCAAGCCAGGGACCGAGCAGGCCAGTGGGGTGAAGCTTGAGAAATATCTTGAGTGCCAAGCTAGGGACCCAGCAGAGAGGCAGGGGTGATGCTTGAGGAAGACACAGCAGTGAAGATTGGAGGAGCTCAAGGGATTCAGTGGCAGTGAATCATCAATTCTAGTGAGAGACTGGGAGCTCAGTGGGCTGAAGAACAAGAAGTGATTGTAGTGGAAGTGAAGGAACTCTTATAACTTCTCTGCAGGATGTGGAAACCTTGCAAAAAGATCTGAACAAATTAATGGGGTGGGCAACTACATTGCAAATGAGGTTCAATGTAGAAAAATTAAAAATACTGCATTTGGGGTGGCAAAAATATGAATGCACTCTATACACGGGGGGGGGGGGGGAACCTCTGGGGGAATCTAGGATGGAAAAGGATTTGGAGGTCCTAGTAGATGATAGACTCAGCAATGGTTGGGAATGCTAAGCTGCTGCTAACAAAGCAAACAGAATATTGACATGCATTAAAAAGGGGATCAGGACTTCCGGTTCCGGCGCCGCATGAGCTAGCTGCGCTCCCGCATAGCTCCCGCTGCAGAGCCCCACAAACCGACCTAAAAAACCTGCTACAGCGGCCCCAGTGCCCCACTTTGGATCCGGGTATCCCCCCACGATCCCCGCTCCTATGGATCGTTTTGTTGAGAAAACGGGAGCCCGCTCGCACGCGGCCGCGGCGGCGTCCGCCGAACGGCCGCAAATCGAGCCCCCGGCTTCGGCCTACTCCGCTCCAGCTTCACAGGCCTCTGCTATGGATCATCCGGAAGCGGCTATGGAGGTAAGCGGGGTCGCTTCTTCAGCATCCCCAGTGAATACCGGACCCCCCCACCCCCGTGGGCACGCTATAACCACCCTTCACAACCAGACTGGGGATATCCACCAGCCATCCCTAGGGGATGATGGACACACAGACCGCATAGCACAAGCGGTGGCGGCCCTGCTTTCTCCCATGATCACAGCCTCTGTTGAGAAAGCCATACAGGCTGGGATGAAACAAATTAAGACCCAACTTACAGAACATGCTACAAGGCTTAATGAACTTGAACACTGAGTCTCTGAGGTGGAAGATGATCTCTATCAGTCCCAAGCCACAGAGCAGTCTCAGGAAAAAACGCTTCAATATGTCATCCAAAAGTTAGATGATTTCGAGAACAGATCCAGACGCTCCAACCTGCGATTCGTCGGTGTCCCCGAGTCGCTACCCAATGCTAATTTGAGTGATTTCTGCGCAAAACGCATCCCGGAAGCCCTGGGACTCACTGGCCCCTTCACAGTGGAAAGGGCCCACCGCATAGGATCATTTAATGCGGACCGCAAAACTCCCCGTCCCATCATTGCCAAATATCTTAACTACGCGGAAAAAGCTGTTATCCTACAAGCATTCCGGCAGTCCCCCCCTGTACAGGTTGATGGGGTCAAGATTTTAATTTTCGCGGACTACTCTATTGAGGTTTCAAAAAAATGTAAAGCCTTTAAACCGATATGCTCGGAACTGTTTAAACTACAGATTAAGTTCTCACTGGCTTTCCCCGCCGTGCTCCGTCCAAAATCCCCCAAAGGGGAACAACTCTCCTTTCAAGATCCTTCTGAAGCGGAAGCATTTTTACGCTCTCTCCGATCGGACCCTTCACCGGCTACACCATCCAAATCTGCCTCAACTCTTCGAGCCCTGGATCAAAGGAGCCCTAGGAAAGACTCCCCCAAATGCTTCCGAGCTTCGGATCCAGACCATAGGCACCGTACCTTTCCTCGCTGAGGCCTCTACTGTCTCCCTACGACGGTTCTGTGTTTTTCTTATGCCCCCCTCCTTCCACCTGTTTGGCAAGCTAAGATGTGCTGAGCAGTGGCTCTCCGCTGCCCTTACACCCTTGGATATTCGCCTCATCTCTCCCTCCCCTCCATACCGGCCGCTCGGTTCGAGGCCAGCCAGTACCGGGAGCTGCTACTCTGCCGGACACGGAGGTTCTGGACTACAGATGCTGTAAGCCTTCAGCATTTGTCTATCTCCTTTCAGGTTATACGCCCGTGTCCACGGACAAGTGTTCAGGTTTTTTATTATACTGTGTTTGTTTCTTAGGCTCTGCACAATGTTCTGAGTTAATGTTCACAATCTTATTGCCTTACCATGCTTTACCTTTGTTTCTACACTTTTGCCAGGTCTTAGCATGACTCCACTGTGTACTGTACCCTCCTTCTACTGACTAGTCGTTGTGCTGTGGCGCATATCCTAGTCCGGCGGGCCCTATAGGGTCTCACGGCATTGCCCGCTATTTACCCCTTCCCCCGCGGGGCTCTGCTGGGGAGCTCCCCCCTATACACAGTGAACTCATGCGGAAAAAAGAGAAGTACATGCTGTTGTTTCTTTGTTTGGTTATTCTTCCTCTATTTTCGTTTACCCCCCATACCCTCCCTTTCCTTGCCCCTCCCTGGTCCCCCCCCCCCTTGTTCCCCTGGGTTCTCCCCTTTATAAGTCAAGGATCCCTGGACAGAACCCCTTGCCCTATATCTCTATTGAGCTCGGCCTATGCTTCCTAACTATTCGCGCCTTTTTTCGTCTCACACCCAGCCATTTCTACCCACAGATTCCGCCCCTTTTAGAGTAATCTCCTGGAATGTCAAGGGTCTCCGCTCTCCTCAAAAGAGAGTGAAGATCCTTCGTCATCTTAAAAGGCTCAAGGCAGACATTGCCCTATTGCAGGAGACCCACCTACTTGCATCCGATTTTCTGCGCATGCAAAAACTGTGGGTGGGATCGGTACATGGAGCCGAATCAGTGGGTCGAAAAGCGGGGGTACTACTCCTAATTCACAAAAATCTTTCTTGTACGGTTCTATCTACCCTCTCAGATAATATGGGTCGTTTTTTCACCGCAACGGTACGGATAGGCACCAAAGAAATTTTTATCACCAACATTTATGCCCCTAATAACCCCACTAAGCAATTTTACTCTGAACTTTCGTCGTGGCTACTTCAATTCACCCACTCGCCTCATTTGGTAGGGGGTGATTTTAATGACGTTATGCATCCCTCGGTTGACAGATCCTCCCCAAACAAACAATCGCACGGCGCCACCACTCCAAGTCCTACTATATTTGCCTCCACCATGGACTCCCTACACATGACGAATCTATGGCGTCTCGCCCATCCTACAGACAGAGAATTCACGTTCTATTCCAAGCCCCATAGATCCCTGGCCAGACTTGACCATTTTTTTGGTTCGGATGATTGCATACCCATGGTCTCCGATTCTGAAATCCACGATATAGCGGTCTCTGACCATGCCCCAATAGCTATCGCCCTGGACAGACTTGATCTCCCCCCTCACCCCAACCTTTGGCGCTTTCCAGCCTTTTTGGCTAATAACTCGGATTTTATTACATTCATGGATAAAGCCTGGGTGGAGTACTCCTCCACAAACGCCATCCATGCGACAGACCCTAATCTATTCTGGGATGCAGGGAAAGCGTACCTTAGAGGTCGCATTATCTGTTACGCCACATCATTTAAACGTAATGCTCTCAAGCATTACAAATCCGCTAGTGCCAGACTACACGCAGCCCAACGGCAGCTCTTACTATTCAACTCCACCATACATCACGATGAGTGGGTTTCAGCCAAGTCAGCTTTCGACAATTGGGCCGACACCCTTGAACGTACGAAAAAGGCTTACTTGGATGCTACCCTTCACAAGTACGGCAATAAAGCCGGTAAACTTCTCTCCAGACTGTGTAAAGGGGGTCATCGCCCCACTCACATCACTTCCCTCCGTGATCACACGGGACGCATACACTCTTCTCCTCAAGCCATAAATGAGACTATGTTGAAGTATTACACTCATCTCTACGCACCAGACTCCATCATACGAGAAAAAGCTCGGTCCTTCTTAGACAAAGTGTCACTTCCCACCCTTTCAGCGCAGCAATTAGAGTCCCTCAATGCCCCCATCACTCTAGCTGAAATTGAAACCACCATTCGCCATCTCCACTCCCACAAAGCGCCGGGCCCCGACGGCTTTACTAGCGATTTTTATAAAAACCTCGTTCACTTCACGGCACCCACACTCCTCTCAGTCTACTCCTCTATTTGGGCGGGGGGCCCTTATCTTCCTTCTGGGAATCAGGCTGTCATTAAGCTTCTTTCTAAAAAAGGGAAAGACCCGTTGCAACCCGGTTCATATAGACCTATCTCCCTCCTTAATCTAGATGTGAAAATCCTCTCAAAGATTGTGGCCACGAGACTAGCCGATATCCTTCCCCACCTAATCCATCCAGCCCAATCGGGATTTGTTAAAGGTCGGACAGCCACTTTAAACATCCGCAAAGTTCTACTAGCTCTCGAATCTGCCAAACAAAACCCCAATGGTACCTATGCCATCATCACTTTAGACGCTGAAAAAGCCTTTGACAACGTCAGTTTCGATTGGCTATCCATGACCCTCTCCAAATTAGGATTCTCAGGCCCATTTAGTCACCTTATAACCTCGATGTACGCCTCCCCCACCGCCCGTTTGGTAGCGGCAGGCCTTCTCTCACCAAATTTCCCCCTACACAAAGGTACCAGACAGGGCTGCCCCCTATCTCCCCTCCTCTTTAACATAGCCTTGGAACCCCTCTCTAGATACCTATCCCACTCGGCTCCCCTCCGGGGTATAAAAATAGGAGGCGTGGAACTCCGCACATCCCTGTTCGCAGACGATATCCTTATATTCTCCTCACACCCCTCATCTGACATTCACACCATTAAAAATACTTTCGATGAGTTCAGGTTGTGCTCAGGGCTACGCATAAATTACTCTAAAAGTGAAATTTTACCCATTGGCTCTCACTCCTCCCCTTCCTGGGTTAGTGACTCCCTATTTTCTGTAGCCCCCTCATACATCACATACCTGGGAATTAAAATTGGGAAACTGCCTTCTTCTTTGTATCAGCTGAATTATCCCCCTTTGTTGACTAAGATATCCCAAGAATTGACCAACTGGATGGATCTGCCCCTATCGCTCCTGGGAAGGTGCCACCTTATAAAAATGATCAGCTCTGCCAGACTTCTATATCCTATGCAAACTCTCCCACTCTTGCTCAAACACAAAGATGTTACTTCATTAGAATCTGCTATTTCCAAATTTTTATGGCACGGCAAACGACCACGTATCGCTTTCAAAAAATTGCACCTTCCTAGGGGCGACGGTGGTATCAGTCTACCCAATATTAGGTTGTATAATTTAGCTTGTTTACTTAGAACCAGTCTAGACTGGATTACCCACTCGTCCAGGTACTCTAACTTTGATTTGGAATCCGCTATGGCCCACCCCTTCTCTTTGTCTGCCCTTCTGCATTCCCGCTGGAAATCAGTACCCCCCCCCCACCAACACAATCTTCAGAGATACCGCGATAGCGTGGAGAGAGTCCAGGAAACTGGCCGGACTTACGCCTTTCTTATCCGTTCATCTACCTATCCAAGGAAATCCCTGTTTTATTCCAGGTCTTCACTGTAAAGCCTTCTCGGATTGGTCGACTCGGGGCCTGTCCCTTTTCTCCTCCCTATGCGACCCGCATACTGGCAAACCGCTTCCTTTTCAGAAAGTGATGGACTCATTCTCAATTCCCACCTCTCACTTTTTCCATTACCGACAGTGCATCAGCTATATAACCCAAACTTGTAAGGAGGACTCCCGCAGATTTCAAACCAGCTTCATGGATCAGCTGATATGTGATAAAGGCTTCAAGATCTCAGATGTCTATAAACCTCTTCTGCAACGGTCGAAGACACCTGCATCCTCTACGTCCATTGCAAACTGGTCCTCAGCCTTCCCGGACACCGATCTTGTCTATAAGATTCTGCGTGGTCTCAACAAGGTTTTACGTCTGACGCCTAACGAAACTTGGAGGGAAACTCAGCTTAAGATTGCCCACAGGGCCTACATTCCTTTTCTTTCTCCTAAATCCAAGCGCGATGGGGCCTCCTGCCCCCACTGTCATCACTCGAAGCCGCCCCTCTTTCATCGTTTATGGTCTTGCCCTATTATATCCACCTTCTGGGACCAGGTCTTGGCCTTAATTTTTGACATCACCTTGCTGAAACTACCTAAAGAACCTCTACTCCTAATCTTTGGTTATTGGGACCCCATTTTGTTACCATGGTCTACCTCTACAGGCGCTGGACCCTCTCTAGGGTCACCTCCGACGTGAGCTATAGTGGACTGGATCCTGTTGTGCTTACTTGTGGCCCGTCGCCTCATACTACGATTTTGGCTACAGCCTTCTGGCCCTCCAGCTTCCCAACTCCACAAGGATCTTCTATCCCTTCTACACACGGAAAGGCTCACAACAGATTTCTCTCATGCCAAACAAAAAGCGGCCTTCCTCGCCAGGTGGCAGTTGTTCATGACCACAACCATGTCATTACAGGATCAACGCGCATTGGATCAACTTTCTTTCGTCTACAATGACTCGCTCCTTTCCTGATACCACGTTGTGACTTTTCCACATAGGCCGACTCTCCTCAACTCTCCTCCACACCAGGATCCTTCTATGTGGACAGTACAATTGAACCCCCCCTCTTCCATGTCTCTCCCTGTTTTTGCTTACCCCCCCCTTTTTCTCTTAATATACTGCTTTATAAGTTACAGTTAGGCATTTGGCCCTTGGGGAGCCGGATTTATCGTCTGTTCTATTTGAGGTTCAAAATAGTCGCTGATCCATCCAGTCTGGTCATTGTTGCCCTCGGTTTCCATACTTGTACTGTCTTTGTACGTTCCTATGTCTTACGGTTCTCATTTGCCCCAGGGATTGACCTGGATATGTACCTCTTTTATACTGAATTTGCCTTAACACGAGTCTATGTATTTTCTTTTTCCTAATAAAAATTATTAAAAAAAAAAAAAAAAAAGGGGGGGATCGACTCCAGACATAAATCGATAATTCTCCCGCTCTACAAGACTCTGGTCCGGCCACGCCTAGAGAGTATGTTGTCCAGTTCTGGGCACCAATCCTCAGGAAGGGAGTACTGAAAATGGAGCGAGTACAAAGAAGGGCAACACAGCTAATAAAGGGTCTTGAGGATATTAGATATGAGGAAAAGTTGCGAGCACTGAACTTATTCTCTCTGGAAGAGAGATGCATTAGAGGGGATATGATTTCAATATACAAATACAATACTGGTGACCCCACAATAGGGTTAAAGCTTTTTTGCAGAAGGGAGTTTAACACGACTCGTGGCCACTCATTAAAATTAGAAGAAAAGAGGTGTAACCTTAAACTACGTAGAGGGTTCTTTACTGTAAGAGTGGCAAGGATGTGGAATTCCATTCTGCAGGCGGTGGTCTCAGCGGGGGGGCATTGTTAGTTTCAAGAAACTATTAGATAAGCACGTGAACGACCTCAACCTACATGGATATACATTGTAATACTAACATATAATCACACACATAGGTTGGACTTGAAGGACTTGTGTCTTTTTACAACCTCACCTACTATGTACCTACTATGTAACTATACTTTGTGATAGGAACTGTTAAAGACTGTTGCCATAGGAGACAGCTTCCCTACACATGCAGATGTGGCATCTTGCTGGATGTCTTTCCCTGCATGGCTGTCCTCCTGTTGAAGTCTGGTGAAGTGTGCCAATTAAACTTGCAACTACCTAAGGGTGGCCCTAACCCTCTCCCCCAAAGCTCTTTTAAGAGAGATAAAAATCTGTTTTGCATTCAAGAAGTGTCTGGCACCCAATGAGTATAACTGCCTTGCACCGACTATGCCTCAAAACCCACCATATACAGAAGGATGTCAGCTATCTCTGGCCCTGGAAATTCTCATTAGACTGAAGGAGGCCTGGGACTCTGCGACATACCTAGTTCAATTAAATCAATGCTTACACTCAAAAATGGAGTATGCATATGACCCAGAAATTCCTAATCTTTCACCCTTTAGGGCTATGTGTGGTAAAACTTTCAGCACAGTCTCTGATCTTCTAGAATAAAAGAGGACCCACTCAGACAATGCATTTTGGGGGCCACCCCTTTGTAAAGCGCTTGAGTTTTTTAGTTACTGTACTGCATTGCTGTGCCCTGTTGTGGATATTCTTGGTCTTTGCAAATTTTTTTGACACAGATGCCCACAGACAACTAATGTATACATTCTGTATGTATAAGTAATGTATAACATCTATACGCTTATAAAACTCTCTCTCTGTAAATGAATTGGAAACAAACTTAAAAACTGTATTTAGAGAGTAGTGATTAACAAATATGGCTCTGAATTGTTTAAGTTTGCAATTAAAAGTATTTAAAAGTAATATTTATGTGATTCCAGATGATACAGAGCTATCATTTGGGAAAAAAAATACTCTAAAAAATGTAAATTCTAAATTGCCAGCTGAATGCCTTATTTGACTGTGTAACTACGTTGGAAATTAGGTTTAAGCCTAGGTTCACATGCATGCGACATTGACATGTCATTTCACATGACATCTTATTAACCTCCCCCTGAGGTTGACTATCATATAGATCATATAAATTAGTAAATACCTTTTTGCTGTTAGACATATAATATCGGATATATAAAATATTGCTTGAATGTGCACGTTTTTGCTTTTCCTCTCTTTTGTTCCTTCTCCTTCCTTTTCCTTCGTTTTTTTGGTGGTAGTACCTCCAATTTTCCAACCAGCACTTATTAAACCAGCTGGACACGTGTAACGACAGTCTGTGCATACCTAGATGTATATGCATACATATAGATATTAATATTTGTTTGAGTGTCTTTATGACAGCCTGCCGATGTCTGCATGTATATGTATGTTTATAACTAGGGATGGCCGAACGGTTCGCCCGGCAGTCGTTTCGTGGCGAATTTCGGCTGTTTGCGGTCCGCCCAACCGGCGGACTATTGCCGCCATTCGCCCGGCGGACTTCCGTGTTTACTGTGTAAAAGAACTTTGACCTATGATGACACATCCATCATGGGGTACAGGACAGCCAATTGAGACATTACAGCACATGGACACTTGGACATTCCCCCTAACTTATAAATAGACCCGATCCGGCGGCCATTTTACATTCTTTCGTATGTCACTATAGGGAGAGGTTGCTGTGTGGAGCAGGGAGAGACTGCAGTGACCCAAATCGCTAGCTATTAGGTCCACAAAAGTTATTTTCAGGACTGGTATGGTATAGGTGTTAGGTGTAGTTCAGGATATAGGTTTGAGGCACTGCTGTGCTAGTGATTGTTGCAGCAGCCTGTCGTTTATCAGTGTAGAGAGAGGGACAGGATGCTGTGTGCAGCAGGGACAGTCAGTTTAATCATTAGCTGTTACTATTAGGTCCACAAAAGTCCTTTTCAGGACTGGTATGGTAAGTAGTCACAGGATATAGTTTTGAGTGCTATTCAAGTTATTGTTGCAGCAGCCTGTGTTTTGTCAGTTTAAATAGGGACAGGCAGGAAGCTGTGTGTGGCAGTGAGGGACAGTCAGTTTAATCAGTAGCTGTTACTATTAGGTCCACAAAGGTTCTTTTCAGGACTGGTATGGTAATAGGCTTGTACACGTATAATATTCTTTCTTCCAAATATAGAAAGAATGTTATACTTGACTGCTGCCCTTCTGCTGCAGTAGTCCTTTATGAGTATAGGGACTGAGGTACAGTCTGCTAATCATTCACAACCTACTAGTTCCACAAAGGTCCTTATAAGGACTGGTAAGGTATAGGGTACTACAGTACATAGGGTTGAGTGAGGTACAGTCTGCTATTCCTTAAGGACTGGTATAGGTCCACAATATATAGGGTTGAGGTGCACTACTGCTGACTGCTGCCCTTCTGCTGCAGTAGTCCTTTATCAGTATAGGGACTGAGGTACAGTCTGCTAATCTTTCACAAACTACTAGTTCCACAAAGGTCCTTATAAGGACTGGTAAGGTATAGGGTACTACAGTAAATAGGGTTGAGTGAGGGACAGTCTGCTATTCCTTAAGGACTGGTATAGGTCCACAATATAAAGGGTTGAGGTGCACTACTGCTGACTGCTGCCCTTCTGCTGCAGTAGTCCTTTATCACTATAGGGACTGAGGTACAGTCTGCTAATCATTCACAACCTACTAGTTCTACAAAGGTCCTTATAAGGACTGGTAAGGTATAGGGTACTACAGTACATAGGGTTGAGTGAGATACAGTCTGCTATTCCTTAACCACTTCCCGACCAGCGCACGACGATGTACTTCGACAGAATGGCACGGGCAGGCATATTGGCGTACAGGTACGTCCAATATTCGATGCCGCCCTGCCAACGGGAGCGCGCCGCCGGCGGCGCACTCCCGCGCTGGTCGGGACCCCCGTGAGTCCGGTCGCGGGACCCGCGGACTCGATCGCCGCGGGCATCCCCGCGATCGTCTCACGGAGCGGCCGAATGGAGGAAATGCTGTGTAAACAACATTTTTCCATTCTGCCTAGCAACTAGTGACACTGATCTCTGCTCCATGTGATTGGAGCAGAGATCAGTGTACACTAAATGAAAGCCCAACCCCCCCACAGTTAGTAACACACCCCTAGGAACACTTAACCCCTACACTGCCACCCACTGGTTAACCCTTTCACTGCCAGTGTCATTTACACAGGAATCACTGCATTTATATAGCAGTGATTACTGTATAAATGACAATGGTCCCAAAAATGTGTCAAAAATGTCCGATGGGTCCCCGACAATGTCGCAGTCACAATAAAAATCGCAGATGGCCGCCATTACTAGTAAAAAAAAAAATAATAAAAAATTATTGATAAAAATGCTATAAAACTATCCCTATTTGTAAACGCTATAACTTTTGCGCAAACCAATCAATAATCGCTTATTGCGATTTTTTTAATCAAAAATATGTAGAAGAATACATATCGGCCTAAACTGAGGGAAAAAAATGTTTTTTTATATATTTTTGGGGGATATTTATTATAACAAAAAGTAAAAAATAATGCGTTTTTTTCAAAATTGTCGCTCTATTTTTGTTTATAGCGCAAAAAATAAAAACCGCAGGGGTGATCAAATACCACCAAAAGAAAGCTCTATTTGTGGGAAAAAAAGGACGTCAATTTTGTTTGGGAGCCACGTCGCACAACCGCGCAATTGTCAGTTAAAGCGACGCAGTGCCGAATCGCAAAAAGTGGTCTGGTCTTTGACCAGCAAATTGGTCCGGTCTGAAAGTGGTTAAGGACTGGTATAGGTCCACAATATATAGGGTTGAGGTGCACTACTGCTGACTGCTGCCCTTCTGCTGCAGCAGTCCTTTATCAGTATAGGGACTGAGGTACAGTCTGCTAATCATTCACAACCTACTAGTTCCACAAAGGTCCTTATAAGGACTGATAAGGTATAGGGTACTACAGTACATAGGGTTGAGTGAGGTACAGTCTGCTATTCCTTAAGGACTGGTATAGGTCCACAATATATAGGGTTGAGGTGTACTACTGCTGATTGCTGCCCTTCTGCTGCAGCAGTCCTTTATCAGTATAGGGACTGAGGTACAGTCTGCTAATCATTCACAACCTACTAGTTCCACAAAGGTCCTTATAAGGACTGGTAAGGTGTAGGGTACTACAGTACATAGGGTTGAGTGAGGTACAGTCTGCTATTCCTTAATGACTGGTATAGGTCCACAATATATAGGGTTGAGATGCACTACTGCTGACTGCTGCCCTATACTGCAGCAGTCCTTTATCAGTATAGGGAGTGAGGTACAGTCTGCTAATCATTCCCAACCTACTAGTTCCACAAAGGTCCTTATAAGTACTGGTAAGGTATAGGGTACTACAGTACATAGGGTTGAGTGAGGTACAGTCTGCTATTCCTTAAGGACTGGTATAGGTCCACAATATATAGGGTTGAGGTGCACTACTGCTGACTGCTGCCCTATACTGCAGCAGTCCTTTATCAGTATAGGGACTGAGGTACAGTCTGCTAATCATTCACAACCTACTAGTTCCACAAAGGTCCTTATAAGGACTGGTAAGGTATAGAGTACTACAGTACATAGGGTTGAGTGAGGTACATTCTGCTATTCCTTAAGGACTGGTATAGGTCTACAATATATAGGGTTGAGGTGCACTACTGCTGACTGCTGCCCTATACTGCAGCAGTCCTTTATCAGTATAGGGACTGAGGTACAGTCTGCTAATCATTCACAACCTACTAGTTCCACAAAGGTCCTTATAAGTACTGGTAAGGTATAGGGTACTACAGTACATAGGGTTGAGTGAGGTACAGTCTGCTATTCCTTAAGGACTGGTATAGGTCCACAATATATAGGGTTGAGGTGCACTACTGCTGACTGCTGCCCTTCTGCTGCAGTAGTCCTTTATCGGTATATGGACTGAGGTACAGTCTGCTAATCATTCACAAACTACTAGTTCCACAAAGGTCCTTATAAGGACTGGTAAGGTATAGGGTACTACAGTACATAGGGTTGAGTGAGGTACAGTCTGCTATTCCTTAAGGACTGGTATAGGTCCACAATATATAGGGTTGAGGTGCACTACTGCTGACTGCTGCCCTATACTGCAGCAGTCCTTTTTTTTCCCCCAATAAAAGTTTTTTAATTCAAGTTAAATCACATAACAAGCTGAAGAAATCACAGTGTGCAATGTAAGAAACAAATAGTGCATAGCAATTATACTCGTACTTATAGATACAGATATAATTATAAATATCTTCTGGTAGCTATGATATAATCGCGGACTCAAGGTCCGGATCGGCAATAACAGCTTTCGTGAAAAAAATGAGTACCAGAAAAAAAAGAACAATGTAACAGCACCTATTTAAACAGTACAGTATCCTGTGAACAAATAGTACAACTGATCTGTAAGGTACATGTTTAACAAGGGGGGAAGGGGGGGGTTATAGGGGAACAAAGGAGGGTAATGAAAGGGTAAGAGAGAAAAGGTAGAAAAGAAATAGAAATAAGTAGTCAAGGAGCAAGACTGCGGTAAAGGCGGTCTTCACACAGAAGTCCACATCTGCGCCCTCTGAAATAGGTCAGCAGACACCTAAATAGACGATCCACTAAGATCGGGGAACCCATCAACCCGTGGACAAGCTAGCAAATGAGTCCGAATATTTGAACTGGACCCATGGGGACCAGGTATTATGAAATTTTTCAGAGGATTCATTAGCTGTGGCCAGCGTCTCTTCCATTGCGAAAATTCGGTTAACTTCCCTCAACCATTCCCCCACTGATGGGGCTGAGGTCGACTTCCAATACCTAGGAATCAGGGACTTAGCGGCAATAAGGAGGTGCTTCGTTAAAGATCTTTTGTATCTGCCAAGAGGCCAATCAGAAATATGAAGCAGGCAGCAAGCCGGTGACAGAGGTAGGGTCGTATTCGTAATGCGTAAAATCAGGTCACAAATTTTGCCCCAGAATTCAGAAATCCGGGGGCAATTCCACCATATGTGCAACATGTCTCCTTTGGCCTCACCACACCTCCAACAGAGGTCCGTGGAAGCAGGGTACCATCTCTTTACTTTTTCTGGAGTGGCATACCATTGTGACAATAGTTTATAAGAGTTTTCTTGTAGCCTAGTGCTAATAGAGCACTTGTGGGCCAAAATACATGCGTTTTGCCACTGCAGATCCGTAAAGCGAGTCTGGAGTGACGTTTCCCATTGGTCTCTGAAACGCACCGGTTCCGCACCCCCGTGCTGTTGGAGGCATGTGCACATAAGCGAAGTCGTCCTCTCCACCGGCCCGCCCTCCAAGCAAAGAGTTTCAAAAGGGGTAGGGTCTCTCAGCATCTCTTTCCGTCTCACGGGTGCCATGACATAGTGACGTGCCTGTCTGTAATTCCAGGAGGGGAGCACCCGGGGGTTCAGGGCCACCCAGCAAGTCGGCCTGAGAAAGAAACTGTCCAGACTGAGTCAGATGTAGAGCCAGAAGGGGTAACGACCCCTTCCAGGCGAATGTACTTGTGTCCACCCCCGGAGGGAAATCCGGGTTGTTCAACAAGGGGGTCAAAGGTCCTGGTGAAGTAGCAATTGAATACTCTGTAGAGGATTTATGAAAGGCTTGTAGGGTTGCCCTAATAAGAGGGTGTTGTAACAGATCTGGGGGACATCTAGCACAGGGTATCCGCGGGGAGAATTTTAAAGGGGTGTGGGAAACTGCTTCTTCTAAAGCTACCCAGTCTTTATTTTCAGAATGACAATGCCAATCTATAACTCTGGCCAAATGTGCAGCGTAATAATAAAGCTTAAAATTCGGGAAGCCTAAGCCTCCCGCTGCCTTCGGCCTCATCAACAGGCGAAGGCCAACGCGTGGCCTCCTGCCGGCCCAAACAAATTTCCAGAGCACAGACTGTAATTGTTTAAAAAAACTGACCGGTACCGTGATTGGTAAGGTACGAAAAAGATAAAGCAGTCTAGGGAGCACCACCATCTTTATTATTGCTGCTCTCCCAAACCACGAGAAGGATTTAAGGGACCATTTCGTTAAGTCGGATTGAATCCGCCTCAGCATGGGTGTAAAATTGCTGTAGAAAGCACTGTCGAGCTGAGAGGGCAGCAAGATTCCCAAGTACTTAAGCGTATTCACCTCCCATCTAAAGGTGTTATTGGTCTGAGCCTGATCTAAAACCTCGGGCGGGAGTGAAATATTCATGGCTTCTGACTTAGTATAATTAATTTTTAAATTAGAAACATAGCCATAGATAGAGAATGCCTTTAATAGATTGGGGATGGATGCGTGGGGCTGAGTAAAAAAAAACAACAGATCATCAGCGTATGCTGCCGTTTTGTAGGTTTTAGAGCCGATCTGGAAGCCCGTGATATCAGGATTTTGATTAACGACGCGTATGAAGGGTTCTAATGAGAGTATAACCACTTCAGCTCCGGACCAATAAACACCTTAAGGACCAGAGGTCTTTTTGCAATTTCGCACTGCGCTGCTTTAACTGGTAATTGCGCGGTCATGCAATATTGCATCCAAACGAAATTTGCGTCCTTTTCTTCCCACAAATAGAGCTTTCTTTTGATGGTATTTGATTGCCTCTGCGATTTTTTTTTTTGCGATATAAATGGAAAAAGAGCGAAAATTTTGAAAAAAAAAGATATTTTCTTCTTTTTGTTATAAGAAAAATCGAATAAACTAAATTTTAGTCATACATTGAGGGCAAAATTTATTCAGCCACATGACTAGTAAAAAAAATGTCAATAAGCGTATATTTTTTGGTTTGCGCAAAAGTTATAGCGTCTACAAACTAGAGTACATTTTCTGGAATTTACACAGCTTTTAATTTATGACTGCCGATCTCATTTCTTGAGGTGCCAAAATGGCAGGGCAGTACAAATCCCCCCCAAATGACCCCATTTTGGAAAGTAGACACCCCAAGGAAATTGCTGATGGGTATGTTGAGCCCATTGAATATTTATTTTTTTTGTCCTAAGGGATTGAATAATGACAAAAAAAAATTTTTTTTACAAAAAGTTGTCACTAAATGATATATTGCTCACACATGCCATGGTTATATGTGGAATTGCACCCCAAAATATATTCCGCTACTTCTCCCGAGTATGGGGATACCACATGTGTGGGACTTTTTGGGAGTCTAGTCGCGCACGGCACCCCGAAAACCAATCACCACCTTCAGGATTTCTAAGGGTGCAAATTTTTGATTTAACTCCTCACTACCTATCACAGTTTCGAAGGCCATAAAATGCCAAAATAGCACAAAACCCCCCAAAATGACCCCATTTTGGAAAGTAGACACCCCAAGCTATTTACTGAGAGGCATGTTGAGTCCATGGAATATTTTATATTTTGCCACAAGTTGCGGGAATATTACAAACTTTTTTTTTTTTGCACCAAGTTGTCACTAAATGATATATTGCTCACACATGCTATGGGCATATGTGAAATGACACCCCAAAATACATTCTGCTGCTTCTCCTGAGTACGGGGATACCACATGTGTGGGACTTTTTGGGAGTCTAGTCGCGCACGGCACCCCGAAAACCAATCACCACCTTCAGGATTTCTAAGGGTGCAAATTTTTGATTTAACTCCTCACTACCTATCACAGTTTCGAAGACCATAAAATGCCAAAATAGCACAAAACCCCCCCAAATGACCCCATTTTGGAAAGTAGACACCCCAAGCTATTTACTGAGAGGCATGTTGAGTCCATGGAATATTTTATATTTTGCCAAAAGTTGCGGGAATATTACAAACTTTTTTCTTTTTGCACAAAGTTGTCACTAAATGATATATTGCTCACACATGCTATGGGCAGAAGTCAAATTACACCCCAAAATAAATTCTGCTGCTTCTCCCGAGTACGGGGATACCACATGTGGGGGACTTTTTGGGAGCCTAGCCACGTACGGGACCCCGAAAACCAAGCACTGCCTTCCGGATTTGAATATAAAATGCTACCAAAAAACCTGTTAGCGATGGCAGGGATCAGGCCTGACTCTGCGATCGCTGCAGTTATGTGTTTAGTGTTTTGTAAGTGACAGTGATCGATCGATACTGCACTTGGGTGGGCTGGGCAGAGGGGCAAAACGCAGGTGCTAGCAGGTATTTGGGCTGATCCCGCTAACAATGCGTTTTTTTGGAACCCTAAACTGCTGGGGACGCTAGTATAGATCTGATCAGATCAGATATTGATCTGTTCAGATTCTATACCACTACGGGAGGTGTATGCTTTGCGTGTGGGTGTTAGCGGTACTGGCACTAACCTAGCGCTGCCTGGGGCGAAGCAGACCCTGACCCTAAAACCTAATTGATATCACCCGCCGGGTGATCAGGGGGTTAAACCTTTATTGGGTAATAAATGGTGGGTGCCCTGATGCTATAAAAAACAAACTAACCAGAGTCACCCGTAACACTTATACGGTGATCAGTGGTGAAAGGGTTAACTAGGGGCAATCAGGGGGTTCAAATTTTTATTAGGTAGTATATGGGGGTCCCTGGCGCTATATAAAAACCTGACGGGGAACCTAAATAACTAACTGGCTAACCAGCGTCACCAGTGACACTTATACTGTGATCGCTGGTGAAAGGGGGTGAAAGGGTTAACTAGCAGCAATCAGGGGGTTAAAACCATTATTGGGTAGTATATCAGGGTACCTAGCGCTATAAAAACCTGGCGGTGAACCTAAAAAAGTAACTAGCTACCTAGCGACACTAGCGACACTGATGCAGCGTTCAGAAAAATTATCGCTTAGTGACACTGGCAAAAGGGGGTGAAAGGGTTAACTAGCGGAAATCAGGGGGTTAAAACCATTATTGGGTAGTATATCGGGGTACCTAGCGCTATAAAAACCTGGCGGTGAACCTAAAAAAATAACTAGCTACCTAGCGACTGTAGCGACACTAATGCAGCGATCAGAAAAATGATCGCTTAGTGACACTGGCAAAAGGGGGTGAAAGGGTTAACTAGCGGCAATCAGGGGGTTAAAACCATTATTGGGTAGTATATCGGGGTACCTAGCGATATAAAAACCTGGCGGTGAACCTAAAAAAATAACTAGCTACCTAGCGACACATGCAGCGATCAGAAAAATGATCGCTTAGTGACACTGGCAAAAGGGGGTGAAAGGGTTAACTAGCGGCAATCAGGGGGTTAAAACCATTATAGGGTAGTATATCGGGGTACCTAGCGCTATAAAAACCTGGCGGTGAACCTAAAAAAATAACTAGCTACCTAGCGACTGTAGCGACACTAATGCAGCGATCAGAAAAACGATCGCTTAGTGACACTGGCAAAAGGGGGTGAAAGGGTTAACTAGCGGCAATCAGGGGGTTAAAACCATTATTGGGTAGTATATCGGGGTACCTAGCGATATAAAAACCTGGCGGTGAACCTAAAAAAATAACTAGCTACCTAGCGACACATGCAGCGATCAGAAAAATGATCGCTTAGTGACACTGGCAAAAGGGGGTGAAAGGGTTAACTCTAGGGGCAATCAGGGGGTTAAATCTTTATTGGGGGGTGATAGGGGGCTACCCTGGACCTAACACTAACTGTCCTGACAGTTTTTACTGTCACAACTGACACTGAATGCATTGATCAGTAAAGAAATGATCAATGCAATCAGTGACACTGTGACTGGGGGGGGAGGGGGGCGGGGGGGATCGGGGGGCGATCGGGGGGGGGGGGATCGGGGGGGGTTTGTGTGCCTGTGTGTACCTACATGTCAGTGTAGTGTTGGTGCACACTTACTATTAGTCTTCTCCTCGTAGTCCGGTCAAAAAGACCGCCCCGAGGAGAATGACATCACTTCCTCCTTCCTGTGTAAACAATACACAGTGGGAGGAAGCTTCTCATTGGCCAGGAGCGATCCAGAGGGGGTGGCCGAAAACCAACGGCCATCCCCTCATCACGGAGCGCTCCTGGAGCGAACCGGACCGCCGTAACCAGCGGGAGGGGGACCGATCGGACCCCCCACCAGCTGGAAGGCAATCACGTACATCTACGTGATTGTGCCTGCCTGTGCCATTGTGTTGACGTACATTGGCAATACGGCGGTCCTAAATAGAAGGGGTGACAGGGGACAGCCCTGCCGCGTCCCATTTTTAATAGTCACCGGTTCTGATAGGGATCCATTGATTTTTAACTGAGCCGTGGGGTTCCTGTACAGGGAGGAGATCCAGGACATCATGTGGGATTTCAGACCTATGTGGGCACAAGTTGCCAACAAATAATCCCACGCGACCCTGTCGAAGCCCTTCTCCGCGTCAGTAGACAGGAGAAGGCCCTCGAGTCCCAGTCTGCGGCAGTGGTATGTCAAGTTCAGGGCCTTAATCACATTATCCTTGGCTTCCCTCCCCGGCATGAACCCAACCTGCTCTGGACCGATTATGTGGGGTAGAAAGGGGCGCAGGCGATTATTTTGGCTAGAATTTTTAAATCCAGGTTAAGAAGAGAAATGGGCCTATAACTTGCACACTCCGATGGGTCCTTGCCTGGTTTAGGGAGCACCGTGATATGAGCTCCCAAAAACGTGGTAGGAATTTGGTGGGGGTCCATAAGAAAGTTAAGTGTTTGTAAAAGTGGGGCTTCCAAAATGGTCCCGAATGTCTTATAATAAAGAGCCGACAGCCCGTCAGGCCCCGGGCTCTTTCCGGGCTTGAGATTTTTGATAGTATGCAATAGCTCCTCTGAGGAAATCGGTTGCTCCAGAGACTCCGCATCCTCAGGGGAGAGCGATGGGAGCCCGCTCTGCTGCAAATAATCCTGAATAATTTGAGCCCTGTCTCCCCCCAGCTCCCCAGGTTTGTGTTGGTGGGGAATGTCATAGAGTTTCGAATAAAAACGGTGGAAACTCTCCGCAATCTCATCCGTTCTGTTTGTTAGCGGGCCGTCAATGGTTTTAATCGCCATAATGTTGTTAACTAAGGAGGCCTCTTTTAACGCCCTCGCCAAAAATTTCCCCCCCTTATCTCCGTGCTCGTAATAAATTTTGTGCTTAAGGAAAAGTGCGCGTTTACTGCTAGCTTCCAAGATATCTTGGAGCTCGCCGCGTGTCGCCAAAAGTTCTTGTGCTTTTTGAGCGTCCAGGGATTGTTTATGCTGGGCCTCCAGACCGGCAATTTTGGCTGAAAGGGTCTTAATCCGTTTTTCGGCTTCCCGCTTGTGGACAGCCCCTGCTCTGATGAGCTCCCCCCTCATCACGCACTTGTGTGCTTCCCAAATTAGAGATCATCAGAGCTATTCTCAGAAAAATAGTGGCGCAAAACGTCAGTTAGTTTTGGTAGTAGTTCAATATCTAACAAGGAAGAGTTCAGGCGCCACATGCATGGCTTCGGCCTGCGATCTGCACGCTCGATACAGAGGGAAGTGGGAGCATGGTCCGAGAGTGATTGGATACCTATGTGCGCCTCACTTAATACCGGCAAATCTTTTTGCGTAACAAAAATGTAGTCGATGCGCGCATATTTATCATGGGGTGCTGAGTAGCAAGTAAAATCTTAACCGGACGGGTTTAAGGTGCGCCACGAATTTACCAATGTTACCGAGTGCAAAAGATTCTTGATACGTTTCAAAGTACCGTAGGTCACACTGGATTTTCCCGAAGACGTATCTTGGGAGGGGTTTAGCGGTATATTGAAATCCCCCCCCGAGCAAAATACCTCCCTCTGCAAAACCTTTGAGTTCCTCAATAAGGTGTCTGCAAAAAGTTATATGGGCCCTGTTTGGGAAATATACGTTAGCTAACGTCAGCGGAACCGTTCCCCAAGTCCCCTTCAAGAACAGGTACCTACCGTCAGGGTCTACTAGTTGCTGAGTGACCTCGAAACCCACCGCTTTATGCAGCAAAATCGTGACTCCCTTGGTCTTAGCCAAGGGGTTTGTGGCATGATATGCCTTAGGGAAATTTTTATGCCGTAGAGTAGGAATTTTAGTGGACTGGAAATGCGTTTCTTGTAAAAAAACAAACATAGGTTTTACCTTATTAAGTTCTCTGAGCAAGGAAGAGCGCTTCTCCGGGGTGTTCAGACCTCGGACGTTGTGAGATATCAGGGTAGGACCGTGGCCCAGCCCTGAGTACGCCATTGTGCAGACACTCCACCCTCTCCTCGCAGCCTTGCAACCTGAAAGAAAAAGAAACAGAAAAGGGGGGAAAGGCAGAGAAAGAAGAGAATAGGGGAGGGATAAGAGGGGAGGGAAAAAATGAGGGGAGATAGGGATCTAGCCCGTGGGTTCAGGCTATATATCGGGGGAAAAAAAACAAGAATCTGCCTGCAGTACACAAGACTGCAAGCTTTGTAATAGGATGTGAGCAGTACCTGTGCGCAATCACGGCACGACACTACTCACTTGCGGGGTAAGTGGGAGGAACTCCGAGCAGAGGATGCTAGGATACTTCTGAACTATATGCAATCTGCAACGTGTACAAAAACAATCAACCAAACTGAGATCCATATAGGAGAGCTAGAATCAGAAGGCCCCGCAGTCCAGCAATTCTTAAAATGAAAACACAAGTAAGAGTTCCTTGGCAGTATAAAAACAGGGCTAAATTAAGTATAAATGTTTCATAAAACAATAAACGGATCGACACAAGATAAGAGCTAGGATATTGACCAGGGGTATAGAAAAACTTCAGGCTGAGTCTCAATAGGCAGTCAATCAGCCGCTCGGACTATAAACGAAAGGCCGCAGCCAACAGCCTCCGGGTAGCAGTCCATCCATCCCGAGTTCTGCAAACGGGGAGAGAAGGAGAATGCCAACTAGGCGCCAACGTAACAGTGGTGAGAGTCCTCAGTTTAACAGGGGAATAAGACAACACGAACAACAGTTACCATGTAATGCCTACGGTGTAGGGTAGCAAGGACCATCCCACTGGGTCGAGCAGGTTGCTCAGGGGCAGTCACGCTGTCTAGGAGGGTGAACCGAAAGGGACGAGCGGCTCGGGCCTTGGCCTCCAGATTTTCCCACTTTGCTTCTCTTAGGCGGAGGTTTAGCAGGGGATGAGTGGGGTGTGTTCACAGGACTGTGATCCGTCGGAGGAAGCCTGAACTCCGCATACCAGTCTGGTAGCTCCGTGTACGGAATGTTTAGGGCATTACAAAAGTCTGGCAGCTCTTCCGGCATCCGCAAAACGAATTGCCTCCCATCCAGCGTGGCCTGCAAGGCAAAAGGGAATCGCCACTTGTAAACAATCCCCTTGTTCCTGAGAGCCTCCAGAAGTGGGCGCAATGCCCGCCTGTTGCGCAAGGTGATAGGTGACAAGTCCTGGAACAGGGAGATCTCACTGTCATTAAAGAACACATGGTCATTTTTCCGTGCTTGATTTAGGATCTCTTCCTTCAATGGGAAGCTTTGGAGGCAGCAGACAATATCCCTGGGGGGTGCGGAGTCTGAGGGTTTCACTCTCAGGGCCCTGTGCGCTCGCACCAGATCTATAGGGGTATCAATCCGGTTCTCCAATAAATTGTTAAAAATTGATCTTAGGGCGGAAGGAATTTATTCAGGGCCCACCGACTCCGGGACCCCCCTCACCCTTAGGTTGCTCCCCCTGCCTCTATTGTCGAGGTCTTCTAAATGACGGTTAATTTCAATCAAATGGGCAGAGTGGGATGCAGCGGTGGCTTCCAGCCTAACTATAGCTCTGTCTCTCCTGCCCTCCGCCCTCTCCATAGTAGTCATCTTTTCAGTCAGTGACAATAGGTCCGCATTTAAGTCAGTGATAGCAGAAAAGAGAGTAGTTTTGATGTCTGCGGCAATGGAGGTCATATCCCCTAATGTGAGAGGGTGATTGGGATGCCCTGATCCGCTTACCGCGTCCTCCGCCGCTGATTGGGACCCGTCGCTGAGTTCTTCCTCCTCGCCTCGTGTCAGCGCCATCTTGGTCGGCGTGTTGCAGCCCGAGCGAGTCTGAGTGGCGAAGATATCCTGGATGCTACGGGTGCATGAGGGAGCAGAGGGCCAGCACGATCGTGTCCCCGTGTTGTGGCGCCCTGATTTGCTCATTTTCAGCTGCGGTACTGCCAAGGAGAAGGCTACAGGACTGCGGGTCTCCCGGAGCTCTGGGTTCAGGCAGCCATTCTCCGCGCGCACCAAGCCACGCCCCCCCTGCAGCAGTCCTTTATCAGTATAGGGACTGAGGTACAGTCTGCTAATCATTCACAACCTACTAGTTCCACAAAGGTCCTTATAAGGACTGGTAAGGTATAGGGTATTACAGTACATAGGGTTGAGTGAGGTACAGTCTGCTATTCCTTAAGGACTGGTATAAGTCCACAATATATAGGGTTGAGGTGCACTACTGCTGACTGCTGCCCTTCTGCTGCAGTAGTCCTTTATCAGTATAGGGACTGAGGTACAGTCTGCTAATCATTCACAACCTACTAGTTCCACAAAGGTCCTTATAAGGACTGGTAAGGTATAGGGTACTACAGTACATAGGGTTGAGTGAGGTACAGTATGCTATTCCTTAAGGACTGGTATAGGTCCACAATATATAGGGTTGAGGTGCACTACTGCTGACTGCTGCCCTATACTGCAGCAGTCCTTTATGAGTATAGGGAGTGAGGTACAGTCTGCTAATCATTCACAACCTACTAGTTCCATAAAGGTCCTTATAAGGACTGGTAAGGTATAGGGTACTACAGTACATAGGGTTGAGTGAGGTACAGTCTGCTATTCCTTAATGACTGGTATAGGTCCACAATATATAGGGTTGAGATGCACTACTGCTGACTGCTGCCCTTCTGCTGCAGTAGTCCTTTATCAGTATAGGGACTGAGGTACAGTCTGCTAATCATTCACAAACTACTAGTTCCACAAAGGTCCTTATAAGGACTGGTAAGGTATAGGGTACTACAGTACATAGGGTTGAGTGAGGTACAGTCTGCTATTCCTTAAGGACTGGTATAGGTCCACTATATATAGGGTTGAGGTGCACTACTGCTGACTGCTGCCCTATACTGCAGCAGTTCTTTATCAGTATAGGGACTGAGGTACAGTCTGCTAATCATTCACAACCTACTAGTTCCACAAAGGTCCTTATAAGGACTGGTAAGGTATAGGGTACTACAGTACATAGGGTTGAGTGAGGTACAGTCTGCTATTCCTTAAGGACTGGTATAGGTCCACAATATATAGGGTTGAGGTGCACTACTGCTGACTGCTGCCCTTCTGCTGCAGTAGTCCTTTATCAGTATAGGGACTGAGGTACAGTCTGCTAATCATTCACAAACTACTAGTTCCACAAAGGTCCTTATAAGGACTGGTAAGGTATAGGGTACTACAGTACATAGGATTGAGTGAGGTACAGTCTGCTATTCCTTAAGGACTGGTATAGGTCCACAATATATAGGGTTGAGGTGCACTACTGCTGACCGCTGCCCTATACTGCAGCAGTCCTTTATCAGTATAAGGACTGAGGTACAGTCTGCTAATCATTCACAACCTACTAGTTCCACAAAGGTCCTTATAAGGACTGGTAAGGTAAAGGGTACTACAGTACATAGGGTTGAGTGAGGTACAGTCTGCTATTCCTTAAGGACTGCTATAGGTCCACAATATATAGGGTTGAGGTGCACTACTGCTGACTGCTGCCCTTCTGCTGCAGCAGTCCTTTATCAGTATAGGGACTGAGGTACAGTCTGCTAATCATTCACAACCTACTAGTTCCACAAAGGTCCTTATAAGGACTGGTAAGGTATAGGTTACTACAGTACATAGGGTTGAGTGAGGTACAGTCTGCTATTCCTTAAGGACTGGTATAGGTCCACAATATATAGGGTTGAGGTGCACTACTGCTGACTGCTGCCCTATACTGCAGCAGTCCTTTATCAGTATAGGGACTGAGAGTTTTGTCACAGGGTCATTTAAAAAATGACAGGCAGAGGAAGAGGCAGGCCCTTCCGCAGGGGGGTAGGGGTAGGGCAGGAGCAACAGGCTTGAGCCAAAGTGGGAAGTTGCAGAAGGTGCGTTCAATTACTTTAAAGGACGCACCAGACTTGGTTGAGTGGCACACACAGCCTTACTCTTCTGCACCCTCCTCATCCTCTCAATCTGCACCCTCTTCTTCACTCTCTGCTATGTGCACCCCCAAAGACACTACCACCAACAACACCACCACCACCACATACCTTCCGCTTGAGTCACAGGAATTATTTTCCGATCCATATCAAGACATTTCTGATGCGCAGCCACTCTTGGCATTGGATCAGGAAGAGGAGGTAGCAAGAACCGCCACTCAGCAGTCTGACGACAGTACCCAGATCAGCCCAAGGAGGAGGTTGGTCCCCGGTGTTGCTGCCTACTCCGAGATCTCTACTTATAGCGGTGGGGAAGGTGACGTTGATGATGACATGTCTAGTGATGTCACGTGGGTGCCCACAAGAGAGGAAGAGGAGGGGAGTTCAGAGGGAGATATGGACCAGCAGATAGGGAGGAGAAGCAGGAATAACTTACATTGCACAGGAGGGACAAAGCAGACTGCTAATGTATCAGGAGCGAGGCATCGACCATGTACGGTCACATCTGGTGCTCCCAGGACGCCGGCACATGGCTCCGCAGTGTGGGCTTTTTTTAACGTGTCCGCTGCTGACAATAGTGTTAACATGTGCAATCTTTGCAGTCAACGCATTAGTCGCGGTAAGCCCAACACTCACCTAGGGACGACCGCCTTAAGAAGGCACATGAGCAGCCATCACCGAGCCCATTGGAAGCAACGGAACACACAAAGCCACATTTCAGGCTCTCACCGTCCAGCCTCATCTTCTACTTCTCCTCTCTCCTCACAATTGTCCTCCACTCCACCTTCCATCACGCCAAGCTCACGTTTTTCTGCAAAAAGGCAGGCTTCCGTGGGCCTAATGTTCGAGCGTAAAAAAATGATGACGCCGGATAACCCTCTTGCCCAACGGTTGACAGCTGGCTTGTCAGAACTGATAGCCCGCCATCTACTGCCATATAAACTGGTGGACTCGGAGGCCTTTCGCAAATTTGTGGCCATTGGAACACCACAATGGAAGGTCCCAGGAAGGAAGTATTTCTCAGAGAAGGGAATCCCAGAGCTATATGGCCATGTTCAGCGGCAAGTGAATGTATCTCTGGCACACAGTGTCGGTGCCAAGATACATCTGACCACAGACATGTGGTCTAGCAAACACGGGCAGGGAAGGTATATAACTTTTACTGCCCACTGGGTGAACCTTCTGACGGCCGTCAAGCATGTAACCCGTGGCACCCGTGTAGATTTGGTTTTACCGCCATGGATTGCATGCAGGCCTGGCTCTTCTTCTCCTCCTCTTCCTCCTACTCCATCCTCCTCCCTCTCCTCCTCAGCTGACTCCTCCTTTTCCGCTGCTAGCGTCTCTTCCGCTGTGCCGCCCAAGCTCCCCAGAACCTATTCGACATGCCAGGTGAGACGTTGCCATGCCGTTCTGCGTCTGTTGTGCCTGGAAGCCAAGAGCCACACTGGCCCGGCACTCCTTTCAGCTTTGCGTTCACAGGCAGATCAGTGGCTAACACCACTCAATTTGACAGTTGGTAAAGTGGTGTGTGACAACGGTGCCAATCTGCTTAGCGCATTGAAACAGGGCAAAATTACGCACGTGCCATGCATGGCACACGTCTTAAACTTGGTCATGCAGCGATTCGTTGTCAAATACCCTGGGGTCCAGGAAATCTTGCGTCAGGCAAGGAAAATCTCGGCCCATTTCAGAAGATCTTACACAGCCATGGCTCGCCTTGCTGACATTCAGCGGCGACACAATCTGCCGGTCAGACGTCTTATTTGCGATTGCCCAACGCGATGGAACTCAACCTTCTATATGCTTGATAGGCTGCTCCAGCAGAAACGTGCAGTTAACGTCTACCTGAATGAACTCTGTGGCAGAACAGGTTCTGGGGAGCTGCGTTTTTTTCACCGCGTCAGTGGCTGCTCATGCGCGACGCATGCAGACTTCTGCGGCCATTTGAGGAGATCACCAAACTGGTCAGTCGTAGCCATGGCTCCATCAGTGACATGGTACCTTATGCCTTCTTTATGGAGCGTGCATTGCGTCGTGTCATTGATCAAGCTGTGGAGGAGCAGGAGCAGGAAGATGAGGAAGTTGCAATGCTGAAAGAATTCCCAGGGGGGGCTACTCTATCTGAGACAAGTGAACAACAGGAGTCTGAAGAGGAGTCAGAGGAGGATGGTGCCGGGGCGGATGAGGAGGAGCAAGAAGAGCATGCTTTAAACCTTTCTGGGATCCCTGTTGTTGTGCGTGGATGGGGAGAGGAAAATGAAGAGGACGACATTATCCTGGATGATGAGCAGGAGCCAGGCCACCACACCGCTTCCAGTTTAGTGCAAATGGGGGCCTTCATGCTCCAGTGTTTTAATAGGGACCCCTGTATAAAAAGCATAAGGGTCAAGGACCAGTACTGGGTGGCAACGTACTTAGACCACCGGCACAAACACAAAATGGCGGAAATGTTACCGCCGTCACAGAGGGCTGTCAGAATGGAGCACTTCCAGGCCTTGCTTTCGAGAAATGCTGCATTTTGCTTTTGCGTGCGCTGGCAGAGGAGCAATTCCCACTCCCAGAGAAGGAGTTGCGGGTACCAATCCAACAGCGCCTGCAAGAAGAGGCCGGTTTGAAGATGTGTTGTTGACTTCGGATATGAGGTCATTCTTTTAGCTGACCCATCGACATGTGTCATCCGGATCCCGCATCAGGGAACGCCCAGACCATCAGGTGTCCGACTACATTGGGTTAACGGCCGATGTGGACGCTCTGAGGAGTGATAAACCCCTAGACTACTGGATGGGCAGGCTTGACCTCTGGCCAGAGCTTGCCCAAATTGCAATCGAACTGTTGGCTTGCCCCTCGTCCAGTGTCCTGTCCGAAAGGACGTTCAGCGCAGCAGGGGGGATCGTGACCGATAAGCGTACTCGTCTAGCTCACAACAGTGTTAACTACCTCACATTTGTAAAAATGAATGAGGCATGAATCTCGGAGGAATTCAACACATGTGACCAGTAGACCATGTATATGTCTATAAACGATTTTTTTAATCAAGCACACAGACCTTCTTTCTTCATTTGGCTCACTTCCTTGTCCAAAAAAAGCACACCGTACTATATGCCCGTACCCTCCTGTTTGAAGAGGTTGAGCGGTGTCATATTTCTACTGGGGCTGCTTATTATGAGGGGCTCCCACCATCCCTGTGCTGTGCTGACTTCCTCCTGGGGCTGCTTATTATGAGGGGCTCCCACCATCCCTGTGCTTTGCTGACTTCCTCCAGGGGCTGTACCTCTGCTGTGCATATTATGAGGGGCTCCCACCATCCCTGTGCTGTGCTGACTTCCTCCTGGGGCTGTACCTCTGCTGTGCATATTATGAGGGGCTCCCACCATCCCTGTGCTATGCTCATTATGAGGGGCTCCCACCATCCCTGTGCTGTGCTGACTTCCTCCTGGGGCTGCTTATTATGAGGGGCTCCCACCATCCCTGTGCTATGCTGACATCCTCCTGGGGCTGCTTATTATGAGGGGCTCCCACCATCCCTGTGCTGTGCTGACTTCCTCCACCTGCTTACGGTGCAGGTGTCAGTTCTATATATCACGGTGCTGGTGTCAGTGCTTTATGTCACGCTGCTGATGTCAGTGCTCTCTATCACGGTACCTCTGCTGTGCATATTATGAGGGGCTCCCACCATCCCTGTGCTATGCTCATTATGAGGGGCTCCCACCATCCCTGTGCTATGCTCATTATGAGGGGCTCCCACCATCCCTGTGCTATGCTGACTTCCTCCTGGGGCTGCTTACGGTGCAGGTGTCAGTGCTATATATCACGGTGCTGGTGTCAGTGCTTTATGTCACGCTGCTGATGTCAGTGCTCTCTATCACGGTACCTCTGCTGTGCATATTATGAGGGGCTCCCACCATCCCTGTGCTATGCTCATTATGAGGGGCTCCCACCATCCCTGTGCTATGCTCATTATGAGGGGCTCCCACCATCCCTGTGCTATGCTCATTATGAGGGGCTCCCACCATCCCTGTGCTATGCTGACTTCCTCCTGGGGCTGCTTACGGTGCAGGTGTCAGTGCTATATATCACGGTGCTGGTGTCAGTGCTTTATGTCACGCTGCTGATGTCAGTGCTCTCTATCACGATGATGGTGTCAAATCACTCTATCACGGTGCAGGTGTCATTGCTGTATGTCACGCTGCTGATGTCAGTGTTCTCTATCACGGTGCTGGTGTCAGTGCTGTATATCACGGTGCTGGTGTCAGTGCTTTATGTCACGCTGCTGATGTCAGTGCTCTCTATCACGGTGCTGGTGTCAGATCACTCTATCACGGTGCAGGTGTCATTGCTGTATGTCACGCTGATGATGTCAGTGTTCTCTATCACGATGCTGGTGTCAGTGCTGTATATCACGGTGCTGGTGTCAGTGCTTTATGTCACGTTGCTGATGCCAGTGCTCTCTATCACGGTGCTGGTGTCAGATCACTCTATCACGGTGCAGGTGTCATTGCTGTATGTCACGCTGCTGATGTCAGTGCTCTCTATCATGGTGCTGGTGTCAGATCACTCTATCACGGTGCAGGTGTCATTGCTGTATGTCACGCTGCTGATGTCAGTGCTCTCTATCACGGTGCTGGTGTCAGATCACTCTATCACGGTGCATGTGTCATTGCTGTATGTCACGCTGCTGATGTCAGTACTGTATATCACGGTGCTGGTGTCAGTGCTGTATATCACGGGGCTGGTGTCAGTGCTTTATGTCACGTTGCTGATGCCAGTGCTCTCTATCACGGTGCTGGTGTCAGATCACTCTATCACGGTGCAGGTGTCATTGCTGTATGTCACGCTGCTGATGTCAGTGCTCTCTATCACGGTGCTGGTGTCAGGTGACTCTATCACGGTGCAGGTGTCATTGCTTTATGTCACGCTGCTGATGTCAGTGCTCTCTATCACGGTGCTGGTGTCAGATCACTCTATCACGGTGCAGGTGTCATTGCTGTATGTCACGCTGCTGGTGATCATCTCCTGCACCCTTTTCTTTGCCTACCCTGACCTTCCCTCTCCTCCATTGCCTTCATGCGCTCCACAGTCCTGAATTGTCACAATTTCACATATAAAAAAAGAATGCTTGTAGTTATCGATCCCAGATTCACCTCATACATGTGTTATGTCATTGGCCATGTGGTGGGACTATGTTTGCACAGCTAGTAAATATTTTGTGGCTGCAAATTTGAACTGTAGGTTTGCAAAGTTCACCTCCCATTGAAGTCAATGGGGCCCGCCGCAAACGTTATGGTTCGCGAACTATCAGCCGCGTTCGCGGTCCGCGTTCGCGGTCCGCGTTCGCGAAACGTCCCGTCGGAAGTTCGTCCATCACTATTTATAATCATGCTGTTCTTCTGTTGTTCCTTTTTGTGCCAATATATGTTTCTTTTACGTGGGAGTTCTTCTATTTTGCTGCCACGGATTATGATCTCAACCTCTGCAATGTATAGGAGATGTGTTGCTCAGGACATAACTGTCCACTTGGTGCACGGGGGCCATTGCGTCTTCCTTTTTTGTTTTGATGCATTTGGCCTCCCACTATATGGGCGTACATGGCCGGGGTTTATCCTCGTTACCATGACACTCACAGCACCGCTAGCCACCGACACAGACGCCGATCACCCGCCCACTTTGTATACATGCCTCTTTCCATCGAGTGCGTGACGTCATGGCGCCACCCTTCACCAGCGGTGTGTCTATTTGTGGGATGGGGTGGGCCTGCGTGCCGGGGACTTGGAGGGCACCTCCTCCGTCCAACCCCTGTCTCATCTTAGTGGCCAGCTGTAGGCTTTTCTTGCTAATTAGCTGCACAACATAAGACGGACATTTGTGCGTACAGTCCTATGCTGCTGTCAGCATCGAGTGGATCATGGGTATCTATACTCCTAAAGGTAAACCTAATTTCTTCCTGCGTGTCCTTATGAGATTACTGCATAACACAACACCCTGATAATCTATCATGGAGAGTCTATGACAGTCCTCAACGACATGGGTGGGTCTGTTTTTTCTGACTCTGTGATGTGTGGATTTTCATTTCAATCCTATACCACTCTGTAGGTATTGCAGGCCTATATATGATTGTAATCAATCATATATTATGTCCTCCTCTTTCTTTTCTCAGATTATTTGGGACCTCTATGCGCTGGTTCTAGATAACCTTCTGAGCTCTCTCCACTCAGTTCATGCACGTCCATCTGCAAGATTTTCTTTTTTGCCTACTGACAAGGTATGTGTAGAACGATCAATACATAATCCACCGTTGTTCATACTACTAATATTATGTATGTTCAGTATACTTTCTGTCCCACAATAACACTAAGGTTAATTTTCCTTTTGTTTTTTCTCTTTGTCTGCTAAAACACAGGTATTATTACATCTTGTTCTATCTTTTGGTACAGATCTTCATGGCAGGCTACATTTGTATGAGTAGTAAAGTGGGTATCTGTATGACAAATCCGCTTACAGATGTATGAGATTACAACTGGATGCCTTGTTTTGGGCAGCCAAATAGTAGCTGGTGAGTCTGGATTTTGGTGTATATCAGGAAGCGAGGGGGTGAGGGGTTAGGTTGTTAAGTTTGGGGGGTAGTGATGGGGTGATGGTGAGTATTGGAGGATGCCTCCACGGTCTCCGCTATTCAGTAAGCTGTTTCGGTCTATTGTCGCTTTTGTGTGGTGGGGGTTAAGCATGTGAAAATGCTATTCAGGATTATATACAGCATATGGTGAGTAACGACATATGGTCTTCCATACTCGTCCCTTGGGTAGGGGTGGGAGACCCATGTCGTCTGAGGAGGGGGAGTGGAGGAAGAAAGAAGAAAAAGGGGGGTGGTGGGAGATGGGGGTGAGTGGTCACGTGGTTTACTCCTTAGGTGGTCGTCATATATGTGTATGGCCTGGTTGTGGGTTAGTTCATCAGTGCAAGATACCTATCGGTTGTTTGGAAATGTTTCCAACAGGCCCATGTCCTGGTGAATTTGGCTGGGGAATCACGAGCAACGGCAATGAGTTCTTCCATTTCAGCTATTCTATTGATTTGTTTGAACCATTCTGGGATGGTTGGGATTTGAGGCGAGCCCCAGTGCCTAGGAATGCACATTTTGGCTGCGTTAAGTAGGGGTAGGATCAAGGTCTTATGATATTGGTGAGTTGGTATGTCTGATAGATGAAATAAGCAGTGGGCTGGAGTGTGGTCTAAGGTATATGTAGATATTGTTTCTGTGAGTTCCCTTACCAGTAACCAGAGTGGCTGTATTATTGGACACGACCACATGATGTGTAGCAATGTACCTGGTTCTCCGGCACATCTCCAGCATTTGCTAGGATAGGAAGAGTTGTATTTGTTTAGGATTGCTGGGGTTCTGTACCAGCAAGTTAGGGTCTTGTAATTGTTTTCCTGAGTGGAGACATTTAGGGATGCCTTGTGGGCGATTGTAAATATATGTACCCATTTTTTCTGTTAATTCTAATTGTATTTCTCTTTCCCATGACTTGGAGGCTTTCCCATATTTAGGGGAGATATCTGCAAATAGCATAGTGTATATGTTGGAGATCCAGTGTTGTTGGGGGCTGGACCGGGAGCACAGGTGTTCAAATGGGGTTAACTCTTGTGTGATAGCGGATTCGTGATTTATTTCTTGTAAGAATTTGGAAATAGGTCCATTATGGGATAGGGTTGTCGTCAGTGTGAGTGGGAATCAGTAAGAGGCGGTCTAGTGAAGAGCCGTTGTGGAAAAATTGGTGCACTAGTATTTCTGGGTGTTTCCAATGTTGTATTAAGAATTGCGTAGACATTCCAGGAAGGAAGGCTGGGTTAAGTCTTATAGGAGTTAGGGGTCCTGGGGCAGAGGAGATCTGTAGTTTTTGCACGTCTCTCTAAAAGATCGAAGTGTCGGGTTGATAAGAGGGTGATCCTTTAGTGGGGAGGGTATATGGATAGACGATATCCAGGGTGTTGAGTGTAATGGCATGGGGGACATCAAATTCTCTAAGTTAACCCAGTCTTTGCATTGGTTGTGTAAGGTCCAATCTACAATTCTAGTAAGATAGCAGGCCCAGTAATATTTTTTGAGGTCCAGAAGTCCAATGCCTCCTTTCATTTTTGGTCGCGTCTGGGTGTCATATGCAATTCTCTGATGTTTTTGTCCCCATAAAAATCTTGTAGACATTCTTTTGTAATATAGGAAGAAAGATGGGGGGAGTTTTATGGGGATAATTTGTACGATGTATAAAATACGAGGCAGTATGTTCATTTTGAGAATTGCAGCACGGCCCAGGGGAATTGTGGTTTATTCCATCTTCTAAGATCATCGGATATAGTTTTGAGAATGGGCAAGTAGATTCTGGCATAGAGATCTGAGAGATTCGCTTTTGGATTAATCCCTAAATATTTGATCGTGTTATGTCGCCATTGGAAGGGGAAGTTGTTTTCACATTGTGTAACTATTTCTTGTGGGATGGTAATATTAAGGGCATGGGATTTAGAAAAGTTGATTTTGAAATTAGAAAGGAGTTGGAAGAGTTTGAAGTCTTTTAGTAAATTTGGATTGATTGAAAGATTGAAATATGGGGCTCGGTAAGGAAAAGTAGAATATCATCAGCAAAAGCTTCTAGCTTATAGGTGTGATTCACTAAGGGTATTCCTTTAATATTTTTGTTGTTTCTGAGGCAATTTAGGAGAGGTTCTAGGGTTAGTATGAAAAGAATAGGAGATAGAGGACATCCTTGTCTAGTTCCACTGGTTATGGAGAAGGGATCCGACAGATGGCCATTGATCCGTACCCTAGCTGTTGGTGTTGTATATAGGACATTATTGAGTTGAACATTCGATTTTGAAGTCCTAGGTGTCTCAACACTGCTCCCATGTAATCGCAGGCCAGTCTGTGAAAAGCCTTCTCCGCGTCCAATGACAAGAAGAAACCTTTATGTTTGTTGCAGTGATGCAGATTTATGGCCTTAATCGTGTTATCCCTTGCATCCCTTCCTGGAACAAAGCCTACTTGGTCTTTTTTTATAAGAGATGGAAGGAAGGGAAGCAAGCGATTGGCAAGGATTTTGGCAAAAAGCTTTATGTCTACGTTTAGTAGAGAAATCGGTCTATAATTAGCAACTAGTGTTGTATCTTTTCCATCTTTTGGTATGACTGTAATGTGTGCCTCAAGAAGTCTGTGGAAGGGGAGTGTAGAGGACGAGAGAGAGTTGAGGAAGGGGTTAGTGAGTATTTCTGTAAAGGTTTTGAAATAGATGGCTGTAAATCCATCTGGGCCTGGGCTCTTTCCTGATTTTAGCTGTTTGATTGCAATTTTTAGTTCATCTTCTGAGATGGGATTGTCTAAGTGACAGGCATCTTCCTTGTCAATGGGTTCGGGCAATGATCATGTAAAAAGTTCTTAATAAGGGTGCGTTGATTGTTATTTGCTGTGGGGTCGACTGATTCTGTGTTAATATTGTAAAGGTTGGAGTAGTATGCCTCAAACTGGGAAGCTATATCTGGGGCTATGACTTTCGGCCTGCCCTGGGAGTCATTGATGGTATGAATATTGGTCTGGGCTTTATTTTTCTGAATAGCTCTGGCTAGGCATTTTCCGCATTTGTTTTCAAATTCGTAGAATAACTTCTGTTGTAGAACAGATTTACGTT
This sequence comes from Lithobates pipiens, assembly GCF_037356315.1. Lineage (NCBI taxonomy): Eukaryota > Metazoa > Chordata > Amphibia > Anura > Ranidae > Lithobates > Lithobates pipiens. Next base: position 213,511,317 of record NW_027507784.1, read on the forward strand.
TTGTTTCGTGGGATAGTTCCGTCAAGAGAAGTTCCCGGTTTTGTGTAAGGTCAAGGTATGTCTGTTGGGCTTGGGTCTGTGTCAGGGCTGGCTTAGTCCTTCCTCCTCTGGGCTGGCCGTTCAGCTGTCGGCTAATTGCCAGATCTCTTCTCTTTCCACAGTTACCAGCTGTTCCCGATTATGCTCGCCTGACCTGCCTATTTAAAGCCTTCCAGCTCATTTATCCTTTGCCTTCATGTGGTCACATCACAAGGAACCATCTCCTGCTGTTTGTTTAAAGACTGGCTTGCTGACATCCCTCCTGGCTTCTATCCTGCTTGCAGTTGCTCTCCTTGGATCCCCGACTTCAGGCCTGGCTGATTTCCCAATCTGGTTAATGAACTTTGGACTAGCTGACTACCCGATCTGGCTACTGGACTCTGGCTATGCTTGACTACACTTTTTCTTTTTGCCTTTTTACTTTTATTAATCAACAAGTGTGATTTGATTGTACTTCTGTCTCAGTCTGTTTCATGGTTCCTGACAGTCTGTTTATGAGCTAACTCTAGAGTTAAAATTTTTTGGATCAGGTTTGTGAATGGGGCTTGATGGGCCTTCTTTCAAGCAGTTTTTAAGGCAATCCATTTGCACTTGTGAGCCTCCCATTGTGTTAGTGGAGCAGTTTCTTCATTATCATTTTCTAGGAAGAAGTTTTGAATGGCTTGCCTAACGGCTATTATATCTTCTTCTGCTGTCAGTAGGGTGGAGTCTAGGCGCCAGGTCTTCGAACAGGTATTTATGTCTGGGAAAGTTAATGTCATGATGATTGGGTGGTGATTGGATAGGAGCATTGGTTCAATAGTCACGTGGGAGAGGAAGAGGTAATCAATTCTAGAATATTAATTATGAGGGGCAGAGAAGAACGTGTAATCTTTTTCGTTGGGATGCAGGGTGTGCAATGTGTCATGTAGCAGTAGTTTTTGAAGTTGCATTTTGATATGGCGAAGGGTTCTATAGGGCAATGAGGTGGTACCTGAAGAAGTGTCTAATATTGGGTATAGGGCCACATTAAAGTCTCCACCAAAAATGGTTATTCCAGTAGAAAACTCTGTTAGGAGTTGGGAGACCTAAAGAAGCTGGCTTGTGCAGAATTTGGGCTGTAGATATTAGCCAAGGATACAGGTCAGCCTTGAATCTTCCCTTTTAAAAATATGTATCTGCCTTCTTTATCTATAAGTGAATCCATATGTTTCCAGTATATGTTTTTGGAGATCAAAATTGAAAGTCCTTTAGTTTTTGCCTGTGAGTTAGTAGAGTGATAGGAAGTTGGAAACAAATGGTTTGTGAGTTTAGGAATCTTATCTGTGCAAAAATGTGATTCTTGTAGGAAGACGATGTTGGCTTTTAGTTTGTGCATCTGGGTAAGGAATTGGCTATGTTTTTCTGGAATATTGAGCCCTTTTGCATTCAGAGATACTATTTTCAGCGTGGTATGTTTAGTGAAAGGTCTTATATTTGGCATTTGTGTGGGTGGCGAGGTTTTTAGTAAATGAGAAAGCTAGGAGTTTTTGTCTGATATCTCGCTTGGGTGGGTAATGGAAATATTGATTACCTGGGGGGTAGGGTTGTGGGCGAGATATTGGGGTAGCAGAGACCAAGGAGGTCAGAGGGGGGTGGGGATGGGGATCAGTGGGGGGAGAGGAGAAGTGAAGAGTATAAAGGGGGTGGGTGAGGAAGAGGGGGGGTGTTGTAGGAGGGGGTTATAGAGGGTTAGGAGGAAAGGAACGGGAGAATTACCGAGGATGAGGGAAGGGGGTAGGAAGTGTACCGGAAGTAAGGAAAGGTGTTAAGACCTTCCTTATGGTGTATCGCGTGGTCCGGTAAGGGTTATCGGGAATGGGTGTATTCCCATCGTGTGGAGAAGTGGAAGGTGTCAGTGTGGTAGTGATAAGATGTAAGGTCAAGTCCCCTGGTCCTTAGAGGAAAGTATTGGTGTTAAGTGGAGGAGCCTCTGGCTTTTGACATTATATACAAAGACCTTGGTTCAACAGAGGGGGAGATCGGTAGCAAGAGATGGACAAACTTCAGACGGTACGTTTTGCGAACGCGAACCGCGAACGCGGCCGAAAGTTTGCGAACTGCAAAGTTTGCGGCAGGCCCCATTGACTTCAATGGCAGGCGAACTTTAAAAACCTACAGGTCATATTTCCAGCTACAAAATAATTACTAGCTGTGCACACATAGTCCCACTACATGGCCACTGACATAACACATGTATGAAGTGAATCTGGGATCGAAAACTACAAGCATTCTTTTTTTATATGTAAAATTTTGACAATTCAGGACTCAGGAGCGCATGAAGGCAATGGATTAGGGGAAAGGTCAGGGTAGGCTATGAAGAGGGTGCAGGAGATGATCACCAGCACCATGATATAGAGCACTGACACCAGCACCGTGATAGAGTGCACTGACACCAGCACTGTGATAGAGTGCACTGGCACCAGCACCGTGATAGAGTACACTGGCACCAGCACCGTGATATAGAGCACTGACACCAGCACCGTGATAGAGTGCACTGACACCAGCACCGTGATAGAAAGCACTGACAACAGCACCATGATAGAGTGCAATGACACCAGCACCATGATAGAGTGCACTGACACCAGCACCGTGATATAGAGCACTGACACCAGCACCATGATATAGAGCACTGACACAAGCACCGTGATAGAGTGCACTGACACCAGCACCGTTATATAGAGCACTGACACCAGCACTGGGATATAGAGCACTGACACCAGCACCGTGATAGAGTGCACTGACACCAGCACCGTGATATAGCGCACTGACACCAGCACCGTGATATAGAGCACTGACACCAGCACCGTGATAGAGTGCACTGACACCAGCACCGTGATAGAGTGCACTGACACCAGCACCGTCATATAGAGCACTGACACCAGCACCGTGATAGAGAGCACTGACACCAGCACTGAGATAGAGAGCACTGACACCACACCAGCACCATGATAGAGAGCACTGACACCAGCACCATGATAGAGAGCACTGAGACCACACCAGCACCGAGATAGAGAGCGCTGACACGACACCAGCACCGTGATAGAGAGCACTGACACCACACCAGCACTGTGATAGAGATCACTGACACCAGCACCGTGATAAAGAGCACTGAGACCACACCAGCACCGAGATAGAGAGCACTGACACCACACCAGCACCGTGATAGGGAACACTGACACCAGCACCGTGATAGAGAGCACTGAGACCAGCACTGAGATAGAGTGCACTGACCCAAGCACTGTGATATAGAGCACTGACACCAGCACCGAGATAGAGAGCACTGACAGCAGCACTCATAACAGTAACTCGCTGCTGGGCCCCAAAAATATGACACCACTCAATTTCTTCAAACTGGAGGGTATGGGCATATAGTACAGTGTGCTTTTTTCGTACAAGGAAGTGAGCCAAATGTCGAAAAAAGGTCTGTGTGCTCGATTAAATAAATTGTTTATAGAGATATACATGATCTACTGGTCACATGTGTTGAATTCCTCCGAGATCCATGCCTCATTCATTTTTAGAAATGTGAGGTAGTCAACAGTGTCGTGAGCTAGGCGAGTGCGTTTATCGATCCCCCCTGCTGCGCTGAACGTCCTTTCGGACAGGACACTGGACGAGGGGCAAGCCAACAGTTCCATTACAAATTGGGCAAGCTCTGGCCAGAGGTCAAGCCTGCCCACCCAGTAGTCCAGGGGTTCATCACTCCTCAGAGCGTCCACATCGGCCGTTAACCCGATGTAGTCGGACATCTGTCAGTCTAGGCGTTCTCTGATGCTGGATCCGGGTGACACCTGTCGATGGGTCGGCTGAAAGAATGACGTCATATCAGAAGTCACCAACACATCTTCAAACCGCCCTCTTCTTGCAGGCGCTGTTGGATTGGTACCCGCAACTATTTCTCTGGGAGTGGGAATTCCTCCTCTGCCAGTGCACGCAAAAGCACAATGCAGCATTTCTCAAAGCAAGGTCTGGAAGTGCTCCATTCTGACAGCCCTCTATGACGGTGGTAACATTTACATCCTTTTGTGTTTGTTCCAGGGGTCTAAGTACGTTGCCAACCACCGCCACGGCCGCTGATGAAGTCCCGCCTACTTTTGGGACACAACGCATACGGACCACGTGACCTAAGCCGTGACGTCATCCGCAAGCTATCACACTGATCCGCGCATGGATTTTGGGCTGCATTTGTTTTCATGCTCAGCACTCGGCACTGGAGATCAGTGCTTCTGAATGTGAGTGTAACTTCTTTTTAATATTGTCTTTTAATAAATTCGCATCAACGGAGAGCACTAGATTTTGTTTGTTCTTTATGTTTATATATGGAATCACACTGATTTGATGACATGGAGAAGGATTTTATCTTGGAGTAGTGATGGACGAACTTCCGACGGGACGTTTCGCGAAAGCGAAATGCGAACGGACCCAAACGTTCGCGAAACCGAACGTTCGCCGCGGGCCCCATTGACTTCAATGGGAGGCGAACTTTGCAAACCTTCATGTCGAATTTGCGGCCACGTGGTAATTATTAGGGGGTAAAACGTAGTCCCACCATCTGGACAATGACATAATACATGTATGAGGTGAATTTGGGATCGATAACTACAAGCATTTTTATTTTATTTGGGAAATTGTTCTAACAATTCAGGACTATGGAGCTAATGAAGGCAATGGAGGAGAGGGAAGGTCAGGGACCAGGGTAGGCAAAGAAGAGGGTGCAGGAGATGATCACCAGCAGCGTGACATACCGGAATGACACATGCACCGTGATAGAGGCATCTGACAGCAGCACCGTAATACAGAGCACTGACAGCAGCACCGTGACATACAGCGCTGACAGCAGCACCGTGACATACAGCGCTGACAGCAGCACCGTGACATACAGCGCTGACAGCAGCACCGTGACATACAGCGCTGACAGCAGCACCGTGACATACAGCGCTGACAGCAGCACCGTGACATACAGCGCTGACAGCAGCACCGTGACATACAGCGCTGACAGCAGCACCGTGACATACAGCGCTGACAGCAGCACCGTGACATACAGCGCTGACAGCAGCACCGTGACATACAGCACTGACAGCAGCACCGTAAGCAGCCCCAGGAGGAAGTCAGCACAGCACAGGGATGGTGTGATCCCCTCATAATAAGAACCCCCAGGAGGAAGTCAGCACAGCACAGGGATAGTGTGATCCCTTCATAATAAGAACCCCCAGGAGGAAGTCAGCACAGCACAGGGATATCATAAGCAGCCCCAGTAGAAATATGACACCGCTCAACCTCTTCAAAGAGGAGGGTAGGGGCATATAGTACGGTGTGCTTTTTTGGGTCAAGGAAGTGAGCCAAATGAATTAAGAAGGTCTGTGTGCTTGATTAAAAAAATAGTTTATAGACATATACATGGTCTACTGGTCACATGTGTTGAATTCCTCCGAGATCCATGCCTCATTCATTTTTAGAAATGTGAGGTAGTTAACACTGTGGTGAGCTAGGCGAGTACGCTTATCGGTCACAATCCCCCCTGCTGCGCTGAACGTCCTTTCGGACAGGACACTGGATGAGGGGCAAGCCAACAGTTCGATTGCAAATTGGGCAAGCTCTGGCCAGAGGTCAAGCCTGCCCACCCAGTAGTCTAGGGGTTCATCACTCCTCAGAGCGTCCACATCGGCCGTTAACCCAATGTAGTCGGACACCTGACGGTCTAGGCGTTCCCTGATGCTGGATCCGGATGACACCTGTCGATGGGTCGGCTGAAAGAATGACCTCATATCCGAAGTCACCAACACATCTTCAAACCGGCCTCTTCTTGCAGGCGCTGTTGGATTGGTACCCGCAAATCCTTCTCTGGGAGTGGGAATTGCTCCTCTGCCAGCGCACGCAAAAGCAGAATGCAGCATTTCTCGAAGCAAGGCCTGGAAGTGCTGCATTCTGACAGCCCTCTGCGACGGCGGTAACATTTCCGCCATTTTGTGTTTGTACCGGGGGTCTAAGTACGTTGCCACCCAGTACTGGTCCTTGACCCTCATGCTTTTTATACGGGGGTCCCTATTAAAACACTGGAGCATGAAGGCCCCCATTTGCACTAAAGTGGAAGCGGTGTGGTGGCCTGGCTCCTGCTCATCATCCAGGATAATGTCGTCCTCTTCATTCTCCTCTCCCCATCCTCGCACAACAGGGATCCCAGAAAGGTTTAAAGCATGCTCTTCTTGCTCCTGCTCATCCGCCCCGGCACCATCCTCCTCTGACTCCTCATCAGACTCCTGTTGTTGACTTGTCTCAGATAGAGTAGCCCCCCCTGGGAATTCATCCAGCATTGCGACTTCCTCATCTTCCCGCTCCTGCTCCTCCACAGCCTGATCAATGACACGACGCAATGCACGCTCCAGAAAGAAGGCATAAGGTACCATGTCACTGATGGCGCCATGGCTGCGACTGACCAGTTTGGTGATCTCCTCAAATGGCCGCAGAAGTCTGCATGTGTCGCGCATGAGCAGCCACTGGCGCGGTGAAAAAAAACCCAGCTCCCCAGAACCGTTTCTTTCGCAGAGTTCATACAGGTAGACGTTAACTGCACGTTTCTGCTGGAGCAGCCTATCAAGCATATAGAAGGTTGAGTTCCATCGCGTCGGGCAATCGCAAATAAGACGTCTGACCGGCAGATGGTGTCGCCGCTGAATGTCAGCAAGGCGAGCCATGGCCGTGTAAGATCTTCTGAAATGGGCCGAGATTTTCCTTGCCTGCCGCAAGATGTCCTGGACCCCAGGGTATTTGACAAGGAATCGCTGCACGACCAAGTTTAAGACGTGTGCCATGCACGGCACGTGCGTGATTTTGCCCTGTTTCAATGCGCTAAGCAGATTGGCACCGTTGTCACACACCACTTTACCAACTGTCAAATTGAGCGGTGTTAGCCACTCATCTGCCTGTGAACGCAAAGCTGAAAGGAGTGCCGGGCCAGTGTGGCTCTTTGCTTCCAGGCACAACAGACGCAGCACGGCATGGCAACGTCTCACCTGGCATGTGGAATAGGTTCTGGGGAGCTTGGGCGGTGCAGTGGAAGAGACGCTAGCAGCGGAAAAGGAGGAGGCAGCTGAGGAGGAGAGGGAGGAGGATGGAGTAGGAGGAGGAGAAGAAGAGTCAGGCCTGCATGCAATCCGTGGCGGTAAAACCAAATCTACACGGGTGCCACGGGTTACATGCTTGACGGCCGTCAGAAGGTTCACCCAGTGGGCAGTAAAACTGATATACCTTCCCTGCCCGTGTTTGCTAGACCACGTGTCTGTGGTCAGATGTATCTTGGCACCGACACTGTGTGCCAGAGATACATTCACTTGCCGCTGAACATGGCCATATAGCTCTGGGATGCCCTTCTCTGAGAAATACTTCCTTCCTGGGACCTTCCATTGTGGTGTTCCAATGGCCACAAATTTGCGAAAGGCCTCCGAGTCCACCAGTTTATATGGCAGTAGTTGGCGGGCTATGAGTTCTGACAAGCCAGCCGCCAACCGTTGGGCAAGAGGGTTATCCGGCGTCATCATTTTTTTACGCTCAAACATTAGGCCCACGGAAGCCTGCCTTTTTGCAGAAAAATGTGAGCTTGGCGTGATGGAAGGTGGAGTGGAGGACAATTGTGAGGAGAGAGGAGAAGGAGAAGTAGAAGACGAGGCTGGACGGTGAGAGCCTGCAGTGTGGCTTTGTGTGTTCCGTTGCTCCCACTGGGCTCGGTGATGGCTGCTCATGTGCCTTCTTAAGGCGGTCGTCCCTAGGTGAGTATTGGGCTTACCGCGACTAACGCGTTGACTGCAAAGATTGCAGATGGCAACGCTATTGTCAGCAGCGGACACGTTAAAAAAAGCCCACACTGCGGAGCCATGTGCCGGTGTCCTGGGAGCGCCAGATGTGACCGTACATGGTCGATGACTCGCTCCTGATACATTTGCAGTCTGCTTTGTCCCTGCTGTGCAATGTAAGTCATTGCTGCTTCTCCTCCCTATCTGCTGGTCCATATCTCCCTCTGAACTCCCCTCCTCTTCCTCTCTTGTGGGCACCCACGTGACATCACTAGACACGTCATCATCAACGTCACCTTCCCCACCGCTATAAGTAGAGATCTCGGAGTAGGCAGCAACACCGGGGACCAACCTCCTCCTTGGGCTGATCTGGGTACTGGCGTCAGACTGCTGAGTAGCGCTTGTTGCTACCTCCTCTTCCTGATCCAATACCAAGAGTGGCTGCGCATCAGAAATGTCCTCTTGATATGGATCGGAAAATAATTCCAGTGACTCAAGCGGAAGGTATGTGGTGGTGGTGGTGGTGGTCGTGTTGTTGGTGGTAGTGTCTTTGGGGGTGCACATAGCAGAGAGTGAAGAAGAGGGTGCAGATCGAGAGGATGAGGAGGGTGCAGAAGAGTAAGGCTGAGCGAGCCACTCAACCAAGTCTGGTGCATCCTTTAAAGTAATTGAACGCACCTTCTGCAACTTCCCACTTTGGCTCAAGCCTGTTGCTCCTGCCCTACCCCTACCACCCCTGCGGAAGGGCCTGCCTCTTCCTCTGCCTGTCATTTTTTAAATGACCCTGTGACAAAACTCTTAGTCCCTATACCGATGAAGGACTGCTGCAGTATAGGGCAGCGGTCAGCAGTGGTGCACGTCAACCCTATCTATTGTGGACCGATAGCGGTCCTTACAGAACAGCAGACTGTACCGCACTCAAGCCTATGTACCGTAGCACCCTATACCAAGTTACCAGTCCTTATAAGAACTTTTGTGGACCAAGCAGGTTGTGTATTAGTGTTTAGCAGACTGTACGTCAGTCCCTATACCGCTGAAGGACTGCTGCAGTATAGGGCAGCGGTCAGCAGTGGTGCACGTCAACCCTATCTATTGTGGACCGATAGCGGTCCTTACAGAACAGCAGACTGTACCGCACTCAAGCCTATGTACCGTAGCACCCTATACCAAGTTACCAGTCCTTATAAGAACTTTTGTGGACCAAGCAGGTTGTGTATTAGTGTTTAGCAGACTGTACGTCAGTCCCTATACCGCTGAAGGACTGCTGCAGTATAGGGCAGCGGTCAGCAGTGGTGCACGTCAACCCTATCTATTGTGGACCGATAGCGGTCCTTACAGAACAGCAGACTGTACCGCACTCAAGCCTATGTACCGTAGCACCCTATACCAAGTTACCAGTCCTTATAAGAACTTTTGTGGAACAAACAGGTTGTGTGTTAGTGATTAGCAGACTGTACGTCAGTCCCTATACCGCTGAAGGACTGCTGCAGTATAGGTGAGCGGTCAGCAGTGGTGCACGTCAACCCTATCTATTGTGGACCTATAGCGGTCCTTACAGAACAGCAGACTGTACCGCACTCAAGCCTATGTACCGTAGCACCCTATACCAAGTTACCAGTCCTTATAAGAACTTTTGTGGACCAAGCAGGTTGTGTATTAGTGTTTAGCAGACTGTACGTCAGTCCCTATACCGCTGAAGGACTGCTGCAGTATAGGTGAGCGGTCAGCAGTGGTGCACGTCAACCCTATCTATTGTGGACCGATAGCGGTCCTTACAGAACAGCAGACTGTACCGCACTCAAGCCTATGTACCGTAGCACCCTATACCAAGTTACCAGTCCTTATAAGAACTTTTGTGGACCAAGCAGGTTGTGTATTAGTGTTTAGCAGACTGTACGTCAGTCCCTATACCGCTGAAGGACTGCTGCAGTATAGGGCAGCGGTCAGCAGTGGTGCACGTCAACCCTATCTATTGTGGACCGATAGCGGTCCTTACAGAACCGCAGACTGTACCGCACTCAAGCCTATGTACCGTAGCACCCTATACCAAGTTACCAGTCCTTATAAGAACTTTTGTGGAACAAGCAGGTTGTGTGTTAGTGATTAGCAGACTGTACGTCAGTCCCTATACCGCTGAAGGACTGCTGCAGTATAGGGCAGCGGTCAGCAGTGGTGCACGTCAACCCTATCTATTGTGGACCGATAGCGGTCCTTACAGAACAGCAGACTGTACCGCACTCAAGCCTATGTACCGTAGCACCCTATACCAAGTTACCAGTCCTTATAAGAACTTTTGTGGACCAAGCAGGTTGTGTATTAGTGTTTAGCAGACTGTACGTCAGTCCCTATACCGCTGAAGGACTGCTGCAGTATAGGGCAGCGGTCAGCAGTGGTGCACGTCAACCCTATCTATTGTGGACCGATAGCGGTCCTTACAGAACAGCAGACTGTACCGCACTCAAGCCTATGTACCGTAGCACCCTATACCAAGTTACCAGTCCTTATAAGAACTTTTGTGGAACAAGCAGGTTGTGTGTTAGTGATTAGCAGACTGTACGTCAGTCCCTATACCGCTGAAGGACTGCTGCAGTATAGGTGAGCGGTCAGCAGTGGTGCACGTCAACCCTATCTATTGTGGACCGATAGCGGTCCTTACAGAACAGCAGACTGTACCGCACTCAAGCCTATGTACCGTAGCACCCTATACCAAGTTACCAGTCCTTATAAGAACTTTTGTGGACCAAGCAGGTTGTGTGTTAGTGATTAGCAGACTGTACGTCAGTCCCTATACCGCTGAAGGACTGCTGCAGTATAGGTGAGCGGTCAGCAGTGGTGCACGTCAACCCTATCTATTGTGGACCTATAGCGGTCCTTACAGAACAGCAGACTGTACCGCACTCAAGCCTATGTACCGTAGCACCCTATACCAAGTTACCAGTCCTTATAAGAACTTTTGTGGACCAAGCAGGTTGTGTATTAGTGTTTAGCAGACTGTACGTCAGTCCCTATACCGCTGAAGGACTGCTGCAGTATAGGTGAGCGGTCAGCAGTGGTGCACGTCAACCCTATCTATTGTGGACCGATAGCGGTCCTTACAGAACAGCAGACTGTACCGCACTCAAGCCTATGTACCGTAGCACCCTATACCAAGTTACCAGTCCTTATAAGAACTTTTGTGGACCAAGCAGGTTGTGTATTAGTGTTTAGCAGACTGTACGTCAGTCCCTATACCGCTGAAGGACTGCTGCAGTATAGGGCAGCGGTCAGCAGTGGTGCACGTCAACCCTATCTATTGTGGACCGATAGCGGTCCTTACAGAACAGCAGACTGTACCGCACTCAAGCCTATGTACCGTAGCACCCTATACCAAGTTACCAGTCCTTATAAGAACTTTTGTGGAACAAGCAGGTTGTGTGTTAGTGATTAGCAGACTGTACGTCAGTCCCTATACCGCTGAAGGACTGCTGCAGTATAGGGCAGCGGTCAGCAGTGGTGCACGTCAACCCTATCTATTGTGGACCGATAGCGGTCCTTACAGAACAGCAGACTGTACCGCACTCAAGCCTATGTACCGTAGCACCCTATACCAAGTTACCAGTCCTTATAAGAACTTTTGTGGACCAAGCAGGTTGTGTATTAGTGTTTAGCAGACTGTACGTCAGTCCCTATACCGCTGAAGGACTGCTGCAGTATAGGGCAGCGGTCAGCAGTGGTGCACGTCAACCCTATCTATTGTGGACCGATAGCGGTCCTTACAGAACAGCAGACTGTACCGCACTCAAGCCTATGTACCGTAGCACCCTATACCAAGTTACCAGTCCTTATAAGAACTTTTGTGGAACAAGCAGGTTGTGTGTTAGTGATTAGCAGACTGTACGTCAGTCCCTATACCGCTGAAGGACTGCTGCAGTATAGGGCAGCGGTCAGCAGTGGTGCACGTCAACCCTATCTATTGTGGACCGATAGCGGTCCTTACAGAACAGCAGACTGTACCGCACTCAAGCCTATGTACCGTAGCACCCTATACCAAGTTACCAGTCCTTATAAGAACTTTTGTGGACCAAGCAGGTTGTGTATTAGTGTTTAGCAGACTGTACGTCAGTCCCTATACCGCTGAAGGACTGCTGCAGTATAGGGCAGCGGTCAGCAGTGGTGCACGTCAACCCTATCTATTGTGGACCGATAGCGGTCCTTACAGAACAGCAGACTGTACCGCACTCAAGCCTATGTACCGTAGCACCCTATACCAAGTTACCAGTCCTTATAAGAACTTTTGTGGAACAAGCAGGTTGTGTGTTAGTGATTAGCAGACTGTACGTCAGTCCCTATACCGCTGAAGGACTGCTGCAGTATAGGTGAGCGGTCAGCAGTGGTGCACGTCAACCCTATCTATTGTGGACCTATAGCGGTCCTTACAGAACAGCAGACTGTACCGCACTCAAGCCTATGTACCGTAGCACCCTATACCAAGTTACCAGTCCTTATAAGAACTTTTGTGGACCAAGCAGGTTGTGTATTAGTGTTTAGCAGACTGTACGTCAGTCCCTATACCGCTGAAGGACTGCTGCAGTATAGGTGAGCGGTCAGCAGTGGTGCACGTCAACCCTATCTATTGTGGACCGATAGCGGTCCTTACAGAACAGCAGACTGTACCGCACTCAAGCCTATGTACCGTAGCACCCTATACCAAGTTACCAGTCCTTATAAGAACTTTTGTGGACCAAGCAGGTTGTGTATTAGTGTTTAGCAGACTGTACGTCAGTCCCTATACCGCTGAAGGACTGCTGCAGTATAGGGCAGCGGTCAGCAGTGGTGCACGTCAACCCTATCTATTGTGGACCGATAGCGGTCCTTACAGAACAGCAGACTGTACCGCACTCAAGCCTATGTACCGTAGCACCCTATACCAAGTTACCAGTCCTTATAAGAACTTTTGTGGAACAAGCAGGTTGTGTGTTAGTGATTAGCAGACTGTACGTCAGTCCCTATACCGCTGAAGGACTGCTGCAGTATAGGGCAGCGGTCAGCAGTGGTGCACGTCAACCCTATCTATTGTGGACCGATAGCGGTCCTTACAGAACAGCAGACTGTACCGCACTCAAGCCTATGTACCGTAGCACCCTATACCAAGTTACCAGTCCTTATAAGAACTTTTGTGGAACAAGCAGGTTGTGTGTTAGTGATTAGCAGACTGTACGTCAGTCCCTATACCGCTGAAGGACTGCTGCAGTATAGGGCAGCGGTCAGCAGTGGTGCACGTCAACCCTATCTATTGTGGACCGATAGCGGTCCTTACAGAACAGCAGACTGTACCGCACTCAAGCCTATGTACCGTAGCACCCTATACCAAGTTACCAGTCCTTATAAGAACTTTTGTGGACCAAGCAGGTTGTGTATTAGTGTTTAGCAGACTGTACGTCAGTCCCTATACCGCTGAAGGACTGCTGCAGTATAGGGCAGCGGTCAGCAGTGGTGCACGTCAACCCTATCTATTGTGGACCGATAGCGGTCCTTACAGAACAGCAGACTGTACCGCACTCAAGCCTATGTACCGTAGCACCCTATACCAAGTTACCAGTCCTTATAAGAACTTTTGTGGAACAAGCAGGTTGTGTGTTAGTGATTAGCAGACTGTACGTCAGTCCCTATACCGCTGAAGGACTGCTGCAGTATAGGTGAGCGGTCAGCAGTGGTGCACGTCAACCCTATCTATTGTGGACCGATAGCGGTCCTTACAGAACAGCAGACTGTACCGCACTCAAGCCTATGTACCGTAGCACCCTATACCAAGTTACCAGTCCTTATAAGAACTTTTGTGGACCAAGCAGGTTGTGTATTAGTGTTTAGCAGACTGTACGTCAGTCCCTATACCGCTGAAGGACTGCTGCAGTATAGGGCAGCGGTCAGCAGTGGTGCACGTCAACCCTATCTATTGTGGACCGATAGCGGTCCTTACAGAACAGCAGACTGTACCGCACTCAAGCCTATGTACCGTAGCACCCTATACCAAGTTACCAGTCCTTATAAGAACTTTTGTGGAACAAGCAGGTTGTGTGTTAGTGATTAGCAGACTGTACGTCAGTCCCTATACCGCTGAAGGACTGCTGCAGTATAGGTGAGCGGTCAGCAGTGGTGCACGTCAACCCTATCTATTGTGGACCTATAGCGGTCCTTACAGAACAGCAGACTGTACCGCACTCAAGCCTATGTACCGTAGCACCCTATACCAAGTTACCAGTCCTTATAAGAACTTTTGTGGACCAAGCAGGTTGTGTATTAGTGTTTAGCAGACTGTACGTCAGTCCCTATACCGCTGAAGGACTGCTGCAGTATAGGACAGCGGTCAGCAGTGGTGCACGTCAACCCTATCTATTGTGGACCGATAGCGGTCCTTACAGAACAGCAGACTGTACCGCACTCAAGCCTATGTACCGTAGCACCCTATACCAAGTTACCAGTCCTTATAAGAACTTTTGTGGAACAAGTGAGTTGTGAATGTTTAGCAGACTGCAGCAGAAGGGCAGCAGTCAAGTATAATATCCTTTCTATATTTGGAAGAAAGAATATTATACATGTACAAGCCTATTACTGTACCACTGATACCAGTCCTGAAAAGAACCTTTGTGGAACTAATAATAACAGCAAGTCTTTAAAATTACCCTCACTGCCTGACAACACTGCTTCCTTCCTGTCCCTATACAAATTGGCAAAAAAAGAGAACGATTAGTGGTTACTGGAACAGCTCTTTTGTGGACCTTGATAGTAACAGCTAATGATGATGATGATGATGATGATGATGAAAGACTAATCTGGCTGTCCCTGTAGCATACACCGTCCTTTCCCTTTCTCTAAACTAACAAAAGACACTCAGGCTGCTGCAAGAATCAGCAGCACAGCAAACCTATCAACACCTAACACCTATACCAGTCCTGAAAAGAACTTTTGTGTACCAAATAGCTAGTGGTTTATCTCTCCCTACTCCACACAGGAACCTGTCCCTATCGTAACAGAAGAAAGAATGTAAAATGGCCACCGGATCGGGTGTATTTATAGGTTAGGGGGAATGTACAAGTGTCCATGTGCTGTCATGTCTCAATTGGCTGTCCTGTATCACATGATAAACGTGTCACCAAAGGTTAAAGTTCTTGTATACATTAAACACGTAAGTCCGCCGCGGCGAACGACGGAAAAAGGCGTTCGAACGTGCGGACCGCGAATGTCGGAAATTCGCCGCGAAACGACCGCCGGGCGAAACGTTCGTCCATCACTATCTTGGAGTACTCCCGTTTTGTCTGCTGAATTTTATGATTTACCCTTGATGGGAACATGCGTTTTCTGACCTGTCTGATATATCAGGGGTCCGTTATTTGAGGTGAGAGTCCATCTTGCTCAATGGTGAAGGGATCACATCATCACTTGTTACATTGATTGAAGACACACTGCACAAGCGGACTCTTCCTGATTACTACACCTTTTTTCTCACTTATGGACTTTTGTGTTTCATGCACTTTATTTTATTGAGTGTTATTTAATTATTCATACTATATATTTGCGCTGTACTGTTACTTTTTTACTTTGTAATGTGGGATTTGGTATTTTGACCTATAGTATTCAAGCTGCAATTTTTTCACTTTTTCACTTATTTTATTGTGTTTAGCGCTGGTTGATTTTCCGTTTTATAAGGTACCATATCACTGATGGTGCCATGGCTGCGACTGACCAGTTTGGTGATCTCATCAAATGGCCGCAGAAGTCTGCATGCATCGCGCATGAGCAGCCACTGGCGCGGTGAAAAAAAACCCCAGCTCCGCAGAACCTGTTCTGTCGCAGAGATCATACAGTTAGACATTAACTGCACGTTTCTGCTGTAGCAGCCTATCAAGCATATAGAAGGTTGAGTTCCATCGCGTCGGGCAATCGCAAATAAGACATCTGACTGGCAGATTGTGCCGCTGCTGAATGTCAGCAAGGCGAGCTATGGCCGTGTCAGATCTTCTGAAATGGGTCGAGATTTTCCTTGCCTGCCGCAAGATGTCCTGGACCCCAGGGTATTTGACAATGAATCGCTGCACGACCAAGTTGAAGACGTGTGCCATACATGGCACGTGCGTAATTTTGCCCTGTTTCAATGCACTAAGCAGATTGGCACCGTTGTCACACACCACTTTACCAACTGTCAATTTGAGTGGTGTTAGCCACTGATCTACTTGTGAATGCAAAGCTGAAAGGAGTGCCGGGCCAGTGTGGCTCTTGGCTTCCAGGGACAACAGACGCAGCAAGGCATGGCAACGTCTCACCTGGCATGTCAAATAGGTTCTGGGGAGCTTGGGTGGCACAGCAGAAGAGACACTAGCAGCGGAAAAGGAGGAGTCAGCCGAGGAGGAGAGGGAGGAAGATGGAGTAGGAGGAGGAGGAGAAGAAGAGCCAGGCCTGCATGCAATCTGTGGCGGTAAAACCAAATCGACATGAGTACCACGGGTTACATGCTTGATGGCCGTCAGAAGGTTCACCCAGTGGGCAGTAAAAGTGATATACCTTCCCTGCCCGTGTTTGCTAGACCACATGTCTGTGTCAGATGTATCTTGGCACCGACACTGTGTGCCAGAGATACATTCACTTGCCGCTGAACATGGCCATATAGCTCTGGGATGCCCTTCTCTGAGAAATACTTCCTTCCTTGGACCTTCCATTGTGGTGTTCCAATGGCCACAAATTTTTGAAATGCCTCCAAGTCCAACAGTTTATATAGCAGTAGTTGGCGGGCTATCAGTTCTGACAAGCCAGCCGTCAACTATTGGGCAACAGGGTTATCCAGCATCAACATTTTTTTATGCTCTAACATTTGGCCCACGGAAGCCTGCCTTTTTGCAGAAAAACATGAGCTTGGCATGAGGGAAGGTGGAGTGGAGGACAATTGTGAGGAGAGAGGAGAAGGAGAAGCAGAAGACGAGGCTGGATGGTGAGAGCCTGGAGTGTGGCTTTGTGTGTTCCGTTGCTCCTACTGGGCTTGGTGATGGCAGCTCATGTGCCTTCTTGAGGCGGTCGTCCCTAGGTGAGTTTTGGGCTTACCGCGACTTATGCGTTGACTGCAAAGATTGCAGATGGCAACACTATTTGTCACTCTTTGTAGTATCGCTGCACTATACCTGTCCTTACAAGGACCTTTGTGGACCTAGTAGCTAGAGATTTGCAGACTGTACCTCAGTCCCTACACTGATAAAGGACTGCTGCAGAATAGGGCAGCAGTCAGCAGCAGTGCACCACAAAACAATATATTGTACACCTATACCAGTCCTTACAAGGACCTTTGTGGACCTAGTAGCTAGTGATTTGCAGACTGTACCCCAGTTCCTACACTGATAAAGGACTGCTGCAGAATAGGGCAGCAGTCAGCAGCAGTGCACCACAACCCTATATATTGTACACCTATGCCAGTCCTTACAAGGACCTTTGTGGACCTAGTAGCTAGTGATTTGCAGACTGTACCTCAGTCCCTACACAGATAAAGGACTGCTGCACAATACGGCAGCAGTCAGCAGCAGTCAGCACCACAACCCTATATATTGTACACCTATACGAGTCCTTACAAGGACCTTTGTGGACCTAGTAGCTAGTGATTTGCAGACTGTACATCAGTCCCTACACTGATAAAGGACTGCTGCAGAATAGGGCAGTAATCTACAGCAGTGCACCACAACCCTGTATATTGTACACCTATACCAGTCCTTACAAGGACCTTTGTGGACCTAGTAGCTAGTGATTTGCAGACTATACCTCAGTCCCTACACTGATAAAGGACTGCTGCAGAATAGGGCAGCAGTCAGCAGCAGTGCACCACAACCCTATATACTGTACACCTATGCCAGTCCTTACAAGGACCTTTGTGGACCTAGTAGCTATGGATTTGCAGACTGTACCTCAGTCCCTACACTGATAAAGGACTGCTCCAGAATAGGGCAATAATCTACAGCAGTACACCACAACCCTATATATTGTACACCTATACCAGTCCTTACAAGGACCTTTGTGGACCTAGTAGTTAGTGATTTGCAGACTGTACCTCAGTTCCTACACTGATAAAGGAATGCTGCAGAATAGGGCAGTAATCCGCAGCAGTGCACCACAACCCTATATATTGTACACCTATACCAGTCCTTACAAGGACCTGTGTGGACCTAGTAGCTAGTGATTTGCAGATTGTACCTCAGTCCCTACACTGATAAAGGACTGCTGCAGAATAGGGCAGCAGTCAGCAGCAGTGCACCACAACCCTATATACTGTACACCTATGCTAGTCCTTACAAGGACCTTTGTGGACCTAGTAGCTAGTGATTTGCAGACTGTACCTCAGTCCCTACACTGATAAAGGACTGCTGCAGAATAGGGCAGCAGTCAGCAGCAGTGCACCACAACCCTATATAATGTACACCTATGCCAGTCCTTACAAGGACCTTTGTGGACCTAGTAGCTATGGATTTGCAGACTGTACCTCAGTCCCTACACTGATAAAGGACTGCTCCAGAATAGGACAGTAATCTACAGCAGTACACCACAACCCTATATATTGTACACCTATACCAGTCCTTACAAGGACCTTTGTGGACCTAGTAGTTAGTGATTTGCAGACTGTACCTCAGTTCCTACACTGATAAAGGAATGCTGCAGAATAGGGCAGTAATCCGCAGCAGTGCACCACAACCCTATATATTGTACACCTATACCAGTCCTTACAAGGACCTTTGTGGACCTAGTAGCTAGTGATTTGCAGATTGTACCTCAGTCCCTACACTGATAAAGGACTGCTGCAGAATAGGGCAGCAGTCAGCAGCAGTGCACCACAACCCTATATACTGTACACCTATACCAGTCCTTGCAAGGACCTTTGTGAACCTAGTAGCTAATGAGTTGCAGACTGTACCTCAGTCCCTACACTGATAAAGGACTGCTGCAGAATAGGGCAACAGTCAGCAGCAGTGCACCACAACCCTATATATTGTACACCTATACCAGTCCTTACAAGGACCTTTGTGGACATAGTAGCTAGTGATTTGCAAACTGTACCTCAGTCCCTACACTGATAAAGGACTGCTGCAGAATAGGGCAGCAGTCAGCAGCAGTGCACCACAACCCTACATATTGTACACCTATACCAGTCCTTACAAGGACCTTTGTGGACCTAGTAGCTAATGAGTTGCAGACTGTACCTCAGTCCCTACACTGATAAAGGACTGCTGCAGAATAGGGCAACAGTCAGCAGCAGTGCACCACAACCCTATATATTGTACACCTATACCAGTCCTTACAAGGACCTCTGTGGACCTAGTAGCTAGTGATTTGCAGATTGTACCTCAGTCCCTACACTGATAAAGGACTGCTGCAGAATAGGGCAACAGTCAGCAGCAGTGCACCACAACCCTATATATTGTACACCTATACCAGTCCTTACAAGGACCTTTGTGGACATAGTAGCTAGTGATTTGCAGACTGTACCTCAGTCCCTACACTGATAAAGGACTGCTGCAGAAAAGGGCAACAGTCAGCAGCAGTGCACCACAACCCTATATATTGTACACCTATACCAGTCCTTACAAGGACCTTTGTGGCCCTAGTAGCTAGTGATTTGCAAACTGTACCTCAGTCCCTACACTGATAAAGGACTGCTGCAGAATAGGGCAGCAGTCAGCAGCAGTGCACCACAACCCTACATATTGTACACCTATACCAGTCCTTACAAGGACCTTTGTGGACCTAGTAGCTAGTGATTTGCAGACTGTACCTCAGTCCCTACACTGATAAAGGACTGCTGCAGAATAGGGCAGCAGTCAGCAGCAGTGCACCACAACCCTATATATTGTACAACTTTACCAGTCCTTACAAGGATCTTTGTGGACCTAGTAGCTATGGATTTTCAGACTGTACCAGTCCCTACACTGATAAAGGACTGCTGCAGAATACGGCAGCAGTCAGCAGCAGTGCACCACAACCCTATATATTCTACACCTATACCAGTCCTTACAAGGACCTTTGTGGACATAGTAGCTAGTGATTTGCAGACTTTACCTCAGTCCCTACACTGATAAAGGACTGCTGCAGAATAGATCAACAGTCAGCAGCAGTGCACCACAACCCTATATATTGTACACCTATACCAGTCCTTACAAGGACCTTTTTGGACCTAGTAGCTAGTGATTTGCAGACTGTACTCAGTCCCTACACTGATAAAGGAATGCTGCAGAATAGGGCAGTAATCTGTAGCAGTGCACCACAACCCAATATATTGTACACCTATACCAGTCCTTACAAGGACCTTTGTGGACATAGTAGCTAGTGATTTGCAAACTGTACCTCAGTCCCTACACTGATAAAGGACTGCTGCAGAATAGGGCAGCAGTCAGCAGCAGTGCACCACAACCCTACATATTGTACACCTATACCAGTCCTTACAAGGACCTTTGTGGACCTAGTAGCTAATGAGTTGCAGACTGTACCTCAGTCCCTACACTGATAAAGGACTGCTGCAGAATAGGGCAACAGTCAGCAGCAGTGCACCACAACCCTATATATTGTACACCTATACCAGTCCTTACAAGGACCTCTGTGGACCTAGTAGCTAGTGATTTGCAGATTGTACCTCAGTCCCTACACTGATAAAGGACTGCTGCAGAATAGGGCAACAGTCAGCAGCAGTGCACCACAACCCTATATATTGTACACCTATACCAGTCCTTACAAGGACCTTTGTGGACATAGTAGCTAGTGATTTGCAGACTGTACCTCAGTCCCTACACTGATAAAGGACTGCTGCAGAAAAGGGCAACAGTCAGCAGCAGTGCACCACAACCCTATATATTGTACACCTATACCAGTCCTTACAAGGACCTTTGTGGCCCTAGTAGCTAGTGATTTGCAAACTGTACCTCAGTCCCTACACTGATAAAGGACTGCTGCAGAATAGGGCAGCAGTCAGCAGCAGTGCACCACAACCCTACATATTGTACACCTATACCAGTCCTTACAAGGACCTTTGTGGACCTAGTAGCTAATGAGTTGCAGACTGTACCTCAGTCCCTACACTGATAAAGGACTGCTGCAGAATAGGGCAACAGTCAGCAGCAGTGCACCACAACCCTATATATTGTACACCTATACCAGTCCTTACAAGGACCTTTGTGGACCTAGTAGCTAGTGATTTGCAGATTGTACCTCAGTCCCTACACTGATAAAGGACTGCTGCAGAATAGGGCAACAGTCAGCAGCAGTGCACCACAACCCTATATATTGTACACCTATACCAGTCCTTACAAGGACCTTTGTGGACCTAGTAGCTAGTGATTTGCAGACTGTACCTCAGTCCCTACACTGATAAAGGACTGCTGCAGAAAAGGGCAACAGTCAGCAGCAGTGCACCACAACCCTATATATTGTACACCTATACCAGTCCTTACAAGGACCTTTGTGGCCCTAGTAGCTAGTGATTTGCAAACTGTACCTCAGTCCCTACACTGATAAAGGACTGCTGCAGAATAGGGCAGCAGTCAGCAGCAGTGCACCACAACCCTACATATTGTACACCTATACCAGTCCTTACAAGGACCTTTGTGGACCTAGTAGCTAATGAGTTGCAGACTGTACCTCAGTCCCTACACTGATAAAGGACTGCTGCAAAATAGGGCAACAGTCAGCAGCAGTGCACCACAACCCTATATATTGTACACCTATACCAGTCCTTACAAGGACCTTTGTGGACCTAGTAGCTAGTGTTTTGCAGATTGTACCTCAGTGCCTACACTGATAAAGGACTGCTGCAGAATAAGGCAGCAGTCAGCAGCAGTGCACCACAACCCTATGTACTGTACACCTATGCCAGTCCTTACAGGGACCTTTGTGAACCTAGTAGCTAGTGATTTGCAGACTGTACCTCAGTCCCTACACTGATAAAGGACTGCTGCAGAATAGGGCAGCAGTCAGCAGCAGTGCACCACAACCCTATATATTGTACAACTTTACCAGTCCTTACAAGGATCTTTGTGGACCTAGTAGCTATGGATTTTCAGACTGTACCAGTCCCTACACTGATAAAGGACTGCTGCAGAATACGGCAGCAGTCAGCAGCAGTGCACCACAACCCTATATATTCTACACCTATACCAGTCCTTACAAGGACCTTTGTGGACATAGTAGCTAGTGATTTGCAGACTGTACCTCAGTCCCTACACTGATAAAGGACTGCTGCAGAATAGATCAACAGTCAGCAGCAGTGCACCACAACCCTATATATTGTACACCTATACCAGTCCTTACAAGGACCTTTTTGGACCTAGTAGCTAGTGATTTGCAGACTGTACTCAGTCCCTACACTGATAAAGGAATGCTGCAGAATAGGGCAGTAATCTGTAGCAGTGCACCACAACCCAATATATTGTACACCTATACCAGTCCTTACAAGGACCTTTGTGGACCTAGTAGCTAATGAGTTGCAGACTGTACCTCAGTCCCTACACTGATAAAGGACTGCTGCAAAATAGGGCAACAGTCAGCAGCAGTGCACCACAACCCTATATATTGTACACCTATACCATTCCTTACAAGGACCTTTGTGGACCTAGTAGCTAGTGTTTTGCAGATTGTACCTCAGTGCCTACACTGATAAAGGACTGCTGCAGAATAAGGCAGCAGTCAGCAGCAGTGCACCACAACCCTATGTACTGTACACCTATGCCAGTCCTTACAGGGACCTTTGTGGACCTAGTAGCTAGTGATTTGCAGACTGTACCTCAGTCCCTACACTGATAAAGGACTGCTGCAGAATAGGGCAGCAGTCAGCAGCAGTGCACCACAACCCTATATATTGTACAACTTTACCAGTCCTTACAAGGATCTTTGTGGACCTAGTAGCTATGGATTTTCAGACTGTACCAGTCCCTACACTGATAAAGGACTGCTGCAGAATACGGCAGCAGTCAGCAGCAGTGCACCACAACCCTATATATTCTACACCTATACCAGTCCTTACAAGGACCTTTGTGGACATAGTAGCTAGTGATTTGCAGACTGTACCTCAGTCCCTACACTGATAAAGGACTGCTGCAGAATAGATCAACAGTCAGCAGCAGTGCACCACAACCCTATATATTGTACACCTATACCAGTCCTTACAAGGACCTTTTTGGACCTAGTAGCTAGTGATTTGCAGACTGTACTCAGTCCCTACACTGAAAAAGGAATGCTGCAGAATAGGGCAGTAATCTGTAGCAGTGCACCACAACCCAATATATTGTACACCTATACCAGTCCTTACAAGGACCTTTGTGGACATAGTAGCTAGTGATTTGCAAACTGTACCTCAGTCCCTACACTGATAAAGGACTGCTGCAGAATAGGGCAGCAGTCAGCAGCAGTGCACCACAACCCTACATATTGTACACCTATACCAGTCCTTACAAGGACCTTTGTGGACCTAGTAGCTAATGAGTTGCAGACTGTACCTCAGTCCCTACACTGATAAAGGACTGCTGCAGAATAGGGCAACAGTCAGCAGCAGTGCACCACAACCCTATATATTGTACACCTATACCAGTCCTTACAAGGACCTCTGTGGACCTAGTAGCTAGTGATTTGCAGATTGTACCTCAGTCCCTACACTGATAAAGGACTGCTGCAGAATAGGGCAACAGTCAGCAGCAGTGCACCACAACCCTATATATTGTACACCTATACCAGTCCTTACAAGGACCTTTGTGGACATAGTAGCTAGTGATTTGCAGACTGTACCTCAGTCCCTACACTGATAAAGGACTGCTGCAGAAAAGGGCAACAGTCAGCAGCAGTGCACCACAACCCTATATATTGTACACCTATACCAGTCCTTACAAGGACCTTTGTGGCCCTAGTAGCTAGTGATTTGCAAACTGTACCTCAGTCCCTACACTGATAAAGGACTGCTGCAGAATAGGGCAGCAGTCAGCAGCAGTGCACCACAACCCTACATATTGTACACCTATACCAGTCCTTACAAGGACCTTTGTGGACCTAGTAGCTAATGAGTTGCAGACTGTACCTCAGTCCCTACACTGATAAAGGACTGCTGCAGAATAGGGCAACAGTCAGCAGCAGTGCACCACAACCCTATATATTGTACACCTATACCAGTCCTTACAAGGACCTTTGTGGACCTAGTAGCTAGTGATTTGCAGATTGTACCTCAGTCCCTACACTGATAAAGGACTGCTGCAGAATAGGGCAACAGTCAGCAGCAGTGCACCACAACCCTATATATTGTACACCTATACCAGTCCTTACAAGGACCTTTGTGGACCTAGTAGCTAGTGATTTGCAGATTGTACCTCAGTCCCTACACTGATAAAGGACTGCTGCAGAATAGGGCAGCAGTCAGCAGCAGTGCACCACAACCCTATATACTGTACACCTATGCTAGTCCTTAAAAGGACCTTTGTGGACCTAGTAGCTAGTGATTTGCAGACTGTACCTTAGTCCCTACACTGATAAAGGACTGCTGCAGAATAGGGCAGCAGTCAGCAGCAGTGCACCACAACCATATATACTGTGCACCTATGCCAGTCCTTACAAGGACCTTTGTGGACCTAGTAGCTATGGATTTGCAGACTGTACCTCAGTCCCTACACTGATAAAGAACTGCTCCAGAATAGGGCAGTAATCTACAGCAGTACACCACAAACCTATATATTGTACACCTATACCAGTCCTTACAAGGACCTTTGTGGACCTAGTAGTTAGTGATTTGCAGACTGTACCTCAGTTCCTACACTGATAAAGGAATGCTGCAGAATAGGGCAGTAATCCGCAGCAGTGCACCACAACCCTATATATTGTACACCTATACCAGTCCTTACAAGGACCTTTGTGGACCTAGTAGCTAGTGATTTGCAGATTGTACCTCAGTCCCTACACTGATAAAGGACTGCTGCAGAATAGGGCAGCAGTCAGCAGCAGTGCACCACAACACTATATAATGTACACCTATGCTAGTCCTTAGAAGGACCTTTGTGGACCTAGTAGCTAGTGATTTTCAGACTGTACCTTAGTCCCTACACTGATAAAGGACTGCTGCAGAATAGGGCAGCAGTCAGCAGCAGTGCACCACAACTCTATATATTGTACACCTATACCAGTCCTTACAAGGACCTTTGTGAACCTAGTAGCTAGTGATTTGCAGACTGTACCTCAGTCCCTACACTGATAAAGGACTGCTGCAGAATACGGCAGCAGTCAGCAGCAGTGCACCACAACCCTATATATTGTACATCTATACCAGTCCTTACAAGGACCTTTGTGGACCTGGTAGCTAGTGATTTGCAGACTGTACCTCAGTCCCTACACTGATAAAAGACTATTGCAGAATAGGGCAGTTATCTACAGCAGTGCACCACAACCCTATATATTGTACACCTATACCAGTCCTTACAAGGACCTTTGTGTACCTAGTAGCTAGTGATTTGCAGACTGTACCTCAGTCCCTACACTGATAAAATACTATTGCAGAATAGAGCAGTTATCTACAGCAGTGCACCACAACCCTATATATTGTACACCTATACCAGTCCTTACAAGGACCTTTGTGGACCTAGTAGCTAGTGATTTTCAGACTGTACCTCAGTCCCTACACTAATAAAGGAATGCTGCAGAATAGGGCAGTAATCTGCAGCAGCGCACCACAACCCTATATAATGTACACCTATGCTAGTGCTTAGAAGGACCTTTGTGGACCTAGTAGCTAGTGATTTTCAGACTGTACCTTAGTCCCTACACTGATAAAGGACTGCTGCAGAATAGGGCAGCAGTCAGCAGCAGTGCACCACAACTCTATATATTGTACACCTATACCAGTCCTTACAAGGACCTTTGTGAACCTAGTAGCTAGTGATTTGCAGACTGTACCTCAGTCCCTACACTGATAAAGGACTGCTGCAGAATACGGCAGCAGTCAGCAGCAGTGAACCACAACCCTATATATTGTAAACCTATACCAGTCCTTACAAGGACCTTTTTGGACCTAGTAGCTAGTGATTTGCAGACTGTACTCAGTCCCTACACTGATAAAGGAATGCTGCAGAAAAGGGCAGTAATCTGTAGCAGTGCACCACAACCCAATATATTGTACACCTATACCAGTCCTTACAAGGACCTTTGTGGCCCTAGTAGCTAGTGATTTGCAAACTGTACCTCAGTCCCTACATTGATAAAGGACTGCTGCAGAATAGGGCAGCAGTCAGCAGCAGTGCACCACAACCCTATATAATGTACACCTATGCTAGTCCTTAGAAGGACCTTTGTGGGCCTAGTAGTTAGTGATTTGCAGACTGTGCCTCAGTTCCTACACTGATAAAGGAATGCTGCAGAATAGGGCAGTAATCTGCAGCAGTGCACCACAACCCTATATATTGTACACCTATACCAGTCCTTACAAGGACCTTTGTGGACCTAGTAGCTAGTGATTTGCAGATTGTACCTCAGTCCCTACACTGATAAAGGACTGCTGCAGAATAGGGCAGCAGTCAGCAGCAGTGCACCACAACTCTATATATTGTACACCTATACCAGTCCTTACAAGGACCTTTGTGAACCTAGTAGCTAGTGATTTGCAGACTGTACCTCAGTCCCTACACTGATAAAGGACTGCTGCAGAATAGGGCAGCAGTCAGCAGCAGTGCACCACAACTCTATATATTGTACACCTATACCAGTCCTTACAAGGACCTTTGTGGACCTAGTAGCTAGTGATTTGCAGACTGTACCTCAGTCCCTACACTGATAAAAGACTATTGCAGAATAGGGCAGTTATCTACAGCAGTGCACCACAACCCTATATATTGTACACCTATACCAGTCCTTACAAGGACCTTTGTGGACCTAGTAGCTAGTGATTTGCAGACTGTACCTCAGTCCCTACACTGATAAAAGACTATTGCAGAATAGGGCAGTTATCTACAGCAGTGCACCACAACCCTATATATTGTACACCTATACCAGTCCTTACAAGGACCTTTGTGGACCTAGTAGCTAGTGATTTTCAGACTGTACCTCAGTCCCTACACTGATAAAGGAATGCTGCAGAATAGGGCAGTAATCTGCAGCAGCGCACCACAACCCTATGTAATGTACACCTATGCTAGTGCTTAGAAGGACCTTTGTGGACCTAGTAGCTAGTGATTTTCAGACTGTACCTTAGTCCCTACACTGATAAAGGACTGCTGCAGAATAGGGCAGCAGTCAGCAGCAGTGCACCACAACTCTATATATTGTACACCTATACCAGTCCTTACAAGGACCTTTGTGAACCTAGTAGCTAGTGATTTGCAGACTGTACCTCAGTCCCTACACTGATAAAGGACTGCTGCAGAATACGGCAGCAGTCAGCAGCAGTGAACCACAACCCTATATATTGTACACCTATACCAGTCCTTACAAGGACCTTTTTGGACCTAGTAGCTAGTGATTTGCAGACTGTACTCAGTCCCTACACTGATAAAGGAATGCTGCAGAATAGGGTAGTAATCTGTAGCAGTGCACCACAACCCAATATATTGTACACCTATACCAGTCCTTACAAGGACCTTTGTGGTCCTAGTAGCTAGTGATTTGCAAACTGTACCTCAGTCCCTACACTGATAAAGGACTGCTGCAGAATAGGGCAGCAGTCAGCAGCAGTGCACCACAACCCTACATATTGTACACCTATACCAGTCCTTACAAGGACCTTTGTGGACCTAGTAGCTAATGAGTTGCAGACTGTACCTCAGTCCCTACACTGATAAAGGACTGCTGCAGAATTGGGCAACAGTCAGCAGCAGTGCACCACAACCCTATATATTTTACACCTATACCAGTCCTTACAAGGACCTTTGTGGACCTAGTAGCTAGTGATTTGCAGATTGTACCTCAGTCCCTACACTGATAAAGGACTGCTGCAGAATAGGGCAACAGTCAGCAGCAGTGCACCACAACCCTATATATTGTACACCTATACCAGTCCTTACAAGGACCTTTGTGGACATAGTAGCTAGTGATTTGCAGACTGTACCTCAGTTCCTACACTGATAAAGGACTGCTGCAGAAAAGGGCAACAGTCAGCAGCAGTGCACCACAACCCTATATATTGTACACCTATACCAGTCCTTACAAGGACCTTTGTGGACCTAGTAGCTAGTGATTTGCAGACTGTACTCAGTCCCTACACTGATAAAGGAATGCTGCAGAAAAGGGCAACAGTCAGCAGCAGTGCACCACAACCCTATATATTGTAAACCTATACCAGTCCTTACAAGGACCTTTGTGGACCTAGTAGCTAGTGATTTGCAGACTGTACCTCAGTCCACACACTGATAAAAGACTACTGTAGAATAGGGCAGTAATCTACAGAAGTGCACCACAACCCCATATATTGTACACCTATACCAGTCCTTACAAGGACCTTTGTGAACCTAGTAGCTAGTGATTTTCAGACTGTACCTCAGTCCCTACACTAATAAAGGACTGCTGCACAAAAGGGCAGCAGTCAGCAGCAGTACACCACAACCCTATATATTGTACACCTACACCAATCCTTACAAGGACCTTTGTGGACCTAGTAGCTAGTGATTTGCAGATTGTACTTCAGTCCCTACACTGATAAAGGACTGCTGCAGAATAGGGCAGCAGTCAGCAGCAGTGCACCACAACCCTATATACTGTACACCTATGCTAGTCCTTACAAGGACCTTTTTGGACCTAGTAGCTAGTGATTTGCAGACTGTACCTCAGTCCCTACACTGATAAAGGACTGCTGCAGAATAGGGCAGTAATCTACAGCAGTGCACCACAACCCTATATATTGTACACCTATACCAGTCCTTACAAGGACCTTTGTGGACCTAGTAGCTAGTGATTTGCAGATTGTACCTCAGTCCCTACACTGATAAAGGACTGCTGCAGAATAGGGCAGCAGTCAGCAGCAGTGCACCACAACCCTATATATTGTACACCTATGCTAGTCCTTAGAAGGACCTTTGTGGACCTAGTAGATAGTGATTTTCAGACTGTACCTTAGTCCCTACACTGATAAAGGACTGCTGCAGAATAGGGCAGCAGTCAGCAGCAGTGCACCACAACTCTATATATTGTACACCTATACCAGTCCTTACAAGGACCTTTGTGAACCTAGTAGCTAGTGATTTGCAGACTGTACCTCAGTCCCTACACTGATAAAGGACTGCTGCAGAATACGGCAGCAGTCAGCAGCAGTGCACCACAACCCTATATATTGTACATCTATACCAGTCCTTACAAGGACCTTTTTGGACCTAGTAGCTAGTGATTTGCAGACTGTACTCAGTCCCTACACTGATAAAGGAATGCTGCAGAATAGGGTAGTAATCTGTAGCAGTGCACCACAACCCAATATATTGTACACCTATACCAGTCCTTACAAGGACCTTTGTGGTCCTAGTAGCTAGTGATTTGCAAACTGTACCTCAGTCCCTACACTGATAAAGGACTGCTGCAGAATAGGGCAGCAGTCAGCAGCAGTGCACCACAACCCTACATATTGTACACCTATACCAGTCCTTACAAGGACCTTTGTGGACCTAGTAGCTAATGAGTTGCAGACTGTACCTCAGTCCCTACACTGATAAAGGACTGCTGCAGAATTGGGCAACAGTCAGCAGCAGTGCACCACAACCCTATATATTTTACACCTATACCAGTCCTTACAAGGACCTTTGTGGACCTAGTAGCTAGTGATTTGCAGATTGTACCTCAGTCCCTACACTGATAAAGGACTGCTGCAGAATAGGGCAACAGTCAGCAGCAGTGCACCACAACCCTATATATTGTACACCTATACCAGTCCTTACAAGGACCTTTGTGGACATAGTAGCTAGTGATTTGCAGACTGTACCTCAGTTCCTACACTGATAAAGGTCTGCTGCAGAAAAGGGCAACAGTCAGCAGCAGTGCACCACAACCCAATATATTGTACACCTATACCAGTCCTTACAAGGACCTTTGTGGACCTAGTAGCTAGTGATTTGCAGACTGTACTCAGTCCCTACACTGATAAAGGAATGCTGCAGAAAAGGGCAACAGTCAGCAGCAGTGCACCACAACCCTATATATTGTAAACCTATACCAGTCCTTACAAGGACCTTTGTGGACCTAGTAGCTAGTGATTTGCAGACTGTACCTCAGTCCACACACTGATAAAAGACTACTGTAGAATAGGGCAGTAATCTACAGAAGTGCACCACAACCCCATATATTGTACACCTATACCAGTCCTTACAAGGACCTTTGTGAACCTAGTAGCTAGTGATTTTCAGACTGTACCTCAGTCCCTACACTAATAAAGGACTGCTGCACAAAAGGGCAGCAGTCAGCAGCAGTACACCACAACCCTATATATTGTACACCTACACCAGTCCTTACAAGGACCTTTGTGGACCTAGTAGCTAGTGATTTGCAGATTGTACTTCAGTCCCTACACTGATAAAGGACTGCTGCAGAATAGGGCAGCAGTCAGCAGCAGTGCACCACAACCCTATATACTGTACACCTATGCTAGTCCTTACAAGGACCTTTGTGGACCTAGTAGCTAGTGATTTGCAGACTGTACCTCAGTCCCTACACTGATAAAGGACTGCTGCAGAATAGGGCAGTAATCTACAGCAGTGCACCACAACCCTATATATTGTACACCTATACCAGTCCTTACAAGGACCTTTGTGGACCTAGTAGCTAGTGATTTGCAGATTGTACCTCAGTCCCTACACTGATAAAGGACTGCTGCAGAATAGGGCAGCAGTCAGCAGCAGTGCACCACAACCCTATATATTGTACACCTATGCTAGTCCTTAGAAGGACCTTTGTGGACCTAGTAGATAGTGATTTTCAGACTGTACCTTAGTCCCTACACTGATAAAGGACTGCTGCAGAATAGGGCAGCAGTCAGCAGCAGTGCACCACAACTCTATATATTGTACACCTATACCAGTCCTTACAAGGACCTTTGTGAACCTGGTAGCTAGTGATTTGCAGACTGTACCTCAGTCCCTACACTGATAAAGGACTGCTGCAGAATACGGCAGCAGTCAGAAGCAGTGCACCACAACCCTATATATTGTACATCTATACCAGTCCTTACAAGGACCTTTTTGGACCTAGTAGCTAGTGATTTGCAGACTGTACTCAGTCCCTACACTGATAAAGGAATGCTGCAGAATAGGGTAGTAATCTGTAGCAGTGCACCACAACCCAATATATTGTACACCTATACCAGTCCTTACAAGGACCTTTGTGGTCCTAGTAGCTAGTGATTTGCAAACTGTACCTCAGTCCCTACACTGATAAAGGACTGCTGCAGAATAGGGCAGCAGTCAGCAGCAGTGCACCACAACCCTACATATTGTACACCTATACCAGTCCTTACAAGGACCTTTGTGGACCTAGTAGCTAATGAGTTGCAGACTGTACCTCAGTCCCTACACTGATAAAGGACTGCTGCAGAATTGGGCAACAGTCAGCAGCAGTGCACCACAACCCTATATATTTTACACCTATACCAGTCCTTACAAGGACCTTTGTGGACCTAGTAGCTAGTGATTTGCAGATTGTACCTCAGTCCCTACACTGATAAAGGACTGCTGCAGAATAGGGCAACAGTCAGCAGCAGTGCACCACAACCCTATATATTGTACACCTATACCAGTCCTTACAAGGACCTTTGTGGACATAGTAGCTAGTGATTTGCAGACTGTACCTCAGTTCCTACACTGATAAAGGACTGCTGCAGAAAAGGGCAACAGTCAGCAGCAGTGCACCACAACCCTATATATTGTACACCTATACCAGTCCTTACAAGGACCTTTGTGGACCTAGTAGCTAGTGATTTGCAGACTGTACTCAGTCCCTACACTGATAAAGGAATGCTGCAGAAAAGGGCAACAGTCAGCAGCAGTGCACCACAACCCTATATATTGTAAACCTATACCAGTCCTTACAAGGACCTTTGTGGACCTAGTAGCTAGTGATTTGCAGACTGTACCTCAGTCCACACACTGATAAAAGACTACTGTAGAATAGGGCAGTAATCTACAGAAGTGCACCACAACCCCATATATTGTACACCTATACCAGTCCTTACAAGGACCTTTGTGAACCTAGTAGCTAGTGATTTTCAGACTGTACCTCAGTCCCTACACTAATAAAGGACTGCTGCACAAAAGGGCAGCAGTCAGCAGCAGTACACCACAACCCTATATATTGTACACCTACACCAGTCCTTACAAGGACCTTTGTGGACCTAGTAGCTAGTGATTTGCAGATTGTACTTCAGTCCCTACACTGATAAAGGACTGCTGCAGAATAGGGCAGCAGTCAGCAGCAGTGCACCACAACCCTATATACTGTACACCTATGCTAGTCCTTACAAGGACCTTTGTGGACCTAGTAGCTAGTGATTTGCAGACTGTACCTCAGTCCCTACACTGATAAAGGACTGCTGCAGAATAGGGCAGTAATCTACAGCAGTGCACCACAACCCTATATATTGTACACCTATACCAGTCCTTACAAGGACCTTTGTGGACCTAGTAGCTAGTGATTTGCAGATTGTACCTCAGTCCCTACACTGATAAAGGACTGCTGCAGAATAGGGCAGCAGTCAGCAGCAGTGCACCACAACCCTATATAATGTACACCTATGCTAGTCCTTAGAAGGACCTTTGTGGACCTAGTAGATAGTGATTTTCAGACTGTACCTTAGTCCCTACACTGATAAAGGACTGCTGCAGAATAGGGCAGCAGTCAGCAGCAGTGCACCACAACTCTATATATTGTACACCTATACCAGTCCTTACAAGGACCTTTGTGAACCTAGTAGCTAGTGATTTGCAGACTGTACCTCAGTCCCTACACTGATAAAGGACTGCTGCAGAATACGGCAGCAGTCAGCAGCAGTGCACCACAACCCTATATATTGTACATCTATACCAGTCCTTACAAGGACCTTTGTGGACCTAGTAGCTAGTGATTTGCAGACTGTACCTCAGTCCCTACACTGATAAAAGACTATTGCAGAATAGGGCAGTTATCTACAGCAGTGCACCACAACCCTATATATTGTACACCTATACCAGTCCTTACAAGGACCTTTGTGGACCTAGTAGCTAGTGATTTGCAGACTGTACCTCAGTCCCTACACTGATAAAAGACTATTGCAGAATAGGGCAGTTATCTACAGCAGTGCACCACAACCCTATATATTGTACACCTATACCAGTCCTTACAAGGACCTTTGTGGACCTAGTAGCTAGTGATTTGCAAACTGTACCTCAGTCCCTACACTGATAAAGGACTGCTGCAGAATAGGGCAGCAGTCAGCAGCAGTGCACCACAACCCTACATATTGTACACCTATACCAGTCCTTACAAGGACCTTTGTGGACCTAGTAGCTAATGAGTTGCAGACTGTACCTCAGTCCCTACACTGATAAAGGACTGCTGCAGAATTGGGCAACAGTCAGCAGCAGTGCACCACAACCCTATATATTTTACACCTATACCAGTCCTTACAAGGACCTTTGTGGACCTAGTAGCTAGTGATTTGCAGATTGTACCTCAGTCCCTACACTGATAAAGGACTGCTGCAGAATAGGGCAACAGTCAGCAGCAGTGCACCACAACCCTATATATTGTACACCTATACCAGTCCTTACAAGGACCTTTGTGGACATAGTAGCTAGTGATTTGCAGACTGTACCTCAGTTCCTACACTGATAAAGGACTGCTGCAGAAAAGGGCAACAGTCAGCAGCAGTGCACCACAACCCTATATATTGTACACCTATACCAGTCCTTACAAGGACCTTTGTGGACCTAGTAGCTAGTGATTTGCAGACTGTACTCAGTCCCTACACTGATAAAGGAATGCTGCAGAAAAGGGCAACAGTCAGCAGCAGTGCACCACAACCCTATATATTGTAAACCTATACCAGTCCTTACAAGGACCTTTGTGGACCTAGTAGCTAGTGATTTGCAGACTGTACCTCAGTCCACACACTGATAAAAGACTACTGTAGAATAGGGCAGTAATCTACAGAAGTGCACCACAACCCCATATATTGTACACCTATACCAGTCCTTACAAGGACCTTTGTGAACCTAGTAGCTAGTGATTTTCAGACTGTACCTCAGTCCCTACACTAATAAAGGACTGCTGCACAAAAGGGCAGCAGTCAGCAGCAGTACACCACAACCCTATATATTGTACACCTACACCAGTCCTTACAAGGACCTTTGTGGACCTAGTAGCTAGTGATTTGCAGATTGTACTTCAGTCCCTACACTGATAAAGGACTGCTGCAGAATAGGGCAGCAGTCAGCAGCAGTGCACCACAACCCTATATACTGTACACCTATGCTAGTCCTTACAAGGACCTTTGTGGACCTAGTAGCTAGTGATTTGCAGACTGTACCTCAGTCCCTACACTGATAAAGGACTGCTGCAGAATAGGGCAGTAATCTACAACAGTGCACCACAACCCTATATATTGTACACCTATACCAGTCCTTACAAGGACCTTTGTGGACCTAGTAGCTAGTGATTTGCAGATTGTACCTCAGTCCCTACACTGATAAAGGACTGCTGCAGAATAGGGCAGCAGTCAGCAGCAGTGCACCACAACCCTATATAATGTACACCTATGCTAGTCCTTAGAAGGACCTTTGTGGACCTAGTAGATAGTGATTTTCAGACTGTACCTTAGTCCCTACACTGATAAAGGACTGCTGCAGAATAGGGCAGCAGTCAGCAGCAGTGCACCACAACTCTATATATTGTACACCTATACCAGTCCTTACAAGGACCTTTGTGAACCTAGTAGCTAGTGATTTGCAGACTGTACCTCAGTCCCTACACTGATAAAGGACTGCTGCATAATACGGCAGCAGTCAGCAGCAGTGCACCACAACCCTATATATTGTACATCTATACCAGTCCTTACAAGGACCTTTGTGGACCTAGTAGCTAGTGATTTGCAGACTGTACCTCAGTCCCTACACTGATAAAAGACTATTGCAGAATAGGGCAGTTATCTACAGCAGTGCACCACAACCCTATATATTGTACACCTATACCAGTCCTTACAAGGACCTTTGTGGACCTAGTAGCTAGTGATTTGCAGACTGTACCTCAGTCCCTACACTGATAAAGGAATGCTGCAGAATAGGGCAGTAATCTGCAGCAGCGCACCACAACCCTATATAATGTACACCTATGCTAGTGCTTAGAAGGACCTTTGTGGACCTAGTAGCTAGTGATTTTCAGACTGTACCTTAGTCCCTACACTGATAAAGGACTGCTGCAGAATAGGGCAGCAGTCAGCAGCAGTGCACCACAACTCTATATATTGTACACCTATACCAGTCCTTACAAGGACCTTTGTGAACCTAGTAGCTAGTGATTTGCAGACTGTACCTCAGTCCCTACACTGATAAAGGACTGCTGCAGAATACGGCAGCAGTCAGCAGCAGTGAACCACAACCCTATATATTGTACACCTATACCAGTCCTTACAAGGACCTTTTTGGACCTAGTAGCTAGTGATTTGCAGACTGTACTCAGTCCCTACACTGATAAAGGAATGCTGCAGAATAGGGTAGTAATCTGTAGCAGTGCACCACAACCCAATATATTGTACACCTATACCAGTCCTTACAAGGACCTTTGTGGTCCTAGTAGCTAGTGATTTGCAAACTGTACCTCAGTCCCTACACTGATAAAGGACTGCTGCAGAATAGGGCAGCAGTCAGCAGCAGTGCACCACAACCCTACATATTGTACACCTATACCAGTCCTTACAAGGACCTTTGTGGACCTAGTAGCTAATGAGTTGCAGACTGTACCTCAGTCCCTACACTGATAAAGGACTGCTGCAGAATTGGGCAACAGTCAGCAGCAGTGCACCACAACCCTATATATTTTACACCTATACCAGTCCTTACAAGGACCTTTGTGGACCTAGTAGCTAGTGATTTGCAGATTGTACCTCAGTCCCTACACTGATAAAGGACTGCTGCAGAATAGGGCAACAGTCAGCAGCAGTGCACCACAACCCTATATATTGTACACCTATACCAGTCCTTACAAGGACCTTTGTGGACATAGTAGCTAGTGATTTGCAGACTGTACCTCAGTTCCTACACTGATAAAGGACTGCTGCAGAAAAGGGCAACAGTCAGCAGCAGTGCACCACAACCCTATATATTGTACACCTATACCAGTCCTTACAAGGACCTTTGTGGACCTAGTAGCTAGTGATTTGCAGACTGTACCTCAGTCCACACACTGATAAAAGACTACTGTAGAATAGGGCAGTAATCTACAGAAGTGCACCACAACCCCATATATTGTACACCTATACCAGTCCTTACAAGGACCTTTGTGAACCTAGTAGCTAGTGATTTTCACACTGTACCTCAGTCCCTACACTAATAAAGGACTGCTGCACAAAAGGGCAGCAGTCAGCAGCAGTACACCACAACCCTATATATTGTACACCTACACCAGTCCTTACAAGGACCTTTGTGGACCTAGTAGCTAGTGATTTGCAGATTGTACTTCAGTCCCTACACTGATAAAGGACTGCTGCAGAATAGGGCAGCAGTCAGCAGCAGTGCACCACAACCCTATATACTGTACACCTATGCTAGTCCTTACAAGGACCTTTGTGGACCTAGTAGCTAGTGATTTGCAGACTGTACCTCAGTCCCTACACTGATAAAGGACTGCTGCAGAATAGGGCAGTAATCTACAGCAGTGCACCACAACCATATATGTTGTACACCTATACCAGTCCTTACAAGGACCTTTGTGGACCTAGTAGTTAGTGAATTGCAGACTGTACCTCAGTTCCTATACTGATAAAGGAATGCTGCAGAATAGGGCAGTAATCCGCAGCAGTGCACCACAACCCTATATATTGTACACCTATACCAGTCCTTACAAGGACCTTTGGGGACCTAGTAGCTAGTGATTTGCAGATTGTACCTCAGTCCCTACACTGATAAAGGACTGCTGCAGAATAGGGCAGCAGTCAGCAGCAGTGCACCACAACCCTATATACTGTACACCTATGCTAGTCCTTAAAAGGACCTTTGTGGACCTAGTAGCTAGTGATTTGCAGACTGTACCTTAGTCCCTACACTGATAAAGGACTGCTGCAGAAAAGGGCAGCAGTCAGCAGCAGTGCACCACAACTCTATATATTGTACACCTATACCAGTCCTTACAAGGACCTTTGTGAACCTAGTAGCTAGTGATTTGCAGACTGTACCTCAGTCCCTACACTGATAAAGGACTGCTGCAGAATAGGGCAGTAATCTACAGCAGTGCACCACAACCCTATATATTGTACACCTACACCAGTCCTTACAAGGACCTTTGTGGACCTAGTAGCTAGTGATTTGCAGATTGTGCCTCACTCCCTACACTGATAAAGGACTGCTGCAGAATAGGGCAGCAGTCAGCAGCAGTGCACCACAACCCTATATACTGTACACATATGCTAGTCCTTACAAGGACCTTTGTGGACCTAGTAGCTAGTGATTTGCAGACTGTACCTTAGTCCCTACACTGATAAAGGACTGCTGCAGAATAGGGCAGCAGTCAGCAGCAGTGCACCACAACCCTATATACTATACACCTATGCCAGTCCTTACAAGGACCTTTGTGGACCTAGTAGCTATGGATTTGTAGACTGTACCTCAGTCCCTACACTGATAAAGGACTGCTCCAGAATAGGGCAGTAATCTACAGCAGTACACCACAACCCTATATATTGTACACCTATACCAGTCCTTACAAGGACTTTTGTGGACCTAGTAGCTAGTGATTTGCAGACTGTACCTCAGTCCCTAAACTGATAAAGGAATGCTGCAGAATAGGGCAGTAATCTACAGCAGTACACCACAACCCTATATATTGTACACCTATACCAGTCCTTACAAGGACCTTTGTGGACCTAGTAGCTAGTGATTTGCAGATTGTACCTCAGTCCCTACACTGATAAAGGACTGCTGCAGAATAGGGCAGTAATCTACAGCAGTGCACCACAACCCTATACATTGTACACCTACACCAGTCCTTACAAGGACCTTTGTGGACCTAGTAGCTAGTGATTTGCAGACTGTACCTCAGTCCCTACACTGATAAAGGACTGCTGCAGAATACGGCAGCACTCAGCAGCAGTGCACCACAACCCTATATATTGTACATCTATACCAGTCCTTACAAGGACCTTTGTGGACCTAGTAGCTAGTGATTTGCAGACTGTACCTTAGTCCCTACACTGATAAAGGACTGCTGCAGAATAGGGCAGCAGTCAGCAGCAGTGCACCACAACCCTATATACTGTACACATATGCTAGTCCTTACAAGGACCTTTGTGGGCCTAGTAGCTAGTGATTTGCAGACTGTACCTTAGTCCCTACACTGATAAAGGACTGCTGCAGAATAGGGCAGCAGTCAGCAGCAGTGCACCACAACCCTATATACTGTACACCTATGCCAGTCCTTACAAGGACCTTTGTGGACCTAGTAGCTATGGATTTGCAGACTGTACCTCAGTCCCTACACTGATAAAGGACTGCTCCAGAATAGGGCAGTAATCTACCGCAGTACACCACAACCCTATATATTGTACACCTATACCAGTCCTTACAAGGACTTTTGTGGACCTAGTAGCTAGTGATTTGCAGACTGTACCTCAGTCCCTAAACTGATAAAGGAATGCTGCAGAATAGGGCAGTAATCTACAGCAGTACACCACAACCCTATATATTGTACACCTATACCAGTCCTTACAAGGACCTTTGTGGACCTAGTAGCTAGTGATTTGCAGATTGTACCTCAGTCCCTACACTGATAAAGGACTGCTGCAGAATAGGGCAGCAATCAGCAGCAGTGCACCACAACCCTATATACTGTTTACCTATGCTAGTCCTTACAAGGACCTTTGTGGACCTAGTAGCTAGTGATTTTCAGACTGTACCTTAGTCCCTACACTGATAAAGGACTGCTGCAGAATAGGGCAGCAGTCAGTAGCAGTGCACCACAACCCTATATACTGTACACCTATGCCAGTCCTTACAAGGACCTTTGTGGACCTAGTAGCTATGGATTTGCAGACTGTACCTCAGTCCCTACACTGATAAAGGACTGCTCCAGAATAGGGCAGTAATCTACAGCAGTACACCACAACCCTATATATTGTACACCTATACCAGTCCTTACAAGGACCTTTGTGGACCTAGTAGCTAGTGATTTGCAGACTGTACCTCAGTCCCTACACTGATAAAGGACTGCTGCCGAATACGGCAGCAGTCAGCAGCAGTGCACCACAATCCTATATATTGTACATCTATGCCAGTCCTTACAAGGACCTTTGTGGACCTAGTAGCTAGTGATTTGCAGACTGTACCTCAGTGCCTACACTGATAAAGGAATGCTGCAGAATAGGGCAGCAGTCAGCAGCAGTGCACCACAACCCTATATACTGTACACATATGCTAGTCCTTACAAGGACCTTTGTGGACCTAGTAGCTAGTGATTTGCAGACTGTACCTTAGTCCCTACACTGATAAAGGACTGCTGCAGAATAGGGCAGCAGTCAGCAGCAGTGCACCACAACCCTATATACTGTACACCTATGCCAGTCCTTACAAGGACCTTTGTGGACCTAGTAGCTATGGATTTGCAGACTGTACCTCAGTCCCTACACTGATAAAGGACTGCTCCAGAATAGGGCAGTAATCTACAGCAGTACACCACAACCCTATATATTGTACACCTATACCAGTCCTTACAAGGACTTTTGTGGACCTAGTAGCTAGTGATTTGCAGACTGTACCTCAGTCCCTAAACTGATAAAGGAATGCTGCAGAATAGGGCAGTAATCTACAGCAGTACACCACAACCCTATATATTGTACACCTATACCAGTCCTTACAAGGACCTTTGTGGACCTAGTAGCTAGTGATTTGCAGATTGTACCTCAGTCCCTACACTGATAAAGGACTGCTGCAGAATAGGGCAGCAATCAGCAGCAGTGCACCACAACCCTATATACTGTTTACCTATGCTAGTCCTTACAAGGACCTTTGTGGACCTAGTAGCTAGTGATTTTCAGACTGTACCTTAGTCCCTAAACTGATAAAGGACTGCTGCAGAATAGGGCAGCAGTCAGTAGCAGTGCACCACAACCCTATATACTGTACACCTATGCCAGTCCTTACAAGGACCTTTGTGGACCTAGTAGCTATGGATTTGCAGACTGTACCTCAGTGCCTACACTGATAAAGGAATGCTGCAGAATAGGGCAGTAATCTGCAGAAGTGCACCACAACCCTATATATATTGTACACCTATACCATTCCTTACAAGGACCTTTGTGGACCTAGTAGCTAGTGATTTGCAGACTGTACCTCAGTCCCTACACTGATAAAGGACTGCTGCAGAATAGGGCAGCAGTCAGCAGCAGTGCACCACAACCCTATATATTGTACACCTACACCAGTCCTTACAAGGACCTTTGTGGACCTAGTAGCTAGTGATTTGCAGATTGTGCCTCACTCCCTACACTGATAAAGGACTGCTGCAGAATAGGGCAGCAGTCAGCAGCAGTGCACTACAACCCTATATACTGTACACATATGCTAGTCCTTACAAGGACCTTTGTGGACCTAGTAGCTAGTGATTTGCAGACTTTACCTTAGTCCCTACACTGATAAAGGACTGCTGCAGAATAGGGCAGCAGTCAGCAGCAGTGCACCACAACCCTATATACTGTACACCTATGCCAGTCCTTACAAGGACCTTTGTGGACCTAGTAGCTATGGATTTGCAGACTGTACCTCAGTCCCTACACTGATAAAGGACTGCTCCAGAATAGGGCAGTAATCTACAGCAGTACACCACAACCCTATATATTGTACACCTATACCAGTCCTTACAAGGACTTTTGTGGACCTAGTAGCTAGTGATTTGCAGACTGTACCTCAGTCCCTAAACTGATAAAGGAATGCTGCAGAATAGGGCAGTAATCTACAGCAGTACACCACAACCCTATATATTGTACACCTATACCAGTCTTTACAAGGACCTTTGTGGACCTAGTAGCTAGTGATTTGCAGATTGTACCTCAGTCCCTACACTGATAAAGGACTGCTGCAGAATAGGGCAGCAGTCAGCAGCAGTGCACCACAACCCCATATACTGTTTACCTATGCTAGTCCTTACAAGGACCTTTGTGGACCTAGTAGCTAGTGATTTTCAGACTGTACCTTAGTCCCTACACTGATAAAGGACTGCTGCAGAATAGGGCAGCAGTCAGTAGCAGTGCACCACAACCCTATATACTGTACACCTATGCCAGTCCTTACAAGGACCTTTGTGGACCTAGTAGCTATGGATTTGCAGACTGTACCTCAGTCCCTACACTGATAAAGGACTGCTCCAGAATAGGGCAGTAATCTACAGCAGTACACCACAACCCTATATATTGTACACCTATACCAGTCCTTACAAGGACCTTTGTGGACCTAGTAGCTAGTGATTTGCAGACTGTACCTCAGTCCCTACACTGATAAAGGACTGCTGCCGAATACGGCAGCAGTCAGCAGCAGTGCACCACAACCCTATATATTGTACATCTATGCCAGTCCTTACAAGGACCTTTGTGGACCTAGTAGCTAGTGATTTGCAGACTGTACCTCAGTGCCTACACTGATAAAGGAATGCTGCAGAATAGGGCAGTAATCTGCAGAAGTGCACCACAACCATATATATAGATTGTACACCTATACCATTCCTTACAAGGACCTTTGTGGACCTAGTAGCTAGTGATTTGCAGACTGTACCTCAGTTCCTACACTGATAAAGGACTGCTGCAGAATAGGGCAGCAGTCAGCAGCAGTGCACCACAACCCTATATATTGTACACCTATACCAGTCCTTACAAGGACCTTTTTGGACCTTGTAGCTAGTGTTTTGCAGATTTTACCTCAGTCCCTACACTGATAAAGGACTGCTGCAGAATAGGGCAGCAGTAAGCAGCAGTGCACCACAACCCTATGTACTGTACACCTATGCCAGTCCTTACAAGGACCTTTGTGGACCTAGTAGCTAGTGATTTGCAGACTGTACCTCAGTCCCTACACTGATAAAGTACTGCTGCAGAATAGGGATGCAGTCAGCAGCAGTGCACCACAACCCTATGTATTGTACACCTACACCAGTCCGTACAAGGATCTTTGTGGACCTAGTAGCTAGTGATTTGCAGATTGTACCTCAGTCCCTACACTGATAAAGGACTGCTGCAGAATAGGGCAGCAGTCAGCAGCAGTGCACCACAACCCTATATACTGTACACCTATGCTAGTCCTTACAAGGACCTTTGTGGACCTAGTAGCTAGTGATTTGCAGACTGTACCTTAGTCCCTACACTGATAAAGGACTGCTGCAGAAAAGGGCAGCAGTCAGCAGCAGTGCACCACAACCCTATATACTGTACACCTATGCCAGTCCTTACAAGGACCTTTGTGGACCTAGTAGCTATGGATTTGCAGACTGTACCTCAGTCCCTACACTGATAAAGGACTGCTCCAGAATAGGGCAGTAATCCGCAGCAGTGCACCACAACCCTATATATTGTACACCTATACCAGTCCTTACAAGGACCTTTGTGGACCTAGTAGCTAGTGATTTGCAGATTGTACCTCAGTCCCTACACTGATAAAGGACTGCTGCAGAATAGGGCAGCAGTCAGCAGCAGTGCACCACAACCCTATATACTGTACACCTATGCTAGTCCTTACAAGGACCTTTGTGGACCTAGTAGCTAGTGATTTTCAGACTGTACCTTAGTCCCTACACTGATAAAGGACTGCTGCAGAATAGGGCAGCAGTCAGCAGCAGTGCACCACAACTCTGTATATTGTACACCTATACCAGTCCTTTCAAGGACCTTTGTGAAAATAGTAGCTAGTGATTTGCAGACTGTACCTCAGTCCCTACACTAATAAAGGACTGCTGCACAAAAGGGCAGTGATCTACAGCAGTGCACCACAACCCTATATTTTGTACACCTTTACCAGTCCTTACAAGGACCTTTGTGGACCTAGTAGCTAGTGATTTGCAAACTGTACCTCAGTCCCTACACTGATAAAGGACTGCTGCAGAATACGGCAGCAGTCAGCAGCAGTGCACCACAACCCTATATATTGTACACCTATACCAGTCCTTACAAGGACCTTTGTGGACCTAGTAGCTAGTGATTTGCAGACTGTACCTCAGTCCCTACACTGATAAAAGACTATTGCAGAATAGGGCAGTTATCTACAGCAGTGCACCACAACCCTATAAATTGTACACCTATACCAGTCCTTACAAGGACTTTTGTGGACCTAGTAGCTAGTGATTTGCAGACTGTACCTCAGTCCCTACACTGATAAAGGAATGCTGCAGAATAGGGCAGTAATCTGCAGCAGTGCACCACAACCCTATATATATATTGTACACCTATACCAGTCCTTACAAGGACCTTTGTGGACCTAGTAACTAGTGATTTGCAGACTGTACCTCAGTTCCTACACTGATAAAGGACTGCTGCAGAATAGGGCAGCAGTCAGCAGCAGTGCACCACAACCCTATATATTGTACACCTATACCAGTCCTTACAAGGACCTTTTTGGACCTAGTAGCTAGTGTTTTGCAGATTTTACCTCAGTCCCTACACTGATAAAGGACTGCTGCAGAATAGGGCAGCAGTGCACCACAACCCTATATATTGTACACCTATACCAGTCCTTACAAGGACCTTTTTGGACCTAGTAGCTAGTGTTTTGCAGATTTTACCTCAGTCCCTACACTGATAAAGGACTGTTGCAGAATAGGGCAGCAGTTAGCAGCAGTGCACCACAACCCTATGTACTGTACACCTATGCCAGTCCTTACAAGGACCTTTGTGGACCTAGTAGCTAGTGATTTGCAGACTGTACCTCAGTCCCTACACTGATAAAGGACTGCTGCAGAATAGGGCAGCAGTCAGCAGCAGTGCACCACAACCCTATATATTGTACACCTATACCAGTCCTTACAAGGACCTTTGTGGACCTAGTAGCTAAT
The DNA here is from genome assembly GCF_037356315.1 of Lithobates pipiens. NCBI lineage: Eukaryota > Metazoa > Chordata > Amphibia > Anura > Ranidae > Lithobates > Lithobates pipiens. Next base: position 213,555,359 of record NW_027507784.1, read on the forward strand.
GATTTGCAGACTGTACCTCAGTCCCTACACTGATAAAGGACTGCTGCAGAATAGGGCAACAGTCAGCAGCAGTGAACCACAACCCTATATATTGTACACCTATACCAGTCCTTACAAGGACCTTTGTGGACCTAGTAGCTAGTGATTTGCAGACTGTACCTCAGTCCCTACACTGATAAAGGAATGCTGCAGAATAGGGCAGTAATCTGCAGCAGTGCACCCCAACCCTATATATATTGTAAACCTATACCATTCCTTACAAGGACCTTTGTGGACCTAGTAGCTAGTGATTTGCAGACTGTACCTCAGTTCCTACACTGATAAAGGACTGCTGCAGAATAGGGCAGCAGTCAGCAGCAGTGCACCACAACCCTATATATTGTACACCTATACCAGTCCTTACAAGGACCTTTTTGGACCTAGTAGCTAGTGTTTTGCAGATTTTACCTCAGTCCCTACACTGATAAAGGACTGCTGCAGAATAGGGCAGCAGTCAGCAGCAGTGCACCACAACCCTATGTACTGTACACCTATACCAGTCCTTACAAGGACCTTTGTGGACCTAGTAGCTAGTGATTTGCAGACTGTACCTCAGTCCCTACACTGATAAAAGACTATTGCAGAATAGGGCAGTTATCTACAGCAGTGCACCACAACCCTATAAATTGTACACCTATACCAGTCCTTACAAGGACTTTTGTGGACCTAGTAGCTAGTGATTTGCAGACTGTACCTCAGTCCCTACACTGATAAAGGAATGCTGCAGAATAGGGCAGCAGTCAGCAGCAGTGCACCACAACCCTATATATTGTACACCTATACCAGTCCTTACAAGGACCTTTTTGGACCTAGTAGCTAGTGTTTTGCAGATTTTACCTCAGTCCCTACACTGATAAAGGACTGCTGCAGAATAGGGCAGCAGTGCACCACAACCCTATATATTGTACACCTATACCAGTCCTTACAAGGACCTTTTTGGACCTAGTAGCTAGTGTTTTGCAGATTTTACCTCAGTCCCTACACTGATAAAGGACTGCTGCAGAATAGGGCAGCAGTTAGCAGCAGTGCACTACAACCCTATGTACTGTACACCTATGCCAGTCCTTACAAGGACCTTTGTGGACCTAGTAGCTAGTGATTTGCAGACTGTACCTCAGTCCCTACACTGATAAAGGACTGCTGCAGAATAGGGCAGCAGTCAGCAGCAGTGCACCACAACCCTATATATTGTACACCTATACCAGTCCTTACAAGGATCTTTGTGGACCTAGTAGCTAATGATTTGCAGACTGTACCTCAGTCCCTACACTGATAAAGGACTGCTGCAGAATAGAGCAACAGTCAGCAGCAGTGCACAACAACCCTATATATTGTACACCTATACCAGTCCTTACAAGGACCTTTGTGGACCTAGTAGCTAGTGATTTGCAGACTGTACCTCAGTCCCTACACTGATAAAGGAATGCTGCAGAAGAGGGCAGTAATCTGCAGCAGTGCACCACAACCCTATATATATTGTAAACCTATACCATTCCTTACAAGGACCTTTGTGGACCTAGTAGCTAGTGATTTGCAGACTGTACCTCAGTTCCTACACTGATAAAGGACTGCTGCAGAATAGGGCAGCAGTCAGCAGCAGTGCACCACAACCCTATATATTGTACACCTATACCAGTCCTTACAAGGACCTTTGTGGACCTAGTAGTTAGTGATTTGCAGACTGTACCTCAGTTCCTACACTGATAAAGGAATGCTGCAGAATAGAGCAGTAATCCGCAGCAGTGCACCACAACCCTATATATTGTACACCTATACCAGTCCTTACAAGGATCTTTGTGGACCTAGTAGCTAGTGATTTGCAGATTGTACCACAGTCCCTACACTGATAAAGGACTGCTGCAGAATAGGGCAGCAGTCAGCAGCAGTGCACCACAACCCTATATACTGTACACCTATGCTAGTCCTTACAAGGACCTTTGTGGACCTAGTAGCTAGTGATTTTCAGACTGTACCTTAGTCCCTACACTGATAAAGGACTGCTGCAGAATAGGGCAGCAGTCAGCAGCAGTGCACCACAACTCTGTATATTGTACACCTATACCATTCCTTACAAGGACCTTTGTGGACCTAGTAGCATGTGATTTGCAGACTGTACCTCAGTTCCTACACTGATAAAGGACTGCTGCAGAATAGGGCAGCAGTCAGCAGCAGTGCACCACAACCCTATATATTGTACACCTATACCAGTCCTTACAAGGACTTTTGTGGACCTAGTAGCTAGTGATTTGCAGACTGTACCTCAGTCCCTACACTGATAAAGGAATGCTGCAGAATAGGGCAGTAATCTGCAGCAGTGCACCACAACCCTATATATATTGTAAACCTATACCATTCCTTACAAGGACCTTTGTGGACCTAGTAGCTAGTGTTTTGCAGACTGTACCTCAGTTCCTACACTGATAAAGGACTGCTGCAGAATAGAGCAGCAGTCAGCAGCAGTGCACCACAACCCTATATATTGTACACCTATACCAGTCCTTACAAGGACCTTTTTGGACCTAGTAGCTAGTGTTTTGCAGATTTTACCTCAGTCCCTACACTGATAAAGGACTGCTGCAGAATAGGGCAGCAGTCAGCAGCAGTGCACCACAACCCTATGTACTGTACACCTATACCAGTCCTTACAAGGACCTTTGTGGACCTAGTAGCTAGTGATTTGCAGACTGTACCTCAGTCCCTACACTGATAAAAGACTATTGCAGAATAGGGCAGTTATCTACAGCAGTGCACCACAACCCTATAAATTGTACACCTATACCAGTCCTTACAAGGACTTTTGTGAACCTAGTAGCTAGTGATTTGCAGACTGTACCTCAGTTCCTAAACTGATAAAGGACTGCTGCAGAATAGGGCAGCAGTCAGCAGCAGTGAACCACAACCCTATATATTGTACACCTATACCAGTCCTTACAAGGACCTTTTTGGACCTAGTAGCTAGTGTTTTGCAGATTTTACCTCAGTCCCTACACTGATAAAGGACTGCTGCAGAATAGGGCAGCAGTGCACCACAACCCTATATATTGTACACCTATACCAGTCCTTACAAGGACCTTTTTGGACCTAGTAGCTAGTGTTTTGCAGATTTTACCTCAGTCCCTACACTGATAAAGGACTGCTGCAGAATAGGGCAGCAGTTAGCAGCAGTGCACCACAACCCTATGTACTCTACACCTATGCCAGTCCTTACAAGGACCTTTGTGGACCTAGTAGCTAGTGATTTGCAGACTGTACCTCAGTCCCTACACTGATAAAGGACTGCTGCAGAATAGGGCAGCAGTCAGCAGCAGTGCACCACAACCCTATATATTGTACACCTATACCAGTCCTTACAAGGATCTTTGTGGACCTAGTAGCTAATGATTTGCAGACTGTACCTCAGTCCCTACACTGATAAAGGACTGCTCCAGAATAGGGCAGTAATCTACAGCAGTACACCACAACCCTATATATTGTACACCTATACCAGTCCTTACAAGGACCTTTGTGGACCTAGTAGTTAGTGATTTGCAGACTGTACCTCAGTTCCTACACTGATAAAGGACTGCTGCAGAATAGGGCAGCAGTCAGCAGCAGTGCACCACAACCCTATATATTGTACACCTATACCAGTCCTTACAAGGACTTTTTTGGACCTAGTAGCTAGTGTTTTGCAGATTTTACCTCAGTCCCTACACTGATAAAGGACTGCTGCAGAATAGGGCAGCAGTCAGCAGCAGTGCACCACAACCCTATGTACTGTACACCTATACCAGTCCTTACAAGGACCTTTGTGGACCTAGTAGCTAGTGATTTGCAGATTGTACCTCAGTCCCTACACTGATAAAGGACTGCTGCAGAATAGGGCAGCAGTCAGCAGCAGTGCACCAGAACCCTATATACTGTTTACCTATGCTAGTCCTTACAAGGACCTTTGTGGACCTAGTAGCTAGTGATTTTCAGACTGTACTTTAGTCCCTACACTGATAAAGGACTGCTGCAGAATAGGGCAGCAGTCAGTAGCAGTGCACCACAACCCTATATACTGTACACCTATGCCAGTCCTTACAAGGACCTTTGTGGACCTAGTAGCTATGGATTTGCAGACTGTACCTCAGTCCCTACACTGATAAAGGACTGCTCCAGAATAGGGCAGTAATCTACAGCAGTACACCACAACCCTATATATTGTACACCTATACCAGTCCTTACAAGGACCTTTGTGGACCTAGTAGCTAGTGATTTGCAGACTGTACCTCAGTCCCTACACTGATAAAGGACTGCTGCCGAATACGGCAGCAGTCAGCAGCAGTGCACCACAACCCTATATATTGTACATCTATGCCAGTCCTTACAAGGACCTTTGTGGACCTAGTAGCTAGTGATTTGCAGACTGTACCTCAGTGCCTACACTGATAAAGGAATGCTGCAGAATAGGGCAGTAATCTGCAGAAGTGCACCACAACCATATATATAGATTGTACACCTATACCATTCCTTACAAGGACCTTTGTGGACCTAGTAGCTAGTGATTTGCAGACTGTACCTCAGTTCCTACACTGATAAAGGACTGCTGCAGAATAGGGCAGCAGTCAGCAGCAGTGCACCACAACCCTATATATTGTACACCTATACCAGTCCTTACAAGGACCTTTTTGGACCTTGTAGCTAGTGTTTTGCAGATTTTACCTCAGTCCCTACACTGATAAAGGACTGCTGCAGAATAGGGCAGCAGTAAGCAGCAGTGCACCACAACCCTATGTACTGTACACCTATGCCAGTCCTTACAAGGACCTTTGTGGACCTAGTAGCTAGTGATTTGCAGACTGTACCTCAGTCCCTACACTGATAAAGTACTGCTGCAGAATAGGGCAGCAGTCAGCAGCAGTGCACCACAACCCTATATATTGTACACCTACACCAGTCCGTACAAGGATCTTTGTGGACCTAGTAGCTAGTGATTTGCAGATTGTACCTCAGTCCCTACACTGATAAAGGACTGCTGCAGAATAGGGCAGCAGTCAGCAGCAGTGCACCACAACCCTATATACTGTACACCTATGCTAGTCCTTACAAGGACCTTTGTGGACCTAGTAGCTAGTGATTTGCAGACTGTACCTTAGTCCCTACACTGATAAAGGACTGCTGCAGAAAAGGGCAGCAGTCAGCAGCAGTGCACCACAACCCTATATACTGTACACCTATGCCAGTCCTTACAAGGACCTTTGTGGACCTAGTAGCTATGGATTTGCAGACTGTACCTCAGTCCCTACACTGATAAAGGACTGCTCCAGAATAGGGCAGTCATCTACAGCAGTACACCACAACCCTATATATTGTACACCTATACCAGTCCTTACAAGGACCTTTGTGGACCTAGTAGTTAGTGATTTGCAGACTGTACCTCAGTTCCTACACTGATAAAGGAATGCTGCAGAATAGAGCAGTAATCCGCAGCAGTGCACCACAACCCTATATATTGTACACCTATACCAGTCCTTACAAGGACCTTTGTGGACCTAGTAGCTAGTGATTTGCAGATTGTACCTCAGTCCCTACACTGATAAAGGACTGCTGCAGAATAGGGCAGCAGTCAGCAGCAGTGCACCACAACCCTATATACTGTACACCTATGCTAGTCCTTACAAGGACCTTTGTGGACCTAGTAGCTAGTGATTTTCAGACTGTACCTTAGTCCCTACACTGATAAAGGACTGCCGCAGAATAGGGCAGCAGTCAGCAGCAGTGCACCACAACTCTGTATATTGTACACCTATACCAGTCCTTTCAAGGACCTTTGTGAAAATAGTAGCTAGTGATTTGCAGACTGTACCTCAGTCCCTACACTAATAAAGGACTGCTGCACAAAAGGGCAGTGATCTACAGCAGTGCACCACAACCCTATATTTTGTACACCTTTACCAGTCCTTACAAGGACCTTTGTGGACCTAGTAGCTAGTGATTTGCAAACTGTACCTCAGTCCCTACACTGATAAAGGACTGCTGCAGAATACGGCAGCAGTCAGCAGCAGTGCACCACAACCCTATATATTGTACACCTATACCAGTCCTTACAAGGACCTTTGTGGACCTAGTAGCTAGTGATTTGCAGACTGTACCTCAGTCCCTACACTGATAAAAGACTATTGCAGAATAGGGCAGTTATCTACAGCAGTGCACCACAACCCTATAAATTGTACACCTATACCAGTCCTTACAAGGACTTTTGTGGACCTAGTAGCTAGTGATTTGCAGACTGTACCTCAGTCCCTACACTGATAAAGGAATGCTGCAGAATAGGGCAGTAATCTGCAGCAGTGCACCACAACCCTATATATATATTGTACACCTATACCAGTCCTTACAAGGACCTTTGTGGACCTAGTAGCTAGTGATTTGCAGACTGTACCTCAGTTCCTACACTGATAAAGGACTGCTGCAGAATAGGGCAGCAGTCAGCAGCAGTGCACCACAACCCTATATATTGTACACCTATACCAGTCCTTACAAGGACCTTTTTGGACCTAGTAGCTAGTGTTTTGCAGATTTTACCTCAGTCCCTACACTGATAAAGGACTGCTGCAGAATAGGGCAGCAGTGCACCACAACCCTATATATTGTACACCTTTACCAGTCCTTAAAAGGACCTTTTTGGACCTAGTAGCTAGTGTTTTGCAGATTTTACCTCAGTCCCTACACTGATAAAGGACTGCTGCAGAATAGGGCAGCAGTTAGCAGCAGTGCACCACAACCCTATGTACTGTACACCTATGCCAGTCCTTACAAGGACCTTTGTGGACCTAGTAGCTAGTGATTTGCAGACTGTACCTCAGTCCCTACACTGATAAAGGACTGCTGCAGAATAGGGCAGCAGTCAGCAGCAGTGCACCACAACCCTATATATTGTACACCTATACCAGTCCTTACAAGGACCTTTGTGGACCTAGTAGCTAATGATTTGCAGACTGTACCTCAGTCCCTACACTGATAAAGGACTGCTGCAGAATAGGGCAACAGTCAGCAGCAGTGCACCACAACCCTATATATTGTACACCTATACCAGTCCTTACAAGGACCTTTGTGGACCTAGTAGCTAGTGATTTGCAGACTGTACCTCAGTCCCTACACTGATAAAGGAATGCTGCAGAATAGGGCAGTAATCTGCAGCAGTGCACCACAACCCTATATATATTGTAAACCTATACCATTCCTTACAAGGACCTTTGTGGACCTAGTAGCTAGTGATTTGCAGACTGTACCTCAGTTCCTACACTGATAAAGGACTGCTGCAGAATAGGGCAGCAGTCAGCAGCAGTGCACCACAACCCTATATATTGTACACCTATACCAGTCCATACAAGGACCTTTTTGGACCTAGTAGCTAGTGTTTTGCAGATTTTACCTCAGTCCCTACACTGATAAAGGACTGCTGCAGAATAGGGCAGCAGTCAGCAGCAGTGCACCACAACCCTATGTACTGTACACCTATACCAGTCCTTACAAGGACCTTTGTGGACCTAGTAGCTAGTGATTTGCAGACTGTACCTCAGTCCCTACACTGATAAAAGACTATTGCAGAATAGGGCAGTTATCTACAGCAGTGCACCACAACCCTATAAATTGTACACCTATACCAGTCCTTACAAGGACTTTTGTGGACCTAGTAGCTAGTGATTTGCAGACTGTACCTCAGTCCCTACACTGATAAAGGAATGCTGCAGAATAGGGCAGCAGTCAGCAGCAGTGCACCACAACCCTATATATTGTACACCTATACCAGTCCTTACAAGGACCTTTTTGGACCTAGTAGCTAGTGTTTTGCAGATTTTACCTCAGTCCCTACACTGATAAAGGACTTCTGCAGAATAGGGCAGCAGTGCACCACAACCCTATATATTGTACACCTATACCAGTCCTTACAAGGACCTTTTTGGACCTAGTAGCTAGTGTTTTGCAGATTTTACCTCAGTCCCTACACTGATAAAGGACTGTTGCAGAATAGGGCAGCAGTTAGCAGCAGTGCACCACAACCCTATGTACTGTACACCTATGCCAGTCCTTACAAGGACCTTTGTGGACCTAGTAGCTAGTGATTTGCAGACTGTACCTCAGTCCCTACACTGATAAAGGACTGCTGCAGAATAGGGCAGCAGTGCACCACAACCCTATATATTGTACACCTATACCAGTCCTTACAAGGACCTTTTTGGACCTAGTAGCTAGTGTTTTGCAGATTTTACCTCAGTCCCTACACTGATAAAGGACTGCTGCAGAATAGGGCAGCAGTTAGCAGCAGTGCACCACAACCCTATGTACTGTACACCTATGCCAGTCCTTACAAGGACCTTTGTGGACCTAGTAGCTAGTGATTTGCAGACTGTACCTCAGTCCCTACACTGATAAAGGACTGC